>NC_064641.1:521474297-522099297 GCF_023864345.2 Schistocerca serialis cubense
GTTGGGGCATGCAAGTCTCCCCACCAACGGCAAGGTCCACGGTTCTTGGGGGAGGGGGGGAGGCGTGGGGGTACAATTGTGTATGGACATAAAATACGGTTAGTGTTCTACGCATTTTGTTATTTTCTAAGAAATGTTTTATATTCTGATAGGGATATACAAAACACGTTCACTAGCTCCCCAAAGTAATGTGTTGCTTAAGTTTTAGGAGACGGCGTGTTGTTTCGCCCAAGGGATGGAGGAATACAGCAGATTAAACAGTTCGTGAAGTATGAGACACAGTCCACACTCATAACAGTGTATTACGTCAGCATTATCTTCTAAGAAATCACTATATTCGGACAAAACGTTATGCAGATTGGCTCGCTGATGGTCATTCATGGGACTCGACGGAGCTAACTATTTTCCAGTGGCGGTTATTCTATTACTAAAACTGCAAATTTTTAAAGTGCTGTAGCTCGTGGGCTCCGATCTGGCACCCACATTCTGCACGCTTACTTGCGATGGAACCGACCACGACGTTCAGCTGATGCAAGGAAATTAAGCTCTAAGACACTGTCGCCTACACGTAAAACAAAGATTCCAGCAGGGAAGTCAGTCATAGCGTTCTTCTCCGCAAGGAAATCGAAGCCTAGGTTACAACCAACCACGACGAAGGTGTGCAATACTATCTGTTCCTCTTGTTTCACTCTAAGGTGGGCCTACAGCTTGACAGCTTTACCACGTATGCCTATGATACCTTTGATTCTACATGCATTATCAGGTAACATTGGCACCGCCTTGTGTTCAGACATTTGTCTGAGCAATTCAGTTGTGATCAGTGTCATCCAGGAACCTGAATCAAACACGGCAGAAGCATCAATTTCCTGTATTTCGAGGGCAATAACTTTACTGCTTGCTCATCCTGAGCACAACCTGAGGAAAATTTCATGAAAGACTTGCATGTAATCTCGCACGAGAACTCGATCGTAGTAATGCAACATGCATCTGCGTCTCTCACATCCCCCTCGACGAGAAAGTTTGTTTCAATCTGTCTCTGCCAGAGTTAGTTTCTAGCAGCTTTGCAATCAAAGGGTCCGTCGGATCTTGGCTCCGATCTGGATTTCTATTATTATTATTGTGAATGGTGTGGTGACGCCGACTGAGTTTACTTTTTCGCTCCTCCTGTTGCATTGTCTCCTGGAGTCCCGGTTACGATCATTACTCTTATGGCATCCACCGCAAGACTGTTCTTGTGGCGGTGCTGTCTGGTGATCTCGCGAATCATTACGCAGTGCTCTACTGTTGTGCCTGTTTGTGCGCCCACAATTTTTTTCATGTGATGCGCAACCATTGTTTTCGGCGGTGCGTCGATCTTCTTCCAGAAAGGCAATTGTATCACTTGCAAACAGATATTCGTCAACATAGTGATCAGGAATGGTGACCAGCTTTTATGTAACACACGGAGAGAGAGTTTGCTATTTAGAATTTTTAGTACATAAGCGCGCGCCATTTCCTTGTCCCAGTATTTAATCTTTATCTAAGTAGTTTTCAAAATAAGGAAGAGGAGTGACTTGCTCACTTTGAAACGGGGCAGTTGTAAACAATGCACTTCTTAATTGTTGTTGATCGCCCTTTGAGCAGTAAGTAGTCCGTAACCGCCAGTAACTGGTCGCAGTCATTGTGCGAATCGTATTTAGAATTAAGTGTACTTTTTGAGTATTGACAACACAGAGTGGCAGAGAGGGAGGGAGAAGGGGAAATGGCAGGAACAGGTTGCTACGTAAACTAATGATGTAATGTCCAGCAGCATGAAAGACTTTGGTAAGAAAATGTCTCCAAGCGTGAGCCTCGTGCAGCGATCCACATCCTACTCACGGAAGGAATGACACCTACCGAAATATTTTCGCGAATCAAAATGGTCTTCTGCGAAGGTGTTATGAACATAGCGAGAGCTCTTTAAGTGGCTTAGGGAGTTTAGTAGAGGCAGAAAAAACGTTGATGACGACACAGGAATGGAAGATCTCATATTTTGACTGATGGGGTGGCGCAAAAAATCGAAGAAATTTTCCGTTCAGACCTCCGATTGACAGTTGATGTTTCCACAGTTCTCCTTATTCCTCTTATACGAAACTTTCACCAAAACTCGAGGATACCGGAAACTGTGCTCAAGATGGTCCCCAAAAGCAACTGACAGAGCAGCACAAGACAAATCGGGTCAGTAGCGCCCACGAGTTTCTTGATGTACTTAAATTAGAAGGCGAAGATTTTCTGAGCTGTGTTGTGACTGGATGGGAAGCGTAAGTGGCTCACTACAAGCCTGAGACATAAAGACAATCCTCACAGTAGCGCCACACCAATTCCTCATTTCCCAAAAAATTCTAAACCACAATTTCGTAGAAAAAATGTATGTATAGTATCGGCGTCAGTGTTTTGGAACCTAAAAGACATCATTTTGGTGAAATTTATGGTTTGGGGGGAGACCATCAATTCACGTCGACGAGACCCTAAAGAAAAGAAACCTCAAAAGGAGCAATCAAAGCAAAAGTAGGAGAATGTTGACGAGAGGAGCGTGCTTGTTACACAACGTCCGTCCTCACACAGTCTTACCCATTTGGCTGAGATATTTAGAACCGCCGACGGTATTCCCCTGACCTTAAGCCTTCAAATTATTATTTTATCACATCCCTGGAGGCACACATGAGTGGAAAATTTTGCACCCGATGGGCAGGTGCTGAAAGAGGTTAAGAATGGGAAGCAGCTAGCGGGAGACTCATTCAACGAGAGCATAAAGAAGCTTGTGCCACTGCTCACCACATGAAATGAATAGGGCGGTGATTATGTGGAAAAATGGTCAGCAAGCGTATCACATTATTCTCTAACTTTTCCTTCAAATAGACTTTCTTTAAAAATAATGCAGAGATTCAGTACACTGACTTTCTGAAAATGCCTCATACTTTAAATATATTTCCGACGCTTCAATTGCCCACTAGGCGGAATCTCTGTGCATAAAACCTGCAACAAGTTAGATTTTTTTGTATCATTCTAGCTGGTTGGGATGAAACCTGTAAATATTTTTATGTATGCAACCGGATTTGTATCACGGCGTCCTGATGAAAAAAATTTAAATTTTCTATGTCGTAGCATGCATCCCACATAAAATATATAACAAGGCATGGTACTGCTCCCATAGCATGTGGTATAGGGATTGATCCTACTTGCTTGCGTCCGGTAGCAACGCACGAACTTTGTTATTAAGTTTGACATGGCTGCCTATGATCGACGCATCATCTGCTTCGAACAGGGACGCACCAGCTTAGAACACTTTTAAGTTATTTTTCAATTCTGTAATCTCGTGATGTGTGGTCTGCATTCATTTACTTACGTGATCATCGTTGTCAACATTAAGTTCCTCAAACCCGTTTTCTTTAACTTAGGAAATGTACACTTCCGTGTCCTGTAAGTGCTTCCAAAGTGTCGTTCCGACTTCGGCATTGATTTATTTGATCTGTTGAGTGATTCACTGCACAATATGATCGTTTTGAGCTTTGACAATTGTGCAGAACATTCCCTCAACGGTATCTTCTACTTATTTGCTTTGGTGAGTGGTCCAGTCGGAGATCTGCTTTTGCGTTGAAGAAACATGCTAACCAAGCCTTCTTCCGATATGTCGGTCTACCTCGACCGAAATATCACACATCCAGTGAGATAAAGCTTCAAGATAATCGTTGATTTTGGTCTGCTAACCGTCGCCGGGCGTCACCTAAGCGGTTCTGCTCAACTGTGACCTGCTGAATTTTTTTGCCATTTTCTATACTATAATGCTGTCTTTTCAGCGATAGAACGTACTGAATTAATTTTTATCGCATTATGAACTTTTACGGTGCCCATGCGAGTTTTTTCTTTGCCAATCGAAGCTACTGAACTAACCTTTTTCCACACTGACTGCTTGTTCTGATGCAACAGATTCTGTTACGTTAACTTTCTCCGTAATGCGGGCATTATCGCTACTTAAAGAAGTCTGTTCTTGACCCTTATAAGTCACGACGCCTGCAATGGTCTGTTATTTTGCTAACATATCAGTACCTTTTTTTCAGTTATGTGTACAGTTGCGCTTACTGGGATAACTTATGATTTGGAACTCACCTTACCCACGTCATTCGACCTAGAGCGACTACGTAAATCCATATTAAAAATTGAGACATTCGTTAAACTAATTTTTTTTAAATGTACTGTCGGGTATTTAAAGTCTTAATAACGCAACCGGGCTGGTCCTAAATGTTAGTCGCATACAACAATGGCACATCAAAATTAGAAAAATAATCGTAGTGCTATGCTACGGGCAACAGTGCAACGTTCACGTTACATGCTATAATAATTTATCTCACAGAGAGGGTGCAAATTGCTATTGAGGCTAAGTTTTGGAATCCTACAGCTACTTCCAGATGTCAACATAGAATATATAAGAAATTTCTGATAGCAGTGTGGAATTTGATACCGCGAAGTTTAGAAAAGCGAGAAAAATTTTGATCAACTTCCATGTTGAAGCCAAGCGAACCGATTTCTGGATATGGTCATTCTCTTTATTTGCACCACAGTAGCATACGTATTAGACGAAGAATGGAATTTACAACAACGCTGAATAACAGGTGTTAGGTCCGTTGGATATTGAGTTTCAGTTTCCCTTTCACGTCATGGCCACTTAACAATAGCTCGCTAAAAAAGGATTTAAGATAAATACATTTAAGTTAACCACACTAAAAAAGATGCGGGTCATAGTAGTTATTTTATGTTATTGCCATCTTGTCTTTTTGGACACAATGCACGAGATACGAGAATAATTATTTTTCTCTGCTCTTCCGTCCTAATACGATAGCTAGCTCATAAATTAACAGATTAACTATGATTGATAAATGACGAAAGAAATAGTTGAGTTACCATACTTATATTATTTAGGAGCACTGCATCTATTAAATTGCCAATATACACTCATTACGTACCATATTAGTATGGTTAATGACTCTTATGCCGCAGTAATATGTCGTTAAACTATATATTCTCCAAATAGCGGCTTAATTCGTAAATCGGAGGATTAAGAAGATGTCTTGATTAATCAACTAATGAACCATATCAAGTCTCTGATGCTGTGTGCGTCCTCGCAGAGAGAGAAAGACTATTGAAAGCCAGAGAGCAAAATGCAAATCGCTGTCTTGCTAAAGATCGCAGAGGATATAGTGTTACAAATTTATTGAAAGGAAAATGGACTTCAAGCGCTGTAGGTGTTACAATGTAACAAAGATATCACAGATGCTTCAGTATTACTTCGTATGATCTGTACACACAAATTAAAGAGCAGGGCATTAAGTGAGATGGAACGTGGTTGAACCTAAGTTACTGAAGTAATTTGCGTTATCAGTCAGAGGAGGAGTCGAGCAAGACGTACTTACGACAATCCCAAATTCACTCCAACAACGGTTCAAGATTTGATGGTTTAATTTTTATTTATGTTCATTACATCGAAACACCGAAGTAACAAAATATCTCAACATAAATTGGTAAAACTATTCAAGTGAAATTACTTGACAGTTCTCTTCGAAGCTAACGAAAGTGTTCGTGATAAATCCACTTCCAAGTTACAGCTTTGTAACCCGTAAGAGCGGATATATTAAAACACTGCCAAGTACGGTATGAGTCGACAGTCGGATTATTTTGATGATAAAATGTAGCATCAATTATGTGCCTCTCAAACAATACTGAAATTAATTTCGACTTTTGTTTTGTATCCTACCAGTTGTTATTTACTTGTATTGTCTGTCAACGTCTCCATAAACGATATAAGTCTACAATGTACGTGAGGAATCCCACAAGGCAATTAAAGCAGAAATAGGGATCAATGCGATTTCATGGAACAGTTAGACGACAAGAACAAAGTCGCACGCTTTATACTGTGATACTACTTGCCGTGAAAGCCAAGCCAAATAATAAAATTTGTGGTAGTTTCCTTTGGGACCAAAGTGCCGAACTGCTGAGGTCATCGGTCCCTAGGCTTACACATTACTTAATCTACATTAAACTAACTTACTCTAAAGACAATACTACACCCATGACCGAGGAAGGACACGAACCTCCGTCGGGGCAAGCCGCGCGAACCATGGCAAGGCCCCTAACACCGCACGGCTACCCCGCGCGACACAAATAATACTTTTTAATGCTGTACCCAGTAGCTTCAATGTTTCCGTGTCTCTCTGTATTGTTGTTAGAAATAATATATGGAGAGAC
Organism: Schistocerca serialis cubense; assembly: GCF_023864345.2. NCBI lineage: Eukaryota > Metazoa > Arthropoda > Insecta > Orthoptera > Acrididae > Schistocerca > Schistocerca serialis. The sequence continues at coordinate 521,480,556 of NC_064641.1, forward strand.
TGGTGAAATGATACGCCGAACAGGTGTACTGTTTACAGATAATGCAAAATATATCATCCGCTCACAATGTTGTATCAGTAAACACGACCGTAGCCAGCGTTAAATGATACGATGACCACTGCATGACTAATATTTTGACAAGTATCGAAAACATGTTGTCTCTGCATTGCACGTAGAAATCTCAAATTTTACATGGTTGATCACAAAGACCTTTAAATACATGAAAGAAATGGAGTATAGAATTTGCTTACTATCCCATTAGGGTGACCTCTTGTGCAATAATTATAAAGTGCACTTACGAAACCGATTAACAAATTATTATTATTATTATTAATCAAGTGCCTGTTTCCTGGTTATCAATTCATCGCTACTAAAAATTTACGGTATTATTTGGAAATTTTCCTCAAAGACATCTGTGATTCAGACGGTACCCTTATCGCATAAGAAAGTATATACACAAGATAATGAAATATTACGGGGCATTCTGTATGTAAGTTAGCAGGAAATATTTATCTCCGTTTTTCGGCGCTCTCTGATGCAGCAGTGACTGAAAAATAATTTGCCAGTATCCTCTAAAAAAAATTTCTGCAACTTCCGTAGCTAATGATTTGGTATTTCAGAAATTTTAAGTAATCGAGCTGACACAGACATTTATTTTCACAGTTAGATGTTTACTGCACAAAAACTGATACATATCGGGCTCGCTTCTTTCAAAAACTACAACGAAACTGGAACTACCATGTCTGATTTTCCGCTGCTTACATATTTTTTCGGTAGTTACCGGTTGCATTATCAGTTATTACAGACAGAATATTTAACGATTACAATCAATAACTTGATTGTTTTTACAAACGGATAATACTAATTCAAGTATTAATTCGCTCCTCCAACGCTGAGACCTTTTTAGATGACTCTTAGTTTATTAAATAGTGTGTTAAATAGGGTTGCTTATATCATGAAGATTACTAGTTGCATAGTGTTCCTAACATGTACAGAAATTCTTTACGTATATGCTAACGAAAATCTAGTTTCACTTCTTGTGACAAGTATTCTGCAATTAGAAAATGAGAACTGTTTATGATTTATTTTCATGTACCGATTAGTAACAGTGGAGTCAGAGCGTAACTGAAATGAAATTAATGACAGTATAATAAACTGAGCTTCAAAATGGTCAGATAAAAGATATAAAAATATTAAATTAAAATTTATAAACCGGTCAATGTGGCAGCTTGACACCTGAGGTCAGCATTTCATGACATACATGTCCAAACGTACGGTTCAAAAAATGAAACGAAAAAAAGACTATCACAGGCACATCACGGAACAGATTTAATGAAGTTCAAAGTCCCTCCAGCGTAGTAAAATATTTCAGTACGTTAACCGCTACCTGTCATCAGAACAAAAGGATCTACATGTGTTTGCCCCTCTGTGCCAAATGTAAGCGTACACCTTTTTATTATTATGACTGTCACATCAGGTGCTCCGAATATAAACCTTGAGCATACTTATATGATATGAAATGATTTCGCACAATGCTGAATGTTGAATTTAACATGAAGTTACCATAGCACAGGCCACAGTAACATAACAATTCATGCCTTCGTCAGTCGCCGGTGTTTTCGTGTGGACCTCTTGTTTTGATTTGGATCAGAGATGTAAATCCAAAGACGTTAAGTGTGGCGGGCGTTAAAGACTTTAAGAATGTCCCGGATGACAATTTAATGATATATAAGTACTCTGTTAAGATGCGTAATTGTTTGTGTGGTAGGGACGGGACATGTATTCTGTTGGTAACGCATGAATTGCTTTATGTCCTCTGGAATGTCATCAAAAACTCATGGGAGTATGTTTGGAACTGCAGATACTCTGAGCCCCCATTAGAACGACAAAGATCGATAACGTAATACTTGAAATGCTCGCACCATACATAGACAGAGCAAGGTCGTTGTTAAACCACTTTTCTCAGCAGGAGTGGGCTCTCCACTGACCTAGTAGTGTAAAAGCGAAGATTCATTTGACCATAGTTTATAAATAATGTAAAACCTTGTATCATGATATAGATTTCGTAGACACCATTCGGTAACGTATTTAAAAGATATTTCTGTGGAGCTGGAGCGAAATTTAGAAACTGTCAAAAATGTGGTATTCTCTCTCTCCTTCGGATGGTACCAATCACATATTCAAGCTTCCTCGTAATGATGTGTTGATTGTGTTCTACTACTTATGAAATATTAGTGTTATTTTTCATCATTTGCTTTTCATTTTCGCTGGCGTCTTTCATTCCACACACATCTAGTTTACTGATTTTTTTACAATGTTAGCAACGACAGATTGTGAAGTTTCGACACGATCGAGATACTGTGTCCTTATTACAGCTGTACCGCCATATATAACCACACCATTGGCGACATTCGCCATAAACTGAAACAATATCTACTTACTCGAATGGTTAAAGTGAGTAGTTTCACGAGGAAGCTGTCTCATCTCTACAGCAGTGGAACATGGACTCGTAGTCTTGAAGAACACATGTCACATGATGAACAGTATTTGAGGTACGAGTTTCCTTAGAATTGCTAAGGCAGGGCGGAGGCATGTGGGACCTCTTCCCTTAGTACTTGGACAGTGGTCTTCGGCGCTGTTACCTAGTTACTACTTGACCAAGGCCCATTTCAGTGCTAAACATGCAAAGCATGTACAGGTGGTCGACAGAATAATACGAACAATACGCAATATAGTAAAACTGTTTGCACGTTGGCATCACCGTGTTCGTGTAAATACTGCGAGGTGACTGCAATGCACAGTTGATGTGTCTAGTTGTAGAGCTTATCTTTCATTGTATTATATGTTTTGTTGCGCTACGATTAACAGAAGTGAAATGTGTGGTCTCTCAGACTTCAAATGCAAAGTAAGGTCAGCATATTCGAAACATGGTAAAACATTATCGGCAAAGATGAATAGTGGGCGAAATTAACTGACAGAGATCGATGAGCATTGAAAAGGATTGTCGCCAGACAACATAAAACTACCTCAGCAGCATTGACTACAGAACTCGACACTTACTTGCGTAACACTGGGTCATCAAAAACAGCACGGCGGGAGGTTCCTAAGGCTAACATTCATGGAAGGGCTGCAATTGCGGAACTCTTTTTAGCGGAAACCAGCGCAAAGCTGTGAAATTGTAAGTAGGCTGTTTAAGTTTTCTTATTGGTAACGCCACGTAGCGCTCTGTATGAAAATCACTCGCTGTGCTGTGTGCAGGCAGCTGGATGTTAACAGCGCGTAGCGTTGCGCAGTTGGAGGGGAGCCGCCAGCAGTGGTGGATGTGGGGAAGTGAGATGGCGGATTTTTGAGAATGGATAATCTGGAGATGTGTCCATCAGAAACAGTGCATTTGTAAGAATGGATGTCATGAACTGCTATGTATATTATGACTATTAAGGTAAATACATTGTTTGTTCTCTATTAAAATCTTTCATTTGCTAACTATGCCTATCAGTAGTTAGTGCCTTCCGTAGTTTGAATCTTTTATTTAGCTGGCAGTAGTGGCGCTCGCTGTATTGGAGTAGTTCGAGTAACGCAGATTTTTGTGAGGTAAGTGATTTGTGAAAGGTATAGGTTAATGTTAGTCAGGGCCATTGTTTTGTAGGGATTATTGAAAGTCAGATTGCGTTGCGCTAAAAAAATATTGTGTGTCAATTTAAGCACAGTCATGTATAATTTTTCTCAGGGGACGTTTCAAAATGAGTGGTTTCACGATCATAAAACCAAGAAACTCGATGATTGGAAGAATGTGGTATTGTCTGATGAATCACCGTTTACATTGCTTCCTACAAACGGCCGGGCTTATGTATGGACAAATCCAAAACAAACCTACAATCTGGCCGGCCTCCCTCCTACAGTCAAACATGTGCTGATCCTATTATTAGTCCCATTGGGCGATTACTGCGAATGAATGTCTACATCCTGTAAAATATATCTAGTATATTGATGCCAAGCACTGTCATGTTCCAAGATGATAATGCGCCCATACACACAGCCGAGAAAGTTCAGGCGTTGTTTGTGGAACAGTAGAATACCATCAGATATTTTCTCTAGCAACCACGAACGCCAGGCCTCAAAATCAATGAACAGTTATTGGGAGCTTTAGAGCAGAATGTTAGGCCATTTTTCGAATTACATCATCGTTGAAGCACTTGACGAATGCGTTGGTGCAAGAATGAGGGACAGGAAGCTATTCAGACACTCCACGAATCGTTCCGCGAAGGACTGCGCCGTTTCTCAAGGCCAGTAATGGATCACTTTCTTAAAAATAAATGAAGATTGTGTATATGTCAAGTATTTATATTATTCCGTCCACCCCCCATATTCCCTTTTTTTTTTTAGTCGGTTTTGGTATAATTCCACAGCTACAAACGCTTAAAAGAACTTGAGTAAGTCATAACATTAGTCACATCGTCCACAGCAACTTTGCAAAAACCGTACCCCGATATGTTTATTCATTGTGTTTGTATTTGGAGTGACCTGTATAAGCATCGGGCGAGGTACTGCAGTGGTTAGCACATTGGACTCGCATTCGGGAGGACGACGGTTCCACCCCGCGTCGGGCCGTCCTGATTTAGGTGTTCCATGATTTCCATAAATCGCTTCAGGCAAATGCCGGGATGGTACCTTTGAGAGGGGACTGTCAACTTCCTTCTCCATCCTTCCCTGACGGTATGGAACCGATGACCTCGCTATTTGGTCCCCTTCCCCAAAACCAAACAACCATCCAACTTGTATAAGCTGCCTTATTTTGTATAGCTCTGATTGACGATTCCGACAGCAAAACTATCATCTTAAGGGTTAAAGAAAGACAGAGAAAAACTCCCTACCCGTTAACTGATACAAATATACATACTAATACGACCCTAAATATTAAAAGATAACATATCCTCTTAAACTTAATTTCAGCGGGTAACACGACCCAAGTAGTTTATGTGCATTCTGTATCAGGATAAAAGCCGTGAATGCCTCTCCGCTGCCTTTCTAAGCAGACAACTTAGTATCCACTAAAGGACGCAGTGTCAAGAAAAATTCAGTGTTAGGGTTTACTGCATAATAACGTTCTGCGTGTGGCATAAGAACAGAATGATGAAAAGCTAAATGAATGTGATGAAAATAAGCAACATGTAAATAAGTAATCATCAAAGAGGAAAATATCAGAAAAAGCGTACTGTCAGGTACGATATTCTTAGTGGGATTGCATGTGCGCATACTGCTTGCGACTTGTCGTCCATTGTAACCAAGTACGCTGCAGTCTTCTATATTCTGTGCATTTTGTCTCTTTACAATAATCTACAACTTCTGTATCGCTTTGCAGACTTGGAAATGATACTTTAGCAGTCTGTATTGGTAATAAGAATTATATTTGTGATCAACACAAATGAGGCATGTTGAGACTGGATTCATGATTTCCTGCCGAAAAGGTCACAGTTCACAGTAACTGACGGATAATAATGGAGTGAAAAATAAGTGAAATATGATGTTTCCCAAAGAATTGTTATAAGCCCTTTTCTATTTGTAACGTATATCAACGATTTAATCAGTGCAGCCCTCTTAGGTTATTTATAGATACTATTAGGGATGGAACGATAGAGGTATAAACTGAAAGCAGTTCGATGAAACAAGTGCGAATTGCGGAATAGTTATGTAGATGTAGATATTGGACGAATAGCACGATTTGCAACTTGGCTGAAGCTACATAAAACTGGAGCACGCGATAAGGCACGAGATTATGAAAAAGAAGTTGACTATCGAGGGCATCCGGCGAGGGCAAGAAGCGGCACGAGTTATGAAATATTGGCTTTTAACGTATAAACTGGAACACCAAGTTATTCCCGTATAATGAAAAGTAAAATCGCATGGCAAGGCTGCTTTCGAAACCTTGAGGGGCAGGTTCAGCCACCTAATTGGATTGGTTTTCCCTAATCTTACCGCACATTGAAACCTTTCCTTCGTATGAGAACGTGTGTTAAGTGTGTCTGATAACTGCAGACGACTTTAATGGATGTGTGTGTCGTGTCCCGGTGCATAGTCTACTCCTTTCGCATGGCGCCATAGCTGCCGCTGAACTGAACGTTCCCCATCCGAAGGACGGATCACCATCAACAGTGTCATATGACCTCAGCATATGAGGCTCTACGAAACTTCCTTCGCAAGCATTTAAATAATATCTCATTTTGACTACAACAATTAATGTCTGATTAAACAAGGAAAGAGACTTTCATTTTATCTAGTTGTTTCAGTTACGTGTAATGCATAGTCCATACTGCAATGATGCGCGCAGTTTCATTGTTAACGAATATAGGTAGGATACTTTTGTGTTCAAACGAAATAGCAACTTGTATTTGTAAAAATCTGTGATGTTTTAAAGAAGTGTCATTCACCAATTTTTTTAGTAAAATTTAAAGATAACAGTAGCGTTCGTAATATGGAGACGACGAAACAATGATATAGAAAATATGTATTACGAGCCTTAAGCATGTGATACCTTATAGAAAGTTAGACTGTTCACTGGCATAGCAAAGAGGTAATGTTATGATAGCCATGTTGGCACTGAAATAAAAGACGTCACTTCCGAGATATTTTTTATAGTTTTTCTTAGTGAGGGGGAACGTGACGGCCGGGGTCAAGCAATATCGTATGCGTAGTTGCGCTTACATAATGTAAAGCTCAAACCATACCTGTGCCAAGTTTGAAGTTTACATTCCTTTCCTCTTTGTTCCCGGAGAGTTCCGACTTCCACAGAATTTAGTACCTCCCACGTTCGTAAGACTTCAGTGCAATTTAAGTGCATGACGATCGCAGTTCTTATACTTATAGCATACAACTAAGCTTCCGTACAATAAGTAGATTGGTACACAAATGTTAACTCATAGTTAACTGTTAAGTTGTGCGAGATGGAATTGTTGTTGTTGTTGTTGTGGTCTTCAGTCCTGAGACTGGTTTGATGCAGCTCTCCATGCCACTCTATCCTGTGCAAGCTTTTTCATCTCCCAGTACCTACTGCAACCTACATCCTTCTGAATCTGCTTAGTGTATTCATCTCTTGGTCTTCCTCTACGATTTTTACCCTCCACGCTGCCCTCCAATACTAAATTGGTGATCCCTTGAAGCCTCAGAACATGTCCTACCAACCGATCCCTTCTTCTGGTCAAGTTGTGCCACAAACTTCTCTTCTCCCCAATCCTATTCAATACTTCCTCATTAGTTATGTGATCTACCCATCTAATCTTCAGCATTCTTCTGTAGCACCACATTTCAAAAGCTTCTATTCTCTTCTTGTCCAAACTATTTATCGTCCATATTTCACTTCCATACATGGCTACACTCCATACGAATACTTTCAGAAATGACTTCCTGACACTTATATCTATAGTAGATGTTAACAAATTTCTCTGCTTCAGAAACACTTTCCTTGCAATTGCCAGCCTACATTTTATATCCTCTCTACTTCGACCATCATCAGTTATTTTGCTCCCCAAATAGCAAAACTCCTTTACTACTTTCAGTGCCTCATTTCCTAATCTAATTCCCTCAGCATCACCCGACTTAATTAGACTACATTCCATTATCCTTGTTTTGCTTTTGTTGATGTTCATCTTATATCCTCCTTTCAAGACACTGTCCATTCCATTCAACTGCTCTTCCAAGTCCTTTGCTGTCTCTGACAGAATTACAATGTCATCGGCGAACCTCAAAGTTTTTATTTCTTCTCCATGAATTTTAATACCGACCCCGTATTTTTCTTTTGTTTCCTTTACTGCTTGCTCAATATACAGATTGAACAACATCGGGGAGAGGCTACAACCCTGTCTTACTCCCTTCTCAACCACTGCTTCCCTTTCATACCCCTCGACTCTTATAACTGCCATCTGGTTTCTGTACAAATTGTAAATAGCCTTTCGCTCCCTGTATTTTACCCTGCCACCTTCAGAATTTGAAAGAGAGTATTCCAGTCAACATTGTCAAAAGCTTTCTCTAAGTCTACAAATGCTAGAAACGTAGGTTTGCCTTTCCTTAATCTTTCTTCTAAGATAAGTCGTAAGGTCAGTATTGCCTCACGTGTTCCAGTGTTTCTACGGAATCCAAACTGATCTTCCCCGAGGTTGGCTTCTACTAGTTTTTCCATTCGTCTGTAAAGAATTCGCGTTAGTATTTTGCAGCTGTGACTTATTAAGCTGATAGTTCGGTAATTTTCACATCTGTCAACACCTGCTTTCTTTGGGATTGGAATTATTATATTCTTCTTGAAGTCTGAGGGTATTTCGCCTGTTTCATACATCTTGCTCACCAGATGGTAGAGTTTTGTCAGGACTGGCTCTCCCACGGCCGTCAGTAGTTCCAATGGAATATTGTCTACTCCGGGGGCCTTGTTTCGACTCAGGTCTTTCAGTGCTCTGTCAAACTCTTCACGCAGTATCGTATCTCCCATTTCATCTTCATCTACATCCTCTTCCATTTCCATAATATTGTCCTCAAGTACATCGCCCTTGTATAGACCCTCTATATACTCCTTCCACCTTTCTGCTTTCCCTTCTTTGCTTAGAACTGGGTTTCCATCTGAGCTCTTGATATTCATACCAGTCGTTCTCTTATCTCCAAAGGTCTCTTTAATTTTCCTGTAGGCGGTATCTATCTTACCCCTAGTGAGATAGGCCTCTACATCCTTACATTTGTCCTCTAGCCATCCCTGCTTAGCCATTTTGCACTTCCTGTCGATCTCATTTTTGAGACGTTTGTATTCCTTTTTGCCTGTTTCACTTACTGCATTTTTATATTTTCTCCTTTCATCAATTAAATTCAATATTTCTTCTGTTACCCAAGGATTTCTACTAGCCCTCGTCTTTTTACCTACTTGATCCTCTGCTACCTTCTCTACTTCATCCCTCAAAGCTACCCATTCTTCTTCTACTGTATTTATTTCCCCCATTCCTGTCAATTGCTCCCTTACGCTCTTCCTGAATCTCTGTACAACCTCTGGTTCTTTCAGTTTATCCAGGTCCCATCTCCTTAAATTCCCACCTTTTTGCAGTTTCTTCAGTTTTAATCTACAGGTCATAACCAAAAGATTGTGGTCAGAGTCCACATCTGCCCCTGGAAATGTCTTACAATTTAAAACCTGGTTCCTAAATCTCTGTCTTACCATTATATAATCTATCTGATACCTTTTAGTATCTCCAGGGTTCTTCCATGTATACAACCTTCTTTCATGATTCTTAAACCAAGTGTTAGTTATGATTATGTTGTGCTCTGTGCAAAATTCTACCAGGCGGCTTCCTCTTTCATTTCTGTCCCCCAATCCATATTCACCTACTATGTTTCCTTCTCTCCCTTTTCCTACACTCGAATTCCAGTCACCCATGACTATTAAATTTTCGTCTCCCTTCACAATCTGAATAATTTCTTTTATTTCATCATACATTTCTTCAATTTCTTCGTCATCTGCAGAGCTAGTTGGCATATAAACTTGTACTACCGTAGTAGGTGTGGGCTTTGTATCTATCTTGGCCACAATAATGCGTTCACTATGCTGTTTGTAGTAGCTTACCCGCATTCCTATTTTCCTATTCATTATTAAACCGAGATGGAATTACGAGTTGGAATTACGAACCTAAAAACTACCTTCATTACAACATTTTCAAGGAAGCCTATACGTCTGTAAATCGTCATATTCATGGAAGAAAAAAGTAGATTGCGTCTGGTGGAAGATTGGTCCTCACGGACATAGTAAATAGAAACAACGCAGACAATCTATAGTGTGCTTTACTGTGTCACACAAAATCGCAGCCGAGCCCAGAAATCCAGATGTAGGTACAGTGTATCTAGCAGGCAGACAGGTTGGTTACAGGCACGTGCCCTGACTGTACGTTAGTCTGCTGATTCGACCTGTTGTCCTGCTATTCACGAACAGCTTTCCAGGGGGTGTTTTCTAACAGGATAACTTTCGCCCACATACTGCTATTGTAACCCATTATGATCTACAGTGTGTCGACATGATGCCTTGTCCTGCTCGATGACCAGAACAGTCTCCAATCAAGCACATCCAGCACATATGGGACACCATCGGACGACAACTCCAACATCTCCAAAACCAGTCCGTGTATTGACCGACAATATGCAGCAGGCATGGAGATCCATCCCAAAAAACCGACATCCAGCACCTGTACAACACAATGCGGTGACGTTTGTATGTTTGCTATCAACATTCTAGCTGATACAGTGGCTGTTAACGTACCAGCATTTCACATTTGTAGTGGCTTATCTCGTTCTTACATTAACCTGTGTTCTTGCACTGTTTATCAATTAAATATGTTACCTAGATAAATGTATTCAAAAATGCCATTACTCTACATTCATTATCTTTTGGTGTTGCGACTTTTTTTGTCAGTTGTAACCTCCCCACCGTAATTTTAAAAGACAGAAAATGGACAATACTTAATAGAAATGGGGGCCAAGTGTAACCTCCCTACAAAAATTTTTAAAAGAAAAAGGACGATATTAATTAGAAATGCTGATGGACATTGCTCTGTGCGTAACCTGCCCACAATCAAATGTACTGACAATGGCAACAAAAATGTGAAATACGCAATCTGACTCAAATATAAATCCTTCACAAAATTTAAAGTCCATTCAGTGATAAGGAAATTCAATTAAACCGAAATATCGGTCTTTGGCCCTGTGTAAAACAATCAGAATTAAAGTCTTACCTCAGAATAAATCGATGTCACATATCTGCTCTTGTTGTTGCGCACCGCTTGGAGGAACTGCATTCCAAATAATAATATTTCCTTTTTTTTTGTAATTCTAGTGAAATTTTTCTTCAAAAAGAAGTGGAATGAAATGGGAAGTGCAACGAGATCTTTAGTTCAAAAAATTAAATTTTGAGAAAATGCTTTTGAAATAAAAAAATTATTATTGGGAGACTTGTTGGAGAATAATTACAATAAATAAAATTTTTCATTATCTAATGATTATATTAATTAACAGTATACCTTATTCCTCATCTTGACCATTGTTGCCGACCGCCTACATCACACAACCGCACTGGGCTGCTACTACTGACCGACCGCTCTGCATGACGACTACAGACTGAGTACTGCTCTCAACTAGACAGAGCTACAGACTCGCAACGACTGAACTGACTGCTACTCTGCATAGCGACAACTAACTCGCAAAGACTACTACTGACTGAGAACCGCTCGCAACACTCGCGCGGTCAAGCGCATACACTCTGGTCACAGATGCTACAATGCCTCGCCATCGCTGCTGCGTTACATACGTGTTTCATAACCCTCCACTCGGGGGGCAAAAATTTGGCAGCGATGGTGAGTCATTTGGACTTGCCAAGCGCGGCAAAATTTTTCTTTAATTAACAAAATCCTACCACTTACAGAATATTTAAATGTTGTGCACACGCACTAAGTACAAAATATATCAGACAAGGACAAAATGTGAATACTAAACATAGTAGCAAATCAGAAAAAAGTATATACAAACTTTTTGACAGATAAAGTGCACAGGCACTGAAAATTCTTTAGCATATGCAGAACAAATAAACAGACTGGCAAGAATAATTAGATGTAGTACATAAAGTAAATGTTGTGCACACGCACTAAGTACAAAATATATCAGACAAAGACAAAATGTGAGTACAAAACATAGTAGCAAATCAGAAAAGTATATACAAATTATTTGACAGATAACAAAGTGCACAGGCACTGAAAAAATTCTTTAGCATATTCAGAACAAATAAACAGACTGGCAAAAATATTATGTTGACAAGTGTACATGCACTGAAAAATGTCTTTAGCATTTTCACAACAAATAAACATAATGGCAAAAAAAAATTCATGTCCAAAGTGCACACGCACTGAAAAATGTCTTTAGTATTTTCACAACAAATAAACATAATGGCAAACATCATGTCGACCAGTGACATAAGTGTACTCACACTGGAGTTTAGCGAATCGAAAAATGTATAACCTATGAACATAAATGATGTTACCAAAAAAAATTTTTTTCTTTATGTGACAAGAATCAGGATAGGAAAGGGAAGGATTGCATCATGGTTGTAGCACTTTAGATTGCACACAGCTGCTCTGAAAGTCCATATCTTTCCACAGTAGTACAACACCAAGTGACACAACTTGAAGTTCTTTTCCCATCAGAATTTATCAGTGTAGCCAAGACACTGAACTGTCGTAGTAATGTTCCATGTTTTCATTTTGGCAGTACATTAGGTACACCAAACAGTGGGACCATAATAATGTCTTCATCGCTCATGGTGGTGGACAGCATGTCGTGTCAACACCACACTCTTACAAGGCACACCAACGTAGAATTAGTGCAAAACCAAATATAGTGCTCCATGATCACTGGGATAAACAGGACAAATGGACATTGCAGTAATTCAGGGTAGTCAGCTTATGAGGTGAAGGACATCAAGTCACATAATATTGACAATTACAGTCTTCATTGATAGTTCGTGGCATTCATAGCCCAGTTATTGAACATTTCTGTACCAAGTATGTAGTATTACAGAAAAATGTTCATTAATTGTTTTACATAGAATCAGTAGCCTTCTTTTCCTGGTTACAAAGCATTATGAAATAATCGCATTCTTTTCAGTTACAGAGTATAATCAAGAATCATTAACCTTCTCCTAATTACAGTTAATTAATCATTTGTCTTTAATTAATCATTTGTCTAATTACAGTTAATTAATCATTTGTCGTTAATTAATCATTTGTCTAATTACAGTTAATTAATCATTTGTCGTTAATTAATCATTTGTCTAATTACAGTTAATTAATTAATCATTTGTCATTTCAATATACTAAGAATTATTAGCCTTAATTAATTACAAAGCATTATTAAACAGTACCATAGTTAATTAATTATGTGTCATTCCAATCTATTAAGAATCATTAGTCTTTTCCTAATTACAAAGCATTATGAAACAGTCACATTCATTTCCAACAACAAAGTATCAACATTGGAAACAAGAGCTAATCAATGGCATAATTAATAACAATTCGTGGAGTGACATTAATTATTGGCACTCAGTGGCCAGCAAGTATTGAATAAAATCATCATTCAGTATTATTCAGATTATTACGAAGTCATTATTAAAAATCAGTTAATTACAGTCAAATCATTAGTAATCACAGGCATTACAATAAACAGTGGCAGTTATTAGCTAGTGACAAAGCATTATTTTGAATATAGTCTCATTAAGAGGTCATTACTCGAGTGACATGCTATTCAGAGTTGATCAGTATTATTCAGAATTATCATAAACTGGTGACATTGTGTGGGACTGGTAATACATTTTTTTTGGTAGCAATGCATTGCGTTGGGATCGATAATTAATTACAGAGGCATAATACATTTTGCTTTTGACCTATTGCTGCAAATGAGGATAGGTAACGTCATTCGTCATGCGTCAGCTGTAGCAAGATTATGTAACAAGGCAGTACATGTGATCACATTTATAAATGATAAACACAAATGGGTAAAAATATAAAAATGCAAGTACTAGAACAGGTATAATAAGTAACAGGTTTAGTAAGTGTCATGAAAAACTTCTCCTGGAAAAAATACAAAAACGGATTATTGACCTGAAAGAAGAAACGCACACTATGCTGAAAAGTAGTGAACTTCGAATTAACAAGTAGTGAAATGTGTATAAAATGTGTTCCATAGCTGTCCTTTCCAAAACTTTCCGTCATCCTACTATGCAATGTAACACCTGCTGTCAAAGCAAACCGCAACAAATACTTAAATAACTACGTAGCATAAATACATAACTTCAACATTATCCTCATCTGTAAAGAAAAAACTTCATTATCCATCACTTCATTATCCATATTATCATAACTTCATTATTATCACCACCTGTAAAGAAAAACTTCATTATTCATAACAGCATATCCTTCATCATTATTCATCAGTATTCATTATCATCTGCAAAAAATCACTTCATTACTCATTACATAACTATTCCTTATCTCTAGCATATTTCATCACTAAAACTAAGATGTGTAGTTCAGTCTGACAGCCTGCATCAATCACCTTGTATTCTGAAAGAAAAAATTAGTTAAGACTGCTATTCTGTGATGAGTATAGTATAGTCTTGTTAATGCTTGTTAATCCTGATCCTTTTACTCTTCCTCATAAAGTTATTGCATCTCCTTTCGTTTATTCCGTAGGTGAAATTCCCATTTATGTTAAATTTATTTCTTAGAATCATCATTCCTTTCTGAAATTGATGAACAAAGATTAATGTCTTGCATTTAAATCCTATACCCACTAAATAATGACTGGTTTATGGTGACACAATTAACCATACAGCATAACATGACAGAAAACGTAATATGTCCAAGACATTGACAGTGTTCGGATGCGAAAAAATGTACACAGAATAATACAATGCAGTAGCAAAAAAAATGTGAAACAGTCACGATGTTGAGATGTCATAAGGCAAAAAAAAAGTCAAAGTCGACTGGTGTGTGTTATATCTTAACTATTTCATAGTGCATACAAACAAAACTGGAGTACAGTCATATACACAAAAAAATGGAAAATGTGCACGGTCTGATGTGTAACGACAAGAAAAGCGACCTGCTAACCTTACCTTGCCGGGCACTTGCCAAGAAAAAAAAATACGATAATCATCAATAAGTAGTCACATAAATATAATTGCAGAAATAGTCGTAAATGTGTAAATTCATCTGGAAAAATATGCACGGTCTGATGTGTAACGACAAGAAGAGCGACCTGCTAACCTTACCTTGCCGGGCACTTGCCAAGAAAAAAAATACGATAATCATCAATAATTAGTCAGGTGAATTAATTGCATTAGTAAATGGCATCATAGTGTGTTGAATCATACAGTGGTTTCACTCAATAAACGGTTTAATGTTTGAGATATGGTGATTGCCTTTCGATTTTCTGGTTCTCAAAGTTTCGACGTGTACAACATTGGGGTGAGGGATACTGCGAATCCGATACGGACCTGCGTATAGAAGTTCAAATTTACTGCACTTACCTTTTAATTTGCTGGATAAATAGTGTGTACGTACTAATATCTTCTGTCCAACGTGAAAGTCGCGGCGTGTACAAACCTGTTTTTGCTGTCTTCTCCGGCGCTCTGCGGCACGTTTGATGTTGTTCAGCGCAATGTCAATTATTTCGTGGTGTCGTAGGCGACGATTTTTGGGGAATTCTATTAATTCTTTAATTTTGTTCGGTGGTTCAACGTTTTTCAGTATAACAGTCGGAGATAGCATAGTGGATTCATTTGGAATGGAATTAATTACATCTTGGAATGAGAGTATGTGTGTATCCCAATCAATATGTCTTTTGTGGCAGTATATTCTGCACAGCTTACCAATTTCCTTCATTAATCTTTCACAAGGGTTCGAAGAAGCGTGGTACTTGGATATATAGATCGGAGAAATGTTTCTAGCTCGTAACATGCGTGTCCATACACTACTACGAAATTGAGATCCATTATCAGAAATTACTTTCATTACATGCCCTACATGAAATAGAAAATGTTTTACAAATGCTTTCGAAACAGTTTTAGCAGTAGCTTTGCGTAACGGAGTGAAAGTAACAAATTTTGAAGTGAGCTCAACAGCGACAAAAATGTAGCAAAAACCTCTGTTAGTTCTCGGAATCGGACCAAAAATATCTACTGCGGCCATGTGTCTTAATTTCACAGGTATAATGGGATATAAAGGAGGAATATGTGAAGTGGTGTCTGATTTAGCTTTCTGGCAAATTTTACAAGACGCTAAAACTCGTCGTATACGTTTTTCCATGTTGGTAAAATAACAGTTCTGTCTCAGTATAAGAAAACATTTTCGTGCTCCGTAATGTGCGTAACTTAAATGAGTGTACCAAATTAGTTTGTTAACCAGTTCGTCAGGAATGCATAATAACCAAATGTTGCTGTCAGGATGAGAGCGGCGAAACAGAATGTCATTGCGTACAGTGTAGTGGTTCCTAATCGTAACATTTTTCTTATCTTGCCAAAGCTGTTTAATTTCTTTCCACACATTATCTTTATTTTGCTCCTTTGCTATGTCCTGTAATGACGATGAAATAAAATTTTCAAATGCAACCTGCTGAATGTACATGACACTGAAATTTGCTTTGCAGAAGTTGGTTGCTACGTCTTGCTGATTGTTACTGAGAGAACGCGATAGTGCGTCTGCTATAACATTTTGCGTACCGGGAATGTGAACTATTGTAAAATTAAATTCCTGTAAATATAGTTTCCATCTGCTTAACCTGTCGTGAGTGAATTTAGCTGAAAGTAAAAATTGTATCGCTCTATGGTCTGTATAGACGGTGGTATGTCTGCCGTAAAGAAAGTGCCGAAATCTCGTAAAAGCCCATACAACACATAATGTTTCCAGTTCTGTAACGGAATAATTTCGTTCAGCAGGTGACAAAATGCGACTTGCAAATGAGATGTTTTTAATTACTGTAGAACCATCTTCTTCTATTTCCTGGAAAATGTGTACGCCTAAAGCGGTGTTGGAACTGTCGGTAGCAATGGAAAAATTTCTAGTAAGATCTGGATGCGATAAAAGTGGTGCATTCAACAAAGCATGTTTCAGGTTCATGAATTCAGAGTGTGCTTGCTTATCCCAAGACCAAATACTGTTTTTACCTGTTAATTGGCATAGTCTAGGCGTGTCTAAAGCAGAATGATGAATAAATTTACGAAAAAAGTTAATTAAGCCCAAAAAACTGCGTAATTGCTTCTTCGTCGTAGGAACAGTAATGTCACGTAGAGCTTGAAGTTTTTCCGGATCAGGTGCAATGCCTTCTGCTGAAATTACGTGTCCAAGAAATTTTATAGAAGTTTTGCCAAAGTGCGATTTACTGAGGTTCACTGTGAGTCCTTGTGCATGAAAAGTTTGTAACAGTTGTTCAAGAATCATATTGTGTTCAGACCAGTTAGCTTCTGCGATAAGAATATCGTCTACATACGTCGTAATTCTGTCTTTAAGTTCTGTCGGAAGTATTGTGTTCAAACCGCGAATAAAAGCTGCAGAAGAAATAGTTAAGCCGAACGGTAGTTTGCAAAATTGATAACAGTCGCCGAAACAGAGAAAAGCTGTATATTTTCTACAATTCGGATGAAGTTGAATTTGCCAAAATCCCGATTTCAAATCTAATGTGGAATAAATAGCTGTACCGTGAAATTTCTGTAAAAGTTCCTCTAATGTCTGTGGTCGATCTGTTTCATTAATAATAATGTCATTAATGTGACGTGAATCAAGTACAAGGCGAAGTGAGCCATCTTTTTTCTTAACAATATGTAGCGGGTTTATGTACGGACTAACTGCTGGTTCTATAATTCCTTGGTCGAGCATATCCTGCAATTCTTTTTTAACCTGTTCTCTGTGAATGTATGGAATAGGATAATGCTTTGCTTTAAATGTGTCATGCGGTTTGACTTGAAATTCATACATAAAGCCGGACATAGTACCAGGAATGTTGTCAAAAACTGGAGCTTGCTGTAAAAGAATTTTGTGTAATTGCGTTCGTTCGTCGTCTGTAATTGCACTACTCTCTTTAACTTTATCGGAAATCATTTGTATTACGTCGTAGTCCATTTCGTCTGGAGTATTATAGTTGTGTACGTACGTATCCGTTAACAATGTGGGATTACAGTCTATGTCACGTGTTGCGGAAATGACCTCTGTGCGGTTAATTGTTTGTTCTTCCGCAGATAATGAGTGATGAAATTCTAAAGCAAGTTGTACATTTTCATCCTTTAACATTAAATAAGAATTCTGAAAATCAATGACTGCTTCGTGTTGTACCAGAAAATTCGTGCCTAAAATAACGTCTGTTGTCAATAAAGGAACAATCCAAAAATTAGAGTGAAACGTGTGACCTGCGATACAAAATGATAAATGTGTCTGTAATTTAACGTCTACTCCTTTACTCGATACTGCTCCTTTCACTTTTGTTTTGCCTAAAGGTAATGTCGGATAGGTATTCTCTTTGTTGCACTCATTAAAAGTCTCCTCATTTACTACTGATATAGGTGATCCGGAATCAATTACTGCTGAGAATTTCGATGAACCAATTTTAATTTCGATAACAGGATGTGAAATGGTTTTCTGAATAACTGGTCTTTCCTGTAAAAGAGTGTCTCTGATGTCGTCAAAAGTAATTACATTTTCGTGAACAACATTTTGCGTGTCTAAGGTAGTGCTTGTATTATTGCAAGATGCGTCCTGTGCAGTATTTAGTCAGATTCTATCTGACGTGTTATTATTATTAGGAGGATTCTGTGGCATTTCGACTATTTGAACTGTCCTATTACTTCTTCCAGGCGTGTTACGCTCTGGATGGTACCTACTGTCGGGTTCATTCATGAGAATATGTTCTTGCGTATGATTTTGCTGTTGGTATGACCGACTGTTGTTAGATGTTCGCTGAAAATTGTCCTCATTAGTTTTACGTCTGTCGTAATAGTCATTCCTATACGGTGCATTACGATAGGAATTGAAATACTGTCTTCTTTGTACGTAGTTGTTTCCTTGCTGACGTACGTTACTATTTGTTGGACCAGGGGCTATACGTCCACGCGGCGAAACATTAAAGCCTGGTTGACCTTGTGTATTCCATTGTTGGTTAGGTATGTTAACCAGCTGGTTTTGATGTTGTTGTTGTGAAACACCTCTATTGTTACTAAAGTGTTGTTCCTGTTGCTGAAAATTTTGACGGTATTGATAATTAGAATTTTGCCTGTTATTAAAATTTTGGTAGTTGTCGTTCCTAAAACGTCTGTTATCTTTCCGATTGGAATTACGTCCCTGATCATAATTGCAGTACTGTTGTTGACCTTGGTTGTTACTCAAAAAGTTTTTGTTTACAAAAGAATAATCAGATTGCTGTACTTCCAAGAGCTGTAAAAGATCTCTGAATGCTGAAATGTTTTCTTTTTGCTGGCCTGTTAGAAGCGACACTCGTAATGACCGTGGTAATTTGGAAATGCATAATTGTATAAGTGCAGATTCACTGTACGGTTCACTTAGGTACTGATTTTGTTGGACCATATGCTCAAAAAATTGCGTTACACTGGGAAAATTTGAGTTCTCGTAGTTTGGCAAACTAATTAGTTGGTCTTTAATTCCGCGCTGTGTCGTCTTCGACCAGTAAGCTGACAGAAAAGCATTCTGAAATTCCTCTACCGAGTAACACTGTCTCGCGATCGGTCTCATACGAGTTGCCGGTTCGCCTTCCAAAAAACTGCAAATAAATTCAAGTTTATGTGTTACAGGCCAAGTCGGTGGAAGAGCAAAACTAAACTGTTGAATCCAATCCAGTGGGTGAATCTGCGTTCTATCGTTTTTGAAAACCTTAAACTTTCTCACTGACAGAAAATGTTTGTAGTCGAAGTTATCATCTCTGCATGATGGAACAGGTTCAGAATCGTAAGAGTATCTATTGAACTGTGGTTGTTCGGAATCTAAGTCCCGTACTCTCTGCAGATTACCCAAATTATACGCGCTGCGTGAGTCTGACACATGTTCATAAAGTGGCGCCTGTTGTGGTATGTTATTAACTGAAATGTTTTTGATTTCCGTTACTTCTTGTTGTAAATTTGACAACTTCCTACGTAACGTATTGTTAGATGAATCGATCTCATTAATTGTCTGCTGTAAATTTTGAAATTCAGGTGTTTGGTTAAATGACACCGGTGCAGTATCGTCTGACTTATTGTCATTAGCACTTTCGATAGCATCAATACGACTGGCCAATTCATCATATTTTTCTGTCAGTATTTTTGCCTGATCATCGGTTTTAGAATCGGACGCATTAACCTGTTTTTGCAACTTACGCGTAGTTTCGTTCAGTTTTTTAACATCAGCTTTGATAACATCACAATCCTGTGTTAGATCTAATTGTTCGAATCTATCTGTCACTGTTTGAATATTTACTGTGTGTGTATCTGTTTTTGATTTAAGATCAGAAATTTCATCCCGTAACTCCGCGTTCAATTGTTCTATGGTATTAATTTTGTCGGACACTGTAGTAATATTATTGTCTACATACGTCTTCGCTTTCGCGAACATTTTACGTTTGTCCTCTTGTCTTTGTGCAGTGATTGTTTCCATAACCTGACGTTTGACTTTATTTTGATCTTGAATAAATTTGCGGAAACGCGTATCACTGTTCTGTATGTGCTGATTAAAGCGCTCGTTAATCTGAGTGCTCTGCTGTTCGAATTTCGCGTCTATCTTTGCGTCCATTGTGCGCGAAAGTTCTACCGTTATTGCTTTAAACTCGTCCCGTAAATGTGTAGCTTTTTCAGAGCATTGTTTAGCGACTTCGCTAATTTCGTCTCTGAGTGTTTCTGTTGCGGCTGTCTGCATTTCCCTTAATTCTTGCGCAACAGACTTTATTTCTTCGCTATTTTTTCGTGAACAAGCCTCAATTTCCACGCGCAACTGTTCCTTAGTGTCATGGCACTGCGCGGCAACGGCTCTTATTTGTTCACTAAGTTTGTCTTGTTTTTTGTCATTATTGTCAAGTTTTTCGTTCTGTTGTTTGACCTGTTCACTGAGTTGTTTAAAATCTTCACTTTGTTTGTCTAATTTTTCGTTCTGTTGTTTGGAATTTGCAGTAAGGTCGTTCTTAAACTGTAGCATTATTGCCATAAATTGATTCAAATCATACGTAGCATTTGCATTCTCAGTACTGTTTAATGGTGTACCTGCAGTTGTCGCGCTTTGTGTGACCATTTGGTCATTCTGTATTTTAGAAAAAGGTTTGCCAGTCAAATGTACACTATCAGTCATTGTTTCGGAATTAAATAAATCCGCCCTACTTTGTGTGATCTGTTCATATTCATTAGACAAATTTGTCTGTTCGTTACTTGGGTTTTCCAAATCGGGTGTGTTAAGCTCTGCAGCGCTCATTACAATAGAGCATTCTGCGTCATCAATTGTCGTCAAGTTAACAGACGAGACAATTGAGTTCGTTTGTTCATCATTAAGGTGAAAGTCATCATTAGTGGTTGGAATGCACTGATTGTTAGTGAACGCAGGATTGTCATCATTACGTTGCGTATCACAATTACTATCGGTCACGCTGTTCGAGTCGGTAATTTCATTCAAAATACCTCGCGATACACTATTCACAGTCTTTCGCGGCATTTTAACAATAGTCACAATTTTTCAGAAAAATAAATAAGCACAATGCAAAAGCAACACACAAATACAACAAAGCAACAAATTGCCGTTGACCTGTAGAGAGAAAGTCACAATATTATTAAAAGCGTTGCGCTAAATCCTAATTATATCTAAGCAAACAAGAGCAGATATCTGACTGTTGTTCAAAAGACTCTCAACGAAATACGATCCTGGCAGGGTCGCCAAGTGTAACCTCCCCACCGTAATTTTAAAAGACAGAAAATGGACAATACTTAATAGAAATGGGGGCCAAGTGTAACCTCCCTACAAAAATTTTTAAAAGAAAAAGGACGATATTAATTAGAAAT
This sequence comes from Schistocerca serialis cubense, assembly GCF_023864345.2. NCBI lineage: Eukaryota > Metazoa > Arthropoda > Insecta > Orthoptera > Acrididae > Schistocerca > Schistocerca serialis. The sequence continues at coordinate 521,502,136 of NC_064641.1, forward strand.
GCTGATGGACATTGCTCTGTGCGTAACCTGCCCACAATCAAATGTACTGACAATGGCAACAAAAATGTGAAATACGCAATCTGACTCAAATATAAATCCTTCACAAAATTTAAAGTCCATTCAGTGATAAGGAAATTCAATTAAACCGAAATATCGGTCTTTGGCCCTGTGTAAAACAATCAGAATTAAAGTCTTACCTCAGAATAAATCGATGTCACATATCTGCTCTTGTTGTTGCGCACCGCTTGGAGGAACTGCATTCCAAATAATAATATTTCCTTTTTTTTTGTAATTCTAGTGAAATTTTTCTTCAAAAAGAAGTGGAATGAAATGGGAAGTGCAACGAGATCTTTAGTTCAAAAAATTAAATTTTGAGAAAATGCTTTTGAAATAAAAAAATTATTATTGGGAGACTTGTTGGAGAATAATTACAATAAATAAAATTTTTCATTATCTAATGATTATATTAATTAACAGTATACCTTATTCCTCATCTTGACCATTGTTGCCGACCGCCTACATCACACAACCGCACTGGGCTGCTACTACTGACCGACCGCTCTGCATGACGACTACAGACTGAGTACTGCTCTCAACTAGACAGAGCTACAGACTCGCAACGACTGAACTGACTGCTACTCTGCATAGCGACAACTAACTCGCAAAGACTACTACTGACTGAGAACCGCTCGCAACACTCGCGCGGTCAAGCGCATACACTCTGGTCACAGATGCTACAATGCCTCGCCATCGCTGCTGCGTTACATACGTGTTTCACAGTGTATACAATGAACATGACAATACGACACAAGTCAACCGGGCTTCGAACATGGCGTGACAATCGTGGAAGATACACGGTCATAACATATAGGATATTACACAGTAGTTCGGCGTCCGAGGACAACATTGATAAGGGCGGATAATCGGTATCGCACTTGCCCGAAACGTCACAAAGTGCGACCACAAGTGTTTGGCGAGCGGACGTAATGGGACATCATCAGGTCCAAACGAGGCAACTGCCCGATTTAAATGTGACGCATCTGGAACCCATTTCTAGAAAGAATTTCCTTTTTTGAGTCATCACACTTCTGACTGGCTTTGATTCGGCCTGCCACGAATTTCTCTCGTGTGCGAGCCACTTCATCTCACAAGGAGACGGCACGACCGTGGGGTCCGGGATTTGTCCGAAATTTTGCAAGCAACAAAAGAAAAAAGAGTGCTAGAGGAGGAATAGAACCCGAGACCGCTGACGTAAGGGTCCGACCGCTAACCATGTAGGCCAGACGGCGGCTCGGCACTGGACTAACATATTATACTCATAAGGCACCTAAGAAACTTTGGATCGATTGTTTTCGGGATTTTCCGAGTAGTGCGTACTAATATTTGAACCACGTGAGGTGTTAGTGGTCCTCTTTCACGACACAAAATTTCGGACAAATCCCCGACCCCAGGCTCCTGCCGTCTCCTTGTCAGAGTAGCACTTGCAACCTACGTCTTCAGTTATCTGCTGGATGTATTCCAGGCTCTGTCTTCCTCTACAATTTTTGCCTTGTACAGCTCCCTCTAGTACCATGGAAGTGCGATGAACCTCCTCATTACTTACCTTTTCAGTCAACTTAATTTTCAACATTCGTCTGTAGCACCACATCTCAAATGCTTCGATTCCCTTCTGTTCAGGTTTTGCCACAGTATATGTTTCACTACATTACAATGCTCTGCTCCATACGTATTATCACAGAAATCCTCAACTTCAGGCCTCCGTCTGATACTAGTAGACTTCCCTTGGCCAGGAATGCCATTTTTGCCAGTGCTAGTCTGCTTTGATGTCCTCCTTGCTCCGTCCGTCAACGGTTATTTTTCTACCTAGGTAGCAGAATTTCTTAACTTCATCTACTTCGCGACGATCAATCCTGATGTTAAGTTCCTCGCGGTTCTCATTTCTGCTACTTCTCAGTACTTTCGCCTTTCTTCAATTTATCCTAAATTCATATTCAGTACTTATTAGATTGTCCATTCCTTTCAGCAGAACATATATTTCTACTTTGCTTTCACTCATGACAGCAATGCCACCAGCGAATCGTATCATTGATATCCCTTCACCTCGAACTTTAATTCCATTCCGAAACTTCCTTTTATTTCCATCATTGCTTCTTCGATGTAGAGATTGAACAGTAGGGACGAAAGACTACAGCACTGTCTTACACCCATGGGTTGTGTATAGTGTGTGTATTGAACTGGGGACCTAGAAACGACGGGGAGGATTCGTCCCGCCGTAGTTCCCACTGGCTCACAACCCCACAACAGGTCACAGCAGTCCATCCACCCCACAGCCGGACCACAGCGAACCCCGGGTTACTGTGCAGTTCGGAACGCAGTGGACCCCACTGGGAACGTCTCATACCAGACGAGTGTACCTCAAATGTCTGCGTGATGGAGTACTTATGGTATAGGCGTACATGGAGACAGTGTTTGCCCAGCGATTGCCGACATAGTGTACCTGGGACGGAATAAGGAGTACCAGCCAGCATTCACTGAGGCAGATGGAAAACTGCCTAAAAACCATCCACAGGCCCAGCTGGCACAACGGACCTCAACAGTAATCTGCCGGGTGAATATGTGCCAGGGACCGGCACGCTTTCCTACTCGGGAAGCAGCGCGTTAGACCGTACGGCTAGCTAGTTGGTCTTACACCCATTTTAATCTGGGCATTTCGTTCTTGGTCATCCACTCTTATTATTTACTCGTGGTTATTGTACATATTATACATTACTGGTATCTCCATACAGCTTGCCCCTATTTCCCTCAGATTTCCGAACACCTTGCAACATTTTACAGTGTCGAAAGCTTTCTCTAGGTCGACAAATACTATGAACATGTCTTGACTTTTCTTTAGTCTCGCTTCCATTAGCAACCGCAATGTCAGAATTGCCTCTCTGGTGCCTTTACCTATCCTAAAATTGGAAATTTTTGGTAAGTCCTATGGGGCCAAAGTGCTGAGGTCATTGGTCCATAGGCATACCCACTACTTAATCTAATTTAAACTAACTTATACTAAAGACAACACACACACACACACACACACACCCATGCCCTAGGGAGGTTCAAAAATGGCTCTGAGCACTATGGGATTTAACAGCTGTGGTCATCAGCCCCCTAGAACTTAGAACTACTTAAACCTAACTAACCTAAGGACATCACAGGCATCCAAGCCCGAGGCAGGATTCGAACCTGCGACCGTAGCAGTCGCGCGGTTCCGGACTGCGCGCCTAGAACCACGAGGCCACCGCGGCCGGCCCCAAGGGAGGACTCGAACCTCCAACAAGGGGAGCCAGGCGAACCGTGGCAAGCCTACCCCACGTGGATACCTTTCCTGAAGCCCTAAGTTTCGTTTCCATTCTTCTGTTTACTATTCTTGTCAGTAACTTGGATGCATGAGCTGTTAAAGAGATTGTGAGATAATTCTCGCACTTTTCAGTTGTGGCAGCCTTCAGAACTGTGTGGATGACACTTTCATGAAAATCGGACGGTATATTGCAGGACTCATACATCCTACACACCAACATGAACAGTCGTTATGTTGCTACTTCCTCTAATGATTTTAGAAATTCTGATGGAATGCTTCTGATCCCTTCTGCCGCATTTGATCTCTTCTCTAAAGTTCTCTTAAATTCTGATTCTAATACTGAATCCCCTATCTCTTCCAAATCGACTTCTATTTCTTTTTGTATCACATCTGACAAATCTTCCCCCTCATAGAGGCCTTCAATGTAGTCTTTCCACCCATCCGCTCTCTTCTGAGCACTTAACAAGGGAATTCCTGTTGCGCTCTTAATGTTACCACCCTTTTAGTTTCACCGAAGGTTGTTTTGACTTTCCTGTATGGTGAGTCAGACCTTCTGCCTATAATTTCTTTTTCGATTTCGTCACATTTTTCATGCAGCAATTTCGTCTTCGCTTTCCTGCAGCTCCTATTTATTTCATTCCTCAGCAACTTGTATTACTGTATTCTTGAATTTCCCTGATCATTTTTGTACTTCCTTCTTTCATCTATTAGCTGAGGTATGTCTTCTGTTGCCTAAGGTTTGTTTACAGTTACATTATTTGTACCTATGTTGTTCTTTCCAGTTTCTGTGATTACCTTTTTTTTAGATGTCCATTCCCAGAACATACTGCCACATATACTCTTGTTCTAGATGACTGTGTGACCAAATACTGCCCGTTCACCGGTGTTGTACAATGAGCTGCAGTAATGAATGTGTGCTCCATCATAACTAGAGCATTTCACAGTGGCTTCTCAGTGCTCGAACATCATTGCAGACGCTCATGTTTTCTATGATGGTGAACGTAGACAGTTCATACTTAAAGATTTTGCATCTACAGCATACACACAAGATGAAGGAACAATTGAGACATTTTTAGCAAACATTGCATCACTGACGTTTTTCAAATATGTGAAGTATGCTAAGACACGGAAGAGTGCAAAGTGGTTAAAACATTTCTACAAAGGAATACACTGGGATAATCCTGGCATATCCTATAAAGTTATGGTGACTGCACTTGAATTATTAGATGACACAGATACCAACATCTACATGAAGGGGAAGGAGAAGATCTCATGGATGTGTTGAATTTTTAAGTTTGCTGCTATTCAAGGCCTGGAATTCCACATGTGTCCTTCTCTCCATCGACTCAAGAATAAGAAGAAGAAGAAGAAGATGTTGAAAATTGTGTTGCCATGTCCGCTTGTGAAAGTGTAAAATTACTTTTGAGTTGGATGAGAAATAAATGAAACTTTATCTCACACTCTCCGTGTTCTTGTTTCCAACCCTGTTCCTGCTTTGAAGTTTTAACCACATGCTATGTCTGTGGTTTTCTTCAAGCACAGGAGATATAATTTTAGACTGTCTATTTCCACAGCATTTTACTGTTTCTGAGATATAGACTTGGCTCCTGTTTACATAGGTATGTGCCAGCAAAAAACATTGAGTAGCTTCGCCTGCGAGGGTGAACCATTATGCAGACATCTCGCTGGACATGCAGATACGAAAGCTATGCATCATCGCGCAAGCAACAGTGCCTAGGTGAACACGTATTTCTACAGTTATTTCCCAGATGTCAACTATGGAAGGGATGCCACCACCTCATGCTTGCGGGACCTGAACTGACACCTGCATTTGCTTCTGCAGCTGATGGCCTCGTTCTCACTTCGCTGGGGTCGCCGGTGCATCCCGACTAGATTAACGGTGTTTTCGCGATCGTGGACAGACATGAAGAAGGCTATAGGGGCGAGAATGTTTAACGTTTGTCAGGCTTATGTTGACTGGAGGGTCAACATTTCGTGGTGATGCGTGGGTAAGCACGCGTGCACAGTTAGATGCAGTTCGCACATCCCATTAGGATCGCCCGGGAGAAAGCAGTCGATGTTATTCTGGAACAGATTTCTATAACTCGTCATGACGGGGACTTGACTGTTAATTACATAGATATGTGACATCGGTATAACACTGAGAACCTTTTACCTGCTATGCAAACATCTCCTGGCGCTGGACCAGCAACGCAGCTATGCGTCATCATTCCAGCAACCGTGCCTAGATGAATACGTATTTCGACAGGTGATTCTCATGTGTAAAGTATCAAAGGGACGCCGCCGCCTCATCCTTGAGTCACCCGAAATGACACCTGCAATTGGTTTGATAGCTGGCTGTTGCATCGTAGCTTCACGTTGGCCGCCAGTGCATCCTGACTACTGACGGCATTGCAGTAGCGTCCTGTGTGGTCAGGGGACTTTAGGCGGTGCATGCTTCTCAGTCGACAGACTTTTAACTGCGTGTAATCATGTGTGATGTGTGTTTCATGATGGTATTCCTTGAACAATCAGAATAAAAATTGAAATGCGATCGATGTAAATACTTCTCACAAATCCAGCATCTTTCCAAACGGCGTAGAATAATGATCAAGAGAAATCCAACCCCTGAAAGCTGAGTTTGTTTTATACAAATAAACAATATACCCTTGAATTTCCCCTTCATGAGATCCTTCCTCTCCACCACAGAGCCGCGGATTTCCTGGTAGGAAGGGGGCGAGGGGGAAGGTATGGGATGGCAGGGATAGTGAAAGATTTCATGAAAAATTCTTCAAGTAAATAAACTGTATTCAATAAATTTCCTGAATGCACTAAATTATTTAAATAAACAATATTCGACACATTGTCTAAATTGTTTAAACAATATTCCAAACACTACAATCGAATTCCCTCCAAATGACCGATCAACTAACTCTTTTTCCCGCCTCTTTCTGGGAGGGAGGGTGGGAGGGGAGGGGGTTTACCAGAGGGGTGAGATTAATAAATTAATCAATTTAGTTAAGTGGTCAATCAAACTGATATGTTTTAGAGGGGCTGTTCTAATAAATCAGACCTGAACGTGTATCTGTAGAAGGGGGGAGATTTCCTCAGGGGGGTGGCTGGAGACGGCGATGGGGCAGGAGAACAATTGGTTAAGAGCCTGTCAATCAAAAGGAAGGATCCTTTTAGCGTAACAATTGGTTAAGGACCTGTCAATCAAAGGAGAACAATAGGTTAAGCACCTGTCACTCAAAGGAGAACCATAGATTTGCCCCTAAGTGCATACCTGACCCTGATGTAGGCAACCCATACTCATAGATTGGACCAGAACGACGATTGTCCGACTACTTTTGCCAATGGAGAGATCATTATGACACTTCTTCAATTACAGGCCGCATGTCCTGTGCCTACACGTTAAGTGTCTTTAATGCAGTGGTTCCCATTGCCTTCTGCTTCCTCATGTTGTTGATTATTGCTGATTCTGCCGCCTTTAGCGACAGTTTCCCATACCTAGGACAAGAGAGTGCCCAGAAACTCTGTCTGCTCCTCCGCTCACTTTGACAAGGCCGTTGGCAGAATGAGGGTGACTTCTTATGTCGAAAGTCTTCGGCGGCCAATGCTGATTATTAATCAAAATTTAAGCAGTGGCAGGATTCGAACCAGGGACCGGAAAAAAAAAGTTTTGATTACGAACCAAACACGCTACCCCTCGCCACAACAAGACCTACAAGGGGACTGAGAACAAGATAGCTGAATTAAATTAAGGATTCTCTGAAGACAAGAGCAGAAAACTAGGAACCAATACCAAGACAGTAAGTATATGAAGAAAGAATGAAATGGAGACGAATTGTTCATTTACACCCTGCGCAGTTCGCTGGAACGACACGAAGGTGATGACGTTTGAAATATACGAATGGGACACTAATCCCTTGCCTACATGTCGTGCTTGTATTCCGGCATCACAATCGTTTTATGCTGCATACATTCGTACGCTTCAGCAACGTCCTTAAGCGGAAAACATTCGATGGCCCCTTATATTGTAAGTAGGCTGTTTATGTTTTCCTATTGGCAACGTTACGTAGCGCTCAATATGAAAATCACTGGCTGTGCTGTGTGCAGTCTGTCGCTAGTTTGCATTGTTGTCTGCCATTGTAGTGTTGGGCAGCGGCAGCTGGATGTGAACAGCGCGTAGCGTTGCGCAGTTGGAGGTGAGCCGCCAGCAGTGGTGGATGTGGGGAGAGAGATGGCGGAGTTTTGTAATTTTTCATGAGCTGATATATTTATATATGATGATATTAAGGTAAATACATTGTTTGTTCTCTATTAATATCTTTCATTTGCTAACTATCCCTATCAGTAGTTAGTGCCTTTAGTAGTTTGAATCTTTTATTTAGCTGGGAGTAGTGGCGCTTGCTGTATTGCAGTAGTGGGAGAAACGAAGATTATTGTGAGGTAAGTGATTTAGTGATTTGTGAAAGGTATAGTTTAATGTTTGTCAGGGCCATTCTTTAGTAGGAAATTTTGAAAGTCAGATTGCGTTGCGCTAAAAATATTGTGTGTCAGGTTAAGCACAGTCCTGTATAATTGCTCAAAGGGGACGTTTCATAATATGAATTGTAGTACTCCGCCATGTTTTTCTGTATGTAGATGAAGGATAATCTCAGGAACACTGATAGGCTGAGTCACGAGGAAGGCTTACGTACATAATTTATAATTATAGTAATAAGGAGTTTGTAATATATATAATTATTATTATCCGTTTCATGTTAACTGGGGTATGGTGTGATGTCTCGTGGCAGTAATTGAAGCCACGAGCTGATTTCCTATACAAGGGGCAGTATATGAAGGGAAGAGCAATAAAGCAAACAGCTGTCGCAGCTCCAGAATGAAGCAACCTTGACCAGAATCTGTACATTATTACGTATTTTCTATGTATATAAATTAAAAATTATAAATTAAAGTCTTCCGCCGCATTTTTCCGTCTGTTTGTGAAGGTTAACCTCATAATTTACTATAGGGATTTCGATACCGCTTCACATACCGACTGATTCGCGAGGAAGGTTTTTGTGTATAATTTATTAACCCTACGCCAGACGACGGTCCAGCAATAGATACTTGGTGCTATCCATGCGGACCTGTAGTGGGTCGCTAGTGAAAGAATACAGCCATTGTCTGTAGGCTTTTACGGCCGGCGTTGTCTTCAGTTAAAACTTCCGGTCTGAGAGGCCGTGGTCGATGTATAAAATTTCCACGTGACGTTTCGTCTCCATCTGTAATAGACCTCAGAAGATGTCTCCCGCAGATGGAGACGAAACGTCAGGTGGAAATTTTATACATCGACCACGGCCTCTTAGCCCGGAAGTTTCAACTGAAGACAGCCATTGTCTGTTTAAGAAAGTACATGTGGTGTTAACGGCGTTTTATTATTTCTTTTTTCTGACAACGTATTTTGGGGGCTAAGCTTTGTATAATTAATGTAACAACAAAATCTTCCTCTTGTAATACACACCATACACATTTTGTGCTTTGTGCAATGACTTTGTAAAAGTAAAACTGAGATATGTAGACAATATAAAACGAACAACGTTAAGCAACACTAAAAGAACTCTTTTTTTAAACTCCGTTCGAACTGGTCTCGGAACGTCGTAAAGGTACTGACCGATCGCCGTGTCATTCTCAGTCTATGGATGTCACTGGATGCGGATATGGAGGAGCGTGTGGTCAGCACACCGCTCTCTCGGCTGTTGTCAATTTTTGGTGGCGCAGGCGCTACTTCTCAGTCTAGTACCTCCTCAGTTTTCCTGACACGAGCTGATGGCACCGCGCTTGTCAACAGCACTAGGCAGAACTGACGGCTACCCATCCAAGGGCTAATCGTGCCCCACAGCGCTTAACTTCCGTGATCTGACGGGACCCGTGTTACCCTACCGCAAGGCAAAATTTTGGGACTACTGCCGGATTTCTGTCATTTCGGGGTAAAGTCCTCTGGCCATCTTCAGGTTAATACTGACAGGAAAGGCACTGAGTTCACTTATTTAAGACCTAGCTACCGCATACGTGCTGTGTCCCGTTAGCATTGCACATGAGCTGTCTTTTTCCAAGTCTCTGTGCCGCACGCCCTTCGCGGTGGAAGCTCGCTTCATCCATTTCAGACCGATTGTCTTCGAACGATAAACGACACCGGCCATGCAGATGACGAAGTTGTCATGTGTAAACCGCCGTCTCGGTTAATAAAGGACTCATATAGTCCTATTTCCCTTGTTTCATTGACGATGTAGCTCCAATGTGTTTGACACATAGGTAACAATTTTCGTTTGGTTGTGTTTGATCCAACGAAAATGCTTGAGGCATGGCTCACAATTTCCATTCGGGTGTATTTCATAAAATGACCAGTGGAAGTACAGTGTTCGGTGATTGCGGACTTCTTGGCTGAAGGAGACGAGTACGTCGCTGTATAACGCCTTCCTGCACTGTACGCGTCGTTTGCCCTATGTAAGATCTGCCACATTCGTACGGGAATCTGTAAACACATGCCTTCCACAACTCTAAGTCTTCTTTAACAGGTCCCAATAGTGCGCTGCTGTTGGGAGGAGGACGAAAAACTGGTTTAACTTTGTGTCTTCTTGTTACTCTGCCTGTTTTCGCTGAAACATTTTAGATATAAGGTAAATAAGCAACAGTTTTTAAGGCCTCATTCTCTTGTTTGTCTTGTCGTTTGTACTTCTGTAGCGCTCTACGTAATTGTTGGGATGAATATCCATTGTTTGCAGGTAGTTCCATTCTGTTTGCAGAATATCAGCAAACGAGATAATATGAGCTTGGTTGTGTTGCATCAAACGAAGAATCTTGAGGCATTGGTCACAATTTCCATTCGGGTGTATTTCATAAAATGACCAGTGAAAATACAGTGTTCGGTGGCAACTAGTAGCTTGCAGATACAGGTGAGTGAGCTTTCGAAACACCGAATGTCCAAGTGCGCCGTCGCTCTTACGTTGCTCCAGAATGTCTAAAAACGGCAAGCAACCATCTTTCTCCATCTCCATAGCAAATTTTGGTTTTCACGTACGGAGTTCAGATGTTGAAGTAACTCTCGGAGTCTCTCCAAACCATGAGGCGAAACAATAATAGTTTCATAAACGTACCGCCAAAATGCTGTTGGTTTTAAAATAACCGAGGAGAGTGTTTGCTCCTCAAAATCTTCCAAAAAATTATTGGCCGCAGTGCTTGCCTTGGAGACATCATTAGACTGTTAAAAAAACCGTTGCTAAACAAAACATACATCGAGGAAATAGTGTTCTCTAGAAAAGTTGTAATGTCAGCCCAAAACCTATTGCCGATGAGATGCAGTAAGTCCATCAGAGGCACATTTGTAAAAATCGCCACGACATCGAACGCAATAACAAATCGTTGCTTTCCTTCTAAGTATGCTGACAAAAGCAGTAGAATTTCTTACGTGATGGGGACACTTGCGTACAATGGATTCCAGTAGACGCCGACGATATGGCCAAATCGTTACGCAAGGCAAACCCTTTATGTGGACTTTGGGTAGTTCATACTGTCTAGACCGAACTCAACTATTTGGTCTCAGTCCCTTAAAGACATCTTTTGATATATCACTGCTTTTCACAGGACGCAGCAGTGGAAATTCTTTGAGAGTCTTAGCGTGTGTTTACGAGAGCCTCATCATCGATGAGCAACATCCCTCCTACAGAGAGAGCACCCCTCCCTAACCTCTTAGCAAACGTTGATTGGGTAGTTCTGAACTCGGATAAAGTTAACTCTATTGTTTTCATTTGACGGGAGGGCTACAGTCAAATCATCGATGTTTTATTGAGCACTCAACGTATCGCAAAATCGATAAGGATGCTACTAATCGAGTGGTGCGTTAAACAACAGAGCTTCCATGTAACAATTCTGTACCAACGGAGGTCATTAAGAGACTGGGACCAAATAATTCAGTTCGATCAAGGCTGTATATACTGTTCAAGGCCACATAAAAAGTGTGCCTTTACGCCCTATAGTAAGTAATATTGCAGTAGCCACTAACCACCTATGATTTGGCCAAATACAAGCAGCCTTTACTGGAACGCATTATATGCTAGTGTGCACATCAACTCTAGTGATTTTATCAGCGTACATCAGCCACTTAAGCAGGAAAGGAACGACTTGTTGGACAGTTTCGATGTCGTGACGCTTTTTACAAATGTGCGTCTGATGTACTCAGTGCATTTCATCATCAAGGGGCTGACACTAATGGTTTGTTCGAGCTCACTGTATTTAACAACGAGTTTTATGAACAACCTTACCATGTCGCCACGGGGATGCCTTTGACTCCTCTGGTGGCCAATACTTTCATGGAAGATTATGCGCCGGCCGGTGTGGCCGTGCGGTTCTAGGCGCTTCAGTCTGGAACCGCATGACCGTTAGGGTCGCAGGTTCGAATCGTGCCTCCGGAATGGATGTGTGTGATGTCCTTAGGTTAGTTAGGTTTAAGTAGTTCTAAGTTCTAGGTGACTGACGACCACAGATGTTAAGTCCTATAGTGTTCAGCGCCATTTGAACCATTTGAACCAGAAATACTTGGGGGGCCGCCAAGTTTATGAAGCTCGAGCACTTACCTGAGCTATTTTGAAACCAATAGTATTTTAGCGGCACGTTGATGACATTTTTATAGTTTGGCCTCGTGGTTTGGACAGTCTCCGAGACTATCTTCAACATCTGAACTCTGTATATGAAAACATAAAATTTACTTTGGAGATGGTGAAAGACGGTTGCTGTGTTTACAGACTTCTCAGTGCGACATAAGAGCGATGACACACTTGGGAATTCGCTCTTTCGAAAGCCCACTCATACAGACTTGAATCTACAAGCTACTAGTGGCCACCACCCGATACAAAAGATATGAGTTCTAAAGACCTTAATCCAAGAAGTTCATACTGTATTGGATGTCTGTAATCTGCAAACGGAATTGGATCACCTGCAAACTGTGATCCAGAACAATGGATATTGCTACCATTAAGTACGGAGAGCGGTACAGACGTACAAAAGACAAGACAAACAAGAGGATGAGGCCTTCAAAACCACAGCTTATTTACCTTATATAGAAAATATTTCAGCAAAAATAGACAGAATATGAAGACATGAAGTTAAAGCAGTTTTTCGCCGTCTTCAAATATCACGGCGCTATTGGGCTCTGTTAAGGAGGAGTTAGATCTGCGCAGGGCAGGTGTGTACAGAATTCCGTAGGAATGCGGCAAATCTTACATAGGGCAAACCGCACGCACACTGCAGGAAGGCATCATAGAACATCAGTGACACACTCACCTCCTTCAAGTCAATAAGTCCGCTATCACCGAACATTGCGTTTCCCCTCGTCATATGACGAAACACGAGCAAATGAAAATTGAGCCCCATCCTTGAAACGTCAGGAGCTACATCATCATTGAATCAATGAAATACGACTGCCTGAGACCCGTATTAATCGGGACGCTGGTTTCTAGTTAAATTCTGCATGGAATTCCATCATAGAAAATGTCTGCATAGTCGGCGTCATTTACCATACGAAGAAAATCGATCTGATATCGATGACGGCATCTTTCGCAACGAAGACACGCGGCGCAGCCTACAGATTTGGAAACAAACAGTGCATGCGGAAAGTCAACTGGACTCGACACGCATGTACCGGTGGGGTCTTAAGTACCTGAGCTCATATTCCCAATTCCTTACTGTCGATGAGCGTACACATACCACCGTCCAACCGCTGGCCTCCAGCTTCCAGTACTTGAACAGCATTTCAGATACGCAATTAATCACCCCAATTGCATCACAGGGCATAAAACAAGTACTTCACAGAAAAAGCAACACATCTCTTGGTTACGACCATATTACCTGTACACACCTCAGAGAATGCCCTCTCTACTCTCTCTTCGCCATTACCACCCTTTATGAGACTATCCTCTGCATCGGCTACTTTCCCAAGCCCCCAAAAACCCAACGATAGTTATAGGGCGCACCACCCGCACCTTCCTCCTCCATGACTTCTATCTCACCATTTAAGACCTTCCCATCCAGCTCACTAACACACTATAATACCTAGGACTAACCTTAGACTGGCAACTAACGTGAACCTCACTTACTAACCATCCAACGAAAAGTCCACAATAGCCTAAGACTACTAAAACTATTGACTGGGCGAACATGGGGACTACATCCCTCCACTATCCTTCACAAATACAAATCCTTGATCTGCTGCATACTTTGCTACGCCAATGTCGCTTGGATATCTGCCCACCCGTTCAATCCAGATCCTTAAACACTGTGCTTTCCGCCTCCCTTTTTGCATCCGCTTACCTTCCCCTGCAAGGATTCTTTACCAACTCATCTCAATTCCACCTTTCTTCTCACATAGAACACTTCCAGATAATCTATAGCACCTGCAAACTCGACTCCAGTGGTCCTATTGTGTCTTCTCTCTACTACAACTCTAGGGTGCTGCCACACCTGTATCTAGAAATCCAACCAATGCTCCATCTGCACACCTCCACATCTTCTCCCAAAGAAATTTCAACCATCTTCCATTCGCAGATCATGAACTCCATCCCGAATTATACCCCGCTTACCAACTCTGAATCCATCCCACCCTCCTGACCCCACAGTGGTTCCACCCCTTGTCTCCCCAAATCTCCTCCTTTTCTCCTTCTAGACGTTCCCCCCTCCCTTCTCCTTTCAGACTAACAGACCCCAATACCAGCTACCCCTCTCTGCCGGTCCCCCAAAAGCCATCTCTATCTCATTGTCATTGCCACCTCTTACTGACAATCGCTTCCCGTCCCAATCACTCTGTAACTACTCTTCCTTTCTCCTGCCATCCCAGGGCCGGTCCTTTCGTGTTTAGTGGAAGTGTGCAGTGCTCCACTTTGGTCAGTATGTCTTCTGTGTTGTTTAGCGTCGTTCCACTTTTTTTTGGAGTATTATTGGCGTTCTCAACTTATGTTCTTTTTTAAATTAAGCTGTCTGACACATATTACTGGTTTTAAATTAATCAGCCAGCCTTACTACTTTCTCAGTGCCGCCACTGGACTGTTGTTTATTTACAGTGTAACATTTACACTTACACAATCATGATTTCGGCTTCAAAGTGCCATTATCAAGTATTCACATGAAGATGGCCCTAAACCTCTGTGCCGAAATATAGTGGGAGCAAGTTGCAGACATCTGGCAGTTCTACCGAGGTGTAATGGGAAAATCTGTACACACGGGAAGTTCTAAATCTCATAATAAACGAACTGATTGACAACCCAACCCAACAGTGGCTTTGTAACTAGTATGACACTGCTGCAGGGGCTGCAGGGCCCACACTTTATTATTATTTTTGTTATTATTAATAGTAATACTAAAGGTCAGATATAAATATTAGGTGGCCAAACATCTTTCAGCTTCTGCCAGCTCAGAAGTAGGGAGTCCAGCGATCATGTGATTTACGGACAGTAGCTCTAACTTTTAATTTGGTATATTTTAAATAGCGTGCAGGATGTGAATGAAACAAATGTCGGTAGGGAAAGAATTGGTGTTATGTTAGAGTTATCTCCCCTCAGAGAGGATAGCTCTCTTCTTTGAGAAGCAGCTGTAGGTAGAAATCGTGATACACTGAGATTTGCGTCTTCTTTCCGAAAAAAAAAAACATGTTGTTAGAGATAAACATAACTATTAGTGTTACTCACTCATCAGCTGGTGTTTTAGTAATACATCTCTAAATGTAAATATCGTTGATCTTTCTTCGATTTGATAATTAAATGTTCAAGGAAAGATGTTTTTCATTCTAAAGATAAGTTATGACGGTGAGGTTCGGGTTACTTGGGAGGGGGACGTGGTTCGAAATAACGTCTGATTGCACTCTGGGATAATGGTATCAGATGGGTTGGGAATTACTTCCTTAGCGCTTAATTTTGTGAAGCTATGTATGGAATTACAATTTGTGAGGAAAAATTGCATTTAAAAGTTTCGTTTCGGAAATATTCGCAGTGGCAGTCGTAAATACAGCGCAGAACATGGGGGTGTAGAAGTGAATATACAACAGCAAGCAGTGCAGAAGACAAAGCATTTGCTGCGACGGTAAACAGACCACTGCAGCGACGGGGAGAGAACGCATAAAAAGTTGGTGACAGTGACCGGCATCGCGCACTGCGCCTGCGTCTTACGTCACCAGCGCTCGCCGCAGCACGAGACTTGGCGCGCTGCCCTGGCTCCGGATGCGCTCGCAGCAGGCAGCAGAGACCCGCCGCCGAGCACCAGGTCAAGGTCACGGAGCGCGGCACCATTGCCAGACCCCCGAAGCTTGCACCACGACCTGCTGGCCCGCCTGGCGCTATAAGTAGACCACCGTGTCACGCGGCTGTTCCAGGCGCACGTGGTAGCTTCAGAATCGCGTCTCGGCAGAGCAGTATAAACATCTGGCTGGGAAAAATCGTATTGTTCGAGATATGCAACGAAGCTCTGCAAACCCCTGTAAAGTGACTGCAAGAGGGTACTTACCGTTGCACTAAATGAAAGGATTTCTTTCAGTTCCAATCGCGTGTGGAAGGATGAGGAAGAATAACTGTTTAAATGTACAAGGGAGCGCGGCACTTACTCCAGATTATGTTCATAAATTCTTCATCGGTTATTGAAACTTTGTAAGTGGGCGTTTGCGGTAGAACTGGTGTCACGTTAAAAGGATTGTCTATTGAGATTTTTATCATACCCTCCCTCGAATTCGTGGAACCTGCTGCTCTGATATGCATGCTTTCATGTAACGTGTTAGTCCTATTTCACATGGGCCCCGTGAAGAGATGTCTTACCAACCAGTTGCTTCTTCTTGTCATTGTTTTCCGTGCATTCCTTCCCTCACCGATTCTCGAGAGATCCTCCTCATTTCTCACCTTAGCAGTCTATGCAATTTTCAACTTTCAACTGCGGCACATCACAAATGAAGAGACCAGAGGAAAATGGATGAGGGTCCAGTAAACAAAGTTTTGAGAAAACAGAGGTTTTAATTTTAAAACGAAATAACTACACCACTGGTAAATAAAATTGCTACACCAAGAAGAAATGGAGATGATAAACTGGTATTCATTGGACAACTATATTATGCTAGAACTGACATGTAATTACATTTTCACGCAATTTGGGTGCATACATCCTGAGAAATCAGTACCCAGAACAACCACCTCTGGCAGCAATAACGGCCTTGATACGCCTGCGCATTGAGTCAAACAGTGCTTGGATGGCGCGTACAGGTACAGCTGCCCATGCAGCTTCAACACGATACCACAGTTCATCAAGAATAGTGACTGGCGTATTATGACGAGCCAGTTGCTCGGCCACCATTGACCAGACGTTTTCAATTGGTGAGAGATCTGGAGAATGTGCTGTCCAGGGCAGCAGTCGAACATTTTCTGTATCCAGAAAGGCCCGTACAGGAACTGCAACATGCGGTCGTGCTTTATCCTGCTGAAAAGTAGGGTTTCGCAGGGATCGAAAGAAGCATAGAGCCACTGGTCGTAACACATCTGAAATGTAACGTCCACTGTTCAATGTGACGCCAATGCGAACAAGAGGTGACCCAGACATGTAACCAATGACACATCATACCACCACGCAGGGTGATACGCCAATATGGCGATGACGAATACACGCTTCCAATGTGCGTTCACCGCGATGTCGCCAAACACGGAGGCCACCATCATGATGCTGTAAACGGAACCTGGATTCATCCGAAAAAATGACGTTCGGCCATTCGTGCACCCAGGTTCGTCGTTGAGTACACCATCGCAGGCGCTCCTTTCTGTGATGCAGCGTCAATGGTAACCGCAGCTATGGTCTCCGAGCTGATAGTCCATCCTGCTGGAAACGTCGTCGAACTTTTCGTGCAGATGGTTGTTGTGTCGCAAACGTCCCCTTCTGTTGACTCATGGATCGAGACGTGGCTGCACTATCCGTTACAGCCATGAGGATTCGATGACTGTCATCTCGACTGCTAGTGATACAAGGCCGTTGGGATCCAGCACGGCGTTCCATATTACCCTCCTAAACCCACCGATTCCATATTCTGCTAACAGTCACTGGATCTCGACCTACGCGAGCACTAATGTCGCGATACGATAAACCGCATTCGCGATAATCTACAACCCCACCTTTATGAAAGTCGGAAACTTGATGGTACCCATTTCTCCTCCTTACATGAAGCATCACAACAACGTTTCACCAGGCAACGCCGGTCAACTTCTGTTTGTGTATGAGAAATCGGTTTGAAACTTCCCTCATGTCAGCACGTTGTACGGGTCGCCACCGGCGCCAACCTTGTGTGAATGCTCTGAAAAGCTAATCATTTGCATATCACAGCATCTTCTTCCTGTCGGTTACATTTCGCGTCTGTAGCATGTCTTCTTCGTGGTGTAGGAATTTTAATGGCCAGTTGTGTCAATCCTAAACAAAAAAAACAATAATTAATAAGATGTTACACTGATAAATACCATATCTGGCACATTTTTGTTGTGTAGACACCCTTTTTTCTCTAATGTAGTGTATAATAATAACATTACAATTGATTCATCTTACAAAAATGTAGGCAAAAAGGATGACTGCATATTCTTTTATAGTGAAATCTACGACTACATTGTTTGTATGGTAGTTATGGAATACGTCAAATATTACTTGATATAAATTGGCCCACATCATAACCTGAAACTAATACTAGGTTTCTTACATACACAGTACACTTCACAATTGAGGGACTGATGCATAAAATTTTTGAGCTTTGACAGAACAAAATTTTTTCAGGTGCTGAACGTCTTCAAACTTTGTATCTGGAACAGGTATAATGTCCATCATATGCTATTTCAGGAAGGTGAAAGCAGCCGTCAGGTAGAGATTAGATTCTTCTTCGGTTTTGTGACAACACTTTCATCATCCATGCCATGGTAGGTTTGCCGATGTAAGACCATTCTAGGATGGTGACGGACGATCTTCATTTTCCTCACTGGACGTGTTTAAAAGGGACATTGTTTTACATACAGACGGTAAAGAAAGCTGGTCCACGATCTGAATATTTCTTGATTGTCACAAGAAATGGCTTTAAATAGTTTTGGTTTGTTTCTCGAGTTTGGGAGAACTTCCTTCCACTCAGATGGAAGTTCAACCACAAAATTCGGGTTAACTACACCCAAGTTTTTATCGCATTCTAAATACGATTGTCCTGTTATTGGAAAAAACATTTGTATTGTGTTTAGTCGTTTGATGTTACGTACAATGTAGTGTAGAACCATAAACACATAGTAGTTCTTGTTTTGACTACTACACGAGACACAAAATATTAAAGCTCCATTACTTCAGGGTCAAGATAATGAAAAATTAAATTCCACAGCATGGAACAAAACTCATCACCTCCTTTTTTGCCGCAGGTTGCAGGATACATGTAGAAAATAGCTTCAGAATCTGATAACGTATGCGGAACATGTGGAATGATGTGATTCTTCAGTTTCTCCCAGTGTATTTGTTGCTCGAACAGTCCACGAGTATACTGCCGGTCCATAGTGTCCAACGGGCACAATATTTCGGCTATCAGACATGTCGCCATCGTCAGGTGCGCTGACGAACTGAGCTCCAGAGGGCGGGCGGCCGATTTAAATCCCCTCTCCCGCGGGCCGCTCTCTTCGCCGTCCTCGCCCGCGCGCCTGCGGTCGCGAAGACGTGGGCGTCGGAATCTGTCGTATCGTCGATGTGCTTGCTACGCCCGCCCTGGTCACCAATTCGTACTTCTTGCTGAGAGTCTTCTTAATTACATTCAATGCCGGATCCCAAGCCTTGCTGAGATCGTATCCGCAATCTCGGTTGATTATATCTTTCCTGGTACGAATTTCGGTAGCCTCCCTTATAACGCTGTCCCAATATTTAGAGGTCTGCGCCAGGATCTCGGTACTCTCATAATCCATCTCGTGTTTCTCGGACAAACAGTGCTCTGCTACCGCCGACTTATTTGGATATTTCAGTCGAGTGTGCCTTTGATGTTCTCGGCAACGATCTTCGATGGTGCGTACTGTTTGTCCGACATAAGTCTCCCCACACTCACAGGGAATTTGGTATATGCCGGCCTTCCTCAAACCGAGGTCATCTTTCACACTTCCCAGTAATGCCTGTGTTTTATTGGACGGGCAAAAGACGGTTTTAACTCGGTGTTTCTTTAATATACGGCCGATTTTACCCGATAGTGCGCCATTGTACATAATAAAGGCATTGGCTACCTCTTCTTCCGTGACTTCATCCGTCTCCACAGGTTGTGCTGTGGTCATGGGACGGAGAGCGCGTCTAATCTGCCATTCCGTGTACCCGTTTTTTCCGGAACACGCTATTGAGGTGTTCCAATTCCTGGGACAGATTCTCTGCGTCTGAGATGCTGCGCGCCCTGTGTACTAGTTTTTTTCGTACTCCATTCCTCTGAGAAGGGTGGTGGCAGCTGTCTGCATGCAGGTATAGGTCAGTGTGCGTTTCCTTCCTGTACGCACCGTGGCTCAGGGTACCATCAGCTCTTCTCTTGACCATGACGTCCAGTAATGGTAATCTTCCTTCTGCTTCGGTCTCCTTAGTGAATTTGGTGTTTAGATGTATGGAGTTTAGATGTGTAAGGAAATACAGGAGCTTATCCCTACCAAGGGGCCAGATGACGAACGTGTCATCGACATAACGGAATAAACAAGTAGGTTTCCAACTGGATGACGCCAAGGCTCCCACCCCTAGGTTCACGCAGGTCGCGGATATCGTCAGTGCAGTGGAACAGGTTGCAGCGCGATTACCACCTGAAGCAGCAGTTCGTCAGCGCACCCGACGATGGCGACATGTCTGATTGCCGAAATATTGTGCCCGTTGAACACTATGAACCGGCAGTATACCCGTGGACTGTTCGAGCATGTGGAATGATAGTTGCCGTCGAAATTAAACATCGTTTGTGCTGATATTTGGAAGAGGCAGGTTTTTCTGAAAGTCCATGGCGATTGCTTCTTTGGTCTCGTCCTTTCGTGCTGGAAACCTAGCATTTATCTTGGAGTTTATAAAAAGAATCCGCTCGCTTTAAGTGTAAACCTTTTTTTTCGTAGTAGGTCCTTTAGTTCATAGTTAAGTTTTAAAGCTTCATTCTGAGTAGTTGTAGGCAGGATTGGTTTCAAATGAACACATCCTATTTTCATAGTAAATCCGTCACACCTTGGATAGCCAAATGTCAAATTAAATTTGATGTTAAATATCACTCTGTACTTTTCCAGTGATTTCTTATTGTCTTGGAAAGTCTTTTGGTAGAGACAAAACATTTTACTCGCATGCTGTGTTTTCCTAGCATATCCAATGGCGGTAAACCTGTTGTTCTAAGACTCTGTTGTAGATTTCCAACCTTTTAGTTCTAATGGCATGAAGTGATAAGATGATTTGTAACATATTAGGATTTCACCAACCTGTTCATTCCTTATTACTCTCACCTTATAAGAATATGAATGTGTGTGAGAGTCAGCCTCAGATTCTGGTTTCCTAGGCCGATGACGAATAACAGGAGAACATAGTATTAATTCACAAGGATTCATCGACTGTTTTCCATGTTTTTCAGTCTATTTAAACTTTGAAATAATATCACTTCTTTCACTTTCATTTATGTATTTGAAACACACTAGTCTTAAGCACTTAATGTCTGGTCCTGTTTCATGGCTACTTAACCTCAACTTTTTCATTACATCTTTTTTATGGCCAAAGGATTTTCTTTTCATTGCAATTTTTTCAAAGGTTGTAGACTCTTCATTTTCAAACATTTTCATTAATATGTTATAGAACAAACAAGGCACAACAACCAGTAAACCAACACTTGGGTAATATGCTACAATGGTTAACACAACATTAAACCACCAACAGCTGTGTGAACTGAAAGCAGAGCACTCTGCAATCAGCACGGCCAACTAAGTGGACCTTCATCCTTGTAGCCCAAATACAATGGCACCCTCACATTTCTAGCCTAAGCCACATATTTTTGTTGTCTATGTATACACACACATTCATCGTATTAGGCTTCTGGTAGTAGTTCAACGTATTCTGTTGGGTTTAAACTACAGAAATTCAATGGAAGCTTATTTTTCATAAAAAGAGGACCCTCATCCTTTTTTCCCTGGACTCTTCAGATGCTTCGATTCTGTTCTGTTCCGGTTTTCTCACAGTCCATGTTTCACTATCAAGCAGTGCTTGGTTCCAAACGTACATTTTCAGAAATTTCTTCCTGAAATTAAGATCTATGTGTGATACCAGTACACATCTATTGGCCAGGAATGCTCTTTTTGCTACTGTTAGTCAGCTTTTTATGCCCTCCCTGCTCCGTTAGTGATGGATTATTTTGCTGTCAATGTAGAAAATACCCATAAGTTCGTCTAATTCGTGATCATCAGTCCTGATGATAAGTTTCTCGCTGTTCTCATTTCCGATACTTCTCATTATTTTCGTCTTTCTTCGATTTACTCTCAGTCCGTATTCTCTTCTCACTAAACTGCTCGTTCCATTTAACATATTCCGTAATTGTTCTTTACTTTCGCTGAGGGTAACAATGTCATCAGCGAACCTTATCACTGATATACCTAAACCTTGAAGTTTAACTTCGTTCTTGAAACTTACTTTTATTTCCGTTATTGCTTCTTCGATGTACAGAGTGAACACTATGGGCGGAAGATTATATTCCCGCATATTCCTCTCATTAATTCTAGCACTTCATTTTAGATTTTCACTCTTACAGTGCCATTTTGGCTCTTTTACATACTGTATATTAACCGTCTTTCCCTTTAGATTACGCCTATTTTTGTCAGAATTTCGAACATCTTGTTGCACTGGACGCTGGCGAACACTGTCTGCAGGTCGACAAAGCCTTTGAGTGTGTCTTGATTTTTCTTAAGTTTTACTTACATTATCAACCGCAACGTCAGAGTTGCCTTTTTGTTGCCTATACGTTTCCTAAAGTCAAACTGATCGTCCTTTGACACTTCCTCAATTTTCTTTCTCTTTCTTCTGTATATTATCCACGTCAGAGTCTTGGAGGCTTGAGCTGTTAAGATGACTGCGATAATTTTAGCAAATGTCGGCTCCCAATCTTTTTCGGGTGATGTTTCTCCGACAGTTAGAGGCTGTATCGCCTGATTACCCGTAGACCACGGGTGCCATTCCTAAACGGTTAAGCAGTTTATTAACATGGGGCGACAAGTGTCTCCTTTTTAGACGCCTGTGCTTTCCCAGTATCATGTCAACAAAGTCTGCCACTTGCCTTATCTACGAGCGTGTTTTTCAAGTAGGTACCTGTGTAAAATAATAATTAAACATGTCGACATTTTTAGCAATTTTCTTTTTACGTGAAAACCTGAATCTTAATCTACCTTTCAACATAATTCCCGACAACCTTAAAGCACTTATCGTATAACCAGATATGTGTACTAGTTTCGTAGGAATCTGCCGCATGAGAACAGTTTTCGATGACATAAACGTTTTGTGAGAACAGCATAACGCACAGTCCTTGACACTTGAGGAAACTCATCACATAACCTCGAAGTTGTAAGGGTCTGTTCTCTCTCACTTTTTCATCAACTTTCTGCACCAAATTGCCAGTAATGCCTGAATGCTGTCCATTCACATTCGCACAGCCATCTTCTAAAGCTCTCACGTATTTCCGTACCGTTCCATCGCTCATAAGACCTGTGCTTTCTGTAATTGTTGCACAACGTATAAATTATCGAAAACTGTGCTCAGGCTGCAGATTTCTGTGAGGATCGTATTCAAAGCTGGTTGTACGATACAAAAAGTTCCTTAATATTGGTTGGAATGATACAAAAAGCAGATTAATGTGAAGGCTTTCACGTAATAACTAAGTCTATTTGCTTTCCAAGCAGTACTTACGAAAAAACGCGCCTTGTACATCTGAGCCTGCGATAATTCCGTGACGTATCCATAAAACCGTTTACATCCAGTTGGTGCTCAGTTGCACAGTTATATATTTCTGTACACTCAAAGTAAGTTGATATTAGAGCTGCACTTAGACATTTTTTCAAGATCTCAATGGCTACCAGTGACTACAACTTACAGTTTTTGTTAATGCTACAAATTTTCAGTCTTCACTGTTGATTTATTTCACTGCTCAAAGAGCGGCTGAATTCCAGCAGAACAGATTCCATATTTCAAGTAACTATGTTGTTGCGGGAGAAACAGAGTGCTGAAATCGTGTTTCAAAGTCGACGAATCCTTTCACACATGGCGCACTCTCCCTCAGCGTGACACTGCAAGAACACATTCGAGCGTTGCGATGTTTACAACAATCAGATGCCTCGGATTCACTGACATCAATCAACCTCCACATAGTCCCTACTTGGCCCCATTCGATTATCATTTGTTTTCAGTGTTTGACGAACAGCTTCGAGGCCTCCTCTTTGAAAATGACGTCACGGTACAAGCAGAGGCGAGGCTGTGGATGGCGTCAACGTAGTCAAACGTTGTCTCTCGTCTCTCGTTGCGAAAAAAAATGAGAGTGTGTTGAGAAATAAATATGTAAATATGGAGACTAAGGGCGTAGAGTGTTAATAATGTTTGCTTTACTGAGAAGGCTTTCAATTTTAACATAAACATTTCGGAGGTAGTAATTTTCATCACACCTTCGTACTACTCGATCTGCTGAAGACACTCGTACAAAGGCACGACTCTGCGTCCTTACAACAGAGAAATACTGAACCGTTATTCTAAACCTAATTCTGTAACAATTATTCTGCCATCCTACCCAGTTAACCAAGGCCAGCTGGCCTGGTGCTATCGCTTCAGTAGACCGCTACGTTATTGAGATGTAAGTGATTAACTCGTCACTCTCCCGTCTACTGATGACAGCTTTCTCTTTTGAGCTACTATTTCGCCGTCGTGTACCTAATCGGTTGTTCTTTCGGAACCAATAGCAGCGGTTACTATACTCTCAACAAAATATAACCACTACAGACTTAGGAATATTGCTTCTCGCAATCAGACACGTCGGCCTCTCGGGTTCGACAGAAAAATAAATCTTGGTTTCTTTCTTATCAGACAATACAGCCACCATTCTTACGCATTCTTATAGTGCTCATGAATGTATCTTACTTATCTTTTAACGTCACGTAGTGTGTTTTTCGGCTATGACTAAGAAAATATTCTCATTAGCACGGAAATAAATGATAGTATAGTTGCAGAAATACTGGTCATTAAACAGCAAATACTTTTACTAAGTAAAATAACAAGGTAATGAATAAGACATGAGTAAACGTTTTAAATAAGAACCTGCGAAGCACCTTTTAAATATGTCCGTTTATACTTTTAAATGGGACTTGAATGTTATACGTGTTTGAATACCTTCGTTTATGGAGAGAAATCCCTGTTCCACGTAACAGACAATAATGTAATCAACATAATTGATAAAAATTTTGAGACGATGTATAACATATACATTCACCGCGGTACCAGCACCATATACGAAAGACCTTCCAGCTGCAATGTAAGTTTCCGAGAACAGATACACTGTTAGCTTGGCCATGTGGCTGTCGAAGCGTGTGAGGAAAAGAAGAAAAGGTGGAACTGTCTCTCCAACATATGATGCGCCTTTTTATTTTAGAGACCACCTAGATTTTGCTCTAGTTATTATTCACATGATGCTACCATGCTATTCTCTGATTTTATAATACATATGCTATAATTATGTCCCTTCTGGTAACTACATTCCACATATTGGTTTCTTTTTTGATTCTGTAGAAGCCCTTCTAATTATCTATCTCATCAGTCCTCTTCATAATCAGCGTCTTTCTGGAGCTTATGGGCACTCAGCGACAGTATTATCGGTTATCAACATCTTTCTGTAGCATCACATCGTAAACGTTACGGTTCTTTTATTTTGTGGTTTTTCCACATTACATGATACATACACATTATCCTTCAGTTCTTAGTCTAATGAAATACACAAAACTCGCATGCATAGGCAACGAGTGAACAAAAAACGTAATGAAGCGCTTATGGATGTCCTTCTTATTGCATGGACAAGGGATTTTCGCCGATGATATATATGAGAAAAAGTACCACCACAGCTGTATCTTAAGAAAGTCTTTCTTCTATTACACGACTAATTCCGGCGGCAGATTACAGCCATTCTCAGGCTCCACCACTCCTAGAAAGCGTACCGTATTTGATTTCTTTGGCGCACTTACCGTGAGATTCTTGATACACACGAGGACTAGCTTTAATCAGGAGTAAAAAAAAAAATGGTTCAAATGGCTCTGAGCACTATGGGACTCAACTGCTAAGGTCATTAGTCCCCTAGAACATAGAACTAGTTAAACCTAACTAACCTAAGGAAATCACAAACATCCATGCCCGAGGCAGGATTCGAACCTCATCAGGAGTCTCTCAATAGCTCCTGACTCATGACGAAAACTAGCCCACGTGTGACAGTAACATACATCCCACAGTAAATGCGCTAAATAAATAATATAGCTTACTCTTTTGGCAGTGGTGGGGCTGAGGATAGTGGTAATGTGCCGCCGAAACTAGTATTGTTATAGAATAATGACTCCCTCAAGATAGAGATGTGGTGGTACTTTTCCTCGTATATTGAGGCATTTATTTAGAACCTGAATGCTTCAGGGTGCCTGAGACTGTCAAGGTCAGTTATACGGTTATATTATGTGCAGACAATCAGCTGTATGGAAGTTGGCAACTTGTCTAACAACCCATTAGAACCACACACGACAGTAGTATAATTTCTGCAGAAGGCTATCATATGAACCTGTATGGGTTCTAGAGATAACATTTAATCATGAGCAATTTGTCACACAGAAATTTAGGGGTAGCATAATATTTAATATCTCTGCTTAATTCAAATTGAATAGGTGCATGGGCCCTACAGAAATAAAAATTACCTCATTTAAGTAAGACACTGGACTGTCGAAGTATACAATTTGGTGTTCACATTATCTCTTATTGTAGAATTTGTAGTATGTACAGATCATTAAAATTCAGTTACATATTTTATTCTCTTTTAGCAATCTAGATGTTTTCGAGACATATCCCAGTTATAGTATACGAAGGATAAGCAAACGTTATACCAATTACGATCACCAATAAAAATAGCAACAATAACAGAATCACTGTAGCAGGCATTATCATCCAGTTACCAAAGATAATCGCAGTTCCAAAGAAAGCTGTTTCTGACTGGTGTGAAAATTAACGGACTATCACTGTAATGAGGCACGGCTGCAAAATACTAACGCAATCATTTACAAAAGAATGGATAAACTCGTAGAAGCTAACCTCGGGGGATATCAGTTTGGATTCCTGATAAATGTAGGAACACACGAGGAACACTTCTCATAGAAGACAGGTTAAGGAAGGGCAAACCTACGTTTATAGCATTTTTAGACTTGTAAGGCGAAAATCGGTTAACACAATAAATGAAATATTGTAGAACAAAAGCTATTTGGTGCTTTTCATTTATTAGAGAAAGCTTTTGACACTGTAGACTGTAGTACTGTCTTCCAAATTCTAAATGTTGCTGGGTTAAAATACAGGGAGTGAAATGCTATTTACAATTTGTACAGAAACCAGAGGGTACTTAAAAGAGTTGAGGGGCATGAAAGGGAAGCAGAGGTTGAGAAGGGAGTGAGACAGGATTGTAGCCTATCCGCGATTTTATTCAATCAGTATATTGAGCAAGCAGTAAAGGAAACAAAAGACAAATTTGGAGTAGAAATTAAAGGCCAGAGAGAAGAAATAGAAACTATGAGGTTTGTTGATGACTTTGCAATATTGGCAGAGACATCAAAGGACTTGGAAGAGCAGTTGACCGGAATGGGCAGTATCTTCAAAGGGGGATATAAGCTGAACATCAACAAAAGCAAAACGAAGATAATGTGGTGTAGTGGACTTAAGTCGGGTGATGCTGAGGGTATTACCTTAGGAAATAGAACACTGAAAGTAGTAAATGGGTTTTTCTGTTTGGGAAACAAAATAACTGATGGTGGTCGAAGTGGGGATGATATAAAATGCAGACTGGCTAAGGCAAGAAAAGCGTTTCTGAAGAAGAGAAATTTATTAACATCGAGTGTAAATTTAAGTGTCAGAAAGTCCTTCCTGAAAGTATTTATATAGAGTGCAGCCATGTACAGAAGTGAAACACGGACGATCAACAGTTTAGACAAGGAGAGAATAGAAGCTGTTGGAATGTGGTGCTACAGAATAATGCTGAACCTTAGATGGGTAGATCACGTAACTAATGAAGAGGTACTGAATAGAATTAGGGAGAAGAGAAATTTGTGGTACAACTTGACCAAAAGAGGGAACAGATCCGTAGGACACATTCTTAAACATCAAGAGATCACCAATTTAGTACTGGAGGGATGTGTGGGAGGTAAAAATCGTAGAGGGCGACCAAGAGGTGAACACAGTAGGCAGATTCAGAGGGACACAGGTTGCAGTAGTTATTCCAAGATGAATTGGCTTGCAAAGGATACAGTAGCATGGAGATCTGCTCCAAACCAGTCTTCGGACTGAAGATCACCACAACAATAACGACAACAACAAGCATGATAGTCCCTCCGTCTTTGAGGAAGATGATGTCAAACGCTTATTGTTCAGACGCATCTTAGCATTTCTCAATGGTCACTTGGAAAGAATAGAACCCTCAAATATATCAATGCAGCAACTAATTAAACTGGTTTTTTCAGTAATTCATGAATACGTCTCAATAATCATCTATTTTGGTTGCATTAGTCGCGAACATGTCCAGGGTTTCCTTGCATAGAAAGAATTTGTCAGGATCCGACAATATTTATTTCAGAATAGCTGAGTTATCACTTATGGCTTCACTTTTTACATAAGTTTAATGACAATATACGATGAACGATATCTCAAAATTTAAAAATAAGTGGAGGTAGCTTGTGACATAGATATCGGTTGTCTTGTATTCGAAGATGAATACATCTGTTCTTTTGAATGAAATGTCCACTATGAATGAAAACCTTATCATAGAATTTACAAAACTCCAAGTCATTGTAAACTATTCATAGCTTATTACCTGCTAACTGCATATGATTCACAGTACATACACTTTGTAAGGCACAAGTATTTCTTTTGCTTAAAACGATTTTCTTTCGAAATTTATTCCATATGATGCCATGGAAGGAACGTAAACAGTATTGAGTCATGATATTTTGAAAAATTTTCAGAATGTTGGAATAGTAGTTTGAAATACAAATAAAGAGTAGCAACAATGTATTTTATGTTATTACTGAGTGAAAAAAATTTTTTACAGACAGGATATGATCAGAAATTGTGAGGTACTTACGTAAAAATTATTGTAAGTAATATAATCGCTCATGTCCAATAAAACTGTGATAACCACTGAATGGTTAACCAAAAATAGGGAGTTCTGTTTTCTTTTCGACTTATTCGCTGTCTTTTTTTTTTTTTTAATTTGTACTTTCATCTTCATAGAACGCCTACCTTGAGTAGCTATGATTGCTTATAAGAGCTAGGGATTAAGCTTAAATGAGAATGAACTGCCACATTGTAATCATTACAGTTATGAAATGTTTTATGCCTGATTTCAATTATATAAATAAAATCAACATAACATTTATTTGATAATGCAAGTACACTGAGAAGTTAATTTGATAACAGTTACAGAACACACATTTTCGTATAACAAGATGCACTACATCATAGTAAATTGAATTTTATAATTCAACTAAAAAATAATGTGATCGTTAAGTAAGAGAAATTAAATTATATAACCATGGCCTAAAACCTACATTCGCCACTTTCGAAACTCTCTTAATTCCAAAGAACCTACTACACAATTATATGAACGTTTCTGAAGCACTTTAAACAATCAAATCAATCTGATACATTCTTCTCAGAACTGCATAGGCAGTACTTAAATTCTTTAGTAACTCCACTTACAAGTCTGTTGTATTAAAAATAGGACTCAATAAGACAATTATTTATTTTATACTCTAACAAACTGGTTGTAGATATCTTTTTGTAGAGCATCTTCCCTATTTTAGTAATGATCATGATGTCAAAACCATCAATTCAGGAGTTATACAGAACTTGTTAGTAAAGTAGTAAACTAACATCCTATTTATTATACTAGAACATCCAAGAAAATGGTACTGAAATTGGTGGCTGATGTAGTTCTATGTCAGGTATAAATAATGAGGCAGAAAATTAATACATTAAAAATCATTAAATTAAATCATTAAAGTCGCAAATAATACATTGGACAAGAAACAGCTATTATACCTGAACATTAAACGTTTTGTTAAGCAGTGTAAAAAGTGGAAGGATTGTGTTGAAAACACACAACTCAGTAACGACACATCGATGGTAAGATTATATCATTTTTGATGATTTTGTGATGCCTTCAGCTTCAGTCTGTATCGCAATGAAGATTGTAAAAATAACATGCATTGAATTTTTGGAACAGGAGAAGCAAAACGACAGAGAGTCTATTCCCCCTTATAAAACAATGTAAATTATTACATTATTGCAATTCAAAATTGCTATGCAACTTCCAGTCTGTAGATTGAATGCAATATCATTAGACAGCTCAAAACCAGATATGCTCAACATCTGTACCAGTATTCGGTGGTTTCAAACTCGTGGAATCCACATAGTATTAAATTTGATCTTTCATTTCTTGATCGTCGAGTGAACTTCAGTATAGCTGACTCGACTCCGTGTTTGTCCATCGGAGTCAGCTTGCTGTGAGAAGTGTGTTGTCACAGCTACGATCGCTGCAATCGTTTATAAGTTGATGTCTTCAACCTTAGCTAAAGGTAGATAGCCTATTCTCTTCCTGCTCGCGTTAAGGCTGTACCCGCCAATAGCTTTAGTACAACATTAAAATATAGTTACATTTTTGTTTTAGGAAAATGTCAGAATGTACAGAGCCGCGGTATCTATGTGATTAAGATGCCGTTCCGTAATAACATTGACGGTTGTAACTTTTCAGTACATAAGAAAAAATCGAATCGAATGTATATAGTCTAAGTAGTAACACACATAATATTTAGCATGCACATAAAGCAAAATTTACACAGAGTACGCTAACAATGAATGACAACGTCGTATATACATGCATGCTGTTACGTTATTAGCTACCTTTATCGTACAGATAATGAATGAAGAACTGTTCGGTTTCATAACTCTTTTCTTTTGGATTTTATTAACTTAATTGAAAAAGCATGTCCTTCGTGCAGTCAGACAGTTGAAATACCGTGTAAAATGGGACGGATGGGCAAATTAAATCAAGCCGAACTGTTTGTTGTGCACGCAAGAGAATGGAAAAGCTTTTGTATTTTAATAGACACCAATACCACAACCGGTCACGCACACAAATAATACCTGCCACGTACGTTTACTGATGCTTTTCTATACACAGCTAGATTTACTTTCATTTCCAAATCGAGGTAAATGGAAACCATGAGTAAATAAATGTCTCTTTCCGAATCAATAATTTAATGGTATTTTCATGGAAGGAAAAACGTAAAAACGACAGATATTACTCTACTGAAAGCCATATTTTGGAATGAAGAAGGGTACTTGTGTCTAATAGAATCAGTCTTCGGTGTCTGCTAGGATGACATAATGTAACATTGGCTGGTCGCACAGTATTGTAAATGACGGTTTTGAGATTTTTTTAAAAGTTTTATAGACTTTAAGATTCTTCCATCCATACAGCCCCCTACAAACAATTTCCAGTCCACAATGGTCAGTCTTAAGTTTCTTTACAAATTTTTAAAAGACTGTTGTTTAACTATATAAAGTCACTTAGTCAGCTATGATGAAGTACTGCATATAAAGATCACGTGATACCACGATAAATCAATTAAAAGAAATGAGAAACCAAAATGGAGATAAGACCTTAATGAACCGGGTGATCAAGAAGTCAGTATAAATTTGAAAACTTAATAAACCAAGAAATAATGTAGATACAGAGGTAAAAATAGACACGCATGCTTGGAGTGACATAGAGTTTTATTAGAACAAAAAAAAATTGCTAGACGCGTGAAAGATCTCTTGCGCGCGTCGTTTCTTGATGATAGTGTGCTCAGCCGCCACTCTCGTCATGCTTGGCCTCTCAGGTCCGTGCGATTATTGGCTTAGGGGTTACCTGAAGTCACAAGTGTATCGTGATCGACCGACGTCTCTAGGGATGCTGAAAGACAACATCCGACGCCAATACCTCACCATAACTCCGGACATGCTGTACAGTGCTGTTCACAACATTATTCCTCGACTACAGCTATTGTTGCGGAATGAAGGTCGGCATATTGAGCATTTCCTGTAAAGATCATCATCTTTGGTTTGTCTTACTTCGTTATGCTAATTATTGCTATTCTGATCAGATGAATCGCCATCTGTCGGACATTTTTTGAACTTTTGTGTTTTTTTGGTTCTAATAAAACCCCATGTCATTCCAAGCATGTGTGTCAATTTGTACCTCTCTTTCTACATTATTCCGTGATTTATTCAGCTTTGAAATTTATACTGACTTTTTAGTCACCTGGTAAGTTACACACTACTATATAGCTAGATCACAGGTTTCCGTGTGATGAAACTACTACCGATATACGTGCTGCATAGGTCATGGATGAGTCAGTTACACTTACCGAAATGTCTCGTGTAAATTAACAGACAAATTAATATTTGCAAGTTTCTTATATCTCATTTTAACAGTGACTTACCACGAAATCCTTCTGATTGCATATATTTATGTAGCATATTTAATTTGGAGAAGGAATCAAAATCCATGGAGTAGATAACATTGTAATTCTGGCAGAGAAACCGAAGGACCTGGAAGAGCAGTTGAACGAAATGAACAGTGTCTTGACAGGAAGATATAAGATGAACATCAACAAAAGCAGAACGAGGATAACGGAATGTAGTCGAATTAAATCAGGTGATGCTGAGGGAATTAGATTAGCAAATGAGACACTTAAAGAAGTATACGAGTTTTGCTATTTGGGGAGTATAGTAATTGATGACGGTCGAAGTAGAGAGGATAGAAAATGTAGACTATCAATGGCAAGGAAAGCGTTTCTGAAGAAGAGAAATTTGTTAACATCGAGTATAGATTTAAGCGTCAGGAGGACTTTTCTGAAAGTATATTTATGGGGTGTAGGCAGGTAGGGAAGTGAAACGTGGACGATAAAATGTTTAAACAAGAATACAAGCTTTCGAAATGTGGTGCTACATAAGAACGCTGAACATTAGATGGACAGATCATGTAACTAATGAGGAGATACTGAATAAAATTGGGGAGAAGAGGAATTTGTGGCACAACTTGACTAGAAGAAGGGATCGGTTGGTAGGACATGTACTGAGGCATCAAGGGATCACCAATTTAGTATTGGAGGGCAGCGTGGAGGTTAAAAATCGCAGAGGAAGACCAAGAGATGAATATACTAAGCAGATTCAGAAGGATGTAGGTTGCAGTATTTACCTGGAGATGAAGAAGCTTGCGCAGGATACAGTAGCCCGTAGAAGTGCATCAAAGCAGTCGCCAGACTGAAGACCAGAACAACAATAACATTTAATTTTTCTGAATAAAGGAAGAGAATGTTCCTTCATATATTGTCGGCAGTAGCTTAAGCAGAGATGGTGAAAGAGATCATTTAACGACACCAAGCGCCGAATTAATGTTAAGGTTTGTTCTCTTTGATTGTCGCATACAGGGAACATGTGGTTCCCGTTCTCCGTGTTTCCCCATTTTGAGAGCGGTGACTCAGCTGCTCCATTGTGGTATGGAAGCTGTTTGCCCCATGCATGACTGAAACGCAGTTGTGTTTAGTGGGTGTAATCATTCTGTCACAAGAGTTCCTCGCGCAGCTAAGTCTGCTTGTTGTTACTGCAAATTCAGTGGTATAATCTCGGCCTCGTGGATTTGTGAATTATGTCCATTCCTTGTTCCATTTCTTCTTGTTAGTCACCTGTATTTTTGTAGGAAGTCGTTTGACAGTAATTTAAGATTAATTTCTTCGCCGTCATATGTTATCTGTTTGCCTAGACCGTATAATTTTTTGTTTCCTTCTACTCCACTCTGACCTTCAATCGAAAAGATTTCGTGTTGCTGTTTATTGTTTTTGTTTCAGACGTGGTTTTCCTGACGTAGTTTATTGTCTCCATATACAGGGTGTTACAAAAAGGTACGGAAACTTTCAGGAAACATTCCTCACACACAAAGAAAGAAAATATGTCACGTGGACATGTGTCCGGAAACGCTTACATTCCATGTTAGAGCTCATTTTATTACTTCTCTTCAAATCACATTAATCATGGAATGGAAACACACAGCAAAAGAACGTTCCAGCGTGACTTCAAGCATTTTGTTACAGGAAATCTTCAAATAGTCCTCCGTTAGTGAGGATACATTCATCCACCCTCCGTCGCATGGGATCCCTGATGCGCTGATGCAGCCCTGGACAATGGCGTATTGTATCACAGCCGTCCACAATACGAGCGCCGGGGTTGCGTAGACAAGAGCTTTCAAATGCCCCCATAAATGAAAGTCAAGAGGGTTGAGGACAGGAGAGCGTGGACGCCATGGAATTGGTCCGCCTCTACCAATCCATCGGTCACCGAATCTGTTGCCTGGAGAATAGCGTATTGTATCACAGCCGTCCACAATACGAGCACCGGGGTTGCGTAGACAAGAGCTTTCAAATGCCCCCATAAATGAAAGTCAAGAGGGTTGAGGACAGGAGAGCGTGGAGGCCATGGAATTGGTCCGCCTCTACCAATCCATCGGTCACCGAATGTGTTGTTGAGAAGCGTACGAAAACTTCGACTCAAATGTGCAGGAGCTCCATCGTGCATGAACCATATATTGTGTCGTGCTTGTAAAGGCACATGTTCTAGCAGCACAGGTAGAGTATCCCGTATGAAATCATGATAACGTGCTCCATTGTGCGTAGGTCGAAGAACATGGGGCCCAATCAAGA
Organism: Schistocerca serialis cubense; assembly: GCF_023864345.2. Lineage (NCBI taxonomy): Eukaryota > Metazoa > Arthropoda > Insecta > Orthoptera > Acrididae > Schistocerca > Schistocerca serialis. Next base: position 521,536,525 of record NC_064641.1, read on the forward strand.
CATCACCAACAATGCCTGCCCAAACGTTCACAGAAAATCTGTGTTGATGACGTGATTGCACAATTGCGTGCCGAATCTCGTCAGCCCACATATGTTGACTGTGAATATTTACAATGTGATCACGTTGGAATGAAGCCTCATTCTTAAAGAGAACATTGGCACTGAAATGAAGATTGACACATTGTTGGATGAACCATTCGCAGACGTTTACCCGTGGAGGCCAATCAGCTGCTGATAGTGCCTGCACACGCCGTACATGGTACGGTAACAACAGGTTCTCCCGTAGCACTCTCCATACAGTGACGTGGTCAACGATACCTTGTACAGCAGCAACGTCTCTGACGCTGACATTAGGGTTATCGTCAACTGCACGAAGAATTGCCTCGTCCATTGCAGGTGTCCTCGTCGTTCTAGGTCTTCCCCAGTCGCGAGTCATAGGCTGGAATGTTCCGTGCTCCCTAAGACACCGATCAATTGCTTTCTGTCGGGACACCCTCGTTGTGGAAATCTGTCTCGATACAAACGTACCGCGACACGGCTATTGCCCCGTGCTAATCCATACATCAAATGGGCATCTGCCAACTCCACATTTGTAAACATTGCACTGACTGAAAAACCACGTTCGTGATGAACACTAACGTGTTGATGCTACGTACTGATGTGCTTGATGCTATTACTGTAGAGCAATGAGTCGCATGGAGCACCGAAGTCAACATTACCTTCCTTCAATTGGGACAACTGGCGTTGAATCGAGGAAGTACAGTACATATTGACAAAACTAAAATGAGCTCTAACATGGATATTAACAGTTTCCGAACACATGTCCACGTAACATCTTTTCTTTACTTGTGTGTGAGGAATGTTTCCTGAAAGTTTGGCCGTACCTTTCTGTAACACCCTGTATGTAAAAGCAGCGCGTAGCGTGTTCTTGTTAGACGAAACTTTTTGCATCAGACGCCTAAATGTGAGACAGTACCAGTACAAGTCTTCCATCAGTTTGTCCTGAGAAAACTGCGAACGTTCCATATTTTTGTATCAAGTGTAATGGAGGAACATTTGCAGGGAAGAGAACTGCATCGGTTAATGTAGACGCTTCAGCACCGAAGGAAGCTCTAATAGCTTTGTATTGGCACCAAGTGCCAATATAAATTATCGGAACTCGTACTATGGCATGTGCGACACATAACGCTCTTCTTCGGAATGCTCGATATATGCTTCCCATTCAGTATCAGACTCTACCTCTCTGACATTGATTTTTTTCTCGCATATGCTTACTACGTCTCCATTATTTGAAGCCCACTTTATTTTTCTGTCAACGTAGAAACCCAGATTTACACCAAATTTGTTTTAGGGAGCAGATAAGTGACGAATTTTAATTGTAGCTTCCCTTATTGTTTGTGCAAATACACAGTGACGATTTGCTCAGTGAGAGATCCAAACCGTCTACTCTTAGCCCGTTGCTGAAATCAGTCCTTATTTCCCCTTCCACTACGTCATTCTAGTTGTATGAAAGCAGTGTATATCTATCGTTAGTAAGCATATGGAGAAAATAGATAAAATGTTAACAAAATTGTGATTCTGCAGTGGCATAAAGGTCAATGTTATGAAGAACAGTTGGCTCGAGGAGTATATTTCTCTTTATTATTAGTGCTACACCCCCACATCCAATTTTCCTACCACACCCTCCAACTTTACGTCGTCTGAATTTAATCTTCTTTGATGCTGTAACCAAGTCCCATTAATTTCGAATGTTTAGTTAGGTGTGAGTTACTAGATCCACAGATCATATTCTAAATAAACCAAAGAAACACACAACAATGTGTATATGTAGATACATAATATGTATGTGTGTTTGGATGTGTGTGTGTGTGTGTCCTCTAAGAGACGTCAGGCGCATTTTTCAAGATGTTTCGGAAGATATTATTTGCAATTTCGTTTTTGCGGTGTGTAGCTACAGTCAGCCTTCACAAATACTGCTGGTCACGTCTTTCATGTGAAGCCCAGTGTCGACGGAAGCGTCGGTTGTTCTCCCTTTGGAATAAAATCAGTCTTAAAGCGGAATTTTATGTAAGTATTCGACAGAATTTTTCCAAATTAGTATAACGCGATAGTCGTTTCGGCGATGTGTGTTGAAAGTAACAGTAAAACACGAAGAATAACCAGTACACCAGCAACAACAGCACCGCCCTGGCCCCGCTGCTAAAACCTATCGCTAAGAAGCATGTCGCACTTGACTGTTCGGGACCGCTCTTTCATAAGGGCACGTAAAATTTCGGTTTGAAAATTATTTCGTTTGTAATGGGAAAGAGACGGGTGCCTTCCGTCGACACAGGACGTCACATGAAAGGCGTAAAGAGCAGCATTTGATTAGTCTGACTCCAGCTTCACATAACAAAATTGAAATTACAAATATCTGCCGAAACACCAGAGAAAATGCTTTCGACGACTCCTAATAGAGGTGCCCAGTCTGCTCACTTACAGATATAGGAGCACTCTGTGAAGTTTATTCTTTCTGTTCATGAACTCCTCTAGTTTTAAAGCAGTTGTTCAATAGAAACGTATTTAATCTACGTGTGAAAAAACTTCTCTACCTGTCACCCATTTCATTTCTATGTAGTTTGTCAAACAGTTTTTAAAACTGAATATTTCATTCCTTTCTGCCCAAAGTGAAATTCTGTGAATGGGTACTGCAGCTTATTTTTCGCTTTGGTGCTGTACTTGTGAATATCTCTGTTACGCTTGAACTCAGATTGATTGGATAAAACGATTTATCATAAAGGGATATTGTACTGCGTGGTCGTGGTTAAGATTCCCAGCTGCTTAGAGAGGCCTGTGTGAGAGACGTGAATGAATTCCACACATCATTCTAGTTACTTTCTTTTGTGCAATGAATACTTTTTGGCTTAAGTGAGGAGTTACTTATAGTATTATCTGATATGACATCAGTAAACGAAATTATGTTAATTTACTGACCTGTTCAGCCTCTCAAGGTTGGTAGACATTCTTATGAAAACAGTAGTCGAGCACAGATGAAAACGTAATTGCTGTGCTAAAAACACAGGTGTTTTGAAAGTCATTGCTAATTCCTGATTATGGAATGGATGCCTGGGATGTGATACCAGTTAATTAGGGATATTGTAAGTGAAATATAGTTTCCTTATTCGCAAAGTACCGACCTTGTGTGTGGTATCTTGATCTACGAAATGTCAGAAAGTATTTAGGTAAATCGACTCAGTAATCGGAATAATATTAATTCTTTTAGCAATGGAAATCTTTAAAATCAACAGAATCTCAAGGGCCTGTGGTAGCAGATGGAACGATCTGATGTAGCTTAGGGGAAATAATTTCATTTTCTTTTTTGATAAATTGAAAACATTGTAAGAGCAGTTTGAAGCATAGGAAGGGATAAAGTTGGGATCCACACGAGGCGTAAGTAACAGATGGAGGGCCAAAGATTACAATCGATAGCAGTTTACTTTTTGTTAATCCTTCCGACTGACATAAATATATACAAAAGGCAGACGTAATTCAAAATGTTAAACGTAGGTAACAGGAATAATCACCTAATCTTGAGTGTTCTTCTAATACTGATTGTAATACAAGTTCCCAAAAATTGAGATACTGCAAGGGATATAGTTTGCTCTGTGTATGTCATGGACATGGATGATAGTATGGTAAAAAAAACACAGAAACGATTCACGATTAAATAATACGTAAACTAACAACCATTGTTATCATCCACTGTTATAATCAAATCCACTGGAGTAAGAGCGGTGGAGAGCACAGGTGTTTTACAGGTCGGGTACCACAACAGCGAAAAACATGTAAACTCTGTAAATTTAATACGAGGCTAATTTTGTTGTATGTATCGGTAGGTGCCTACTCACTCTACGCACGATTTCACATACGACAATACATATCACAGTATTTCTCGTTGTATGCTAGATAAGCACCTTGTGGTATGTTCAGTTCACATGAGCCCCGTAACGCGCACAATCATTCTCAGAAGAAGTGTGCGAAATAACTGAACCTGATTGCTGAAGGCTTTGTAACTTCATTTAATCAGCTTAGGATGAGCATCGTAAGTTGTTACGTTACTGACAAAGAAATAAACCAAACACGATTAACACGTTACATTTATGGGAATTCCGAAAGAAAGGTCCGTGAAAGTTTCTTGAATAAACACGTATTTAATTTAAGAACGAACAAGTGCGCTAAATAGTGAACATATTGATCTACAGTTCTACGTGGGCAAGTCTTCTCACAGACAAAGGCTATGTCACGAAGAAGTATTCTACACGTAAACTCGAAGGTATACCATCAGAAACAAGAGAGTGAAATAGATTTAAAACCACTAAATGATGAAAAATTAATTCAGTAAGAGAGGTTTCTCCTGTTTTGAAGGATAATTATTTCTGCTAATTTTACTTTTACTGGAACTCAGCGGATAGCTGAATTAAGTTAGGTGCATTAAGCGGTGTTGCAGAATATGACGGCAGCATGCGGGATGCTGGTTTCCACGGATGCCGAGGTAATGACCGGACCATAATTACGGCGACGTGTTAAATTACGAGAGTTGGGAGGGGAACGTAAGTATCCAGAACGTATCTCAAGTCTCTAGAACAGATCTCACTCGGCAGTAAATACGTAGGAGAACCATTAGCTTTCTTGAGCGAAACGTCGGATTTACTTCATTAGATAATGCATTAAAGAAGTAAATTAAGTAAGCAAATAAATTTTATTAACTTACCAGAGATGTCCGAAAGGCTACGAGGTTTTCCAATGTAAGCAAGATATTTGGCATTAACTTACCAGAGATGTACGAAGGGCTACGAGGTTTTCCAATGTAAGCAAGATATTCGGCTGTGTGCTGATTTTCGGCACGATTGTGTTCCTGACGCGAGTGTTAAGGTCGATATTGGCCTCGCCAGAGATACTGGGATGCCGATTTGGCGGCGACGAGATGAGGAGGGCTGGAGAGTACCGAGCGAGACGGACAGAATGGCAGAGTGTTGGGGGCAGATGGTCCGAATTGTTCATTAATAATTTTCGCACTGTTTGGTTATGAACTGATGGTGAAACCGAGACGCTTGGGAATTCAACGCCGTGGACTCTGCAATTCTATGAACGTAATTTACGGTGAGCTGTGGCCGATGTCGTTTGCGGGTGTTTTGCCACGGCAGATAAACAAGAAAACGTGGGCCCAACCTGAACACGCTGGGCAGTAGTATGTTCTCCCATAATAAGGATGTCATCATATTTGAGAAGAAAGCAGTGGAATACTGTACGTGTATTAATCTTCAGTGACTTCTGCTGTGTTAGTGTACTCCATTTTGTGGATATTGAGTAGTAACTGTCACTTTTCAATGGAATTTATGATTGTGTAAAGGTGTGGCCAATGCCGGATTGGTATTGTCATAAAGTTATTATATTTCTTATCTGTGAACATAATTTTCTCACCGAGCGAGGTGGCGCAGTGGTTAGACACTGGACTCGTATTCGGGAGGACGACGGTTCAATCCCGCGTCTGGCCATCCTGATTTAGGTTTTCCGTGATTTCCCTAAATCGCTCCAGGCAAATGCCGGGATGGTTCCTTTGAAAGGGCACGGCCGACTTCCTTCCCCTACATTCCCTAATCCGATGAGACCGGTGACCTTGCTGTCTGGTCTCCTTCCGAAAAACACCCAACCCAACCCCCACAATTTTCTCTTATCAGGTTTACTCATTGGATAGGTATAAAACTGTCAGTTCTGCGCTGTAGTTTAGTGGGTTATAAATATTGGAATTTGACAATTATGCTAATTGTGAGTTTTGGATACGTTTTTATATCTGCGTGCTAAATGAAAGTGAATTTTGAAGTTTGTAAGGTACCTTTCTACCATTACGATTCTGCAAGTTTTTATTTGGAAGTGATGTTATTGGTTGAGAATTTATTACCCTATTAATCAAAGGAATAGTTATTTAACCGGCCTTTCTATGAAGCGTTTTAAAATTTGTTTTTCAATGAACTGTTATTAAGAAATTACGTAAATCAGTAATGTTGTGTAAGCAGTTATTGAAGGCACCCATCTCCATTAGCCAATCAACCATGGCTAGCGGGGAACGGACATTGATGTAACATTTGGGGACTAGAGGCTATCTGTAAAGTTGTGGCAACACTAATCCTGTTGTTTGTTGTTGTTGATGAAGTGTCTAATTGCACCAAAATTAAAAACCAATACCGCACAGCTGTGCACCAAACTCACTAGTAGCTGACAGGATGTACTCTGAGCGTGTTCATATATGACAGTCGAGTTTACTACTCACTCGGAGTTTTTTTAACGTCTAAAGAATCGTTTCATGATACTAAAGACGTTACTTTTTTACAGTGTTTGCAAGCAAATGCATCGTAATGGCAGGACTTATTTCATCTAAATTAGCTACCCTCACCACCACTTTGAGTGACAGTTCACCTGCTTTCCTCTTCTGAAGAAATAATTGCGCTACAAGAACTGCTTTGAGGTACATCTACGAGAAATTCACAGAGAGCAGGTAGGAGGAAATACTACGCGCCTATTTACTTAACCAGAGCAGTCTCTAGTAGGAGGACTTGACCAGTATACTGTACGTTCCCTACATCACTTTTTACGGAACTACTGCTCAATGAGGAACTTGCATGAAGATTTGGGACTGCTAGGGGAGTTTGGGTATGGAAAACCTGTAAAGTAATGCTAAAAAACAAACTTTACGGTTAGGGTAGGCGATGCACATAGTGAAAGTTTTACGAGGCATCCATGAAATCAAGTGCGTCGAAAGGAAACGCAGGAAATGAACTGTGACTAAAACTGACGAAAGTTATTATAGCTTGCAGGCAGCAACGTCGAGTGAAAATTATAGGTGTCGTGAAGTGCAAAATGTATCATGAAACGCTGTCAGTTTGTACTGTGGAGAATTAAACAGTGTCCGTGGAATACAAACGTTTCGCTAGTGAAACATAGCTAACGATCATTAAGAAGACATGGGGAGCTACACAAAATAAGACGAATTTCACATCACCTATTAGAGAGTGTATAGAATAAGTTTGCAATATTATAAGGGTGTGATACTTAGGAGTGGTAGGATAAACCAGGAAATTAGAATGAGTAACTTAGTAAAAAATGCAGAGCTGAACATGGCTGAAGAAGCTATAGACTCAGAATAAGGCATTAGTAATTTATAGCCACTGGCTAAATACAAATGTGGCCAGGAGTGTAGAATGAGTGTCTTAATAGTAAACGAGGAGCACATAACGGTTCAAGGGGCAGTGAGTTCTACAGTTAGTGCATAGGAGTCCAACATGCAGGTAATTTTTAATGAGAATATTGCCAGAGGAAAAGAAAATGGGGATACCATAGAAAATATGGCTGAAGGAAGTACTCGGTTTGTGAGTAATGGAAAAGAAGCAAATAAGGTTGGAATGAGGAATAGTTTTCAAGGAACATCCTTGGAAGATCTTATGAAATTTGTGAGAAATAAATTCGTTGAAATAAAGAAATCTAAGAACGAACTGGTAAATCCCCTAGTGAAACTAACCAAATATTTAGCGATAACTGTATTAGTGTAGCAACTAACAAATCTTTTAAGGAGATTAACAATAAATTAGAAAAGATAGAAGTATCTTCCAGACAGACTCAAAATAAAGTACAAGAATTCTTTAGAAAAACTGATAAAAATTTTTATTAGATGCGAAAACCATTCTGGAAACTAACAAAGGCATTGAGAAAATGTTTGTTAATGCTTTGGGAAGTAAATCAGAAATTATGGATACGAGTGAATTCTTTTAGATGAAACGTAGTAAAAATGCTGTTAATACCTTGCAAACTGCAGTCAGAGATGAGATTGAAGAACGTAATAATATAGTCTCTGATGAAAACAGTAAGTTGGGTTCAGATGCTCAGTTTCAGTCAACACCAAAAGTTGCAATAACCCTGACGAGAACTTGCATTTTCATCATAGTAGACAAATTGACGATTGTGACAAAGGGAACCTTGGTGGCAGTTCAGTATTTCACAATTATGGATGCTGTAATAATAACTTTACAGAGAATGTGGATAAGAGGAAAAAAGAGTAAAGAGAATTTATGATTCAGGGTGTGGCTTGAAGTTGGTAGTATTGAGACAGTAGCAATCATTGGGATCGGTAGCAAGTTATGTGCCATGATCAAAGGAGGATCTTACGATCAAATAATGGGTAAATAGGGTGTACCAGGTTCCCAGTGCTGAGGTCTGAGTTCGTAGATACCGGTAGAATAAAAAAACGAATAGCAGGGAAAATGAGGTATAAAGGGAACGAAATGAGAATTATTGACATGATGGTACCAGATCAGTTTATCGGTGTATAATGTCGCAGACGTGATAAAAGTAACTTACAAGGCTGTGCGAGAAGAGTAAAAAACATTGCTTTCGAAGCAAAAGAAAGTGTTTTCAAAACGCACAAGTTGAATGAAAAGTGAAGAGAAATCATCCAGTATTAAGGAATTAAGGAAACGATCAAGACGTTTTATGTGGATTTTGCAGGCCCATATGTAGCAAGTAGTGTACCCCATCCATATTCAGTAGAAGTGTTGCGTCCTGTATCCTAATCATTAGAAAGTATCTGTACGGTGGTTAATGTTAAAAAGTACAGCAGAAACTAGGGAAAGCTGTTTGGCTATGATTAGTATCAATACCAGTTACTGGAAAAAGCTCCTCTATGTACAGAGATAAATAAGGGTTACTCGGGAGTAAGTACACAATATTTTGAGTAGGAACCCATTTCCGGAAACGTACCGTTTCCGTGCTACACCCGTTTGAAAACATATTTACTAGATAGGTACACAATAGGATAGTCATGGTGATGGGGTGGCTACCTCGGATCGGCTGATGTCATTTGAATTCTTACATACCTCTCTGACCTTGTTCGAGCTTCATTCACGTGTCTGTGAGTGTTAGAGCTAAATGGTGGAGTAAAAGTTTGTAGAGTGCACCGATATCGTTCTTCTGAACGGTGACGCTCACGGTAGTGAAACAGCTGCTCGTCGCCTTTATCAAGATTGTTCTCCACAACGTCTGTCTCCATCGCAAACCGTTTTCCCCAGAACATTTACACAACGGCTTCGTGAAACAGTTCCTTCGCAGTCAGCAGGCGTGATTGAGGTGGTCCAAGGAGACGCCGCACATCCGAACTGAAAGAGCCCATACTGCGTCACGTTGGAGAGAACCCGTCAATGCAGTATATTTGGTTATTAATTGGTGGAATTGTACAACAAGTGATACTCTGAGAAACGCCTAATTAATTACTTGTGAAATTAGTCGAGTTACTAACATGTTTTCAGATGGCTGTAGCACGGAAATGGAATTTTTCTGAACGTGGGTTCCACTTCAAAGTATTGCCTACACACTCCCATATACATGTCCTAGGTGATTTCCGAACCCCCTGAATAATAGGACAAGAGGGTTTTATTGGCTAAAGACTATTGTGCGTTATATACTGTCCACTGTCTGTCAACATAGGCGAGGCTGTCTGAGTTGAACAGTCACTTCGACGTTGCACCGAGTGGGGCATTTAGAAGGCTCCAGACAGAAGCTCGGCCTGATCGTAATGATCTCTCGGGAACCGGCAGCCAATGTGTAAGGCGAAGTAGCGGTATTGGTAAATGGGATAGTTTTAATGTTAAGGAATGTTTATAAACGTGTATTCTACATACGATAACTTGTTTTCTAATGGTATTTACTCTGTCATACAATAGTTTAATGGATATAATATTATTTAGTAGCTAAACGAGGAGATCCATTAAACAATTATTTGGGAGCTTGAAAAATATCTGTGCCTTTCGGAGAATGGAAAATAATGGATTATTATTACACAGATATGAAGGAAGGTGTAAAAGTTTATTAGTATATTATATTTAATATATGTGTCTTCGTTGTACGTACCTATAATAAAATGAACGATGCCTGGAGCGCGTGAAATATAGTGTCATAGTAACAGAATGACCGCAATAACTAAAAGCAGAGCCCCAGAAAATAATGCAACATGCACGTATGCAAACTGCATAAGGATGGCAGAAACAATTTTTTTGCCGTAGACCTTTGTTTCTGATTTTCTGCAGTTTCTTCTTCGCATCAATCGCTGGACAGATGTGAAGCGTATATTAAAAAACCCAAAGCGTAATTTAATACAGAATCTTCCACACCATGTCTCATTATTCTGTATGTCAAGCGGAAGGTCGTTCGGGGTATGTATGTGTTACAATAATTGCTGGCTGAAAGACGATGTGTATTAAGTGTTCGAGCCTCTTAATGGATAATTTCGCTTGTGGCTGTAGCAACTAAACATTAACAGTTAGACATTATTCTGTAATAATTAGACGTGAAATGCACCGTTTACGTCATTAAGTACTGTAAAGAGCCTGTCGCACTAGAGCAAAGATTCTGTGATTGGGTATTCTGAACATTTGTTGACTCAAACTGACGCAATCAGTTAAGTCCATATTTTCATTGAAAAAGATCTATACCATCCATGGTGGTGACTCTTAACTGTGGCCATACTTAGTCAAACATGTACTATGATCTCTGCCGGCCGGCTATAAGCTGTGCTACTATTATTCCAAATCACCCGTTATCAACGATTATATCACACGTTCACAACGTCAGATAACTTCCGCCTATATTCCACGCACTATAAAACGGTACCACACTCAGGAATACAGGTAAATGTACTGAATGTATACAAAGTGTTTTCGATCACTAATTTTACCATTGCTGTTGTCGTTGATAAACATGTTTTAACAGTTCGTTCATCTACACCCAGAGAGACAGAATACCAAAGAGGGACAACACTGCGCCCACAGCAAAGCAAACTGTCCAACACTCGGCCATGTTTTCAGAAGTCAAAAGAAAGAGCAATGCAGTAGGACAGATACTGAAAACGTGTCTAATTACTAAGGAATAAACTTCATCCGTTAATGTTTAGTTAGTTTAATTTCTTGAGTATCCATGTGTTAATGTAATATTTAATAGACACCATTCTCTTGTTTTTGTTTGTGTCGAAAACTAAACCGATTTTGAGATCTGTTAAAACTACCTAATCTGGAGCGAATTATCTAGTCTCACCTGAGTGCTTTGGGAGTAGTTCAGTATTTGAATCTCTGTGTGTTAATCTAATTTATCAGACACAATTCTTGCGTTTTCGTCAGTGTCTACAGTAGAGTCCCGCAGTGCATGTCGACAGTCCTTTGATTGACTGTGTAGCGTAGTTCACCACGCCTTTTTATGGACAGGGGCTGTGACTGCTACGTGTGGATGTGGTCCCATTTGGAGACACTTTGCTCTCAGCTCCAGGCTGTGATGGCTTCACTTAAACAATTTGAAACTGTGTATAAGGCCTCTCGCTTAGTCTGACAAACAGGTTCCAGGTACTGTCTGTGGCTGACACTGTCCCTCAGTCAGATTCAGTCGTTTGTTCTGTTTCAGATAAAACTTCTCTTTTGCTTTACATACAGAATAAGAAGACATGATCTGCAAAATTTAATTTTAAATTAGGTTTCGAGTTGCTTAATACACACTTTATATATATAACGTAAATCGAATACAGGGAAAAATCTAAAATTATACAGAGATAAGTGTAACAAACGACTTCCCGAGAAAAGAGTTAATTGAAAACGTTCTTATTTGCTTTTATATAACCTGTATGCAGTCATATCGTTAAATTTCTCTGAATTTTAAGAACGTTCTTGCAGCCACAAGCGAAACTATCCATTATGGTGAACAAACACTTAATATATATGGTATTCCAGCAATTATTGTAAAATGTACGTTTTCCGAACTATATTTTGCTTCTGTAGTGGTTGGGCATCACTGTTGTGGGCCAGCCGTGGGGATACAACGGACGTCCAGCACGTCTGAGTCTGCCGACCGGTTTGCACAGGTGGACAGCCCGTTTGCTGCCCACACTGAGGTTGACCACTCATCTGCGGTCGAGTGGGAGGTAGCCTTGAGGCGTGACAGCTGCCAAAAGGCTTTCCAGGAGGCCGTTTTATCTGAAACAGGACAAACGACTGCATCTGACTGAGGGAGAGTGTCAGCCACAGACAGTACCTGGAACCTGTTTGTCAGACTAAGCGAGAGGCCTTATACATGGCCTCCTGGAAAGCCTTTTGGCAGCTGGCACTCCTTAAGGCTACCTCCCACTCGACCGCAGATGAGTGGTCAACCTCAGTGTGGGCAGCAACTGGGCTGTCCACCTGTGCAAACCGATCGGCAGACTCAGACGTGCTGGACGTCCGTTGTATCCCCACGGCTGGCCCACAACAGTGATGCCCAGCCACGACAGTTTCAAATTGTTTAAGTGAAGCCATCACAGCCTGGAGCTGAGAGCGAAGTGTCTCCAAATGGGACCACATCCACACGCAACAGTCACATCCCCTGTCCATAAAAAGGCGTGCTGAACTACGCTACACAGTCAAACAAAGGACTGTCGACATGCACTGCGGGACTCTACTGTAGACACTGACGAAAACGCAAGAATTGTGTCTGATAAATTAGATTAACACACAGAGATTCAAATACTGAACTATTCCCAAAGCACTTAGGTGAGACTAGATAATTCGCTCCAGATTAGGTAGTTTTAACAGGTCTCAAAATCGGTTTAGATTTCGACACAAACGAAAACAAGAGAATGGTGTCTATTAAATATTAAATTAACACATGGATACTCAAGAAATTAAACTAACAAAGCGTGTAGATGAAACTATACAATTCGTTCCGTATTAGATATTCTGAAAGTGTCACGAAATCAGGTACTTCCCAGTTTCTTCTTGTGTCTCGGCCGCTGCTGCCTGGAAAAATGCGTCATTGCAAACGCAAAACAGAAAAAATTTTTGATATCCTTAAGTGTGATGCAGAGAGCAGCCTTTTTTGTTCTGGAAAAATGTAGATTCTTCTATTAGTAAAATTTCTAAAGAATTTAACATTTGTAATAATATCTTTTCTCCATTTATAAAAAGGAAAAAGGAAACCTATGGAGAACTTACTTGTGGGTAATCCAAACAAAGGAAAATACTTTCAAACCATCAGAAAGTAATACTCATGGATTATACTCTTAGTTCCTGTGGAATTATATTTGGGTTGACCAAAAAGGAACTAAGAAACATGGGGCATCTTTGTGCAATATACTTTAATTCGAAAATCCCATCATCTTGGGAACAAAAGGTAATAGCTGGCACCGACGGGATTCCTGGATTTTTGGAGAGTCAGCCCGATAGCACAAGTCAGCGAGGAATGACCACAGCTTTTAATAACATATATTAGGGAATTTTCCTAATTTAGGAGATGTTTATGTTCGTGAGCATTTCCCCTTTCCAGAAAGTGAAACTTCGGTGAAACAGGTGTAACTACAGTGATGAAGCCAAACGGTGTAGTTCCGCAGAAAGGTGTGAAGCAAGCTGGAATTGTGAGGTCTGTAGAATGGGGAGAAATGGTAACATTAGCAGCTGATACATGTGCTCAGGGGCCATCACTGAAATCATGATAACATGATAACATTTGCAGTGAAAAATTTTAAAGATAATTTTGTCTGTGATAAGGCAACTGAATGTATCGGTGCTGCCACACGTTCTGGATGGACAGTGGGGCAATTTTTTTTAAAGATTTTTCGATCATTTTATTATTCTAAGCAGACCAGCAGTAGAGCATCGTGTCCTACTACTGCTGGAAGACTGTTCATCACATCTCAGCATACAAGCTCTTTATATATGTAAGAACAATGGTCTAGTGCTTCTATCACTTCCTCCCTATTGTTCTCACAGATAACAGCTTCTGAATATAAGCGTTTACAGCCTTTTAAGAAGTGCAGCAAGGGGGAATCGATTCCATGCCTGGCTGAAAGCAAATCCCAGGAAAAAGACTAACATTATAAACAAAGAACTTCTCACTACTTTCACACCAGCAATCATCACTTCAGCTTTCTCAACAGCAGGGATATTCCCATTCTCCCTTGAAAAATTTAAAAAAAGCTATTTTTCTTCATATTTTATGACTGAATGGCCTGTTACACAAAACTTTCAGATCCTCTGGCTAATTCTGAGGATGTGGCGAATACTGGTAATGACGTACCAGGAACTTCGTCAGAGGAACAGTTTTCGGCTTGGGACGTTTGCCCTTTCTCAAAAGCTAGACCAAAGAAAGAGATCTACAGTGGAAGAAAGAAGAGGAAGTGTGTTGTCTCAACAGACATACCTGAAAAACGGGCTCTAGAAAGAGAAAGAAGGGAGACGAATGATAATAACGCACTGAAGAAAGTAAGCGGAAGAAGGAAAAGAAGGAAGCAACAGGTAGCAGCAAAAGAAAATTTCAGTTTCAACTTCATTACCCCTACGAAGTAGAAGAAGAAGAAGGGAGTTGTTGTTCAATATGTAGGGGTTTCTAGAAAGGGAGAGGAATGCGTAGTGTATTAAATGCAAATTATAGTCTCATTCGTCATATGCGAATAGTGGTTATTCTACGTGTGTGCCGACTGCGAGCACAGTCACGACACTTCTGCCTCATCAGACATTTGAAACTGAGTTGGCTATTTTCAGGAAACTTGCTATTTTGCAATGGGCTTCATTTGTGGGGTAAAGTAAATACGTGTGAACCTTTTATCTATTTTTATTGTAGCCATTCTCATGGTTGAGTCGAACATTTTATTAGTGATTCCTATGTGTAAAAGTATGTAATCTCTCAATATCAAATTCAAATTTATCCAATTGAAAGCAAAACAAAAATTTAATAATAAAAACTAAAAATATTTTTGGTTTCAACTTCTCCTCTCTCCACTATACAGGGTGAAGAGAAATTTAAGCACTAGGGGGTTCCCAGCGAGACTCCTCACATGCTATAGATAAAAAAATTTCTGTCACAAAATTTCGTCTGGCGAGTACATGTGGCAGAAAAAGGACGTTAACGAGTGGCAATCTGGCAACACTCTAACCGCAATTATGGTTACTACCTCTGTCAGCACACATCACAATGAAAACAGATTTTGTATTAGCAGGCAGGAGGTCGGTGGTTCGATTCTGGGTTGAGGCATATGTTTTTTATTTGGTAAATATACACCAGGCATCTTAATCGTCCACAGAAATTGCAGTGGGTCCTCTAGAAAACACACTTACACACTACAATCTTAGAAATGGAAGATTGGTCAGCTATGAAAGAAGCCCTTTCCACGTCGTGGACGTGAATTTATTCATACCTCATCATCTACTAGATGCGAAACCGGTTTTCTTTGTACCATCCTCCAATGGGCCCATAGATTAGTACCAACTATTATTGCGTCGTTCAGGTCGATAAATTTCGTCACGGTCTTACGTTACCAGTAGGACTGGCAACGTGCTTTGCAAATAATGTCCAAACTCGGTTACTATTTGGGTGTGTTATCACCATGGTCCCACTAATTATGCCTTTCAAATTGAGCCTGGTATACGGATGCTGTTTAGTAAGTATCACAATGCATTATTATTATTATTATTATTATTATTATTATTATTATTATTATTTTATCGGTGGGATTGTGGAGACATCCCATCTATTACCGTTAGGGAAACAGTGTAATCCGAAACCGAACATTTCAGAATTAGCGCAGTCGGAATGAATAATGCAGAACAATATCTGTCTGCGTTAGGTGGAACAGCATGGAGGACTGAAGGCGTCTTTATACTGTATGCGCTGTCCACCAGACAGGGGATAGTTGAGAGTGGAGTAGAGCGCCCTTCATAGACTCCAATGGTACATGAGTACACGTATCGAATTTTCTCACTGTAAACCTCTAAGCCGCTGTGTCAGACGTGTGGCATACACAAACGATGAATATGTGGATGTGCGTATGGTCCTTGGAGTATCTGATAACCGGGATGGTGTTACCGCTCATGAACATACTGCTAGGTGTCCTCCTCGACGCCATCCAGATAAAAAATTGTTTCGACGGCTGGAGCTGCACCTTCGGGAGTCGGGTTCTTCTTCCACCACAGCGTGACGAGAGTTCGTCCACGGACTCGCGTACTCCAGCTATTTAGGAAGCTTTCCTGGAGGTCACATACCAAGAACTTCAGCGAAGTGCCCATAGCGTAGCAAGGCAGCTGTGTGTCTCGCAACGCACGGTCGTTAACGTGCTGCACGAGCATGGGCTGCACTCCTATCATTATGCTTTCACGAAACACCTGCATCCTGCTGATGCCATCAGCAGATGCATTTGTGTGAATGGTTCCAACAACAGGAAGCCAACGATGACTTCGCGAACGCTGTAATATGGTCGGATGAAGCAGCATTCACTCTTGAGGGTGACTTCAACAAGCATAATGCCCACCTCTGATGTGAGGTTAACCCGCACGTCTGGCGTGAGATCGGTCGCTTGACGGCGCGTTCGGTGCGGCCCTGCCCGTTGCCGGTGCGCCGTAAGGAACGGAGGCTCGCACTAAGGAGTATCGCTTCTAGTCGGGCATGCCGCGGCAGTCCTCACATGGGGAAGTGATGCGTCTCAAAAAACCTCTCCTTTCCAAGTGGCTCTTTCCGCCTTCCCGTAGTGCCAGACGTTAAGCTCGGCATTCTGCCTTGCGACAAAATGGAGAGATGCGACCCAACCCAATGCGAAAGCGAAGGGTGCGTGGCACTGGGGGAGCTGTGTCGAGGAACCGAACATCAGTCCCTTTCTGTTCGCAGGGCACAGACCAGTGGGTGCTCTGCAAGCCGGCGACCTCGTTTGTCGGCGTGGGACCGTAGCGCGAGTCGGCAACGGTGCTTTGTCGCGCCCCTGGGTAACCGGGGCGTGTTCTACCAAACCCAAGAGGTGGTGACACCGTCTGGGACAGGTTAGATGGGTCCAGACAGCTGAACGACTGGGTGACAGGCCCACAAGCGGAGTAGCAGTGCGTCCTTGACTGAGAGGTGGAAGCTCGGGCTAGTAAGCGGCGAAGGACGAGAGGTGCATCCGCCTCTTCGGAGTGCTGGGTGCACTTGCCGAGGAGCGTCGGGTGAAATCGTTGACGACAGGGCCACCGATGGGTGCCAGTGCGCTGGCAACGGCGCGCTGAACCCAGCAGTTCGAGAGTGCCCTTGGCCTTGGGGCGAGGCCAGTCCGGGACAAGAGATGGGCTCCCAACCTGTTTCCACTCGTCAAATCAATCGTGGCTGACCAAGAGACCAGTGATTCGAGTGTTCTTCCGAGGTGTTCGACACTTACTGTTCCCTACCCTGAAGAGAGCCTAGTGCAGAACGTAGAAATTGTGACCGAATGGCATACTAGAATTAACCAACTACTAGATTCTAGTATCAAAAACGGAAACATTAGTAACACAGCAGTACTTTCCATCAAAAAAGAACTCAATGCCTGGGCTATCGCTAATGCGAAGCTCGAGGGGTTGTTAGAAGAACTGGAAAAAGGGAATGAACGACTGGGAAAACAGTCCACCAAAACATGGGCAGGTGTGATCGCGCAAGCTGCCACGAAAACGCAGACAACCAAAGAGACAATTGCAAAGGTGTCAAAAAGACCTGACACAGCAGTCTTCTTAAGACCCCTGCCAGGTCATGACATCAAAAAAGTACAAAAAATCTTCACAACTATTGTAAACCCTGCAGCAGACAAGATAAAAATAAACAAGGTAAAGGCAACGAAAAACGTTGTAATAGTAGACGTTGCCACTGAAGAAGATAGAGACCAGATACTCAATCATGAGAAACATAAAAAGGTTGTTAAGTGTGAACCGCCCAAA
Organism: Schistocerca serialis cubense; assembly: GCF_023864345.2. Taxonomy (NCBI): domain Eukaryota; kingdom Metazoa; phylum Arthropoda; class Insecta; order Orthoptera; family Acrididae; genus Schistocerca; species Schistocerca serialis. The sequence continues at coordinate 521,554,269 of NC_064641.1, forward strand.
AAGCGGAATCCCTTAGTGATCTTGTATGATGTGCCCACTGCAATAAATGAAAATGACATTTATGAGACAATAAATCACAAAAATTTTGAGGATATGATTTTGGAAAACTTTAAGAAAGAATTCAAACTGCGCATTAGAACCGGACCCCGAGAGTGTGATGTTGTGCATCATGTAGCCGAAGTTTCTGGGAGTATGTGGCGTAAGCTCAACACTATGGGCAGATTATACATGGATTTCACTCGATTAACGCAGCTCCCCGGTGTCACAACTGTGGAGACCTCGACCATGTATACAAACACTGTGAGCGAAAGCCGGCTTGGTCCAGGTGCAGCGCCGAAGATCACACCGGGAAAACTTGTGGCAAAACAGGGATATGTATCCCTTGCACAAGAAGAGGAAAAAGAAACTACAATGCCACAGGAAGAAACTGCCCTACATATAGAGTACTAGAGCAAAGACTTATCTCGAGGACTCATTATGGCTGAGTCCATATCAGGTAACATGAAGCCTAAAAGAAAGTCCCCGAGTAAAAGGGTAAGGGGTGCACTAAGTGCCAGCAGATTTAGGGAGTTCTTGCAAAGAGGTACCAAAACACAGACCCAAAAAGGACAAACGAGAGACGCAGGTGTACAAACGGACCCCTGTGGTCAGATAAGTGCTCCCTCTCCCCCAAGCCGGGGACCAAGGTCGCTTGAGTAGCTAGAACGACCAAAAGGGCATCCTGTGGTAAAACAAACCGAAACACCAGAGAAACAAAAAATACAAACCAACACGATAAATAGTACATAATCCTCTACAAACCCTTTAACACAAAAAGGTTCGGGCATAGATCCCAATAGGGTACACCCCAACCTAGTACACGCATTACAATTAGCGCGCCTGAAGGAGCCAGCGGTCCTCACCACAGCCCTGAGACAAGTGGTGCGTGTTGGTCATGAATACGGCAGAGACGTCACCTTCTCGGTAATGGAGGCTGTAGATACAATACAGCTGAAGACAAGATTCTCCCCATTGACTTCAGAGCCCTGCGTGACCTACTCAAAAAAATCTTTGAAAGGAGAAACGAGAAATTTAACCTGAACGAACTCTACAATCAATCTGTCATTACAAACGGAAGACTAGGCCACGACTAGAGCAAAAATTGGCCGGAGTCACGCATCACAACATACTTTGCACGTGAACCATTTAAAAGTAGGACAGATTAATTCACACAACAGTAAATTAGTCATGCAGGAACTCCTCAGAGTCGTGGAGGAGAGGAGCCTGGATGTGCTCTGTCTGCAGTAACCATACGCCCAAGCTGGGCAAATCCCATTTGCAGGAGTAAACCCAGAGCTGCAATAATGATCATCAATAAAGCGCTAAGAGCCACAGTCCTTCCTCAGTTCTCTGACGACCACTGCAACGTTGTGGAACTACAATCAGCAGCCGGAGTACTGTACATCATCAACATGTACTTCCAGAACGGCAGGGCAGTAGATCAATTCTTAGATAAACTCACACAAGTAACCACGGCGATGCAGGGGCGTCGATGTGTCATTACAGCAGATATAAATGCAAAGTTCCCCCTATGGTTCAGCGGCACACTGGATGATCGGGGAGAAAAAGACGAGAAGACCATCATGGTGTTACAGCTAATGGTCGCCAACAAAGATGGGAATCCCCCCACCTACGCAGGAGGTCGGGGCGAAGGCACGAACATCGACGTCACACTGGTCACTCCCAACCTCTCCACTAGAGTAAAAAATTGGATGGTCTGGGTCAAGTAACAACCAGAGATCATAACTTCATTACATTCTCATTGGGAGACGAGGAGTGTCGCTGGGACATGGGGTGGGAGGCACAGTTAAACTACAATAGGGCTGAAACTTCCTGGCAGATTAAAACTATGTGCTGGACCGAGACTCGAACTCCCGAGTTAGAGTCTCGGTCTGGCACACAGTTTTAATCTGCCAGGAAGTTTCATATCAGCGCACACTCCGATGCAGAGTGAAAATCTCATTCTGGATACAATAGGGCTGACTGGGACCGCTTGTCAAGGGAGTGTGAAATACCGACATTGCCAGAAGGTGACGGGAATGTCGAAGGATACGCCGAGGAACTGGTAAAGCAGTTGTTAGGGCTGTGAAAGCTGCCGTACCAAGCAGGAGGAGAGCCATAGCGGCCTCACCGTCACCATGGTCAACCGAACTAGGACAGATGCGCCAGTCTGTAAGGAGGGCGAGGAGGTACTACCAGCGGAGTGTCGTCTGAGAGGAAAAGTAACGCATACAGAGAGGCAAAGGAGCACTTCCAACAGGAGCTTAAGGCAGTAAGGCTAAAGAGCTGGGAGAAGTACGTGCAAACACAAGTAGCTACAGACCCATGGGGCTTACCATACAAGTTAGTACGGGAAAAGATCAGGTCACCCATGGTGTTGTCTACCGTCAGGGATCAGGAGAGGATGACGGAAACCTGGCAGGAAACTGCTGAGGTCCTCCTCCGTGTCCTGCTGCCTGACGATACCGAGAATGACGACCCTAAGGCACAACAACAGATCCGAAGACAAGATCAACAGTATGGTATATCCCTTCTCCGAAGATGAAGTAGCTGCTCAGATAAATGCCCTTAAAAGATGCAAAGGCTCCTGGCCCCAACGGCATAACTGCAGAGGTGGTACAATTCCTGACCCCCCCCCCCCCAGCTGGTGGCACCTCTCACAAAGCTATACAACGAGTGCTTGCGGCTCAGGAAATTCCCCGAAATATGGAAAAAGGCAACTGTAGTAATAATTAAGAAGGGCCCGACAAAGACCCCAAAGAAGCCAAGTCTTACAGGCCCATCTGTTTACTGGACACACTGGGGAAACTTTTTGAGAGGTTGCTGGCAGACAGACTGCCAGCACACCGGGTGTTGTGCGGGATGAGCGACAGACAGTTCGGTTTCAGGTCTGGGAGATCGGCGTCTGACGCCATCGCCCTGGCTGCGGAGGTCTGTGCCTCATCCCAGCACAAATGCGTGGTCGGCATCATGGTGGATATCAGTGACGCCTTTGACAACCTGTGGTGGCCCTCGCTCTTCTCCCGCTTGCGAGAGAAGGAGTGCACAGGGTCACTATATGGCTGTCTTAGGAGCTATTGCGAGAATAGGGAGGTCTGGCTAGTGGGAGAATAAGTAAAAAGATTACCAAGGGGAGCCCACAGGGATCTGTCCTGGATTCACTCTTCTGGTATATTAACATGGAACCCCTGTTGGACAACCTACAGAACAGCGATGATGTGCTAGAGGGCATAGCCTACGCAGACGACCTCCTCCTGCTGGTTGACGGTCGTAGCCGCGAAGACTAGAGCCAAAAATTGAGAGGGCCATATCAATATTGAGTACATGGTGCCACACGGACAAAATGAAGATCTCACCAACCAAGTCTACATACTTACTTCTGAAAGGACAATTAGTCAGGAATCCGACCGTAAGACCAGATGGCTCACCAGTTCTTCGATGCCATGAGGCGCGATACCTGGGAGTAGTCGTCGATGAGAGGTGGACTTATGCATCACACATTGACACTGTTACACAAAGATCATTAGAAACACTCAAAAACCTAAAAGCGATTGGACATAAACGATTCCACCTGCCACCAGAACTAATAAAATTATACCATAATAGCATTTTGGCATCAATCGTAGGATATGGGTCAGGGGTCTGGGGCCACAGACTCACGAGGGCCATGCCTGCCATGGCTGGAAGAAGAGTGCAGCGAAACATGCTTCTCAGATCAGTAGGGGCATACAGAACAACGCCCGGGTGAGCGCTAACAGTACTAATGGGGCTCTGTCCACTCGATATAAAGATCAGAGAACAAGCGAGGTGGTACTGGGTTAAAAAGGGAAACAGGAATAAGATAACTGATCTAATGGGGATTCAGGTAAGAAACAAAACAGAAATCAAACGCTGGGGGGAAGAACTCTGGCAAGAGCAGTGGGATAATGAAGAAACCGGTCGTAGAACATACGACGTACGCCCAATATCAGGGAGCGACTGCAACTAAAATATTTCACGCCTTCAAGAGGACTGCTGCACTTTCTCACAGGTCATGAACCCTACCCGGCATACCTATGCCGGTTTGGGAAACGGGCTACACCAGCGTGTGACTGTGGGGCCACACCAGGCACCCCAGAAGACGTGGTGTATGAGTGCCACCTCTTCGACGACGTAGCGGAGCAATTACGCCATCAGTTACCCAACCACGACACGTACCACCTGCTCAGGCAATAGGACCATTTGTCAATTTTGAACAAATTGGCAAACGAGATCTCACTTAAAGTCACAAAGGAATTTCTAAGGAACACCCATTAAGACTTCATCGCTACCGAAATGACTCCGTGCATTTGTCCCGTTCCACCGAGACGTGGACTTTGCCAGCCGCCTCACGGCTGGAATCTGCCACGTCTGGGATTAGGGGGAGGGTGCGCCTTTCTTACCGATTCAGACACTCACCGATTTTGACATTAGGTTAAATTAGGTTAGATGTAGGATAAGCTAGGATAGCAACACTAGTATAGTAATGCAACGACCAACAACTCCGGCCAGCCTGGTGCCACGGGAATGTTCACCGGGATTAGCTCGGTGAACACGGCCAACATCGTAGGTTTATTCAACGCTGGCACACCTGTAACGCTGCAGGTAGAAGTAGATTAGCATAGATAGAAATAGAATAACATAATCAAGACATAACAGTAGTGCCCATAGTGTGAGCAGAAGAACTAATCATAGAGTAAGCTGTAGTATTAATACTTCAATTGTATCAATTAAGACCCACTAATTGTTTAAGGTGGTGGGTTGTTTATGTATCATATATATTGAAGAATAAAGATTAAAAAAAAAACCTCGCACGTTACCCGGGATCGTGGATATCAAGTACGCTTTGCTATCAACGTCTGGGCCAGAATGTTTGGCGACAGGTGTTTGCCACCTAAATATTGCCTGATCGGTTCACTGCACGAAGGTATCGTACATTCCTCTCAAACTATCTGCCTGATTCTCTGGAAGCTGTTCCACTACATGTTAGGCAGAGGATATGGTTCCAACATGATGGTATACTTCACACTGTGGAATTAATGTGCGACAGTATTTGGATAGAACATTTCCATGGGAAATAGCTCGGACGTGAAGGTACAGTTGTATGTCCGCTGCGTTCATCTGACCTAAATCCCCTGGATTTCTTCCTGTGGGGATACCTGTAGGAGCAATGTGCTCTACTCCGCCAACGAATGTGGAAGAACTGGTAGAGCCTGTTAATGCTGCTATTATTACTGTGGACGCGACTTTGCTGCGAAAGGTCCAATGCTGTATGATCCAGCGGTTTGCGCAATGTCTGGACGTGCAGGGAGGTCATTTTGAGTGTCTATTGCTCTTAGGACAACGTATTCTATTGTGAAGGTCATGCAGTCATTATACCGGACATTATTATTGTCACTGGTTGCTAATGTGCGACATCTGAGCGCCCATACTCCATGTAGTATAAAGGACAAGTAGGTGTTGTGTTATTGTATTGTACTATCATCTTTAGCATCTCGAAATTGATTTTGTTTTTGGAGTTATTCTGTACTAACTACGTATTTGTTTTGTTCAGCGTTACGAAGTGTTGTAAATTTAGGATGGATGTGACCTAAGAAACGGTGTATATGACAGTATGAAATGTCAGAATGAAATTTGAAAAAAAAAAAATGCGCCCCACACCAGGATCGAACCCATGACGCCGGCCGAGCGGTTCTATGCTCTCAGCCCGGAGCCGCCCTGCCGCTACAGTCGCAGGTCCGCATCCTGCCTCCGGCATAGATATGTGTGATGTCCGTAGGTTAGTTAGGTTTAAGTAGTTCCAAGTATAGGGGACTGATGACCTGAGTCCCATAGTGTTTAGAGCCATTTGAACAAGCGACGCCCAGCATGCTAATACAAAACTCTATCCACTGCACCAGCTGTACATCATGACTGCGAACTGCTGACACAGATAGTCAGCATACATGTGGTTACAGTGTTGCCGGAATGCCACTCTTTAATGTCCTTTTTCTGCCGGATGTAGTCGTCGGAGGAAATTTTTTGAGAGACATTTCTTTATCGTTTTCATGTGAGGAGTCGCGTTGCGAAGCCCGAGTGCGCGAATTTCGCGTCACCCCGTATACGAGGGCAGTTCAATAAGTAATGCAACACTTTTTTTTTCTCGGCCAATTTTGGTTGAAAAAACCGGAAATTTCTTGTGGAATATTTTCAACCATTCCCGCTTCGTCTCGTATAGTTTCATTGACTTCCGACGGGTGGCAGCGCTGTACGGAGCTGTTAAAATGGCGTCTGTAACGAATGTGCGTTGCAAACAACGGGCAGTGATCGAGTTTCTTTTGGCGGAAAACCAGGGCATCTCAGATATTCATAGGCGCTTGCAGAATGTCTACGGTGATCTGGCAGTTGACAAAAGCACGGTGAGTCGTTGGGCAAAGCGTGTGGCATCATCGCCGCAAGGTCAAGCAAGACTGTCTGATCTCCCGCGTGCGGGCTGGCTGTGCACAGCTGTGACTCCTGCAATGGCGGAGCGTGCGAACACGCTAGTTCGAGATGATCGACGGATCACCATCAAACAACTCAGTGCTCAACTTGACATCTCTGTTGGTAGTGCTGTCACAATTGTTCACCAGTTGGGATATTCAAAGGTTTGTTCCCGCTGGGTCCCTCGTTGTCTAACCGAACACCATAAAGAGCAAAGGAGAACCATCTGCGAGGAATTGCTTGCTCCTCATGTGGCTGAGGGTGACAATTTCTTGTCAAAGATTGTTACAGGCGATGAAACATGGGTTTATCACTTCGAACCTGAAACAAAACGGCAATCAATGGAGTGGCGCCACACCCACTCCCCTACCAAGAAAAAGTTTAAAGCCATACCCTCAGCCGGTAAAGTCATGGTTACAGTCTTCTGGGACGCTGAAGGGGTTATTCTGTTCGATGTCCTTCCCCATGGTCAAACGATCAACTCTGAAGTGTATTGTGCTACTCTTCAGAAATTGAAGAAACGACTTCAGCGTGTTCGTAGGCACAAAAATCAGAACGAACTTCTCCTTCTTCATGACAACGCAAGACCTCACACAAGTCTTCGCACCCGAGAGGAGCTCACAAAACTTGAGTGGACTGTTCTTCCTCATGCACCCTACAGCCCCGATCTCGCACCGTCGGATTTCCATATGTTTGGCCCAATGAAGGACGCAATCCGTGGAAGGCACTACGCGGATGATGAAGAAATTATTGATGCAGTACGACGTTGGCTCCGACATCGACCAGTGGAATGGTACCGTGCAGGCATACAGGCCCTCATTTCAAGGTGGCGTAAGGCCATAGCATTGAATGGAGATTACGTTGAAAAATAGTGTTGTGTAGGTAAAAGATTGGGGAATAACCTGGTGTATTTCAATGCTGAATAAAACAACCCCTGTTTCAGAAAAAAATTTGTTGCATTACTTATTGAACTGCCCGCGTATTAAACTTCGAGAAGCCACTTCCATATTGATGTGATTGATTTGCAGGAATCTCTTAGTATTTACATAAATACTGTCATAGTAGAATGAATACAGCAGGATCGGAAAATCGCAGGTACCGACTGAAGACAAGCTGATCAGGTGAGGGCCTCGCGACCCGGACACAGCTAATGAGTCCGTGGCCTAGGTGCCTGCGTCGTGCTGAGTGGCGGCGGCCTAGGGCGGTCTGTCTGCACGAGGCGCCGCACCCGCCGGGCCGCGCGCCAGAAATAATATTTGGCGCACTGTGGAGACCGTTGCGAAAGCCGCCGGCCAACGGAGTGGGGCGCGTCCGCGGCCCGAAAATAATTGAGCGGCCAATGTTGCGGAAGGCGACTGCTCTTGCAGTCAGTCGTGAAATTGACGGACCTCAGCGACGAGGGAATCTGGTAAACAGCCGACTTTCATCTCGGATATCCCTGCAGACACAACTTATCTTGTGTCTGAAATCCACAGTGTCAACCAGTTTTCGTTTCGGAACTTCCTATTGAGGCGAAACATCTCGTGAGTCCCGTAGATGCCAATGAACAGAGGTTCGATGTTGCTCTAATTCGAAGAGGCATTTTCAGATCTGAGAAATTATCATCGCCAGTATTCGCAGGAAAAGAGAAGAATGGTCGAAGTATTCATCATCAGCATACTTCGTATTAGTTTCCTGGGTTTATCATGCGAGCGAAGACTTTCGATAGTCTTAGTGGAGACCCATACGTTGAACAAGGAGAGTAGGCGCAGTGACGGTTTTCCATAGAGTAGGTACGAGCCCTTTGCCTCCTATCCCACCTCCATCAACAGTACAAATACAACACTAAAACTGCACATGTACACGCTCATCTCCATTTAATGTTGACACCCAAGACCGTTCTTCTTTGTTATAGCAAGTGGTCACATCGCATTCCAGTTAGGTGTCTCCCACCCAGATTTGCCATACTTTACTTCGAACCGCATAGGTACATAAAAGGGTACAAACTTGAAGAATCACTCAAAGGACTGCGCTACAACAGGCTACGAAAATACCAGTTCTTTCTGAAAGGTAATGCGCCCGAATTTTTTATATGAAAACTCTCAAAACCGTTTTAAATAAAACAAATGTTTTTTACATTCTACATCTTTATTCCTCATGTATGCCTATTTATTTCTCATTATAGTCATCCTGCTCGCGAAGTTATTTCTTTGAACGGAAGACCAGTTTGGTGGTACCATCAGTGTAGGGCTGACTTTTCTGAAGAGGCATCAACCTCATCTCTGCTTGCCCCGCTTCATCAAAGTGAAGTCCTCGAAGTTGTTCCTTAAGCTTAGAAGAAAATCAAGAGGGTCCAAGACGGGAGTGGTGGAGGATGATCGATGACAGTGAACTCAAGGCGTCGGACTGCAGATGCCTGAGAGCTCGTGTGTGGGATTTCGCTGTCACTCTGAAGAAGACTGTGCTCCATGTGTAGGCGAACTCCTAGAATTCGAAACTCGATTCCAGCATGCTGTTTCTCACTCACTGACATAGTTACGTTGTTATATGCTACAGTTCGAGGACCTCTAGCGGAAGTGGTCTGTAAATATGTAGACTTGAAGAAAAGGAAAGCTATAGAATGTTAAAGACGTTTATTTCATTTACAAGTCTTCAACAGTTTTGACATACAAAATTCGGAGGCATTACTTTCAGTGCACCTCATACTTTCTATCAGAGAGCTAATGTCTTAAGTATCCTCTGTCCATTGTCAAGCTCTGCTTAAAGTTGGAATTAGATAGGAATCTTCAAGTTAGAACCATTGATAACAAAAGATAGAAATATTCTACCATCACCCATATTTGGCATAGTTACAGTTTGATTAAAGTTACGGGAAGTTCATTGACACTACTTGATGTAGAGTCGTACCGAGACTCGAATACATCGGCGCAACGGATGCAAGTGCTTTTCTTTTTATATCTGGTACATTAACATGTACACACATCATTGTGTTGGTTGTTTTTCACCAACGACGAATATTCTTTCGACAAACACGTCATACAATTTACTTCCTGATGTTTTAGGCGTGGTCGTAACTGCACCACTAAGTGGACTACATCAATGTCATCCACGAGCCCACATATTAAAACCTGACCTGCTGCCCAGGGGAAAAGCATTGATAGCTTGCTCTTTCTGCATGTAATTGGATGTACTAATCAACGTAATGGCATACTGCTTCCAACAGCTGTAATTATTAGTCTTCAAATAAAGTAAATACTGGTAAAATGTTGTTCAGTACATTGTCCTCAATCATCAACAAAAATATCTGCACTTAAACCCATTGAACCTGGTCTTCAAATCCATTCTCTTGAAATATAACGACTGAATAACAACAGCATTGGAAAGGTGGCAAAGAGTGATGGTTCAAATGGCTCTGAGCACTATGGGACTCAACATCTTAGGTCATAAGTCCCCTAGAATTTAGAACTACTTAATCCTAACTAACCTAAGGACATCACACACACCCATGCCCGAGGCAGGATTCGAACCTGCGACCGTAGCAGTCCCGCGGTTCCGGACTGCAGCGCCAGAACCGCTAGACCACCGCGGCCGGCAGGCAAAGAGTGAATAAATCATTAAAGTTGAATACAGGACCACAGGTCGATTAAAGGAATAAAAATTTGAGTGGCCATAGAGAGCGAGACGAGACAGAGAGAAAGACTGAGAGAGAGGCGGATAAATACTCACACAGAGGCAGGGGAACATCGGGACTATACTAGAGAATCAGCATGATGGGCCTTGGTGACAGTCGTACTACCATTACTGCTAGCATCTTTCAATTAGGCAGTGTGTTATCGCGCCTCGTGAGGACTAAAGCGAACGAAATGATAGCACTTTCCTGTTCGTGTACGGCTTGAGGCCTGAGTGAACAGTTAGCTAATACAGTGTCTACATTGCAAGAAATTGAGGCGTTGTCAAACTGTGCCGGACCCTGAAGTCTTTATGTATTCCGTGCAGGTAAAATATGAGCGTGGTTGTCCTAACCTCCACCACGGACTAGGACGATGGGCGCCCACTGTTGCGGCTTCTCTTCATTCATTAGTAGAGCCGCGTCCAGAGTGGTACATCGAAAGATAACGGAGCTTCAAGACGTACTTCGCCTTTTCAGACTAGTTTCGGGTCTGCGTACAGCACCACAAAGAAATTTTTTGTATATAATGGCTCCCCGCAGAATGCAAGTTGCAGGATTGCATTCGTTGTCGACCTAGGGACGGTGCACCTGGCGCAATGGTTTGGAGTATTAGACACACAACGTGATCTCTTCTGGTTCTCATAGCTGGTATATGGTCAGCAGCCGTTACATTTTTACTTATTATGCCCGTAGGCTCTCTTATTTGTCGCATTCACAGTGACGCGCGGCTAGTAGCATTCGTTACTTCCTACGCTCAACTTTCCGCATGCGACTACACGCAACAGGAATGCTGTCAGTTCATAACCGATAGAGGTGACAGACACTTCCTATTCCGCATTCCATGGCCCGCCGCATTCTAGCGGCATTGGGTTCATTTGTGTACCACGGCTTGCTATTCAAGGTAGTGGTGGGTTAGATCTGTATCATGTGACTGACAGAGCGGTAGCTCTTTTCATTGGCTGTCACATGGTGTTGTGGCGCCGTCGTCATACGTGCCTTACCTGCCTGTTGCTCGAGGCCCTTGTATCACATTCTCTCTCAGCACGTATCCACCTATCGGAAGTCTCACCGCCCTTCTTTTACTTCCGCCACTTTTCCTCGACATGAGCTACGTCCGTACTGCGATAATGCCATTGCACTTGACAACCCGAAGGCGATCTGTGGCTTAAAGGTCATCGAATGTGGTTGAAGGGAAGCATCCTCACGTCGACTGGCGATCGCCTTTTATGATATTAACCATTTCCACCCCACTGTCAGTTCAGTGCATTTTTTCTGTGGTGATTGTCATGTTGGCACTACTACAATCGTTAGCCCTGTGGGAAGCATCTGCGCCAATTTCTGATGCTAATTTAAGTTTAGGCGTTGAAGAAATATGAGCGACCTCTTCACTGAGCTGCTGCACCGCTTCGCTCATTCTTAAATCGCCTTATTTCTCCAAACAGCAGTTTCTTAAATTTTTCGACTTGTTCTGCAAGTGAAACTATGAAAATAACCAAAACACTTCTTACTTTTAAGGAATTTAGCTTCGTTATGCGAGTTTGGTGTTTTTCATCTACATCTATGTAGACACTCCGCAAGCCATCATGCGTTACGTGGCGAAGGGTTCCGCATACCACTACTTGACATCTCCTTCCCGGTTCCACTCGCAAATAGAGCAAGGGGCAAAAGACCATCTATATAATTCCGTATGAGACCTAATTTCTCGAACTATTACGTATGTGGTCCTTCGTGGTCTCGCAATGTATGTTGGTGGCTGTAGAACCGTTCGGCAGTCAGCTTCAAACGCCGGGTCTCTAAATTTTCTCGAGAGTGTTTCTCGAAAACGTCGCCTTTACTCCAGGGATTCCCGTTTGAGTTCCCGAAGGGTCTCCGTAACACTCACGCGTTGTTCGAACCTGCCGGTAACTAATCTGCCAGCCGGCCTATGAATTGATTTCATGTCATTCTTCAGTCCGACCTCAGACGGATCCCAAACACTAGAGCAGTATTCAAGAATAGCGTTCTGTATACAGTCTCTCCTAAAATTCTCCCAATAAACCGAACTTCACTATTCTCCTTCCCTACCACAGTTCTCACATGCTCATTCCACCTCACATCGCTTTGCAACGTTACGCCCATATATTTAAACAAGTTGACTGTGTCAAGCAGGACACTAGCAATATTGTATCCGACCATTACAGACTTGATCTTCTTACTCATCCGCTTTAACTTACGTTTTTCCACATTTAGAGTTACCTGCCATTCATCGCACCAACTACGAATATTGTCTGTCATCTTGTACTCTCCCACTGTCAGTTATCTTGACAGCTTCCCGTACGCCATAACAACATCAGCAGATTGGTTCTCACCGTGTCTACCACATTTTTATGTATATAGAAAATGACAGCGGTCCTGTGACATTTCCGTGGGGTACTCTTCACGATATCCTCGTCTCTGATGAACACTCACCGTCGAGGACAACATACTTGGTTCTATTATTTAAAAGGTGTTTGAGCCAATCACATTTCTTTGATGTTATTCCATATGCCCGTACCTCCGCTAACAGCCAGTCAAATGCTTTCCGGAAATCCCGAAATACGGAATCTGCCTGTTGCCCTTCATCCATAGTTCTACGTAAATCATGAGAGAAAACGGCAATCTGAGTTTCCATTAGCGATGCTTTCTAAAACCGTGCTGATTCGTGGACATAAGCTTCTCACTCTCCAGGAAGTTTAATTTATTCGAACTGAGAACATGTCCAAGGATTCAGCAGCAAACAGAACTTACGGATGTTGGTCTGTCATTTTGCGGGTCCGTTCTTTTACTATTCTTATATACAGGAGTCACATGCGCTTTTTTCCAGTCGCTGGGCGAAAGATTCAGGATAAACGTAAGCTAGGTAAGGGGCCAATGCCGTAGAGTTCTCTTTGCGAAATAGAATTGCCATTCCATGCGAACCTGGTGATTTTTTTGCATTCAAATCTGTCAGCTGTTTCTCTATGCCAGGATGCTTATTACTATGTCGTCCACATGGAGTCTGTAAGATTGTCAAATGACGGTATGTTTGTACGAATCTCCTTTCTACTACAACTAAGCAAGAGTAGTGTTTGCTTTATAGTATGACAGTTGTGTACAGCTATACGGCTAACATACGTTACCGGGATCGTACAGAGGAAGATTGGGAAAAAATTACAGAATCGTTGGAAAAGTGCGCTCTGTTCCCGAACTGTATAGCTGTTGTCGCTGGAAGGCACATCAGAAACAAACAGCTATCATATAACAGATCGCTGCACTATAATTAAAATATTCTTCCATTGTCTTACCTGTGATCTGTTATGTAGATTACAAGTTTGTCGATATTTATGTCATCATTCAGCGATTATACCATATACCAGAAACACTTAAAAATCGAACTGCGAATCTAAGACAAGCATCAAGTAAGTGCAACCAATGCTACACAAAGGCCATATGTATTTGTTGCTGATGAGACTTTCCTCTCAACATTAGCCAAATGTCAACTAATTTTTAGCTATTTGTGCGTGGATAGTACTAAGGCAATCAAGGGAAATTTGTAAATTAGTCACCCATGGTGAAGGGCCAATTACGTGCCTCTCACCATATGAGGGTACGTCCAGCACTGTCGAATCATCGTTTACGTGGTTCACATGTTATAGTGTGTGTATGATTTTTTTTTTTTTGGGGGGGGGTCGGGGGTTACCGGTTACCGTTATTGCGACACTATTCCTTCCACATGTGCTTCTTTTCAGGGGTGCGTTGGGTCATGACTTCATTTTTGTGGATGACAATGAGTGACCGCTTCGAACAATGCAGGTGGAGGAGCTGATGGAACGAAAGTCTGTTTGACGAGTGGCCTCTCTGTCCGTTTCCCAAAGAGTGTGTTTCAGATGCTATGGGGAGAGGTACTGCTGCATGTTCAGAAGGATCAGAACCGTCTTGTTATTGCCAACCGCACGAATGGAAGAATGGAACGTCCTACCACAGGATCTCTTTATCAACCTTATGACCAGCGTAGGGACACGTTCCGTGGCATACATTGCCACTGTGCTCATCAGACGCTCCATTAAGAGCCTCTTCCGTCTTTTACAACGTGGCCGTCGTGACGCATGATGACTTGCGTGTAATTATTGTCATGGAATGAAAGTATTATTTCTGTTCGTCTAGTTGCGTATTTTTCTGGTACCGTCTGCACTTCACACTAAGGGGATAGCGATATGCACGTATAGAGATGGCGGTAGTATAGCGCACTCGTGGTATAAAAGAGCCCTACATTGGTGGATCTGTTCTTTGTACTCAAGTGATTCGTGTGAAAAGGTTTCAGATCTGATTGTGGACACACGACTAGAATTAACTGGCCTCCAACGGGGACTGGTAGTTGGAACTAGACGCATGGGACATTCCATTCCGGAAATCGGTAGGGAATTCAACCCATACGCACAGTGTACAGAGTACGCCGACAATACCAAATTTCAATTATTACCTCATACCACGGGCATCGCAGTGACCCACGGCCTTCACTTAACGACCGAGACCAATGGCGTTTGCGTAAAGTTGCCATTCCTAACACACAAGCAACACTGCGTGAAGTAACCGCAGAAATCAATTAGAAACGCACGACGAACGTATCCGTTAGGGCAGAATGGCGAAATTTGAAGTTCAATGGTTGCGGAAGCAGACGACCGACGCGAGTGTCTTTGCTAATAATACGACTTAAGCTCCTGAGCTCCTGAGCTCGTTACCGCATCGATAGGTCCCCAGATGACTGTAAAACAATGGCGTGGTCAGATGAGTCTCTACGTCAGCTGGTAAGAGCTGCTGGTGGGGCTACAGTGTGCTGCAGACTGGTCACAGACTGTTAACAAGAGGACTTCGCCAACTGGTGGCCTGCGTATACATGGAATGGACTAGGTCCTCTGGTCGAACTGAAACTGTTATTGACTGTAAATGGTTATGTTCAGCGCCTTGGAGGCCATTTGTAGCCGTTCAATGATGGAATATTTATGGATGACAATACTTCACGTCACCGGGCCATTGATTGGTTTGAAGATCATTCTAGGCAGTTAGAGCAAATGATTTGCCCAGCCACATAACCCGACATGATTCCCATGGAACATGTATGGGACATAATCGAGAGGTGACGTTTTGCACAAAATCTTCCAAAGCAACTCTCTCGCAATTATGGACCCATATAGAGGCAGCACGGCTCTGTATTTCTACTTACAAAGAATTGTTGAGTCCATACCATCTCGAGCTGTTGCATTACGCCGAGAAAAAGGAGGTCCGACACTACGTTAGCAGGAATTCCATGATTATTGTCACCTCAATGGATTGTAGCAATTCTTTCTACGTAAGGTCGTAGTTTCATTGAGCTATGTTACTTGGCAGTGACACACCATGCTAAAGGTACTTCCGTCTATGAGTTTTGCACACCAGGTGTACAACCGAGCTGGATCATTCTGTATATGCACGAGTGTTGAAACAGGACAATTTTAGACCTTGAATCATATAAAAATAGTTCTTACGCACTCGTACTCACACACCCTCCTATCACCCCCCCCCCCCTCCCCCGCGTACCCTCCCACCACACACAAACACAGACACAGACACAGACAAAGACACAGACACACACACACACACACACACACACACAAAATGGTTGCATTTCGAGTTGAGTGGTTGTCTGGCTGGCACGGGTGCGCTACGGCCGGTGGTAGGACGACCCCACTTTCGCCGCTGGACGGTGTGCACTTGGTCCCTCTCCACCCCTCCGGCTATGTCAATAAATTCTCCAGCAAAGAGCGGCCGCATCGACCGGACCGGCCGCGCCACGGCTACGGCACCCAGCTGACCAGCCCGCGTCCGCCCTGAATCCCCGCCGTCTGTTAAAGTCAGGACCCGACCTCCGGCTTTGGCCGTCTCGTGGTCGGGTCACCACCTTTGACAGCGCGACAGAGCTCTCTGCGGCTTCCCATCGCTCACACAAATAGCGTACCTAACTCGAAAGCCCCTTGTTGTCGGACGGGGTGGCTATCTGATGGAAAGTCTTCTCAAAGCTGGCACAGGTTGTTCGGTAGAGAACTGTTGAATTTCTGCCTCAGCTTCAAACTTGCCCGCTTTACTCGCCTGTGAAACTTGCACTCAAAGATCTTTGCCCAGCGGCAGCGAGTAAAGTCTGAAGCTCCTCTACAGAAAGCTCTCGTCTCAGTATACACTCCCAGTAAACGAGTGGGTCACTGTCAATGTAAAGTACGTGGATCTCTAGGAGATATTTCAGATAAACAGAATTGGTAGGTGTTTCGTACTGGAATATTAGACTCCTTTTGTTAGATAAGAGGAAAAGACCTATAGTTATCTCATCTTACATTTTACGTGAACTAGGAGGAGTAACAAGATTGTTAAGAAATAGGGTTTCAGATGAATAGCGTTGATAGTGAGAAGGTCTCTGCTTTTGTTCGTACGTAACAACAAGTGAATGAATACGCAGAAACATGCTTAAGTCTCGGTAGTGGACAAGTCAGTAGACTAATCAGCACTAGAATGTGTACTAAATTTTGAAAAAGGTGGAAGGCGTGTCTCTTTACCATGGTAAAAGAATGCCTGAAACATCTCTGGAGACTAAAAATTAAGGCAGTAGGAAGGACAAATTCAGCATAAAGCTAAACATAACATTTTCTGAGTTTAAAAGAAAGGTCGCAAAGCTGTGAATGTTATTGCCATTGATCAAAACAGAAGAGATACTGTATTGGTGTAAAGAGAGCAATGGTGGGAGGGGATCGGGGAGGACTTGCACGAGAAAGAGATAGAAGAAGAGAGGGGGGGTCAATACGCAAGAGATAGGCGGTCCAGTATTAGAGTGAGAGTTTAACGGAGCATTAGAAGATCTGCGATCACTTTCGTTTACAATGTCTGAAGTAACTGCCACAACACGTAACCAGCCGTTTATTCAATTAGGTTAGTAGAATGTATAGCTCTGGATGCATACCATGAGACTTTCGGAAAAAAGTCAAATACACCATCCAGAATATAGCAAGGACAGATAAGTGCTAGTTTTATGCAACCAAAATGCTGACAATAATTATACATTGAAGAATGGGAAGGAAACTATGTGATTTATTAGATGACCATCACTTTGATTTTAGGAAAGGTAAAGGTACGAAGAGGCAGTAACGATGTTGAGCTTGATGGTGACACTGTCATAACCTTTGTCGACCAAGAAACAAGAGATATTCTAGATCCACGGAAAAGTAATTGTGAGCTGTAGGGAAGACTTATAAAATATGTGTAAATTTTTTGTTAGATCGAGACACAATTGCCAACATTGAAGCTTTCGTAAGCCAGGGATATTCCCTCCTTCTCTACTCCGCTCAAAATGTGTCACTAGCTTCTTTGTATAAAAAAGAAACGGGACTTCACCAGCGAATTAGTCTTATCCTGATAATTATCAATACTTTTTCTTCACCGTATTTAGATCCTTATTTCTACTGCTCAATTGCTGCTACTGACTATTGTCTACAAAAGATCATTGTATGTCCAATTACTTAAATATTACTTTGGGTTGACTCCCTCATGGCACATTTGACTTTTTCACGTAGATCTGATTCATAAACGTGAAGTAGAATCCGGAATAAAATAACATTTAACGACAAGAGGTTCGAGAACACGAAATAATGCCTCATACTCTCCGTGTTATAACGTGGTTCACGACACTTTAAATGAACCCAGCTTACTAGAAGATCTTATATTAAGTACAAATCCAATGTTTAGGAGCAAGTCCAGGCCTAACTATCGGTAAACAGCACGTGAGAGTTTGGTAAGCGCAACAGAATTTGTATATGCAAGGTTCAGCGTCGACGACGCTACTGAAGCGTAGTGAAACTCTTACGTAGCGATCAACGTGTATGTCCGTTGTCTGGAAAGTCGAACTTGGTATACGTCACCGGAATACAATGACACCAGTCGTTCCACATGGAAAAAATTTCGTCTGCGGTTCTGTTACTGTCTTCGGTAGGAAAAGTACAAAGCACGCCTATTGTCATTGTGACCTTAAAAAAATGATTGTCTGTGACAGCAGTTCGTTGTATACAAACATGTTTGACTGTAATTGTTTTAGTTTTCCACATTTTTTTTTCATTTGGACCCGACCTTTGTTTCTTTCGAACACGTTGGAAACTCGAATTAGCTCGTAAGTTATTGGGGCTATTTTTGTCACTGGGGAATAGGAAACGGAACGACTATTCAAGTTGGTGTGTAGAGTCCGTGAGACTGACAACGTACAATAAAACTTTCGGAGAAATATCATACACACAATTTCGAAGGTAGCAAGAGCAGGTAATTGCGAAAACTGTTGCACTGTCAGGTTAACAGCTAATGTATCCAAGCTGCTGACAAAAATAATACACAGAAGTCTGGAAGGGAAAATGAAGATCTGTTAGACGACGATTAGTTTTTCTTTGGGAAAGCACTAGAGGGACAATTATCACATTGCTCTTAATAACAGGCAAGGCTGAAGAAACATCAAGATATTTTCGCAGCATTCGTCGATCTAGAAAGACTGACAATGTGAAATAGTGCGCAAAATGTTCGAAATGCTAAGAAAAATAAAGCTGTAGGGAAAGACGTGCATTACACAAAATGTACAATTATGAATAGGTAATAATAAGATTTTAAGGCAAAGAACGAAGTGTTCGGATTATAAATGTCTATGACAGGGATGCAGTCTGTCCCCTAATTATTCAGTGTATACATCGAAGCAGCAATGACAAGTTTCAGAATGGGATTGAAATTCAGGGTGAAAGTATATAAGTGATAAGATTCGCCGACAGTATTGCTATTCTCACTGCATGTGGAGAAGAATCACAGGATCTAGTGGATAGAGTAAACAGTCTAAATATTACAGAATATGGATTGAGGATTGAGAGTAAACCAGGAAAAGTTAAAGATAATGAGATGTAGCAGAAATGAGAAAAGGAGAAACCTAATACCAAAAGCGTGAACACGAATTGTACGAGGTTAAGGAATTCTGCCACCCTGGCACCAAAAATTACCCACTACTGTCGAAGCAAGGAGTACATTAGAAATACACTAGTACAGGTAAAGAGCGATTTCCTGGCCAAGAGAACTCTACTGGTGTCAAACATTAGCTTTACTTTGAGGAAGAGCTTTCTGAGAATGTGTGTTTTAAGCACTACATTGTATAGTAGTGAATACTGGGCGGTGGAAAAATCATATCAGAAGAGAACTGATGCGTCTCAGATATGGTGGTAGAGAAGGATGTTGAACTTCAGTTACGCTGATGAGATAAAAACTAAGGAAGTCTCCACAGATTGAGTGTAAGAAGGAACATATTGAAAACACAGAGAAAACGGAACAGTAGCATAGGGCGTCTTACGACATCAGGTAGTAACTGGCATGGTACCAGAGGGAATTGTAGAGGGTAAAATTTTTATTGTAAGACAGAGGTTTAATTACATTCAGCAGATAATAGAGGGTGTGGGAAGCAAGTATTACTCTAAGATGAAGAGGTCAGTAGAAAAGGAGAGAACGAGATGACCATATCAGGAATGAAGACACCCTGCCGCATGTCAAGGTCAAGGAGGGGAAGGGAGGGGAGGAGAGTGGAGGGCCTTGCACTGCCCTTGCAATTTTACAAATTTTTACAAATTTTGCATGAAGCACCTCCCGCACCTAGCGCCTGCCACCCTCTCACCCTCTGCTCTGCAGCAAAATACGTTAAAGTATATTAACTGCTAAAAAAATCTTTCTACAATGTTTGGATTACTGACTTCCAGAAACTCATTTAAGGATTTGCTCACTAGTCACTTGATAACTTTGATTTGAAGCTGTGAATAATTCGTCACTGAATATTGGAGTGAGTACACAGCATATTTCTCTATAACTAATTAAAAATCAACATTTGTGAGTCGTTCGTGGCTCGTGTTCATGCCGTTTATTGCTTGGCATCTTGTCATTGCGGTTATGGAATCTCGTTTCCTATTCGACTTGCTGGCGTTACTAAATTGCTGTCTTGCTTCCCCGTGAGTGTCAGCAGCAGCGCTTATCGTTACGAGAACTGTGGTGCTATCTTTGGAACGAACGCTAGTATTTCCAGGTCGTCGTGTCTGGAGCGAGGAGAGTTGGGACGGAGCAGCAGTTAGATAGGACAGACAGTACTCGCCCGACCGCTGGCGACACACATGCACTGTCCGAAGGAAGAATTTGGTCACGAGAGTGCACGACCACGGTTAAGGCCCGGATTCAACGAGTTTTAGTTGAATGGACCGTGATATTCGAGTAGTGCAACTTTCACGTGTATGTGTATGTGTGTGTGTGTGTGTGTGTGTGTGTGTGTGTGTGTGTGTCCGCCCGAGCTAGAGACCTCATGCCAATAAGTTGTCAGTCGACGATTTATACTGGGATCTTCCCCGTGTCTTTCATCGTTGTACCAGCTATCGGACATTAGGCGGATTGGTCAGTCAGTCGGTAGGCGCTTAAGCTACCCCTACTGTGAGTTGCCATCCTGTTTCGTGAGTACAACACTTGGCTGCCTGTCTCACCGCTTACACAGGTGTAGTCACGTTCCTCTGGTCGACCCTGGGAGCCCTGTCTGTGGATCACTCCGTCTTATCTGGACAAGTTGTCACAATTGTTTAAAATTTACCCTAATGTTTTCACATGTTATTGCCTTCCCCACTTGTAATTCTGGCCTTCAGCCATTAATTGTTGTAGCACTACTTGTGGCCTTCAGCCGACAAATTATTTTCCATTTTCTCCTAATAAGGCCTGCAGCCATCACTATAGCCTGTTACAGTTCGTTAAGATTGTTTCAAAAAGGTTTTAGTATTTTAACATGCAACTGCCTTCCTTACATGTAATTGAGGCCTTCAGCTGTTGAGTATTTTGAAAATAGCTTGTGGCCTTCAGCCCCCAATAATTTTGAATTCTTTCTTAATCAGACCTTCAGACATTAATTGTCTGTAACATTGCTTGTGGCTTTCAGCCAATTAATAATTTTCAGTCCTGTTCTAGTGAGGCCTTCAGCCGCACAATAGCTTGTTACAAGTTACTAAGATTATTAGAAAGTGTTTTAGTATTTTTAAAGTGTAATTGTCCACCTTATTTGTAATTCAGGCCTTCGGCCTAGTGTATTCTCAAATTGCTTGCGGCCTTCTGCAATTAATTGTTTGTGGCTTTCAGCCGACAAATGGTTTCAATTCGGTCTTTATAAAGCCTTCAGCCGTCACTATAACTTGTTACAGTTATTAAGATAGTTAAAAGTTTTTTGTGTATTTTTAATGTGTAATTGTCCACCTTATTGGTAATTCAGGCTTTCAGCCGTTGTGTATTTTTGAAACTGCTTCTGGCCTTCAGCCGACAAATAATTTTGAACCTTCTTAAACAGGCCTTCAGCCGTTGATTGTGTGTAGCATTGCTTGTGGCCTTCAGCCGACCATAACATGCAATTCTTCTAATAAGGCTTTCAGAGAGTTTTTTTAAAAAATAAAGTGTATGTGTTTTCTGTGCAACTAACTGTAACTGATTTGGCCCCGTCCACACCTTTCCTGCTTTCCATAAGTCCCACGTTTCAATTAGATTTTAAGATATAGATAACAAAATACGAATTGGTATTTTTTGAACATGAAATTTACTTTAAATACTATGTCACAAGTGCTGAAAACCCAAAAAAAATAGAACTCCTATTTTAGATCCTAGTTTCTTTTGTCAACAGCAGATGGCTGACCTTAGTTTGATCTCTGTACCACACCGATAAATATATCCACTGTTAAAATAGTCCTTTGGTAGCTATTGTAGTTGATGGTACCACGAGTAAGTAGTTCTCACTTTTACCAACAGATGACATTACAGTAGAATACAAAACAGTTGTAAATTAATTATTTTGAACAGCTATGATGTTGTAACATTCTAAAATTTGTGCGAAATACATCAGCAAGAAAAAAATGCGATGTTTACACCGAATATCCAAGGCTTTGCTGGTGTATCCTATGCTGTAGTGAACCAAGAGCAGTATGCGTGCTTCGAGATAGCTCTAAATTGAACCACAAAAAAAGGTCGGACTGGTTACAAAGAGTAGTAAAAGACCATCAAAGACCATCAGCTCACTCCTAACATATGTTCAATGATGTCTATTGGCTTTTGAAACAAAACACACATTCACAGGCTTGAAATAATTATAGTCATTACAATCATATCCAATAAAACTTGAACAACTTAACTGTCGCATCCTAATTGTTACCTATTTCCTTCATCTAAGTAAAATGTTGTGTGGTGTTAAGAGAGAATGCTTTGTACAATTTAAATACAGTTTTGGAGAATCTCATTTATCTTCTGACAATACGTCTTCTCTGGAATATCAAGCTTTCTGTTTAGCAATTGATAAGTTATTTCAAAAATCGATCTTGGTGAACAGGGCGAATGAAGCACAGTATTCACGCAAGCACTTTCTTATTTGGACTTGTATGTGGTCATCGATAATCACCGGTGGTCTACAGGCAGTGCCTTTGATTCATAAGCAAAACATCTTTGGTCACGGGTTAGAATCACGCCGCTGCTTAAATTCTGATTAATAATCAGCATTCGCGGCTGAAGACTTCCGGCATAAGAAGTCACCCTCAATCTGCCAACGGCCTTGTCAAAGAGGGCCGACGTTCAGGGTACTCTCTCGTAGTAGGGATGGGAAATTGCCCCTAAAGGCGGAAGAATCATCAATGATAAATGGCATGAATATAGAGAAGGCAATGGAAACCACTGCATTAAAGATAAGTAACGTGTATCCACAGGACATGTGGCCTATAAATGAAGAAGTGTCACGATGAGCTCTCCATTGGCAAATGATTCCGTAATAGTCCCCCATAGGATGGGGGCGGTGAACATGAGAGAAAGATAGAATAACCATCTAAAGGATAACGTTCTACAAGTCGGGGCGTGGAACGTCATAAGCTTGAACGTGGTAGGGAAACTAGAAAATCTGAAAAGGGAAACGAAAAGGCTCTGTATAGAAATAGTAGGCTTCAACGAAGTGAAGTGGAAAGAAGACAAGGATTTCTGGTCAGTTCAGTGTAGGGTAATATTAACAGCATAAAAAATGTGTAATATCTCTTCATATTCGATGAATTATTCTGATACAATTCTACCCTTGAATGACGTTTACCAATTTTGTATCTTCATACTCGCAGAATCCATGCGCAAAGTAGTTTCATACAACAACTATGCCATGAGCGCATAATTATTCGTTGTAGTACTCTCTCTGGTGGTTGTTAGAAAAAAGCTTCCGGGAATGTCTTCGTGCCTATTAGCCTGAGCATTGTTTGAAGAATTGTAATCTGAATATTGAGATTTATGACAAAAGGTAACATACGAAATTGTACGACTTAAAGGGAAATATATATATATATATATATATATATATATATATATATATATATATATATATATATATATTGCTCCTTCATACAAAAGGTGTGTAACAATTTACATTATTTGACATTTGAGAATTAATGATATTCATCGATATATTGCGTGGTTGTTAATCAGAAGGGAACTTCCGAAAGACTGGATACGAACCTGCATTTAATAATCCAAGAGCTCCATTACTTCTTCGGAAGGTTAAACTTCATCAAAGCCAAATATACGCTTGATCTGGGGTGTCCCGACTGATTATACAACGCTCCCAAAAATACGAGGCATTTTATTTGTACAGATTAGCAGACTACCGCAAAGCACGAGCCTGCAGAGAAGAAGAATCATCGCCTGATTTCATTCTAACAAGTAAAACTGGTGAATAATTTTGAGTGACTGAGTTATGACTGTGTTTCCTATTATGAATGATTGATTGCTTGAACGAATTGAGAACTACATAACTACATAATTACATAGATAGGAGGAAAATTTACAGATGGTATACTGTGTTACTGTGAAGAGTTCAGTGACAGCGTGGTTCTTATCGGAATATATAGAAAACCAACACCGACAACGACAGTTCAGGTATACTTGTCGACGACGCAAGGTGGAGATGAAGAGATAGAGAATTTACATGAGGATATTGATAGGGTAATACAGTTTGCAAAGTGGGATGAATATCTAAGAGTCATGGGGGACTGGAATGCAATTGTAGGGGAAGGAGTAGAAGGAAAGGTTACAGGATAATATAGGCTTGAAACAAAGAATGAGAGAGGAGAAAGCCTAATTAAGTTATGTAACAAGTTTCAGCTAGTAATAGCGAATATCCCCTTCTGAAAACACAAGGTAAGAAGGTACACTTGGAAAAGGCCGGGTGATAAGGGAAGATTTCAGTTAGATTACATCATGGTCAGACAGAGACTCCGAAATCAGATACTGGATTGTAAGGTGTACCCAGGAGTAGATATAGACTCAGATCACAATATAGTAGTGATGAAGAGTAGGCTGAAGTTTAAGACATTAGTCAGGAAGAATCAAAACGCAAAGAAGTGGGATACGGAAGTACTAATGAATGACGAGATAAGTTTGAAGTTCTCTAATGCTATAGACACAGAACTGAGGAGTAGTTCAGTAAACAGTATAGCTGAAGAGGAATGGACATCTTCAAAAAGGGCCATCGCAGAAAAAGTGAAGCAATGAAATAAATAGGAAGGGCAGGCAAGCTAAGACGAAATGGCTGCAGGAAAAATGTGAAGACATCAAAAAAGAAAGGACTGTCGGAAGGACAGACTCACCATACAGGAAAGTGAAAACAATCTTCGGTGACATTAAAAGCGAGGATAGTAACATTAAGAGTGCAACGGGAATTCCACTGTTAAATGCAGATGAGAGAGCAGACAGGTGGAAAGAGTACATCGAAAGTCTCTGTGAGGCGGATTATTTGTCTGATGCGATAGAAGTCGATTTAGAAGAGGTAGGAGATCCAGTATTAGAATTTAAAAGAGGTTTGGAGGACATAAGTTCTAATAAGACAGAAGGGAAAGATAACATTCCATCAGAATTTCTAAAATAATTTGGTAATGTGAGAACAAAACGACTATTCACGTTAGTGTGGAGAATTTATGAGTCTGGCGACGTACCATCTGACTATCGGAAAAGCATCATCGACATAATTTCGAAGATGGTAAGAGATGACATGTGCGAGAATTGTCGCACAATCAGTTTAACAGCTCGTGCATCCAAGTTGCTGGCAAGAATAACATACAGAAGAATGGAAAAGAAAATTGAAGATGCGCTAGATGACGATCAGTTTGGCTTTAGAAAAGGTAAAGGCACGCGACAGGCAATTCCGACCTTGCGGTTAATAATGAAAGTAAGGCCAAAGAAAACTCAAGACACGTTCATAGGATTTTTCAACCTCGAAAATGCGTTCGACAATGTAAAATGGTGCAAGATGTTGGACATTCAGATTAAAGTACGGGTTAGTTGTAGGGAGAGACGGATCATATACAATATGTACAACAGCCAAGAGGGAATAATAAGTGTGGGTGACCAAGAGCGAAGTGCTCGTATCAAAAAGGGTGTAAGACAAGTATGTAGCTTCTCGCCCATACTGTTCCATGTGTGCATCGAGGAAGCAATGAAGGATATAAAAGAAAGGTTCAGGAGTTGAATTATACGAGGGCAGTTCAATAAGTAATGTAACACTTTTTTTTTTCTCGGCCAATTTTGGTTGAAAAAACCAGAAATTTCTTGTGGAATATTTTCAAACATTCCCGCTTCGTCTCGTATAGTTTCATTGACTTCCGACGGGTGGCAGCGCTGTACGGAGCTGTTAAAATGGCGTCTGTAACGAATGTGCGTTGCAAACAACGGGCAGTGATCGAGTTTCTTTTGGCGGAAAACCAGGGCATCTCAGATATTCATAGGCGCTTGCAGAATGTCTACGGTGATCTGGCAGTTGACAAAAGCACGGTGAGTCGTTGGGCAAAGCGTGTGGCATCATCGCCGCAAGGTCAAGCAAGACTGTCTGATCTCCCGCGTGCGGGCTGGCCGTGCACAGCTGTGACTCCTGCAATGGCGGAGCGTGCGAACACACTCGTTCAAGATGATCGACGGATCACCATTAAACAACTCAGTGCTCAACTTCACATCTCTGTTGGTAGTGCTGTCACAATTGTTCACCGGTTGGGATATTCAAAGGTTTGTTCCCGCTGGGTCCCTCGTTGTCTAACCGAACACCATAAAGAGCAAAGGAGAACCATCTGCGAGGAATTGCTTGCTCCTCATGTGGCTGAGGGTGACAATTTCTTGTCAAAGATTGTTACAGGCGATGAAACATGGGTTCATCACTTCGAACCTGAAACAAAACGGCAATCAATGGAGCGGCGCCACACCCACTCCCCTACCAAGAAAAAGTTTAAAGCCATACCCTCAGCCGGTAAAGTCATAGTTACAGTCTTCAGGGACGCTGAAGGGGTTATTCTGTTCGATGTCCTTCCCCATGGTCAAACGATCAACTCTGAAGTGTATTGCGCTACTCTTCAGAAACTGAAGAAACGACTTCAGCGTGTTCGCAGGCACAAAAATCTGAACGAACTTCTCCTTCTTCATGACAACGCAAGACCTCACACAAGTCTTCGCACCCGAGAGGAGCTCACAAAACTTCAGTGGACTGTTCTTCCTCATGCACCCTACAGCCCCGATCTCGCACCGTCGGATTTCCATATGTTTGGCCCAATGAAGGACGCAATCCGTGGGAGGCACTACGCTGATGATGAAGAAGTTATTGATGCAGTACGACGTTGGCTCCGACATCGACCAGTGGAATGGTACCGTGCAGGCATACAGGCCCTCATTTCAAGGTGGCGTAAGGCCGTAGCATTGAATGGAGATTACGGTGAAAAATAGTGTCGTGTAGCTAAAAGATTGGGGAATAACCTGGTGTATTTTAATGCTGAATAAAACAACCCCTGTTTCAGAAAAAAAATGTGTTGCATTACTTATTAAACTGCCCTCGTAATTCAAGGTGAAAGGATATCAATAATACGATTCACTGATGACATTGGTATCTTGAGTGAAAGTGAACAAGAATTACGTGATCTTCTGAACGGTATGATGAGTATACACTATCGATTGAGAGTAAATCGAAGAGAGATGAAGGTAATGAGAAGTAGTAGAACTAAGAACAGCGAGAAACTTAACATCAGGATTAATGGTCAAGAACTAGATGAAGTTAAGGAATTCTGCGGCCTAGGCAGTAAAACAACCATTGACGGACGGAGCAAGAAGGACATCAAAAGCAGCCTAGGAATGGCAGAATGGGAATTCCTGGCCAAGGAACGTCTACTAATATCAAATATCGCCCTTAATATAAGGAAGAAATTTCTGGGAATGTATGTTTGGAGCAAAACACAGTGTGGTAGTGAAACATGGACTGTGGGAAAACCGGAACAGAAGAGAATCGAAATATTTGCGACGTGGGGCTACAGACGAATTTTGAAAATTAAGTGGACTGATAACGTAAGGAATGGAGAGGTTCTACGCAGAATCGGAGAGGAAAGGAACATGTGGAAAACACCGATAAAGAGAAGGGACAGGATGATAGGGCACCTATTAAGACATGAGGAAATGACTTCCGTGGTACTAAAGGGAGCTGTAGAGGGCAAAGTCTGTACAGGAAGACGGAGATTGGAATACATCCAGCAATTAGTGGAGGACGTTGGTTGCAAGTACTATTCTGAGATGAAGAGGTTAACAGAGGAGAGTATTTCGTGGTGGGCCGCATGGAATCAGTCAGATGACTGATTAAAAAAAAAAAAAAAAAAAAAAAAAAAGAAGGAAAAAGAAAAACAGTGGTCATCCTCTGGGATACTTGATATTCAGGGCAACGTTGTGAAGTTTAGCTGACCAATCTCTAACTCGTTTATAGAAGCTCACTTCATAGAATCTTAGATCGTTATTGGGCTTCTTTATGGTTATTATGATGCATCTTACATTTATTCAAGCTACAGTTAGTTAGTCTGTCGACTTCTTTCCTGTTTCTTAGAACTGATATTAAACTGTCATAGCTGCGAAAACTGTTATTTTTCACTTCCATTGCCTCGACATTTTTACATGACTCTTCATGTTTTTATTGACTTACTTGTGCTTCACTTTCATAGTTTCGCTAGACTAATCAACTTACAATTTTTTTAGTGCAAACCTGTAACATATGTGATCTTCAGTTGTATCTCCATGAAACCAAGATATCTAGCATATCATTAAATAAATTTTTTGTTATAAGTAAATTCAGAACGATGATTTTTCGTATGATATATATGTTAAAGCGAACCAACTACATTCCTATGGTTGACAATGGTCAACAGCTCTAATAATCGATCAAAAACATGTCTCTTTGTGGTTGTGTGTATTTCGTGACTTAACTCCCTAGATGGCAGCTCAGCGCACCCTCATGTAATTAGTTACCTTTCATATATCACTGTAGACTCACATGATCGTACAACACAACACAGCACAAGAGACCATATTCCATTTTTTAAGAAACTTAAAATAGTTTTATGTGTGAAATATACCTTCTCTACCTTATCAAACTGGGAATGACTTGTTTTTGACACTGTAACTATATTCCGCCTGAACATCGTTGTCATTTGACTCACGTGAAGTTTCGTCTACAAGACGGCTTGTCGTCTTGTGACAGGACTTAACTCACATTTAGGCCAGACATAACTATAGATCACTTACAGGATTCGGGTAAGTATTTAATACTCTACTCGAATAAATTGGAAAAACAAATTACGGTACACCATCAGTACATCGGTATAACATGCAGCGGTCGATTGCTACCTGCATCCAGGGTCCATTGAGAGCCTCTATGTGTATGGTAAAATCCTAGTCATTCAGTTTGTAAGATCATGTGCACATGGTGTGGGAAAGTGCACTCGCCTCCTGGCCTTGATGTCTCCAGGAGACAGTGCACAGGTCGCTATGCTAAGTGGGTGACCCGCCTGTTCTCTAGTTGCTCCAGCTGATCTGGACAGGGGATGTGTGTGTGTGTGTGTGTGTGTGTGTGTGTGTGTGTGTGTGTGTGGGTGGGTGTGTGGTTGGGCGGGTGGGTGTGGGTTTGTAGGAGGTAGACCTGCACAGAATGAAATATGTGTTTGAAATCCTTTCCAGAAGCAAAGCCACTGACATCATACCAGGATCAGTGGAGCCTAAATGAGTCAAATAGCGGCAAGTTCATTCTATGAGTGACTGAGTGACCTCGTGCTACTAAGCGATGACCAGAAGAGGTAAGAGAGATGGGGTACTTTCACACTGGTAATGGTGATGAGACAGACACTGCGATGATGGTATGAAGCATCGGCATGAACAGCACACGCTGTATGGTTCCCAAAATGTATATTTCTGAAGCGTGTAAAGGGCACTGTCTTGGTGGACACTGTTGATCGAAAGATAAACACTGTAATTGCAGCGAACAATGTGTTAAACATTGAATTTGAGGCAAATGTTCTGAAGAAATCACTGTCAGCAGAACAATATATGGCTGACAGTACTTCTCCGTGTACAACTATACTGTGACAGTTGCCTCCATGTGTTGCCAGTTAACGAATAGCTTACAGAACAGTCGATTTGTAGTGTTTAAGAGTGTTTATGCTGTTTGTCTAGCGGCATATAGGTAGACAATTAACTATATTGTATCTGCAAGGCGAGATGGGTGCAATTTTCCATCCAAGTGGTTACATAACGACCAGCGTTAAATGTGCATTCTCCATTTCCTCATGTGTTGCATGTTAG
The DNA here is from genome assembly GCF_023864345.2 of Schistocerca serialis cubense. Classification (NCBI taxonomy): domain Eukaryota; kingdom Metazoa; phylum Arthropoda; class Insecta; order Orthoptera; family Acrididae; genus Schistocerca; species Schistocerca serialis. Next base: position 521,584,144 of record NC_064641.1, read on the forward strand.
GGGCTTATAGCATCTGCAGTTAGAGTAGTCATTCAGTGTAATTAAGACATTATCAGCTAAAAGTGCATTTTTTTGCCTTTGCAACATGTTCAACTCTGCTGTTCAAAATTAACATGAATCTTTTGTAAAGTATAGCAAATGCCTTTTTCGTAAATAAGTTTTGCAGCTATAGGCAATTCATAATACCATCCACGAAACTTTTGATGGCTATTAGTTAGTACTTGAATTATTGTTTGAAAAATTCACGTTAGCAAATAGTATCGACAGCTCTATCGGTGTATGCTACTGTTGTGACATATGCAGGCATGGTTCCTAAAGTGCTGTATATACAATGAATAGCCAGAACACTGTGACCACCGACCTACTATCGATATACACACTTGCAGGTGGTAGCAACGTCACCTGTCAAGGAATGACAGCTAGACAGACACATTCACAGTGCATGTAGTATCACTGACAAGGGGAGGCCGCCAATTGTGAAATTCAGATTCGATTCATACTGCGCATAATAAAAGCTCATGGCCAGAGGTGTAATGTGGCAAAGCACCAAGATGCACTTCTCAGCCGTTGTCGAGAAAATCGACAGTTAAAATAAACCGTTGCGGTGAAATGCCCTCTACGGTTAATAATTCTATACAGCGTCGTGGCGCAGCGGTAAGCGCTCGGGTTTGTAATCGGAAGGTCGCCGGATCGAATCTCGTGCCATGCAACATTTTTTTTTTATTATTAGGTTTTTGTAATTCTAATTATGTATAACTATTAATGAATTGCTTATGCATTTTGGTGAAGGCGGATCGCTTTCCAATTGTACCGCCTCCATTTTTCCGTTTGTTTAACAGGGTGTACCAAAGCTCTCACGTCCGCACTGATTTTCGACGATGTTATAAGTTGCGCTAGGGACCGCATCTACCTTCTTTCGAAGTTAGCAGGCAACTACGCTTTTATGCGGCGGCTCGTTTCGGCCCATTCAACATCTGTCCTTCAAGTGTAACGAGCGAGTAACGGAGCTTGTATTTCATACCTGCGACAGCAAATTTGTGTTCGTGGGGTCTCTATTCTAATTCGAACGTTTGACTTACGCTATACGTATTCGTTTCGGAATATCGTTTCTACGTCTTCCGTTAACTATACGTGGTTAACATTTGTGAAATACAACTTTGTTTGCGGAAAACATAATGATGTTCGAAGTCGCCAGTTTTTCCACGACAAACGACCTTCAACAACTTATTATATGCATAATTGTTGCAACTGATTGCCGGGAATTATATATATATATATATATATATATATATATATATATATATATATATATATATATGTGTGTGTGTGTGTGTGTGTGTGTGTGTGTGTGTATAGACACATTTGAATAACAAAAAACAAATACTAAAAAAAAAAAATTGCATGGTGGGAGATTCGATCCGGCGACCTTCCGATTACGAACCCGAGCGCTTACCACTGCGCTACGACGCTGTCGATAACCATTAGTCGTTGAGAGTATTTCACCGCGACGGTTTATTTTAACTGTCGATTTTCTCGACAACGGCTGAGAAGTGCATCTTGGTGCTTTGCCACATTACACCTCTGGCCATGAGCTTTTATCATGCGCAGTATGAATTGAATCTGAATTTCACAATTGGCGGCCTCCCCTTGTGAGCCCGCTGTCTGAGTGCAGAATGGGGAAGGCACCTGACCTATCTAACCAAGGGCAGATTGTGATGGCCCAGGGACTCCGCAACCGCATTTCCGAAGCTGCACTACTTGTCAGATGTTCGAGGAGTGGTGTGGTGAGTGCCTTGAACACATGGCGAAATCAAGATAAAACCACGTCCCGACATCAAGGGGTAGGGCGGCCACTCTCATTATTGATGTCGGACATCGTAGGCTGGGCAGATTGGTGAAAGAGGACAGGCGACGCACTGTGGTGGAACTAACACCAGACTTTACTGCTGAGCAGAATACAAGTGTCTCTGAGCACACTGTGCAATAGGCCCTTCTAGCAGTGGGTCTTTGCTACCGATGACCTATGGATGAGTCTATGTTAACATTACAACATCTGCAACTACAACTGAAATTGGGCACATCACCATCAGCACTGGACGTTGGGGCCGTGACAGAGCATTGCAATGGTCTGTTGAATCCCAATACCTTCTTCATCATGCCAATTTGAGAGCAGGAATCAGTCGTTTTGCAGGGGAACAGCTCCATGTCATCTATACTGTGGGATGAAGATAAGAAGATGGTGGCTCCTTTATGCTCTGGGGAACATTAATCTGGGCATCCATGGGTCCAGTGGAACTTGTGCTAAGCCCCATGACGGCCAAGGAATATCGTACGCTGGCTGCAGACCATGTACACCACGTCATGACAATCATGTTCCCCAAAGGCAACGAGATTTTTCGACAAGATAATGCGCCATGTCACAAGGCCAGTAAGTCGTTTAAGTAACACTATGGCGAGATTAAACTGATATTCTGGCCTCCCTACTCACCATATCAGGACCCAAACGAGGACATCTGGGACATGACTGAACGTGGCGTCAGATCTCATAGCCCCCTGCCCAGAATTTACGGGAAACAGGTAACTTTTTGGCGATGTGGTGCCAACTCCCTCTGGCGACCTACTAAGGTCTCGTTGCTTCCATGCCATGATGATTCGTCACATTTATCCGTGACGAAGATGGTCATTATGTTCTGGCTGGTAAGTGCATACTTTATGATGTATTATTAGTATAATGACATAGTCTGAGAGCACTGTCGGTGTTGTTGATAGACACCACGGCTGCAGCTCCTTCTTCCTGCTACAGACAAATCGTTTATGGCACATGAAAATTGAATGACAGATGCCACTTCTATCAGTCATGTTTCTGCTGTGACTATGAGAGTTCTGCTAGTATTGGACCAGAAGCCCCTTGATCTGGATGGTTCAGGCAACACCATTTTGCAGTTTGATAGGAGTACAACTATGCTGTGACAGTTGCCTCCATGTGATGCCAGTTAACGAATAGCTTACAGAACAGTCGATGTGTAGTGTTTAAGAGCGTTTATGCTGTTTGTCTAGAAGCATACAGGTAGACAATTAACTACCTTGTATCTGCATACAGCTACAATAAGCCACGCTGACTGACAGAAATGCTGCATTAAAATGGTGAGGTGTTATTATCCAGAATACTATCAGTCATACAATTTGTCTGCGGCTATTTGGTAGTCACACGAATCTCGGAATTTACCATTCCATTACCCCATGACGGTATTATGCGCCCTCATTTTATACACAACGCCCTTGTGATTCGCATACTATTCTACTTCACGCAGCTACACTGTAAGTCTACATTAACGGAACAGACCGTCTTTGGTAGTTATATAAAGTTTTCCCAAGGTGGAGAGTAATTCGCTTGGAGTTGATATCTCGCGTACACAGCGACACCCATTATTATACTGCACGATAAGAAAGTTAGGGTTGTCTGCTTAAAATGTGTGATTTCCAACTGCAGAGTAAAACTTATATTATATTACAAGCTCAGGAACGAGCAAAGTTACTGATTACTACCTTATAGATCTTATAAAGTGGCCCGACACGTGACTAGAGCAAAGTATTACGTTTTCCGTAGCTAAAGAACATGGTATCACTGGGCTGGAGACCACTGCAGAATAGATCGTGTGATTGTTCCCTGGGCAAGACACTTCAGGTATATACACGATCACTTGGTCTTTTGCTTCCAACTACTTGGTTATGGAATGTTATTGCGTCACTTTGGCAATTATTGGCAATGTCTCAACGCTTTTTCTGATCATATTATTTCGTCTCTGTTTTCCGTGTATTACGATGTCGATATTTTCGTCTCTGAAAACCGGCACTATCATGCTGTCACACTGCAATGTTGAGGTCCCTCACCTCGTACTATTTGGAGCCAGTTTGTTTAAGCGTCCTGCCCGCATCTCGTGGTCGTGCGGTAGCGTTCTCGCTTCCCACGCCCGGGTTCCCGGGTTCGATTCCCGGTGGGGTCAGGGATTTTCTCTGCCTCGTGATGGCTGGGTGTTGTGTGCTGTCCTTAGGTTAGTTAGGTTTAAGTAGTTCTAAGTTCTAGGGGACTTATGACCACAGCAGTTGAGTCCCATAGTGCTCAGAGCCATTTGAACCATTTGTTTAAGCGTCCGTTACTGGTGGTCCAGACATAACGGACGTGATTCAGAACTTGATATTAAGCGTATATTTCAACTGAGGAGATACATGTGCTGGTACAATCTATCATGAAATCTCCAGTTGTGATCCAGAAACATTAAAAAAAAATGGCGACTTCTGCGTCATCATATCTGTGCATTACAGACAACAATATCACTTTAATACTTGTTGCGGTACTTGTTTAGGCTATATAGCACAGAGGGGTGGTCACATAACGTCTTTCGTTAGACATTAGACATATTACGAAGGCTCTTTCTGTTCGCAAAGTGTACGAAATCGAATTTTCGTAACGATCTAGGTATCGGAAAGTGGAATGTCAGATCCCTTACTCGGGCAGGTAGGTTAGAAAATTTAAAAAAGGAAATGGATAGGTTAAAGTTAGATATAATGGGAATTAGTGAAGTTCAGTGGCAGGAGGAACAAGACTTTTGGTCAGGTGAATACAGGGTTATAAATACAAAATCAAATAGGGGTAATGCAGGAGTAGGTTTAATAATGAATAAAAAAATAGGAGTGCGGGTAAACTACTACAAACAGCATAGTGAACGCATTATTGTGGCCAAGATAGACACAAAGCCCATGCCTACTGCAGTAGTAAAAGTTTATATGCCAACTAGCTCTGCAGATGATGAAGAAATTGATGAAATGTATGATGAGATAAAAGAAATTATTCAGGTAGTGAAGGGAGTCGAAAATTTAATAGTCATGGGTGACTGGAATTCGAAAGTAGGGAAAGGGAGAGAAGGAAACATAGTAGGTGAATATGGATTGGGGGGAAGAAATGAAAGAGGAAGCCGTCTGGTAGAATTTTGCACAGAGCATAACTTAATCATAGCTAACACTTCTTTCAAGAATCATAAAAGAAGGTTGTATATGTAGTGTCGGCAGACTTGCCAACACTACGCACAATAATTGAAAGAGGCGGCCAAGATGCACGCGCTAACTCACGGAGGCGGGCGTTAGGTCTGAAACAGGATACGTAATGAATGCTATAAAGAAAAGTACGTAGCTGCTGGAATACTTAACTTTGATCCATCATTTTTATACAGCGTTCTTGATGATACAATTGAGACTCTCTCTAGATAAATGCAATGTAATGCTAATGGTGCCTTGCTAGGTCGTAACCATTGACTTAGCTGAAGGCTATTCTAACTATCTGCTCTGCAAATGAGCGAGGCTTCGTCACTGTAGTCGCAAGCAAAGTCGTCCGTACAACTGGGGCGAGTGCTAGTCCGTATCTCGAGTGCTGCCTTGTGGTGGCGCTCGGTCTGCGATCACTGACAGTGGCGACACGCGGGTCCGACATGTACTAATGGACCGCGGCCGATTTAAAGCTACCACCTAGCAAGTATGGTGGCTGGCGGTGACACCACAGTATACATGGAAGAATCCCGGAGATACTAAAAGGTATCAGATAGATTATATAATGGTAAGACAGAGATTTAGGAAAAAAGTTTAAAATTGTAAGACATTTCCAGGGGCAGATGTGGACTTTGACCACAATCTATTGGTTATGAACTGTAGATTAAAACTGAAGAAACTACAAACAGGTGCTAATTTAAGGAGATGGGACCTGGATAAACTGACTAAATCAGAGGGTGTACAGAGTTTCAGGTAGACCATAAGGGAACAATTGACAGGAATGGGGGAAAGAAATACAGTAGAAGAAGAATAGGTAGCACTGAGGGATGAAGTAGTGAAGGCAGCAGACAATAAAGTACGTAAAAAGAAGAGGGCTAATAGAAATCCCTGGGTAACAGAAGAAAAATTGATTTTAATTGATGGAAGGTGAAAATATAAAAATGCAGTAAATGAAGCAGCCAGAAAGGAATACAAAGGTCTCAAAAATGATATCGACAGGAAGTGCAAAATGGCTAAACAGGGATGGCTAGAGGACAAATGTAAGGATGTAGAAGCTTATCTCACTAGGGGTAAGATAGATACTGCCTACAGGGAAATTAAAGAATCCTTCGGAGAAAAGAGAACCACTTGTATGAATATCAAGAGTTAAGATGGAAACCCTGTTCTAAGCAAAGAAGGGAAGACAGAAAGGTGGAAGGAGTATATAGAGGGTCTATACAAGGGCGATGTACTTGAGGACAATATTATGGAAATGGAAGCGGATGTAGATGAAGACGAAATGGGAGACAAGATACTGCGTGAAGAGTTTGACAGAGCACTGAAAGACCTGAGTCGAAACAAGGCCCCAGGAGTAGACAACATTCCATTGGAACTACTGACGGTCTTGGGAGAGCCAGTCCTGACAAAACTCTATTATCTGGTGACCAAGATGAATGGGACAGGCGAAATACCCTCAGACTTCAAGAAGAATATAATAATTCCAATCCCAAAGAAAGCAGGTGTTAACACATGTGAAAATTAGCGAACTATCAGTTTAAAAAGTCCCAGCTGCAAAGTACTAACGCGAATTCCTTACAGACGAATGGAAAAACTGGTAGAAGCGGACCTCGGGGAAGATCAGTTTGAATTCCGTAGAAATGTTGGAACACGTGAGACAATACTAATCTTACGACTTATATTACAAGAAAGATTACGAAAAGGCAAACCTACGTTTCTAGCATTTGTAGACTTAGAGAAAGCTTTTGACAATGGTAACTGGAATACTCTCTTTCAAATTCTGAATGTGGCAGGGGTAAAATACAAGGAGCGAAAGGCTATTTACAATTTGTACAGAAACCAGATGGCTGATATAAGAGTCGAGGGACATGAGAGGGAAGCAGTGGTTGGGAAGGGAGCGAGACAGGGTTGTAGCCTCTCCCGTATGTTATTCAATCTGTATATTGAGCAAGCAGTAAAGGAAACAAAAGAAAAATTCGGAGTAGGTATTTAAATAAAAACTTTGAGGTTCGCCGATGACATTGTAATTCTGTCAGAGACAGCAAAGGACTTGGAAGAGCAGTTGAACGGAATGGACAGTGTCTTGAAAGGACGAGATAAGCTGAACATCAACAAAAGCAAAACGAGGATAATGGAATGTAGTCAAATTAAAGCGGGTGATGATGAGGGAATTAGATTAGGAAATGAGACACTTAAAGTAGTAAAGGAGTTATGCTATTTAGGGAGTAAAATAACTGGTGATGGTCGAAGGAGAGAGGATATAAAATGTAGATTGGCAATGGCAAGGAAAGCGTTTCTGAAGAAGAGAAATTTGTTAACATCGAGTATAGATTTAAGTGTCAGGAAGTCGTTTCTGAAAGTATTTGTATGGAGTGTTGCCATGTATGGAGGTGAAACATGGACGATAAATAGTTTGGACAAGAAGAGAATAGAAGGTTTCGAAATGTGGTGCTACAGAAGAATGCTGAAGATTAGATGGGTAGATCACATAACTAATGAGGAGGTACTGAATAGAATTGGGGAGAGGCACAACTTGACAAAAAGAAGGGACCGGTTGGTAGGAATGTGTTGAGGCATCAAGGGATCACAAATTTAGCATTGGAGGGCAGCGTGGAGGGTAAAAAACGTGGAGGGAGACTAATAGATTAATACACAAAGGATGTAGGTTGCAGTAAGTACTGGGAGATGAAGAAGCTTGCACAGGATAGAGTACCATGGAGAGCTGCATCAAACCAGTCTCAGGACTGGAGACCACAACAACAAACATAAGTATGTATTTTCATGAATTATGCAAGTAATTTATACGTGGCATTATTTATTTGTGCTCGCGAACTGCGACAGTTTTTTTTTAAATATACGGTAAGTCCTTTTTTCCGAGGTGTCGAGTTATTCTGATGTATCGACTCTAACATTGTCATTGAAAATGTCACATATCTGAGTGTTACCACATTTCATCGTGCGTCTGCAAGCATTACACGTTCGTCGGTAGCGTAAGTAATATTTGGTACTAAAAAATTCTTATTGGTTTCTTCCTTCTCTTACTGAAAAACAATGCTGGGCTTGCGTAATGACTGGTTCCCACTTTAAGCATTTGGATACCGCTGTGTTGTCACTTACATCAAGCTTAGGCCTAATTAGTTAAAGCCAGTTTGTCTATTTGCCTGCTTCACATAGTATTCTGTAGTTAAAAGCCTGTCTAGATTAGTCTTAAGATACCGAATTATTAGGCCTAACTTACAAAATAACAGCTGTTGTTAGACATGAAAATCAAGCACTGGGTTACAAACTTTAAAATTTTGGGGACTAATTTGGTAATATGTGTATGAGTGGTAATTCACTAACACTTTTCACATAGTAGATGTATGTGACATCACATTAGGTGATTGGGGTTTTCCATGCATTAACATGAACTAGCATTCCAAACACCGTACATTCTGCACTGCCTACGTATTTTGCAGAAATAAGTAATTTACAACTCTGTTGCGTTTTACAGCTTTAGGACTGAGTGCAAACTGCTGTTGTACTACATAGTCTTCGGTAGACCTGTGTAGTCTGTAATAATAACAATAGTTGGAAGTCAGTAACATTGTAAAAATTGTTTCTAGTGGATGACATGGTGCTTGAGAACAATTTAAGTGAGAAATATTTAATTTGCCAGTGTACTGCATGTAGGCCTAATTAGTTAAGTTTAGTCTGTCTGCTTACGCCCATAGGGCTGTCTTTGCTCGGCAACACATATTTTTCTGCAGTTATAAGGCTGGTAGAGCTAGTTTTATAGCTTTGAATTATTAGTCCTACATTCTCAAATGTCAGCTTCTATTAGGTGCTGAAATCTAACTTTGGGCATGCATACTTTAGAATTTTTGGCAATAATTTGGCGAATATGTGTTACAAGCAGATATTGGTTTTTAATTATTAGTAGCGAAAGATGCTGTCTACTTTACTCAATATACTGTGGTGAATGATATAAAGCTTCAAATTAATATAACAGGTCAGCATATCCTTAAACAAATTTTTGGAAGTCAGTAATGTAAACATAGTTGACTAACTTTTAGATAATTTAGTTTGCAGAACTGGGAGAGCTATTTAGATTGGTGGTGATTCATGCAAAATTGGCAGAAGTGCAGGGGGCCGGAGAGGGGGGGGGGGGGGGAGGGGCGCAGTAGTGCCCTCGTCTCTCTTCCCCTCCCGACACCTCATTCACATATCACATTGGAGGATGTCATGAATACCGGTAAGGCACTGGAGATAAGGAAGTTCTGATGCTGAAGTTAGCAAAGTATGACATGCACAAATGCAATAGATATCCTAGAATTACCTCGAATTTCGGTTTAAGGTTATTTCATTCTCTCCTTACCCTACCAGTAACCATCTCAGAATAGCATTTGCACCGCAATTTCTTGACTGTATTCTAATCTCTGTCTTCTTGTACAGTTTCTACACTCTAAACTTCCCTCTGGTACCATGCAGTTTATCACTCATATTTTAACATGTACTATGATGGTGTCCTTGTCAGTGTTTTCCATATGTTCCTTCTTTCGCTCATTCCACAGGGAACCTCCTCAATCCTTATCTTAACAGTCCAGCTTATTTTCCACTTTCATCTATAGCACCGCACCACGAACGTTTCGACTCTTTTCTGTCTGATTTGTCCACTGCCCATGATTCATTACCATACAACACTGTGCTCCCTACATACAGTCTGAGAAATTTCTTCCTTAAATTATCGTACGTTTGACACCAGTAGACGTCCCTTCGCCACGAATTCCGTCTGTGCTAGTCTGGTTTTAATGTCCTCTATGCTTCGTCTATAATGGGTGATTTTGCTTCCAGGGGGCAGAATCCCTGATCTTCAAGTTATTCGGGAATACACTTTTTGTGTTATGCTACACTTCTTCTTTTTTCGGTTTACGCTTAGTTTATAATCTGTACTCATTAGGCTGTCCTTTCCATCCAGCAGATTATGAAAATCTTTCACTTTCACTAAGATTTGCAATGTCATCAGCGAATCTTATCACTGATATCCTTTCAACATGGGCTTCAATAACACTCTTGCAATTTTATTTTATTTTCATCACTGCTTCTTTCGAGTATAGATTAAAGAGTAGAGGTGAATGACTTCATCCCTGTCTTACACCCTTGTTAATCCGAGCGTTTCCTTCTTGGCCTTCGTCTTATTGTTCCCTCCAGCTTCTTGTACATATTGTATAATACCCGTCACTCAAAATTTCGAAGATCTTGCACCATTTTACACTGTCGAACGGTTTTTCTATGTCGACAAATCTTATGAATGTGCCTTATTTTTTGTCGGTCTTAATTTTATTGTCAACTGCAACGTCAGCACTGCCTCTCTGAGCCTTTACCGTTCCTAAACTCAAACTAATCGTCACACAACAAATATTCATTTTTCTTTTCTATTATTCTGTTAGTTATTCCTGTCAGCTGCTTGGATACGTGAGCTGTTAATCTGATGGTGGAACAGTTTTCACCCATGCGTACCCCTGCTATTGTCAAAATTTTGTGGATGCCATTTTTCCGAATGTCTGATGGTACGTTGCCAGTCTCATCGGTTCCACACACCAAGTTGAATATCCGTCCCGTTACCTCTTCACAAAATGAATAGTCGTTCGGTTTCCTCTTCCAACAGTGACTTCAAAAACTCCAATGGAATTTTATACATTCCTTCCACCTTATTTGGTCTCAAGTCTTCCTAAGCACTTTTACATTCAGAGTGGATTCCCTATGTTATCCCCATCAACTCTAATTTCATCTCCTAACACGTCATCAGATAAGTCTTTTGGCTCGTAGGGTCTTTAAGTGCACTCTTTCCATCTATATGCTCTCGCTGTTCTGCGTTTGGCAGTGGAGTTATCATTGCGCTGTTAACGATGCAACTCCAGAAATGTCACAGCGGACGTGAGCTGCCAACAGTTAGTTCACCTGGACTGTTGCACGCCATCAGATAACTTTACTGTACAGTCACTTTCGACAACAGCAGAGGCAAAATGTTTCTGTCAATTGTGACGAACATTCCCCGTCTTGTAGCAACTAATCATTCTTTCCGATGTACGTTCCGTGACTTGCTAACAAGGGAACCTTCCCATCGCACCCCCCTCAGATTTAGTTATAATTTGGCACAGTGGATAGGCTATGAAAAACTGAACACAGATCAATCGAGAAAACAGGAAGAAGTTGTGTGGAACTATGAAAAAATAAGCAAAATATGCAAACTGAGTAGTCCATGCGAAGATATGCAACATCAAGGACGTTCTGAGCTCACGAGTGCCGTGGTCCCGTGGTTAGCGTGAGCAGCTGCGGCACAAGAGGTCCTTGGATCAAGACTCCCGTCGAGCGAAAGGTTTTTCATTATTTTCGCAAAGTTATGATCTGTCAATTCGTTCATTGACGTCTCTGTTCACTGTAATAGGTATAGTGTCTGTGTTTTGCGACCGCACCGCAAAACCGTGCGATTAGTAGACGAAAGGCCGTGCCTCTCCAATGGGAACCGGAAACATTTCATCGCAAGGTCATAGGTCAACCGACTCCTCCACAGGAGAACACGCCTGATATATTCAATACGACACTGGTGACGGCATGTGCGTCACATGACAGGAAGGTGTTGTCGACCCACCTAACTTGTACACTTGGCGAATGGGTAAAAACATTCTTCTACGTTGCCCGATTTAGGTTTCCTTGTGGATGTGATAATTACTCCCAAAAAAGTGATGAAAACATAAGAGTTTGTCACATAAACTGCAAGAAATGAATCCAACAGTTTCACAGTCGCTCACTTTTCCCTGTGCTCTGTCAAAACACATGTTTTTAACGTTTTCAAATTTTTCCGTGTGTACACCGCCAAATCCTGCATATGTCCAAGCAAATCTGAACATGTCCTGGAATTTTGTAGAGCGAAGTTGATTATGTGTGAGTGCCTGAACTTTGATAATTGTCTGAAAATAAAAAATTAAACTTTTCGCTCGAACTAAGACTGGAAGCAAGGACCTCTCTCTCGCAGCTGCTCACGCTAACCACGGGACCACGGCGCTCCTCGTATAAGTCAATCCTTGATGTTCCCTATCTTTCGCATGGACTATTCAGTTTGTATATTTTGCTTATTTTTTCATAGTTCCACACAACTTCTTCCTGTTTTCTCGACTGATCTGTATTCAGTTTTTCAAGGCCTATCCACTGTGGCAGCTTATGACTAAATCTGAGGGAGGTGCGATGGGGAGGTTCCCTTGTAGGTATCTCAGAACTTTCCGCGCCGGGTTTCAACCATTATTCAATCCTAAAAATAATTTTAACTTTCCAGGAAAGTAGTAAATTCGGGATTTATGTTACCAGTACTTCGACAATTTACTGATAAAATTTGACAGACCTTATTCTGAACAGGGAGTTATTTCGATATCTGCTATTTGACTGGCGAGTGTTCATTAGAGTACTTCAGACTCCCTCCTGGCCTAGAAATCTCCTATCTGCATTCTACATCTATTCTTAAATAATTCTGGTCCTCTGCAGCAGCCAGGGCAGAGATATGTTCCAGCATTCGCGTAAATTGTTAAAATCAGTCACACCCATCTCTAAAACGCAAGCCGTCGTGCCAATCCCAAAGGGCCTCGCTGCTCGGTGTTGAATATAAAGGAAGCTTTCCATTGCTGTCCGAGCAACGGTATGACATGCAGTGGTGTATGTCGTCGACATTCTTTTACAGGCATGACGCATCTTGGGGAGTCGTCGCCTGATGTGATGCGACGGCTCGGGACCAGTCTGAGTTCCTCAAGGCGACCACGTCCAACACGCTTAATAAGATGTTCGTAAAGACCTATACGCAGGGCACCCATAATTTAACCGAGAACCCCAGAAAACCCAGCAAAACTGGTGTGACCCCCATGAATTATGGCTAGGACATTTTAAAATACCATAGGTACCGTGTTTTCAGGTTCTTAAACTGTAACAACCACGTAAGTTTCGGGTCGGATGTGAGGCCAAGGAACCTAACTGTGTCTTTAAGTTTTAAGAACAGCGGTCCTCACGCTCCACTCAGGAAAGTTAAAACTGAAAGTATATAGTTTTAAAGAAGACATACAGGTTTATCAGCTGAGAATCTCAAACCTTTTTTCCACCCATTCATCCAACCGTCAAAGAGTCAGTTGCAGCTAATGAGTTGTTGTTGCAACGCTAGAAGAGGAAGAAAAGACAGAGGGCTCTAGAACCAAGAAAGAATACTGGACAGCATATGTATTTATTAATAGCTCTCTCAAAAACCGTCACACACAAAACTCTATCTTGAGTGACGCGGTTTTCATGCTCAAAGCAGTCAGAGGGAATGTCACTACTCAATATCTAAAACAACTAGGTGAGAGAAAGGACCCTATAAAAATGAGAAGACATTCTTTAAATCCCCATTCGCAGATGTGCTGTGACGGTCTGTTTTTGCTTCTGAAATTAGATTCTGTAGGCACCATTATTGCTGTGGTAGGACGGCTGGGTCACTGGACTAGCGACACAGGTGTGCAGATCCATTTCCTGTTGCCAGTGGAGGTTTTTCATCTCAGTTGTCAACGTCTGCGTGTCGACACAAAATTTCTGTACAGTCTTCTACAACGCTGAGCCAAACGACTGCACGAAAGTGGATGGCTGCAAGGCCTCAAAAGTCTTCTTCGCATCAAAGTATGAGATCCATTGTATCGCTTTAATTCCTTGGACATTCTTCTAAACTGCTAAGGCAGCATACTCTTTGCTCTGAACAGGATGGGTTTCGGAGCAATTCACATACATAGGTGGGGCAGTACATAAAATACCGTATGGACAGTGGCTTCCACACGTAGCATGACCGTTGTAACCAGTGATGGTATGACAAAAGCACTGATATTAAAAGTAACGCACTGGATTAGGTACATACAGCCTAACTTTAAGGTGTAGAAAAATGGCCGTCGTATGTTCAAGCAAATTTGGTGAATCGAATGTCAGGATAAAAGATGCAGATTTCTAGAGTTCACCAGTATTCTGGCATAACCATAACCGCCAGAACGAAGACGAGCGAAAGACCAGAGAAGGCGGTGACGTAACGTCGGCCAATGGTGCGCGGAGTTGGATCGCACCACGCCAGGAGCGACATCTGAAAGAAGTGAATATAAGCACCGTTCCTGCCAGCCTCGGAGCTCAGATCACCTCAGTGTACCGAAATTAGTGGAACGTATTTGCGGAGCATGCTACGAGAACCACTAGTTGTGGTCTTTATCCGATACTTGTCTGGAATTTGCCTACAGCGAGGACTATTACCGTTGGCATGTTACGCGTCACACCGATACATCCAATGTTAAGTATGGTCAATTACTTTAGAGGAATAAAACAACTAATGTTATTTGTTTGAATTGTTGTGTAGCATTCCGAGAACGCTGCATCCATTGGACACCCTATTAGAGATGAGTGGGCAAACCTCACAGCCACCAAATGTTTTCAATACATTCTGAACTTCACTGACTCTTGTACCTTACCATCTTGTTGCAGTTGTTTACTGATCGTATCCATAGCGTCCAAGGACGTCACAACTCCTTTATAACAACTGAGCACACTGTTTGTAACATAGTCTCACAGTATTTATGCATTTTGTAATTTCTTCACATGGTTAGCTTGCGATATCTCGCTCATGAATGTATCATTGTGAAGCCTTTTGATAGATTTAAGGTGCCGTCCAAGTGTCTTTAGAGCTTTAAGGACGCCGAAAGGCGGAAACGTTTCAAATGAACCTTCTACACGATTTGCGTATAATGTCGTCTGTCACTGTTTCCGGACGGAATAAAATGCACAGATGTCTCAAGTGGACTAGCCACAATACTGCCTAACAGACCACTTGAGACCCTGAGTGTAACGGAAAATGATTTATGCTTCATTTAAGTCACAGGAGCAACTTGGGAATTACTTTCTACACAAACAGATCCCCAGTTGCCTTTCTTTTGTGTCAGTGCTCTTCTCACTGGTTTGGTGTGGGCTGCTACGAATTCTTCTCCTGTGCTAAACTTCTCACCTCACAGTACCACTTGCAGACTACGTTCTCAATCATTAGCTGGATATATTCCACACTCTGTCTTATCATGCATTTTTACACTCTGGAGCTCCATCTAGTAGCAAGGAAGTTATTCCATGATGTCTTAACAGGTATCCTGTCATCCTCTCCGTTCTTCTTGTCAGTGTTTCCCATATATTACTTCTCTCGTCGGCTCTGCAGGAAAACTCCTCATTCCTTACCTTACCTGTTTATCTAATTTACAGCAATCTAATGTGGTGCACTACATCTCTAATGTTTCAGATCTCTTCTCTTCTGGCTTTCCCACAGTCCCTGCTTCATTATGAAACAACATTGTGATACAAACATTCTGAAATTAAAAATTCTTTGGCAGAAATGTCTTTTCCGTCAGTACCAGCCTGCTTTTTAGGGGCGAAAGTATGGATCCTTGTCTTACGCTCTCTTTGATTCCAGCACTTCCTTCTTCAACAATTACTGTTCCCCCTTGGTTCAATTACATATTGTATATAATCCTCCTTTCCCTATAGCTTACCCTTTCTTTTCTCAAAATTTCGAACATCTCAGTTCATTTGACATTGTCGATCGGGTATTCCAGGTCGATAAGTACTGTGAATGTGCGATTTTCTTCACTCTCGCTTCCATTATCAGCCGAATCTCAGACCCGCCTCTCTCGTGCCATAGGTTTTCTAAAGGCAAACTTGTCATCATCTGTCGGATCCCAGTTTTATTTTCCACTCTACTGTATCCTATTCTCGTGAGGAGCTTGCGTGCTTCAGCTTTTTACCTGTCTGTGCTCGCACTTGCAGTCTTCGGAATTGTGTGGATGAAGATTTTTTGGAAAGTCTGGTAGCATATCACCAATCTCATACATTCTACACACTACAGTGAATAATCGTTTCGTTGCCACTGCCCCCAACCCCCCAACCCCCCTTCCCCCTATGATTTCAGAAAGTTCTGTGGAATTCATTCCCTTGAAACTAATTTGATGTTATGTCTTCCGAAGCTCTTTTAAATTCTTATTCTAATATTGGAATCCCTCTTGCCTATTTTAAGGCTTATACACCTGAGGTGCGGCAGGTCCCGCGGAGGTAGCTTGCTAACAACTGTTACGCCTCAACAGCCTCGCCCATTCGCCCATCATCAGCAGGGAAGCACACCTTAAGGTTAAGAAGTGCTTTTTAGAGGTTTTTACCATCCTGGCAATCCGGGGGTTGAGCCAAATTCCCCGTTCACTGCGACGCAAAACATTCCACCGTCGCGCCGCACTTAAGTCGGTGCAGCATGCCCACAGAATACGGCTGCAGGGGGCTAGAGGTGCTCAGCAGTCCCCATACCTGAGGAAAGCAGGGGTCACCAAATCCGTAAACAGCAAACGAATACTGAGCTCCCTGAGGATCTCGTCATTTAGACCGATAGACCGATGCGGGGGACACGTGCAGCTCTATCGAAAACACCATGGACGCGACGAACTTAACTCCCCCCCCCCATTCCAACTTGTATAAAACGTTATTACTGAAATTAATTGGAGCATTTACCTCCCTAGTTCCTTTAGATCTTTAGATACTGTTCCGTGAGTTGTTACTGTTAATCAGTGGAACGAGCGTTACTGACACTCCTATCCCTAGGGAATGAACAGATATCCTGGGAGAAAGAATGATATTTTTTTTTGAAGAATGAGTAAACTGATTATTTACGTAATGAAAGCACACTGTGTGGAATGCTCTACAGCCGGTAGTGAATGTCATGGAGAAAGCTCGACGAATATCCACGTGCTGCCTATAGCATGTGTCGTACTCAAACGTTTAGTAGACGCCAAGCTTTCGGTTCATTGCCAGACACAGGAACTTTTAACTCTCGGTATTTACGCTCAGTAAAGCGCCATAGATTTTAAACCGTCTACGATAGGCCATGTTCACCTCTTGCCGTTAACATACTATGCATTCGATAATGTCATATTCTGCTGGCAAAATATTAAAAAATAAAAAACTGGTACTTGAAATAGTACTTGGCATTTTAAGGAGTAGCCCAGGTATCCACGTAATTGGTAAATACCAACTAATTGTGAAGTAACCATTATCAGTTGTGTAGGTATGTTGTTGATGAAGTGTTCCGTCTGAGGTATGGTTTAATACAGCTCTGCATGCTACTCTATCCCGTGCAAGTCTCTTCACCTCCGAATAACTACTGCAACCTACATCCTCTTGAGTCTGCTTACTGTATTATGTGTGTGAAAGCTTATGGGACTCAACTGCTAAGGTTATCAGTCCCTAAGCTTACAACACATTTTTTTTTTTTTTTTTTTTTTTTTTGTCATCAGTCTACTGACTGGTTTGATGCGGACCGCCACAAATTCCTTTCCTGTGCCAACCTCTTCATCTCAGAGTAGCACTTGCAACCTACGTCCTCAATTATTTGCTTGACGTATTCCAATCTCTGTCTTCCTCTACAGTTTTTGCCCTCTACAGCTCCCTCAAGTACCATGGAAGTCATTCCCTCATGTCTTAGCAGATGTCCTATCATCCTCTCCCTTCTCCTTATCAGTGTTTTCCACATATTCCTTTCCTCTCCGATTCTGCGTAGAAGCTCCTCATTCCTTACCTTATCAGTCTACATAATTTTCAACATACGTCTATAGCACCACATCTCAAATGCTTCGATTCTCTTCTGTTCCGGTTTTCCCGCAGTCCATGTTTCACTACCATACAAAGCTGTACTCCGGACGTACATCCTCAGAATTTCTTCCTCAAATTAAGGCCGGTATTTAATATTAGTGGAACTCTCTTGGCCAGAAATGCCTTTTTTGCCATAGCGAGTCTGCTTTTGATGTGCTCCTTGCTCCGTCCTTCATTGGTTATTTTACTGCCTAGGTAGCAGAGTTCCTTAACTTCATTGACTTCGTGACCATCAATCCTGATGTTAAGTTTGTCGCTGTTCTCATTTCTACTACTTCTCATTACTTTCGTCTTTCTCCGATTTACTCTCAAACCATACTGTGTACTCATTAGACTGTTCATTCCGTTCAGCAGATCATTTAATTCTTCTTCACTTTCATTCAGGATAGCAATGTCATCAGCGAATCGTATCATTGATATCCTTTCACCTTGTATTTTAATTCCACTCCTGAACCTTTCTTTTATTTCCATCATTGCTTGCTCGATGTACAGATTGAAGAGTAGGGGCGAAAGGCTACAGCCTTGTCTTACACCCTTCTTAATACGAGTACCTCGTTCTTGATCGTCCACTCTTATTATTCCCTCCTGGTTTTGTACATATTGTATATGACCCATCTCTCCCTATAGCTTACCCCTACTTTTTTTCAGAATCTCGAACAGCTTGCACCATCTTATATTGTCGAACGCTTTTTCCAGGTCGACAAATCCTATGAATATGTCTTGATTTTTCTTTAGCCTTGCTTCCATTATTAGCCGTAAAGTCAGAATTGCCTCTCTCGTCCCTTTACTTTTCCTAAAGCCAAACTGATCGTCACCTAGCGTATTCGCAATTTTCCTTACACACTACTTAACTAAATAATCCTAAGGATAAACATACACACCCATGCCCGAGGGAGGACTAGTACCTCCGCCGGGACCAACCTTATAGTCCATGACTGCAGCGCCTTAGACCGCTTTACTGTCTCCCTCTCCGCTTTTTACCTCCCTGAAATGTGGTTTCACAGGATAGAGCGGATCAGGTTGTGGAAAGGGGCCAAGATCAGTTACTGTTAGTTTCACGAGAGCACAGAACTTTATTCCTCGAAACACAATTCACAGTTTCTTCTTTAAAACAACAAGGATCAGTTCACGGCTGAGGGACGAAGCAACTTCTCAATAACAAGGTTTAAATAATTCTTTTTAAAACACAACGATTTAGAGAAACGGCTGAAGGCCTTATTTAAGTAAAATTTAAATATCTTCTTGGCTAAAGGTCCGAATAATATTTCAGATCAACAAAGTAAATTCTGTAAAAGGCAAACATTTACCAATCTCGCTAAAAAGCCATATTAAAAAATTTTGAATTAATTCCTCGGCTGAAAGCTGCTCAATATTTCAACACACTAAAAGGCAACCTTTAAAGACAAGCATTTACACAATACAACAGAAAACCATCTTAAGAAAACCTGAAATATCTTAACTGATGAAGGCCCAAACAACTATTCAAAATAATTAAAATCAACGCTTAAAATCAGCATTTACACAGTACAGCTGAAGGCCATTTTAAGGATTCAAGATAATTAAAGAGATACCTTACAGACAGGAATTTACACAATACGGCTGTAACCCACAAATTTTAAAATAAACTCGGCTGAAGGCCTAAATACAGAACAAACAAGAATTTTAAATGAAACACTGCTTGAAGGCCTAATTTTAAAATACTTCACATAATATTTGGCTGTAGGCCATATATTCAACGTGGATAAGACAAAATTAATACACGGCTAAGGTCCTGGCACAATACTTGTGACAAAAGAAAATCACAATTACAAACAACAAAGCAGTGGTGCTCAGAAATGTTCCAAGGGTAGATCTGGGGAGGAAACTTACAAAAGGTTAGGTGAGACAGGCAGTCAAGCGTAACACCAGGTAATCGGGTGGCAGCACGACGTAAGGACAGGTAGAACCAATCCATCAACCTAATCAAATCCCTTCCGGTCTGACCACACGCAGCGGAGACCTCTTCACTACTCTGTCACAACCGACTAGCTGTCTACTCCAGTACCCAAACACCATTCATCTGCTCAGTGGAAATCACAGAAGCTACAAGCAGTTCACGTAAACACTTAGACCAAGAACTCCGACAATCCTAAAACCAATCACCGTGTAACAACAGGGAGAAATGACAACTCGACACACACAGAGTTTCCATAAGTGGTCGGTAACCAAACACACCTCGTTCAATGAGACGACCGACCGAATGACCAACCAAGGTCATCCCCACTCAAGTTATGAGTGTTAGCAACGGTCGGGCGAGTCTTGGCTGTCCGGAGCTCACTGCAGCTGCAACCCTACTCAACTCGATGTCCGTTCGGAACTCGGAGATACGGCGACCCGGGCACACTGACTCAGACCCATCCATGCAGAGGTAACTCTTGCCCATCGGTGACGACATCTATGCACAAGGAAGGAACCGACCCAAGTCCGGCCAGATGACCAACTGACGAGGTCCAGAAACGGTCAAAAGGCCAAATACACGCCGCCCAATGTGACGACCGACCGAATGACCAACCAGCGGTCGTTCCCGCTCTAATCGCCCTCCGTCGCACAGTGTGTCCAGCGGTCTGCAAGTACTGGCCGTGCGCGCCTCACTGTCGCTCCATCCCCGACTGCACTCAAGACACGCGACGACCCGGAAATACTAGCGGTCGCTCCAGAGACAGTACGATAGTGCACTTGTCAATAAGCGCTGCTGCTACTGTCACTTACACGCAAGCAAACCAGCAACCTAGTGACGCCAGTAAATGGAATTAAAGAAAACGAGGTGACAGAACCATAAAAACAAGATAAACGGCATGACCGCCAGCCGCGCACGGCTCACTCCCACACTTCCCTTGTCTTAGAATATATTCTATGAACCTGTCAGTCCTTCTAGTCGTATTGTGCCAGAAATATATTTTTTATCCGGCTCTATTCAGTACCTCCTGATTAGTTACGCGACCTACCCATCTAATCATCCGCATTCTTTTGTAGTACCACATTTCAAAAGCTTCAATTCAGTTCTTGTCTAAACTGTTTGCAGTCCATATTTCACTTGTATGCATTGCGGCACTCCGGACAAATAAGTTCAGAAAAGACATCCTAGCACTTAACTTATATTTGACGTTAACAAATTTCTCTCCTTTAGAAACACTGTTCTTCCTGTTGATATATTTCATTTTATTTTGATTGGCGACTTCATGGCGTGATCGCTCTTAGCTTGTGGTTATAGCTTGATACCAGTGCCTACCAACTTTAATTGTATATTACCGCACTGAGGATGGTCACTAAGTGACCGAAAATCGATTTTGCTGACAATGAAACAAAAAAAATACGGCCAACGCTAATTTTCCTTCCAATTCATTTTATATTCTCCATACGTCAGCCATCGTCGGTTATTAAGCTGCGCAATAGCAAACTTCTTCTCTTGCTTTAAGTATTTCATTTCCTACACAAACTGCTTCGGTACTACTTGATTTAAATCGAATATATTCCATTGTCTGTGTTTTGCATTCGTTGATGTTAATCTCACATCCTCCTTTCAAGACAATGTCCATCCGTTCAGCTGCTCTTCCAAATCCTTTGCGGTTTCTGACTAGATGACCATATCATTGGTAAACTCAGTCAGTGACACCCTTAAGGAGTAGCACTCCACTCAGCATCTGAGGAAGATGTCGAAAACTCAACAACCTGAGACAATTTCACACAATGGTGTCGACGACCTAACATCACCTAATAGAATTAGGAACAGCAACAAAGTGCTTATCATGCGCCACCCACGAGCCACGGAAGGGGTAGTGAGTTGCTCCCCAAAATTTTTCCGAGCCTTCTTTAATTACTTGCTTAAGTTGTAAATAGCCTTTCGCTGCTTGTTTTTTACCCTCCTACATTCAAAACTTCAAAGAGAGTATTCCAATGAACATTATCAAAAGCTTTCTTTAAGTCTGAAAATGCTAGAAACAGAAGTTTGAATCCTTAAACTATCTTCTAACAGAAGTTTTAGGGTCGGTACCGCTTCACGTGTAGCTATATCTCTCCGGAATCCAAACTGATTTTCGCCGAGGTCGGTTTATAGCAGTTTTTACATTCTTCTGTAAAGAACTGATGTTTTTATTTTGGAGCCATGAATTATTGAACTGATAGTTCGGTAATATTCACACCAGGCAGCACGTGATTCCTTTAGGACTGTTATTATTACATTTTTCTTAAAGTAAACGGTATTTTGCTTGTCTCATACATCTTGGATAACAGATGGAATAGTTCTCTCATGGCTGTTATTTCCAAGGCTACCAGAAAATCAGACGGAATGTCGTCTACTGTAGGAGCTTTGTTTCGACTTAAGTCTTTCAGCGCTCCGTCCTAAGTCCCACCTACGTTCTCTTCCCCCTCTACAATGCTGCCTTAAGTTCATCTACCTTATATAGAACCGCTATATACTCCTCCCACATTTAAGCTTTCCATTTTTTACTTAGAACTGGTTTTCCACCTGTGCCCTTGATATTCGTACAGCTGCTTCTTTATTCTCTTCTTCTTTAATTTCCTGTTAGTTGGAATCTATCTTTCCCCTAGTGATGTAAGCATCTATATCCTTACATTGTCCTCTACGTAATCCTCATTACTCATTTTGTATTCTCTGTGACTCATATTTGCGCAGAAGTTTGACGAAATTCAACTGTATCCTACCTCACCGAAAGAGATATCTAATATTATTAGCGCTCTTAAAAACAAATGTTCTAGCGGTTATGATGAAATAAGCATTACCATAATTAAATGTTGCTCCTCAGAACTTTGTGACATACTGAGTTAGTTATGTAAGGAATCCCTCCACGGTGATACTTTTCCAGATAGGCTTCAATGTGCTATTGTCAAACCATCACACAAAAAAGGAGACATATCATCAGTGGAGAACGTATTGGCAATACTTTCAAAACTGTTTGAAAGGGTTATGTACAATAGACTTTATAAACACTTAGTACAGAAAAATATTCTCATTCACAATCAGTTTGGATTTCGGAAAGCATTGTCATCTGATCAAGCTATATTCACTTTTACAGACGATATATTAGAATCAATAAATCAAACGTTACTACCACTTGGAATATTCTGTGATCTAGCTAAAGCTTTTGGTTGAGTTAAGCATGATATCCTTACACAAAAGTTATAATATTATGGGATAACAGGATATGGTTCTCATCCTATCTTTTTAATAGAAAACAGTGTGTGTCTGTATCAGGTTTACCACATAACAATTGTTGATGTTGTTGTGGTCATCAGTCCTGAGACTGGTTTGATGCAGCTCTCCATGCTACTCTATCCTGTGCAAGCCTCTTCATCTCCCAGCACCTACTGCAACCTACATCCTTCTGAATCTGCTTAGTGTATTCATCTCTTGGTCTCCCTCTACGATTTTTACCCTCCACGCTGCCCTCCTATACTAAGTTGGTGATCCCTTGATGCCTCAGAACATGTCCTACCAACCGATCCCTTCTTCTGGTCAAATTGTGCCACAAACTTCTCTTCTCCCCAATCCTATTCAATACTTCCTCATTAGTTATGTGATCTACCCATCTAATCTTCAGCATTCTTCTGTAGCACCACATTTCGAAAGCTTCTATTCTCTTCTTGTCCAAACTATTTATCGTCCGGGTTTCACTTCCATACATGGCTACACTCCATACAAATACTTTCAGAAATGACTTCCTGACACTAAAATCTATACTCGATGTTATCAAATTTCTCTTCTTCAGAAACGCTTTCCTTGCCATTGCCAGTCTACATTTTATATCCTCTCTACTTCGACCATCATCAGTTACTTTCCTCTCCAAATGGCAAAACTCCTTTACTACTTCAATTACCTCAGCATCACCCGCTTTAATGTGACTACATTCCATTATCCTCGTTTCGCTTTTGTTGATGTTCATCTTATATCGTCCTTTCAAGACACTGTCCATTCCGTTCAACTACTCTTCAAAGTCCTTTTCTGTCTCTGTCAGAATTACAATGTTATCGGGGAACCTCAAAGTTTTTATTTCTTCTCCATGGAATTTAATACCAACTTCGAATTTTTCTTTTGTTTCCTTTACTGCTAGCTCGATATACAGATTGAATAACATCGGGGAGTGGCTACAGCCCTGTCTTACTCCCTTCCCAACCACTGCTTCCCTTTCATGTCCCTCGACTCTTATAACTGCCAGCTGGTTTCTGTACAAATTGTAAATAGCCTTTCGCTGCCTGTATTTTACCCCTGCCACCTTTAGAATTTGAAAGAGAGTATTCCAGTCAACATTGTCAAACGCTTTCTCTAAGTCTACAAATGCTAGAAACGTAGGTTTGCCTTCTCGTAATCTTTATTCTAAGATAAGTCGTAAGGTCAGTATTGCCTTACGTGTTCCAGTGTTTCTACGGAATCCAAACTGATCATCCCCGAGGTCGGCTTCTACCAGTTTTTCGATTCGTCTGTAAAGAATTCGTGTTAGTATTTTGCAGCTGTGGCTTATTAAACTGATTGTTCGGTAATTTTCACATCTGTCAACACCTGGTTTCTTTGGGATTGGAATTATTATATTCTTCTTGAAGTCTGAGGGTATTTCGCCTGTTTCATACATCTTGCTCACCAGATGGTAGAGTTTTGTCAGGACTGGCTCTCCCAAGGCCGTCTGTAGTTCCAATGGAATGTTGTCTACTCCCGGGGCCTTGTTTCGACTCAGGTCTTTCAGTGCTCTGTCAAACTCTTCACGCAGTATCGTATCTCCCATTTCATCTTCATCTACATCCTCTTCCATTTTCATAATATTGTCCTCAAGTACATCGCCCTTGTATAGACCCTCTATATACTCCTTCCACCTTTCTGCTTTCCCCTCTTTGCTTAGAACTGGGTTTCCATCTGAGCTCTTGATATTCATACAAGTGGTTCTCTTATCTCCAAAGGTCTCTTTAATTTTCCTGTGGGCAGTATCTATCTTACCCCTAGTGAGATAAGCCTCAACATCCTTCCATTTGTCCTCTAGCCATCCCTGCTTAGCCATTTTGCACTTCCTGTCGATATCATTTTTGAGACCTTTGTATTCCTTTTTGCCTGCTTCATTTACTGCATTTTTATATTTTCTCCTTTCATCAATTAAATTCAATATTTCTTCTGTTACCCAAGTATTTCTACTAGCCCTCGTCCTTTTACATACTTGATCCTCTGCTTCCTTCACTACTTCATCCCTCAAAGCTACCCATTCTTCTTCTACTGTATTTCTTTCCCCCATTCTACATCTACATCTACATCTATACTCCGCGAGCCACCTTACGGTGTGTGGCGGAGGGTACTTATTGTACCACTATCTGATCCCCCCTTCCCTGTTCCATTCACGAATTGTGCGTGGGAAGAACGACTGCTTGTAAGTCTCCGTATTTGCTCTAATTTCTCGGATCTTTTCGTTGTGATCATTACGCGAGATATATGTGGGCGGTAGTAATATGTTGCCCATCTCTTCCCGGAATGTGCTCTCTCGTAATTTCGATAATAAACCTCTCCGTATTGCGTAACGCCTTTCTTGAAGTGTCCGCCAGTGGAGCTTGTTCAGCATCTCCGTAACGCTCTCGCGCTGACTAAATGTCCCCATGACGAATCGCGCTGCTCTTCGCTGGATCATGTCTATCTCTTCTATTAATCCAACCTGGTAAGGGTCCCATACTGATGAGCAATACTCAAGAATCGGACGAACAAGCGTTTTGTAAGCTACTTCTTTCGTCGATGAGTCACATTTTCTTAGAATTCTTCCTATGAATCTCAACCTGACGCCTGCTTTTCCCACTATTTGTTTTATGTGATCATTCCACCTCAGATCGCTCCGGATAGTAACTCCTAAGTATTTTACGGTCGTTACCGCTTCCAATGATTTACCACCTATGGCATAATCGTACTGGAATGGATTTCTGCCCCTATGTATGCGCATTATATTACATTTATCTACGTTTAGGGAAAGCTGCCAGCTGTCGCACCATGCATTAATCCTCTGCAGGTCCTCCTGGAGTACGTACGAGTCTTCTGATGTTGCTACTTTCTTGTAGACAACCGTGTCATCTGCAAATAGCCTCACGGAGCTACCGATGTTGTCAACTAAGTCATTTATGTATATTGTAAACAATATAGGTCCTGTCACGCTTCCCTGCGGTACTCCCGAAATTACCTCTACATCTGCAGATTTTGAACCGTTAAGAATGACATGTTGTGTTCTTTCTTCTAGGAAATCCTGAATCCAATCACAAACCTGGTCCGATATTCCGTAAGCTCGTATTTTTTTCACTAAACGTAAGTGCGGAACCGTATCAAATGCCTTCCTGAAGTCCAGGAATACGGCATCAATCTGCTCGCCAGTGTCTACGGCACTGTGAATTTCTTGGGCAAATAGGGCGAGCTGAGTTTCACATGATCTCTGTTTGCGAAATCCATGTTGGTTATGATGAAGGAGATTTGTATTATCTAAGAACGCCATAATACGAGAACACAAAACATGTTCCATTATTCTACAACAGATTGACGTAAGCGAAATAGGCCTATAATTATTCGCATCTGATTTATGACCCTTCTTGAAAATGGGAACGACCTGCGCTTTCTTCCAGTCGCTAGGTACTTTACGTTCTTCCAGCGATCTACGATAAATTGCTGATAGAAAGGGGGCAAGTTCTTTAGCATAATCACTGTAGAATCTTAAGGGTATCTCGTCTGGTCCGGATGCTTTTCCGCTACTAAGTGATAGCAGTTGTTTTTCAATTCCGATATCGTTTATTTCAATATTTTCCATTTTGGCGACCGTGCGACGGCTGAAGTCAGGGACCGTGTGCGATTTTCCGCAGTGAAACAGCTTCGGAACACTGAATTCAGTATTTCTGCCTTTCTTCGGTCGTCCTCTGTTTCGGTGCCATCGTGGTCAACGAGTGACTGATTAGGGGATTTAGATCCGCTTACCGATTTTACATATGACCAAAACTTTTTAGGGTTCATGTTTAGATTGTTTGCCAATGTTTTATGTTCGAATTCGTTGAATGCTTCTCTCATTGATCTCTTTACGCTCTTTTTCGCTTCGTTCAGCTTTTCCTTATCAGCTATGATTCGACTACTCTTAAACCTATGATGAAGCTTTCTTTGTTTCCGTAGTACCTTTCGTACATGATTGTTATACCACGGTGGATCTTTCCCCTCGCTTTGGACCTTAGTCGGTACGAACTTATCTAAGGCGTACTGGACAATGTTTCTGAATTTTTTCCATTTCTGTTCCACATCCTCTTCCTCAGAAATGAACGTTTGATGGTGGTCACTCAGATATTCTGCGATTTGTGCCCTATCACTCTTGTTAAGCAAATATATTTTCCTTCCTTTCTTGGCATTTCTTATTACACTTGTAGTCATTGATGCAACCACTGACTTATGATCACTGATACCCTCTTCTACATTCACGGAGTCGAAAAGTTCCGGTCTATTTGTTGCTATGTGGTCTAAAACGTTAGCTTCACGAGTTGGTTCTCTAACTATCTGCTCGAAGTAATTCTCGGACAAGGCAGTCAGGATAATGTCACAAGAGTCTCTGTCCCTGGCTCCAGTTCTGATTGTGTGACTATCCCATTCTATACCTGGTAGATTGAAGTCTCCCCCTATTACAATAGTATGATCACGAAACTTCTTCACGACGTTCTGCAGGTTCTCTCTGAGGCGCTCAACTACTACGGTTGCTGATGCAGGTGGTCTATAGAAGCATCCGACTATCATATCTGACCCACCTTTGATACTTAACTTAACCCAGATTATTTCACATTCGCATTCGCTAATAACTTCACTGGATATTATTGAATTCTTTACTGCTATAAATACTCCTCCACCATTGGCGTTTATCCTATCCTTGCGGTATATATTCCATTCTGTGTCTAGGATTTCGTTACCGTTCACTTCCGGTTTTAACCAACTTTCCGTTCCTAATACTATATGCGCACTATTTCCTTCAATAAGAGATACTAATTCAGGAACCTTGCCCTGGATACTCCTGCAGTTTACCAATATTACGTTAACTTTTCCTGTTTTTGGTCTCTGAGGACGGACGTTCCTTATCAACGATGATAATGTCCTCTCTGGTAAGCCGTCAGGTATTTTATCGTTTCGCCCAAGGGGGGGTCCCTCTAACCTAAAAAACCCCCGTGTGCACGCCACACGTACTCTGCTACCCTAGTAGCTGCTTCCGGTGTGTAGTGCACGCCTGACCTGTCTAGGGGGGCCCTACAGTTCTCCACCCAATAACGGAGGTCGATGAATTTGCAACCATTATAGTCGCAGAGTCGTCTGAGCCTCTGGTTTAGACCCTCCACACGGCTCCAAACCAGAGGACCGCGATCGACTCTGGGCACTATGCTGCAGATATTAAGCTCAGCTTGCACTCCGCGTGCGATGCTGGTTGTCTTCACCAAATCAGCCAGCCGCCGGAAGGAACCAAGGATGGCCTCAGAACCCAAGCGGCAGGCGTCATTCGTTCCGACATGTGCTACTATCTGCAGCCGGTCACACCCAGTGCGTTCAATAGCTGCCGGAAGGGCCTCCTCCACATTACGGACGAGACCCCCCGGCAAGCACACCGAGTGCACACTGGCATTCTTCCCCGACCTACCCGCTATTTTCCTGAGGGGCTCCATAACCCGCCTAACGTTGGAGCTCCCTATAACTAATAGGCCCGCCCTCTGTGACTGTCGGGACCTTGCCGGAGAATCGGCCACTGGCCCAACAGGCGAGGCATCCTGTGGTGGCTCGGAAACGATGTCATCACCACTAGGAAGCACCGCGTACCTGTTGGAATGGGGTAAGGCAGCTGCCACGCGACCAGATCCCACCTTCGCCTTTCGGCCAGGCACGCGCGAGCCCACCACTGTCCGCCATTCACCCTGGAGTGATGGCTGACCGGTAAGATGCTCACTGCCGGAAGACGCAGCGACATCAGGGGTTCCATGTGATTCCAAGGCCACCGAAGTAGGCATAGGTCTCACCACAGTTGCCCCAACGCCACTACGAGCCGACGCCTGCGCCTCGAGCTCGATGAGCCTAACAGACAAAGCCTCCACCTGCCCCCGAAGAGTGGCCAATTCTCCTTGCGTCCGCTCACAACAACCACAGTCCCTACACATGACTATGTTTACCCTACTCTATACGGTGACAAATTCCCAAGATAATCTTCTGATGAGCTACTCTGATAATCAAGAAACACTCACTGAAATACGAGACGCGAAAACTACGCTAGGTTTTCCCAGAAAAACTATTTAAAAGCTAAGCGCAGCAAATAAGTACAAAAACGCTTTATACAAACAGTACTCGCTGCTGCTGGTGCTCTCGCTCTGGCTGTCACAAGACAACTGCTGATTCAAGTGACTAGTGGCTAACGGCCGCGAAACAAACAAAAGACGGTTTTAGGGCGCTTTCTGTTCTAAACGATCAAGAAAACACTAAGAAATCGAACACGAAAACTACGTAAAGTTTTATCAAGAACTGTTAGTTACTATGCAGAGAAGATAAACACAAATAGAATCCCTTCCTTAGTGGAAGGTCGTAAACAAAATGCAAAATAAACGCTTTATACAAACAGTACTCGCTGCTGCTGGTGCTCTCGCTCTGGCTGTCAATTGTTCCCTTATGCTCTCCCTGAAACTCTGTACAACCTCTGGTTCTTTCAGTTTATCCAGGTAGCATCTCCTTAAATTTCCACCTTTTTGCGGTTTCTTCAGTTGTAATCTACAGGTCATAACCAATAGATTGTGGTCAGAGTCCACATCTGCCCCTGGAAATGTCTTACAATTTAAAACCTTGTTCCTAAATCTCTGTCTTACCATTATATAATCTATCTAATACCTTTTAGTGTCTTCTGGGTTCTTCCATGTATACAACTTTCTTTCATGATTCTTAAACCAAGTGTTAGCTATGATTATGTTGTGCTCTGTGCAAAATTCTAGCAGGTGGCTTCCTCTTTCATTTCTTAGCCCCAATCCATATTCACCTACTACGTTTCCTTCTCTCCCTTTTACTACATTCGAATTCCAGTCACCCATGACTGTTAAATTTTCGTCTCCCTTCACTATCTGAATAATTTCTTTTATTTCATCAAACATTTCTTCAATTTCTTCGTCATCTGCAGAGCTACTTGGCATCACATAACAAAAGTCATTCAAAATATGAAACCATCAGACAGGTAGTGCTCCATAGCTCTATTTTAGGCCTCTTGTTGTTCCTATTATACATTATTGACCTTACATATGTAGTGTCACAAAATGCAAATTCTCTCTAATTTGCAGATGATACAAGTATTGGTACAAAAAACAGTACCCTATCTCACTGAGCAATCAGCTAATGAAGTATTTGTAAGTATCAAGGGGTGGTTCTCAGCAAATGGATTGTCACTGAATTTTGACAAGGTCCGGTACATACAGTTTAGCACCTCACAAAGAATACCTGATTCTATAAGTATAACAAACAATGAAATTAAAGCTGTAGACAGTGTCAAATTTTTAGGGCTGCAAATTGATAACAACCTATATATGAAAACTCACACTCTAGACTTAATGAAACGCCTCAGTTCAGCTACATTTGCAATATGCATGATAGCAGAAATAGGTGATTTAAAAATGAAGTTACTTTATTCGGCCTACTTCCATTCACTATTCAGTTATAGAATCATCTTTTCGGGAAACTCCTCTCACAAAGAGAACATTTTCAAAATTCAGAAACGAGTCATTAAAATTATATCTGGTATCATGCAGAGACCTCTTTAAGAAACTTGGTATTCTGACTACCATTTCTCAGTACACATACTCATTGATGTCCTTTGTCATTTCCAACATGTCTCTTTTTGCACAAAATAGTGTAAAACATGATTATAATACAGGTACCAAAAACAATCTGTATAAGGACTATAAAAGCTTAACATTAGCACGAATAGGACTCAAATACATGAGTACTGTTATGTTCAAAGAACTTACCGCAGCACATCAAAGGTCGTGTACGTGATTAAAATCGGTTTCAGAGTGAATTATTTGCGAAAAAAAAAAACATTGACTCCTTTGACATCCCAGAGACTCCTCTCCAAGGGACCCTTGGGAAACGATTAATGTAATGTAAATATAATGACCCAGCGACGGCCTCCATATTCCCAGCCTACAAGGCTCGACAGATGTTGAGTCGTAGCCCTGACTAAAAGACGTGTTCCACTACTGAGAGCAACTCCCTGCACAAGATATTCTGAATGAGCTGTTCCTGTACAAAATATTTAGAATGGAACAATGAATTTCCTTGAGACAGAGAAGCTACTGTCCTTGCATCGGCACGGCTTTAGATAGCATCGCTCCTGCGAAACGCAACTCGCCCTTTTTTCACACGATATGTTGCGAACGATGGATGAAGGGTATCAGACGGATGCCATATTCCTAGACTTTCGGAAAGCGTTTGACTCGATGCCTCACTGCAGACTCCTAACTAAAATACGAGCATATGGGATTCGTTCCCAAATTTGTGAATGGCTCGAAGACTTCTTAAGTAATAGAACCCAGTACGTTATCCTCGATGGTGAGTGTTCATCGCCGGTGAAGTTATCATCTGGAGTGCCCCAGTGAAGTGTGGTAGGTCCGTTGTTGTTTTCTATCTACATAATTGACCTTTTGGATAGGGTGGATAACAATGTATGGCTGTTTGCTGATGATGCTGTGGTGTACGGGAAGGTGTCGTCGTTGAGTGACTGTAGGAGTATACAAGATGACTTGGACAGGATTTGTGATTGGTGTAAAGAATGACAGCTAACTCTAAATAAAGATAAATGTAAATTAATGCAGATGAATAGGAAAACAATCCCGTAATGTTTGAATATTCCATTAGTAGTGTAGCGCTTGACACAGTCACATCGATTAAATATTTGAGCGTAACGTTGCAGAGCGATATGAAGTTGGACAAGCATGTAATGGCAGTTGTGGGGAAGGCGGATAGTCGTCTTCGGTTCATTGGTAGAATTTTGGGAAGATGTGGTTCATCTGTAAAGGAGACCGATTATAAAACACTAATACGATCTATTCTTGAGTACTGCTCAAGCGTTTGGGATCCCTATCAGGTCGAATTGAGGGAGGACATAGAAGCAATTCAGAGGCGGGCTGCTAGATTTGATACTGGTAGGTTTGATCATCACGCGAGTGTTACGGAAATGCTTCAGGAACTTGGGTGTGAGTCTCTAGAGGGAAGGAGGCGTTCTTTTCGTGAATCGCTGCTGAGGAAATTTAGAGAACCAGCATTTGAGGCTGACTGCAGTACAATTTTACTGCCTCCAACTTATATTTCGCCGAAAGACCACAAAGATAAGATAAGAGAGATTAGGGCTCGTACAGAGGCATATAGGCAGTCATTTTTCCATCGTTCTGTTTGGGAGGGGAACAGGGAGAGAAGATGCTAGTGTTGGTACGAGGTACCCTCCGCCACGCACCGTATGGTAGATTGCGGAGTATGTACGTAGGTGTAGATGTAGATGTAGATTAATTCCATCTGCATGACCACAGGGATCCTACTATGAATACTACACTACAACTTAAATATCTCTTTTTGGTCGTGAGTTATTTTAAACTGACGGTTGCTCGAACAGGCATGAATGAAAATCACAATCCTTGGCGTATTGGTACAGATGAAACTGGCAATCATAAAATACGCCAAAGCAAGTCGTCAACAGCACTGTTACAACCAATCGCAATAATATCCGCGAATGTAGTCTGGGTAGTTGAAAGTTTGAGTGAATAGATCAACGTATTACATATATAGGCCTCTCGCGACAGAATAATGGAGGGGGTTCGGCAGCAATGGCGATTTTTAGCGCCAGCATGACGTCACTGTGGATGGCATTCATTGATGTGCGAAAGAAACTGGTATAGGCATGCAAATTCAAATGCAGAGATTCGAGGCAGAATACGGCACTGCGGTCGGCAACTCCTACATAAGACAACAAGTGTGTGGCACAGTTGTTAGATCGGTTACTGCTGCTACAATGGCGTATTATTAAGATTTAATTGAGTTTGAACGTAGTGTTATAGTCGACGTACGCGCGATGGGACGCAGAATCTCCGAGGTAACCATGAAGAGGCGATTTTCCCGTAAGACAATCTCACGAGTGTACCATGAATATCAGGAATCCGGTAAAACACCAAATCTCCCATATCGCTGCAGGCGGTAGAATATCCTGCAAGTACGGGACCTACGACGACTGAAGAGTCGTTCAACGTGACACAAGTGCAACCGTTCCGAAAATTGCTGCAGATTTCAGTGCTGGGCCATCAACAAGTGTCAGCGTGCGAATCATTCAACGAAACATCATCGATATGAGCTCTCTGAGCTGAAGGTCCACTCGTGTTCCCTTGATGACTGCACGACACAAAGCTTTACATCTTGCCTGGAACCGTCAACACCGATATTAGACTGTTGATGAGTGAAAAAGTTTTACCTGGTCGGAGAAGTCTCGTTTCAAATTGTATCGAGTGGATGGACGTCTACGGGTATGGAGACAACGTCTTGAACCCATAGACACTCCATGTCAGCAGGGGATTGTTCAAGCTG
Source organism: Schistocerca serialis cubense (assembly GCF_023864345.2). Classification (NCBI taxonomy): domain Eukaryota; kingdom Metazoa; phylum Arthropoda; class Insecta; order Orthoptera; family Acrididae; genus Schistocerca; species Schistocerca serialis. Next base: position 521,617,493 of record NC_064641.1, read on the forward strand.
GTGGAAGCTCTATAATGGTGTGGGGCGAGTGCAGTTGGAGTGATATTGGACCCTTGATACGTCTAGACACGACTATGGCAGGTGACACGTACGTAAGCAATCTGTCTGATCGCCTGCATCCATTTATATTGCACTCTTTAGGACTTCGGCGGTTCCAGCAGGACGACACCCCAAACATCCGGAATTGCTACAGAGTGGCTCCAAGAAGACTCTCCTGAGTTTAAACGCTCCCGCTGGCCACCGAACTCCCCAGACATGACATTAGTGAGCGCTTCTGGGATACCTTGCAACGTGCCGTTCAGAAGAGATCTCCACCCCCTCGTACTCTTACGTTTTTACTGACAGCCTGCAGGTTTTATGGTGTTAATTCCCTCCAGCCCTGCTTCAAACATTAGTCGAGTCCATACTACGTCGTATTCTGGCAATTCTGCGTGCTCTCGTGGGCCCCCGCACGATATTAGACAGGTGTATGAATTTCTTTGGATCTTCAGTGTATAAAGCAGTGGCACCGATGCGCTACTATACCAAAATCATCTCTTGCGAATTTTCAGTGTAGTTGTAAGACACCATAATAAAGAAAAGTCCACCGACGCCGAGGAAATGCCGTTCCTTGAAAAAGAAAAGAAGGCATTTAGTTGAATGTCTACTGCTTAAGTGAGGTTCGAAAATTTTACCTTTACTAATATTTGCATTTCTGCTGAAAACTTTGTGATTGAATATGCTGTGTACTATTTTTTGCATAGTTCTAAGCGAGGAAATCGATTCTCAGCCAGCCCACATTACAATAGACAGTAGTAATAATGAGCATTGGAAACGTACTGTTGTGACACTTCTTAGTGCTGTGACATGCAACATGTATGACGCACGAGCTACTACTATAGCTCACTGATTTGACGCATTTAAACAATCGACTTTGACGACTGTTTTTTTCTCTCCTTTTGGTCATCAGTCATCCGACTGCTTCGATGCGGCCCCCCAAGTATTTCTGGTTCAAATGGTTCAAATGGCTCTGAGCACTATGGGATTCAACATCTTAGGTCATCAGTCCCCTAGAACTTAGAACTACTTAAACCTAACTAACCTAAGGACATCACACACATCCATGCCCGAAGCAGGATTCGAACCTGCGACCGTAGCAGTCCCGCGGTTCCGGACTGTAGCGCCTAGAACTGCACGGTCACCGCGGCCGGCCAGTATTTCTCTCTCGTGTGACACCCAGAATGGCAACTGCACCTTTCGTTCTCATATATTTCTTAGACGTGTTGTAATATCTCTACCGAGGTGGCTTCTAGTAGCTTCTGTATTCTTCTGCAAAGAAATTGTGTTAGTATTTTGCATCCATGAATTATTAAACTGATATTCAAACCTGGCGGCACCTGCTTTGTTTAGAACTCCAGTTTCCTCAACCATCACTGACGTTATTTCCATATGTATTTTCCCAACATCCTGTCCGTCCTTCTTGTCATTGTTTTTCATATATTCTTATCTTTAATGATTCTCCGGAGAAGCTCCTCATTTCTTATCTTATCTTTCCATTTGATTGTGAACAGTCTTCTGTAGCACCACACGTCATACACTTAGATTCTCTTGTGCTCCGATTTTCCCGCTTTCCATGATTCATTACTATATAATGCTGTTGTCCTAAAGTACGGTCTCAGATATTTCTTCCGTAGGTAAAGACCTATTTTTCATAGAGGTCGAGTTCTCTTGGCCAGGAATGCTCTCTTTGCTGTGCTAGTTCGCTTTCGATGTCCTCCTTGCTCCGTCCGTGATTGGTTATTTTGCTTGCACGGTATCAAAGTTCCTTAACTTCGCCCTCTTCGTGAGCATCAATTTCACTGTTCAGTTGCACGCTATTCTCATTTCTGCGACTCGTCGTTACCTTTGCGTTTTCCGGTGTACTCTCATTCCATATTCTGTAGTCACGACCATTTAACAGGTCCTGTAATTCTTCTTTATTTTCACCTACACCATTTTACCTAAATCTCACCCAACCCTTTCGTTTTCTTCCAACTTTTCTTGCAGTCATCTCCCCTTGTCTTGCCTACATTTAAAATTTCTTTCATTTCGAAGCTTTCTTTTTTCAGTTATCTTCATCGTATCCATATTAGTTTGTCCAACTTCTGTGACTGCATCTAAAGAGGTGTTCACTTTTCTAAATCTGAACTGACTGTTGTGGTATTTTTTACAGCAGCAGCTATAGCTCATTAGACCAGTATCCCACTTCTTTGCACCAGATGTTTACTGGCGAGTCTCTGCATCCTCTACGTAGGCTTCATAATCATTAAACTGTGATCTGAGTCTAAATGCGCTTCTCGGTACGTCTTAGAATCCGTTTTAATTCAACTGGAATTTTCTCATATCTCCGGGTTTTTCCAAGTATACCTCCTCCCTTGTCATTTTTGAACAGTGTGTTCGCAATTACTAGCTGAAACTTAATGATAAAATCAATTAGTTTTTCTCCTCTCTCAGTCGTACAACGAAGCACACATTTTTCCTGAACACATTTTTTTTCTTTTCCTTCCACTAGTACCTCGTTCCAGTTCCCCACGATTATTACGTTATCATCTCCTTTTACATAGGATTTCCTTTATTTTCATACTGAATTAACCGTTCAGTAGCACCAAATACTAACGTTTCATCTTCTGCTTCTGACGTCAGCATGTTTACTTCCATTAGTATCGTTGATCTTGGTTAGCCGTTGATTCTGATGATAACGACCATACCACTCAACTGTTAGCAGTAACGTATTCCCTACCTTACTTTCCCATTCGTAATGAATTCTATCCCATTTTTTATCATTTTGTGCTGCTGTTGTTATTACCCTGCATTCGTCTGATCAGAGCTCCTTGTTTCCTTTATCCGACTCTGTAGCTTCCTTACCTTGTTTAGGTATGTGGAATTTGACGCTGCGACTAATCAAATGGCATCCTTTCGTTAGTTTTTTCTCCCCTTTGGTATTCCCCTCGATGAGATCCGAGGGGGGGTCAATCCGCAATATTCCGCCAATGGAGAGATTATTATGACACTTTTTTCAGCTACGTTTGTTTATATGTACGTAATATGTATTGTTGATGCACATAGAGTGTCTTTAATGCTGTAGTTTCCGTTGCAAATCTAACGAAAGTAACAGGCCACCGAATTGCATGCAGGTTAAGCACACATCAGTTTTATACTTATCCAATACTAATGTGAAGACAATAAAACATAAAGCAAATAGAATCAGAATAACTTAACTCTCTATAAACAGAAGTGTCAGAAGGATAGAGGTCACTGTTTCTCCAAGAAATACGTTTCTATCGAAGTGACAGCTTTTCATGTTGGTACGTTTTCAAAACGTTGCCTTAAACTTTATTAACCCTACTCGCTTTGAAAATGTAGCGATAGTTTCCTTGTTCATATGAACCACTATTCATTACTTCTTCCTTCTTGAAAAGTAGTACAGCTGTAAAAAGGTCTCCGATATTAGTTCTCGGAAGACTATTAATGTTACTTTAGTTGTGGGTTAACATATATGACTGACTTTCCTTTTGTTTTAAAATTCTAATGAAGAGATCGGAGCTAGAGCTCGTTAAGAAACAAAAATTGAAAAAAAGAAAGAAAACGAAACACTACAGGTGGACCAAAGTTTCAACGCTCTTCTCATCTGTAAGGCATTTAAAAATTTAAGAACATTTATAGAGAAGTTTGTTTCAGAATGGAAACGGAAGCTGCACACTTAACTCTTTCATATGTGTTTGAAGTACAGTTAGAACCGTCCGTAAAAAGGAAACCATTTATCTAAAAGTAGAGGAGGACAATACGAAAGACGAGAATACAGTAATGTTTGTGACTTGTCTTTTGAACCGATAGGCTGAGTGTGTGGAGAACAGAACTGACGCCTGTAACATACACTCCTGGAAATGGAAAAAAGAACACATTGACACCGGTGTGTCAGACCCACCATACTTGCTCCGGACACTGCGAGAGGGCTGTACAAGCAATGATCACACGCACGGCACAGCGGACACACCAGGAACCGCGGTGTTGGCCGTCGAATGGCGCTAGCTGCACAGCATTTGTGCACCGCCGCCGTCAGTGTCAGCCAGTTTCCCATGGCATACGGAGCTCCATCGCAGTCTTTAACACTGGTAGCATGCCGCGACAGCGTGGACGTGAACCGTATGTGCAGTTGACGGACTTTGAGCGAGGGCGTATAGTGGGCATGCGGGAGGCCAGGTGGACGTACCGCCGAATTGCTCAACACGTGGGGCGTGAGGTCTCCACAGTACATCGATGTTGTCGCCAGTGGTCGGCGGAAGGTGCACGTGCCCGTCGACCTGGGACCGGACCGCAGCGACGCACGGATGCACGCCAAGACCGTAGGATCCTACGCATTGCCGTAGGGGACCGCACCGCCACTTCCCAGCAAATTAGGGACACTGTTGCTCCTGGAGTATCGGCGAGGACCATTCGCAACCGTCTCCATGAAGCTGGGCTACGGTCCCGCACACCGTTAGGCCGTCTTCCGCTCACGCCCCAACATCGTACAGCCCGTCTCAAGTGGTGTCGCGACAGGCGTGAATGGAGGGACGAATGGAGACGTGTCGTCTTCAGCGATGAGAGTCGCTTCTGCCTTGGTGCCAATGATGGTCGTATGCGTGTATGGCGCCGTGCAGGTGAGCGCCACAATCAGGACTGCATACGACCGAGGCACACAGGGCCAATACCCGGCATCATGGTGTGGGGAGCGATCTCCTACACTGGCCGTACACCACTGGTGATCGTCGAGGGGACACTGAATAGTGCACGGTACATCCAAACCGTCATCGAACCCATCGTTCTACCATTCCTAGACCGGCAAGGGAACTTGCTGTTCCAACAGGACAATGCACGTCCGCATGTATCCCGTGCCACCCAACGTGCTCTAGAAGGTGTAGTCAACTACCCTGGCCAGCAAGATCTCCGGATCTGTCCCCCATTGAGCATGTTTGGGAGTGGATGAAGCGTCGTCTCACGCGGTCTGCACGTCCAGCACGAACGCTGCTCCAACTGAGGCGCCAGGTGGAAATGGCATGGCAAGCCGTTCCACAGGACTACATCCAGCATCTCTACGATCGTCTCCATGGGAGAATAGCAGCCTGCATTGCTGCGAAAGGTGGATATACACTGTACTAGTGCCGACATTGTGCATGCTCTGTTGCCTGTTTCTATGTGCCTGTGGTTCTGTCAGTGTGATCATGTGATGTATCTGACCCCAGGAATGTGTCAATAAAGTTTCCCCTTCCTGGGACAATGAATTCACGGTGTTCTTATTTCAATTTCCAGGAGTGTATATGTATACAGCTCATAACATGTCACAACAGATGCGGATGCCTTAGCGAAGGCGGTACCAAGGCTAGCAGCTCGAGTCTAGTTTGATAAACTGAGAAACGATCGAGATAACTGGAGTGGAACTCCTTGTCTATTTAATTCCGATAACTTTGCCCCAGGAAGTAGAAAGCGGCTCATAGGAAACATTTTACTCAGTATAGCTCCATTACCTTCGCTTGCCGTGAGTTTTTTCGTAACTCGTTGTAGGCTATTTGAAAGTATTCAATTTACTTGAGCATCTGTAATCAGATACGGAATATCTCAAGGTGATCACTGTGTAAATGACCATATAGGTACTACCCCAGCTCATTTAATTAGAAGGTACACCTAGCTTCCTTATTAGTGTTGTTACTTCATAGAAATTTCAGAAAATACAGTTTTATGTTTCCTTCGACAATATCTAATAATAACTATTTAGCGATCAAAAATAGGTAACGAGGGTGATGTGTTACATAAATACATTTTAATATCTCTTGTTATTGTACTAAAATCTGAAGGAGATGGCGGAGGAACGTAACGGGTAATCTTCGTATGGCATAGCACTGTCAAAACGACAAACCTATATTTATGATATGGATTTATCGTAATTTGTGCCTTTTTCTTCCCTGTGCCTTCATTTAACTACTTTACTTAAACCATGAGCTCGTAATATTCATTCAATTAATCACTTCGCTTTAGAAGAATATTAAATTTCAGAACTAGATTAGGTGCAAATCTTCTGAGAATATCACGGCCGCTTCTTGACGTGTGCCTGTCGGCATTCTTCTCTGGATTTTAGGCAGCCGACCGTTTAGTGGTCTTTTTTCATCTTTCTACTAACACAATTATTGGTCACCATTTGTAGAGGAACACTTCCTCGCGTATATATTTCACGCGATTTCCGTTCGGAAACAGCGTGACTTCGTCTCCTGAGACAACGAAGAAAACTTCCCGCAGCACCTAGAGGCAATGTAATTGAAATAAAATGTTTTTAAAACTATTCAGGAGGAGGAGGGAATACGATACCATTTTATTTAATTTTTTTTTTCTATTTCATGCCGCAGCTAAATGTTTATAATATAGGGTGGAGAGAGAGAAAGAGCAAAACACTCCTAGACAGAGGAGGTTATTGGTGTATGATGCAATTAAAGAAAACTTGATACAGTCGCCGAGTGACATCTGTGGGTGAAAAAAGGAACTTAAACTGGGCCATGGGGGCTTAAATGTGAAGCGGCATAGAGGTGGTTATGAAGAGATAATGATTCCTTGCGTTTTATATGAACAATAGGTTTATTGTTAATACTCCGTTCACTCGATGAAGAAAGAATTGTTATGGACTATTTCCGAATAATGATTGAGAGATTTTTATATGAAAATGCTTTCGCAGAAAATAAAATGCTAAAAGGGAGATGGAATGCAAGAAAGTTCGTTGGAGAGAAAAATATTTGTAAACGAATATACGAGTTTCTTTTTTGACGTCAGTAAATTGTAAATTATTCGAAGTGCTTGCAGCAAATTTCATTACTCAGACGGCAGTCTGCTATTTGTTTTATAAGGTAGTTATAGCTTTTAGTTAGTAATATTTCTAGTGTAACTGATGGTGTAAGAAGTTATTGCAATACGGACACCATTGCAGGTAGGTTGGAGCAGATCACAACTTTATTTTTAATCCAAGTAACTAAATTAATAATAAAATGGTATTTCACGGCAGTTGAGTGCAGGTTTGACTTGATGTTCGGCAGTGGTAAATTATTACTGGTAATCCTGGCCTCAAAACGTGTGACGTAGGAAAGGCGAGAAACGTCTTTCATTAATCTGAATATGTGTTATTTTTCTTCAGCCTGTCGACTGCAGCATTTTACACTATAAAGCCGCAACGAAAATTTCAAAAGCAAAAAAGTATCTCTCGTGAAACACAGCTCTTAACTTTACTGATCTTTACGTTACCATCAGAAACCTCACCTTATGTATTGTTAGATATAAGTCTTGTCCCAGTACGCAGGTGACCGAATTTAAAAATATTCACAAAATATTTCATTCGCCTCATGATAGCAATCCGATTCACGCCGTTTCTTTTGGTACACTGGCACACTGAAAGGTTCAGTCCACCTCTGCTGGTGGCTCTCTACAGCAGGGGAATCCAGGCTCTATGATTTATTCTATTTTATTTTAATTGTTGTCAAAAAGCCTTATCCGAACAAGTGGGTATGGTAATAATTTTGTTCCACAGAGAAAATTTGTGTGTCGGCAGGTTATCATGTCGACTCTCTCACATAGTAGGAGGTAGAAAAGAATCAGAAGCTACTCCTTTTAAATGTGCGGTTTGCGAGGAATTGTGAGAACCTGCCGACGACAAGTGCTGGAAAGCGATCGAAAGGACCAGTGTTTCCTCAGACTTCCAAATCATCTCCTGCTGAAGTAGAGGGGTGTGATTAGTAGCCTGTTTACGCGCGGGGGGCGGCTATACAAACTTCATCACCTCAACCTAAGCTGGAAAGCATGGAATACGTTCTGGGGAACAACGCGTACTGTGCCAGGGCTATAAGAATTGTTAACGAAATCTAACACCTGATGGAGTGACACGCCAGAAGAAGAAGAACAAGAAGTGTCGGTCATGGTGTTACTGCCACCCACTCCTTGAGTTTCGCACAGAATCGGTCATATATGCAGATCTTCCATATAGGTCAGAACGGCGAATGAGTAAACGGAAATGACTCGCAGTGTCGAGCGGGTGCAGCACGTCTTGTGCGTGTGGAAAAGTCGATGTTGGTATTATCAGACGATGTACTAATGACAGAATAATCGAATGCATGAAGCGTTGTAGGTAGAGCGAGAGGTCGCAGAAGGCCAGTGATGCTTACGGCATTGACGCCTCACATATTACTTGCTGCTAGTGGAAACAGGAGGCGGGACAGCATATATACAATGGTGAGCAGAGCATAAGTTTACAGATCGTAGTTGAACTGCTTACTCGAGAGTAGCTCAAAGCAGTACTACAGTTCTAGAGGTGTTGATACAATGCAGAGCAGTGGCATCAATGAACAAGGCAAATATTGCATTTTATCTAAAACTGCAGTTGCCGAAGCTGACATTTCATTAGACAGGAACCCAAGGAATTTCTCAGAGTGAGAAAGAAGTGGCAACTGAAGTAATAGCGTTTCTGCAGGATGACTCAGTGGAATGTGTGGTGTCGTATACTTTCGACTGTGCGGACTATGTACACCAGGAGTACAATGATGACGATACGTACTTACCAAGTGAAAGTAATGGTGAAACAGGGGTCGAGCAATGTCGTTCATCATCCTTGTCGGAAAGGAACCACAGAGTCCATTGAACCATGTTAGATGGTTCGAGATTTCCTCTGGGATCGATTGACTGGTTTGTTTCCATAGAACCTATTTGGTGGTCTGGATGAGCTGCGCCAAGCCAGTCAAGAGCAGAGCGCTAGCGGGCTAGGATGTTAAGTGGCACAGTGCGCACAAAGTGTTTCGAGCGTAACGGCTAGCGAGTGGACATGCTGTGGTGAGGCTGCTAGTGCGTATGTGAAGGAAAGCACATTCACAGACTTTCGCTAGTTCGGAGGAAGAAGGGGGGTACAACATGTTAGTCACCTTGTCTAGCGTGATGGTATGTAGCTATTGATACTTTGGTCTTCGAAAACGAGGGGACTGGTTTCGGTTTCACCCGATGAAGAGATCGTGTTCGAGAACTTCGTACAACTGTGAAGCTGATGTTCTAAGAGGAGAAAAAACATGGACGGCGCAGGTAACGAATAATTTGATTTGATTTGGTTGAATTACAGCACGAACTGTAAAATGCTGTATGGGTCAAGAAGAACCTGATGTTCCGGTAGTCAAGCGTGATAAGTGTTGTACGAGTAGCAAAAAGGCATGACCGGTCTAAGTGGTGGATGGATGTTAAGCAATTTTAAGTAACGGTGATGTGTACATGGTACTTTGATAAAACATTGTCTTCCGTGTCATTATAACATCTCGCTGTGTACGTTATATGTTACAATGGAAATTTTCTTGTTTGAGGACTGTGTATATTGGCACAGTTAATAATTACCGGAAATAGTGGAGAGCTCTCAGATTAATATGTTGATGACTCCTCTCGGTTAGCCGAGTGGTCTAGGGCGTTGCAGTCATGGACTGTGCGGCTGGTCCCGGCGGAGGTTCGAGTCCTCCCTCGAGCATGGGTGTGTGTGTTTGTCCTTAGGATAATGTAGGTTAAGTAGTGTGTAAGCTTAGGGACTGATGACCTTAGCAGTCCATAAGATTTCACACACATGTGAACATTTTTGAACTCTTCCGATAAACTGAATTTTATAAATTGCATTTCCTTTGGCTTACTAACTGTAAATGATCGCATAAGAGTTTCGGCTGTTCATTTTCTGTATGAGTTTTGGTTAAATTATTTATTATCAAGCGCTCGCGAAAATGATTGTGATAGAATGATCTATTTTGTGGAACTTTAATGGCAAGTGCCTTCTAGAATTGTTAGTTAGTATATTATCGTAAAGTATATGTTTTCACTAAAGTAGCCGAGGTGCTACTACTTTGGGGAACAAATGATAGTTATGTGACGTGACTGACTCTTATAGGCAAAAGCAGCTAAGTGCGTTCTGTGCTCTGAGCTGTGGTTGTTTCTGCAATGCAATGGAGTTTGTTTTAGAAAATTGTTTTAATATTGTCGTTTAAATTTTGATACGTATTTTTTCCATAAGCTCTTGTAAGTGAATGTTAGAAAACAAAATAAATGGATTTCAGTGTGAGCTGAAACTGAATAACTAGTGAGTGCAGGTTCTTAAATAAGGAAAGAGACTAACACTTGCCATTTTCAAAATAAATAAAATGGCAGGACACGATGTTGACTGTTCAGACAATGTATAAAAAAGGTTTTTCGATTACTATAAATTAATAAACTTTTGTAATAAAGAATGTTCAACTTTCAGTGTAGAGCATGTCCGCTCCACTTCCCCACTTCTGCCTTTCACCCGTCTCCAGTGAAACCTAGTGAAACGTCCCCTTAGAAAAATTTATGATTGACTGTGCTGATAAACCTCTTACATTATTTGCTTTTCAAACAGTTGAGCAGATCTGAACGTACTCAGACATTTCGCTCTTTACCTATTCTGATCAACACTAAACTGACACACAATATTTTTACCGCAACGCAGTCTGACTTTCAGTAATCCCTACAAAAGAATGGCCCTGACTAAAAATAACCTATACCTTTCATGAATCACTTACCTCACAAAAATCGTCATTACTCGAACTACTGCAATACAGCGAGCGCCACTACTGCCAGCTAAATTAAAGATTCTAATTACTGAAGGCACTAACTACTGATAGGCATAGTTAGGAAATGAAAGATTTTGATAGAGAACAAACAATGTATTTACCTAAATAGTGTTCAAAAGTCATTATATATATATATATATATATATATATATATATATATATATATATATATATATATATATCAGTCCATGATATCCAATATTACAAATTTACTCGATCTGATGGACACACGTCCAGATCGTCCGCTCTCAAAATTCCGTCATCTCTCTCACCACATCCACCCCTGCTGGCGGCTCACCTCCAACTGCGCAACGCTACGCGCTGTTAACAGCCAACAGCCTAACACTACAATAGGAAACAACAATGCAAACCAGCCACAGACATTACACAGTACAGCCAGTGATTTTCATACAGAGCGCTACGTGGCCTTACCAATATAAAAACCTAAACAGCCTACTTACACTAGTAAAGAACAATCGTTGCCCAAGGAGCGGATGCTAAAAATAATTACGTACATGGAACATCATCATCTACAGAACAGTAAAAACAAGAAACCATTATGAACAGATGTCGAATAAATCCGCAGCAACGTGACTGTCTAGTGCATAAGAAAAACTACAAATATTCAAGGGAGGACAAGCCGCACCTATTGTGAAAATGTGGTTGCGCGTTTGAGGGATGCTGGATTCAATTTACACAGTGTACATGATATTCTAAGTTACTTACAGCAAGTTTCTCGCAGCATAGATTACAAAGATTTCAAGGGAAACAGTGGATGATTCCATAACTTCAAGCAGTGCTATAGAATTTGAAGAGGTAAGATAAGGCAATTTCAAACAAAGCGCCAACTTCAGTATGCACAGAATACCGCGGAATCGGTCCAAAAATTTGTACATAGGATAAATAAACTAATCCCATCGTTCAGCTGAGGGGAAACTGTATGTCCTACGCCGTCAATGTTAAAATACCGAATTTTGTGACGTATTATCTTGGAAACTTTCTAAGACACCAACATACAGTTTTCCATTATTATTGAATGCACCTTTCTAGATACACTGAACTAGAATTATTACTAAAATTGTATTGTATGGCATGCTATCTTTTTCTTTTCAAACATCAATTTTTGACAGAATTTTGTAAATAAATGAACATAAAAACGAAACAACTCAGGATATTTTAATTATTCTAGTTCCATATGAATCTCACACTTAGCATGCTGTGAAAATTTCATGTCGGTACCATCAGTACTTTTTTTAGAAAACGAGTCATTTATTTTAAAAAATGTAATTCAGAGATATTGAGGTTTAAACCTTTTTTTATTACAAATTCTTATCCAGACTTACATGTCTGCGTCTTTCATGCACTAGAATCACCCTGGCCCATAGTATGTCTTCTTCAGTGTCGAAACAGCCCAGTGTTTGCCTCCTCCTTTTCTTTCTTGCTTCTTTTGTCATTTGCTGAGCTGCTAACTCTGCTTGAGGTACATGAAACTCACCCGGTTTCCGCATTTCTTCAGCTGTGTTCTGTCCAAATCTTATCCCTAACGTTAAGTGTTTCATAGTTCCCTCCATTAAAAGTTATTACAGCATTAGACGCTGCTAACTATAGAGTAATAACGCCAACAAATATCTTTTGAGGCACACAGCACCACACTACATTATTGAATGACTCATTCACGTTCTGGGTGTTCCCATGTACACACTTATTTAGTAGCTCAGGATTTGTCAAATCCCTATAAATAGGTTTGATTGCCTCCATTACTTCCAAAGGAAAAGAATGTTGATGTGTAAATTCATGCAGGGTGCCAGAAGTTTCAGCTTGCCTGTATTTACACCAAGTGTTTGGTGGAGGGGAACAGAAAGCATGACATGGCTTTTTATCGGTTGATATTCGACGAAAGAAAGTGCTAAACACAGCTCTTTTCATCTTTTCTAAATTTTCATGGTTATTTCTAATGGCCTTCCTACCATATTTTTGAAATTCATCAATTACTTTGACCATTATTCTAATTACACATGTGTTGAATCTCACTCTTGGAATGCTGTGAAAATTTCATGTCTCAAAATATTGTCTGAAGGTCGCACAAGTGTCTAATTTTAATGTATTGTATCCGAAAATGTTCAGGGAAGTCCCAAGTACATTACGGAGTAGAAAACAGAAAATGTCAGATTTCAACGAATTTCACGTACAGTGTCCCCATAAGGTATTTGTTTTCAATTCTGACCAGTCGGGATCTGATGAGAAGTGTATATGAAAGGAACGCTGGAAATCAAAGGTATGGAGAGAATTGTATCAAGGTCGACTAACATCAACGCCTTTACGCATTCGTACACAATTATGCCGACTGTTTATCTGGAAGGTAAATCGGCTGAAAAGTCACTTATTGTGCTGCGATAAGCTGGATTTTTTGGAATGTGCGAGATCTTGCAAGCGATAGGGAATATTTGCATCACATCAAGTGATATTTGGAAAGTAGGCGTAAGAGAAGTAGAAGTATGTTTTGAACATTACTTGCGGCCAGTAGCTGATCAGAAGTACAAGCTTTTGCTTGATTCCTGGTCTTCGGGTAAGAATAGGATATTTTTCTTTCCGTCCCTACAACACATATTAGGCACTACCTGCAGCTACGCCTAAAAGGACAGACAATTTCACGTTAATCTCCTCGACAAACTGTTACGCAATCGGTTGCATGCCATCATATTCTACCAGTATCACCGTACCGTTACACCAATATGATTCCATACCTATTCTTTAAGAGTGGATGCATAGCTGAACGGGTGTCGTTTATTCTTAGCCCTGTGAATTTTCCGCCCAGAAAAGGTCGAGCAAGGGCCCACTAATCCCCTGGGGACGCGAGCTAACATGCTCAAGCCGTACGGTACATGTATATGTTTTTACGTAGAGAGTTCTTAATGATTAAAAGTAAAAAAAAAATGATTCAATTAATTTATGCAGAAATTTGGTTTAGAACAAATACACAGCAACGTTGCCCAAGTAGAGCACAAAATAAAGTAAATAAATAAATAAACAAGTAAATTGCGGTCAGGTTTTTGAAGGGCCATTTGTTGGCTGGTCCAATACTGAAATTTGTTAAACTTACGTCAGAGAAGCGCTCGACCCAAAGGATATGAAAGAAGACGCAAAAATATTATAGTTCAAGAGTGCATTTGTAGATGATCAAAAAATTGACGAGACTAACAAAAATGAAGAACCTATTAAGGAGGTCGTTCTTGATAAAACTGAAGGACTTAAAGAAAACGTAGAAAATCTTGCACATAACTGTCAGGCAAGAGAAGACAGTGTATTAGTTGAAGAAAGAGGAAATGAAGAAGAATCCAATGAAAGTAGTAGTAATATTTTCTTTTCTGACATCTGTCAGTGACCTTTGACTGTCTTGGGAATCTAACAGTTGAATCATCAAAATAGTAAGTGACAAAAAATTTAAAAACAAACATCACTCATTTGTTCTTGTTTAATAGACAATGAGATAAAAAAAAGCGTTAACTAACAGTTAACGTCTGATTCCTTCTAAATCAGCCACAACGTGCGAATTTTTTAGAACTTGGATGGCACATTCAACTATGTATCACAGTTTGTAGTATTCTTGTTGTAGTCTCTTTACCACATGCACGAGTTTGAACAACACATATAAATTTGTTAAAAGTTTTCAAGCGTGGAACAAGTCTATCTGTAAACAGAAATACCTTACCCAGACAGTACCTCAAACGGAAGAATGGTCCTATCGGAATTAGTAAATAAATAAATAATTTTCTGAGGATGGTAATAGGTGACGATGACAAAATTACGCGCTGGGTTCCAAAATACATAGCTAAACCACTGCGTAAATGTCAGTCTGCAGCAGAACAAAATATTCGACATGTAGGTAGCAAAATGGGAAATAATACAATTCTGTGTGAGCTCGAAATTGATCACGACAAATATCGCCAAGTCATTCAATGACTTAATATTTTAATACCCCAGGAGCCTCATCTTTGCATCATTAGTGCGCATTTTTCTAAAGTGAATGGGAGCTCACAGAAAACAAATTTACATTCCAAAGATATATTTAATTTTAGCTCAGTATGTGATCATTCATCATTACAACCTAGGGAAAACCAATTTTGCTTTTGGTTTTTCATATGACGTCCACAGTTGTGGTCATTAGAGATTTAGGTTTCGTTCGGATTGTTGGTTGCGGGAGAGGTGGGGGTGGGGGGACGGGAAGCTACCATGACCTCTTTAAGGAAACTTCACAGCATTAGCTTAAACAAGGAAAACCAAATGGAGTAGACTGTTGTTGTTGTTGTTGTGGTCTTCAGTCCTGAGACTGGTTTGATGCAGCTCTCCATGCTACTCTATCCTGTGCAAGCTTCTTCATCTCCCAGTACCTACTGCAACCTACATCCTTCTGAATCTGCTTAGTGTATTCATCTCTTGGTCTCCCCCTATGATTTTTACCCTCCACGCTTCCCTCCAATACTAAATTGGTGATCCCTTGATGCCTCAGAACATGTCCCACCAACCGATTCCTTCTTCTGGTCAAGTTGTGCCACAAACTTCTCTTCTCCCCAATCGTAGTCAATACTTCCTCATTAGTTATGTGATCTACCCATCTAATCTTCAGCATTCTTCTGTAGCACCACATTTCGAAAGCTTCTATTCTCTTCTTGTCCAAACTATTTACCGTCCATGTTTCACTTCCATACATGGCTACACTCCATACATGGAGTAGACTATGGACGGCCAAATGATTGAGGCCTGGTTAGCCACTGCGCTAACCTCGCTTGGTACGATAAACAACAAATAGACAGAACAAAATAAGACTTCATAGAGACTTTAGAATATTTTAGTACATAAAGAAGATTCGGTTCTTTTCCGGCACCAGGCAGCAGTCATTGTCAATAGACATATTTTCATAAAAGTGCACTTATTAAATACACGGAAATATTAAGTGGCATTATGTTCAGACATGGGCAGTGTAGCTTAATTTTAACTGTTAATTTGTAAACACTACTGAGGCTTGTCACTAGTGACGCTTTGGGTTTACATGCGTTAGAAATCACGTGTATAAGCTTTTAAAAATAATCTGATTCCCATCACACTTTATCCAGGTTTTTGCCTGGCTAAATGGCAAAAGTAATTTTATTGTCATTGAGTAGTGTTTAAAATAAGCTTATAAACTTTGTCAAATTTTTGTTTTTTGTATTTTTTTTAGATTGCTATTTACATTTCATATATTTTTATTTATATACATAATCTGATACATTATTTAGTCTAGTTTTGGAAGGTAGGAGAGAGCCTTCAAGCAAGCCTTTATGTCACCATCCTCCTCGTACTTTTTCAGTATTTTCTCCAGCCTTTCATCCCGTTTCATGTACACTGTTTTCTTTCTTTTACCTTCCATTCTCAGCTCTGTTCTCATTAATGCGCAAGCTGAATTTTCTGCTTCTGTTTTCATGCAAGTGATTATATCACTAAGTTTAAAATTTGGTTTGGAAAGCATATTACCAATTTTGTTATGCCAACCGACTACAGAATTAGTTGTTCGATGAAGCCGTTTGTAGCAGCTCCAATGGCTGATAGGGTTTTGTTCATTTTCCAACCATCTCTCTACAAAATAGTCGAAAAATTCAGAAATCCTAGGAACATCCCGTGCCTGTGGCTGTATCTCCAGCCAGCCATCACATACATCTTCAGGCCGTAGAAACGTCAGCGCAGCACACATGCGAATTTGTTGTCTCAATTCTTCATTTTCTTTATATTCGCGAGTGAGTCCAAGATCCTGTACTTTCTTCCAGAGAGACTTTCTCATGTGGAAATAGCATCCATGCACTGAGGTAGTTGGTAACATATGTATAATTGCAGAAATCGCTGCTGACTCGAAATGTACAGTCACACTTGTAGGGTTCCATTCTGGAATTTTTTCCAGCACATTTCTGAAAAGTCGGATGTATGTTTCTTTCCTTCTATTTGGTAATAATGCAAATGCAACTGGGTAGATGTTAATCTCATTTTTATTACTTCCAAAATCTGCATGAATTGAACGTACCATCCATTAAAAAGTCTCGTTTACTTCCTACAGCCTCTCTCCCTGCTCTTCCACAGAAAACTATTATCCTGTCTCCTGATTTATCGTCGCTTAACAGGAAAATGCTGCCATCATTCATAGTTAATAGCTCTGTTTTAAGTTCAATCTCTTCTCTTGTCTCTGGATCCCCCTCACTTCCCTGCGACTTTGCGCTTTGCTTGTATAACGTCCTCTTCGTTGTTCGCTGCTCTGGCATTTCTGTCACAAAGTCCTACCCTACCTAGCTCCTCTGAATAGATTTTGGAAATAGACGTATTTTCCTCTTCTGCCCTCTTCTTTACCTGGTTCAGAGTCCTCTGTACTTGCAACCTTGCGTCATCCGGAGCTCCACATTGATGCTCGTGCGAAAAGAGCACTGCAGAATCCTTGGTTTTAAGCTTTCCTCGGCAGTGCTTCTCTTTCTGTTTTGAACAGCGCCAAATCACAGTCCCATCTTCCTTCGTTTTCTTCATTGTGTAAGAATTACCGTCATAGTGGCCACTAGGCTTACCACAAATTTTCGTTGAAACTTCCATATCACAACTACCGAGATGGTAATATTCAAGTGGCACGATGTGAAGCGTACGAAAACTAGAGCGATACTAACAGGCAGACTGGACTGTGCGGGCGGAGTTCGGCCGAGTACAGGGAACAGGTAGAGCAAGGTGATTAGGACAGTCCGGCTGCAGGTAGAACGGGCCACAATGGACGAGGCGGAGAGGTCGCAGATTTCTAGTGGGGCGGAAAGTTCGCAGGGCGGAGAATTCATACATTCAGCTGAACGTCCTGCACTGTTTGTAACACGCAAGGATTCCACCTCCGATCTTGATGGTGCGAACCTTTGTGATCTCGATGGCTCGCCATTTTTTCATTCGGTGTCCATGGTGCAAGTTAATGATTTGTCTTGAACATATCTTGAATGTTGACAGTGTCCAATTTGTGAAGTGTAACACGTACATCCCATAGAAGGTTGATCTCTGCACCTCCCGGACATTCATCTTCTGTTACCCACCTGACACATACGGTGAATCATTAGCAGGTAATATTTTTCCTGTCATAACCGTTAAAACAACACTTTCAAATGAGCCTTACATAAGATTAAAGTTGTGACCTCGCACTCAAGGAATTTCTTGTGAGTTATATCGATCGCGTTAATACAATCGAATATAAATTCATGTTTTTACTGTGGAACAGGAATATCACGGCAATGCTTTCCTGGAAAGCCGTAGAACGGTGCAGCAAAACCATTAAAACGAACATGACGATTAGCAACTCGGCCACTGACGTTTAAAGGTATAAGTAAAACTAAAATGTCACATGTTCTTATGCATATTTTTAATATATTCTTCGTACAGCTTATACGATGAAAGGCTACAAATGATTGTTATCATTCGCGCGAAATAGCTGTATTGCGTAGTTGTATAGCATAAAGTTAACTACATATAGTAATTGCACTGATTACTGAAATCGCAGTTATATATAAGACAAGACAAAACTTTACAGAAACAACATTACATAACGGGTTAATTCCGGGTGTATCGAATCTGGTACACAGATGTAACACGGTCAAGTTTTTGGGTAAATAAAAAAAAAGGACACTGAGCTTTGCTGGTTGACTACAACACATGTCACAACTCAGAGTTCATGAAAATTAATCAACAACCGCAAAGAGGAGAACTGAGCAAAAAAACTTAATAAAACGAATTTTGAAACTAATAATCAGAATCTGGGTCACTACAGGCCGTCGCCAGCCGCCGCACGCATGTACCCAATTAACCCGACCACTCTCCCACTCGTTCTGTTTCCTCCTCATCTCCAACACACGCAACGTATTTGTATACGCACACAAGTGCGTATGCATAAAAAACAGTACAGCTGACTGCGTATGCTCTCCAAATATAGCACCTAATGAAACAAAGCTATTTTACAGGCCTTCTGGAGCGTTAACTGGCTAAAGTGAACTTTCGACATTGCTAAACTGGTAATAACGAATTCTTTAGAAATGACCACCTCCGCTACACATCTTCCCTTGTTACAGTTGCTGAACATTAATATAAATACAATTCTAATAATAATAACAATAATAGCAGCCCGTGGAATATTCTAAAAATTAATTTCTATTTATCTCCGATAATGCACGATATCAAACTTATTCTCTCTCTTACTAATCACAAATAATTCTGTAGCTGCACTTTATACATGTCTGATGATTCGTCTACTTCGCGTTGCCTAATGAGGCCACTGTGTTCAAGGTAAGCCTCAGCTGGCCTTGTGTTATAAGCCATTAGGTTACCAACGTTTATGGTGCCCTTTTAAATCAACATATAGCTTCATTGACAAGTCCTGTCTTCGATTCATATTACGAAAATTTCAGTGGGGCAATATGTGTCAAAAAGTGAACTCGCGAACATCGTTAAGTAGAGGGCCAACATCGATTAACTGACAACAACCAATACTTAGCTGACCCTTCTGTTTACTCGCTATGGTAAATTTTGGAGCCGCGCGTGTTAGTTGCCTGGTTTGAGGCGCCTTGCCGCGGTTCGAGTGCCTCTCCCCGTCGGCGGTTCGAGTCCTCACTCGGGCATGTGTATGTCTGTGTTGTCCTTTGCGTGAGTTAGGTTAAGTTAGATTAAATAGTGTGTAAGCGTATGGACTGATGTCCTCAGCAGTTTGGTCCCATAGGTACTTACCACATGCCACACAAGTTTTTTGATCTTAGTGGAGAGAGACACTCACTAGTGAAACTGAATAGCATCTAACTGTTGCATTTCACTATTTTCATTAAATGTAAATGTTTCAAGTTATATGGTTGTGGTTCATAAAACTCTGCTTCTGACGGTCCAGAGCTTCTCACACTACTTTAGAGGACCTCCTGGGTCTGTTGCGACTTCGCGACTGACGGGCCGGACGGGCCGGACGTCGGAGAAAGACCAAATAAGGGGAAAACTGGGCATGACTGGCAGAGATAATACTTGTTAAACATAAAAAATAGCAATTGTTACTATCAACTGTTGTTCAAAACTAGTTCAAATGGCTCTAAGCACTATGGGCGTTAACATCTGAGGTCATCAGTCCCCTAGACTTAGAACTACTTTAACCTAACTAACCAAAGGACATCATACACATCCATGCCCGAGACAGGATTCGAACCAGCGACCGTAGTGGTCACGCGGTTCCAGACAGTAACGCCTAGAACCGCAAAGCCACCACGGCCGGCCTGATTGTAGAGACATGAAATTTTCACAGCATGCCAAGTGAGAGATTCGACACATATGGCAGTAGCAGCAGTGCGGTTCCGGACTGAAGCACCTAGAATCGCTAGGCCACAGTGGCCGGCCTCAACTGTTGTTTTTTAAGGTAAAATATCCACTAATTCTGTAGGGCTAACGTCCATATACCATGGCTTTCCTATTCTGTTAAAAATTGTTCCTATGTTTATGTATTTCGATGTCTGTCTGTCTCTCTCTTTCTGATGTTCGAGCCGTCTTTTGGTAAGAATGAATCCAGGAGCACCTCTTAAGACGTACAGCATATGTATGGACGATGTGTCAGGAACAGAAATGTTTCATTGACAATAACCGTAAGACCAGCTGGATTCGTCAGCAGTTACGGCATTTGACCGTGCTTACCAACTTACCGATGGTACTGAAGTTTCTGCATTAATGATTTTTACATTCTCCTACTTCCGTCTATAATACGTCTGAAAGCAGCGGACATATAAAGTCATATAATTACGTGAACATGTTCCTGATACTGTAGCGTCACTTGCTCACATTTATGTCGGTTTCTATACTCCCCAAGCCACCTTACGATGAGACGAACGGTACTTCTAGTACCCTCCTTACCGCTCTCTTCCCTCCCCCCCCCCCCCCCCCCTCTTTCGCACAGTTTCATTCACAAGTGGCACATGTGGAGAAAAGTTCTAATGATTGTCGTCATGGCTCTGAATGCCATCTAATGTCTCTGAGTTTCTGATGGTGATCATTTAGTGAGACGTATTAGGGAGAAAGTGATGTGTTGCCTGACTCCTCTTGACAAAGAAGTTCTCGAAATTTCATTATGATCTATTTCCATGATAGGTAGAACTTCTGTAGTAGCATCTTCCAACGAAGTTAGCTGAGCATCTCCGTTGTGGTCTTGCATCGTGTAAACCATCCCTGACGTAAAGCGCCGATCGCCGTTGGCTCTTCTTTCTGTCTTTCCATAATCCTAGTTGTCAAGGGTCCCAGATTCATGCACGATACCCGTAAAACGGTACGACAGATGTTTTGTAAGCCACCTACTTCGTGGGTGAATGTCCTTAAAATCCTCTCATTGAATCTGTCTGGCATCAGTTTTTCTAGTGTTTCTCTTAGAATGCTCCAGATTTTTACTTCTACGTATTTTACAGTAGTAACCGTTTCCAGCGGTTTCTCGACGGCAGTGTGATCGAACAGTAATGCATGTGTTAGCCTATTTGTATGCAATACGTTAATTTCATTCAGGATCTACTGCCAGTCTGTCTACCAGTCGTTCGTTCGCTGAAGTTACTCCAGCGTTTTGGTGGTCTTCTGTAGTCGCAGTCTTCATACAGACAACAGTGCCATACGCGGGTAGTCTCAAGGAGTCTCCGTAGCTATCCACTAGTTCAACAACAAAATTTTCAAACAGTTGCGGCGCTGTAACACTTTGCTGCGGCAGTCCCGGAATCACCTACACATTTCTCAATTTTGTGTCGTTAGAAACCACGGGTTGTTATCTGTGTCTAAGGAAGTCCCATACAGAGCCATACACCTGTTCCGATTCTCAGTAAGTTCGAATTATATTAATCAAACAACAGTTCGGAACTGTATCAGATAAGTTCCAGAAGTCAAAACACATATTAACGTGGACCACTTATTAATATCTCGAGCTTCTAGGTGATAGGTCAGATAATTTTGCCTTCCAATCATGTGTGTGATGTTTCTATTTTCAGCCAGTCGTCCTATCTTAACGCGTCTTACGTTAGAGTCGTCTTGGCTGCAGTTCAGTTTGGCAGTGCTCCTCATCCTGATCGCGACACGAGTTACTTTGTAAACTTTAATTGGTCTCACTCTTTTAATTCACTAGCTATATGTATTCATTAAAATCGGACTGACAGTCACCCACGGACCATTTGAGTGTTTTAAACGCGACGTTCTTTATCCGCGTTTGAAAGCGTGGCTTATTCTGCCAGGAGGCGAGATTTATATTCAGAGTTTCATTCGGTGGTACGTGTTTCAACTGTCCTTTTAGGGGTACTGTCAACATGCAACGTGTAAACGGTGAAGTCCGTCACAGATACCTAAGCCAGGTTTCATTGGTGCCTGAGCATATCAGACTTCATGTTCTTTTTAGTGACTCTGTTTAACATTATCTAATTTTAACATGGAGTCCTGCGATGTACGTGATGTAAAATTAATTTTTGTCAGTCGTTCAATAGCTCGTAGAGTATTACCTGTACATTGTCCCTAGACCGTGGATGTAGCTGTAAGGGATGGGATACAACAGGTTTCTGCGGTTTCTTGCCGGATACGAGTATCGAAATGTTCCTTATATTTCAATAAAGAAAGCAGCAGTGAATTTATCAAGATTGCATCAGTTACTGCGATCAGGTGAAACGAAGTAGCACATTACATTCCTGACTCCCTTATCCTCCTCATTACTCCAAATTGAGCAGCGAAGTTTCGAATACAAGGACGGACAGTCCCACTGAGTTGCACTTTGCAGCGACGGTGTCTGAAAAGAAATCCATGATTTGAAAACTCAGAATGTATCCTGGATCTGAACAGTAATAGCTGTTGTTTCATCTGTATGGTCCTCTCAGGAAATAAAATTTTGACGGTCTCTTTTTATATATCATGTTCTGAGGCATCAAGGGATCACCAATTTAGTATTGGAGGGCAGCATGGAGGGTACAAATCGTAGAGGGAGACCAAGAGATGAATACACTAAGCAGATTCAGAAGGATGTAGGCTGCAGTACGTACTGGGAGATGAGGCAGCTTGCACAGGATAGAGTAGCATGGAGAGCTGCATCGAACCAGTCTCAGGACTGTTGACCACAACAACTTTATATATTAGTTCCAACTGCAAGGTATTCATGACGTATCAGCTTAACGCTGGTCATAAGCTTTTTGATGTTGCACAATTATCGAGCTAGCGGCTTAACAACCTGAAAATTCCTTATATGGATTCACTTTCTTCAGTGCGAATTCACAAATACGTCGACCTCCTGTGGGAATCTCTAAGTAGCGGACGGGAGTATAATGGACAGGGACTGCGGATAGGTGGCGCTCCGTGGGCGTGTGGATCTGCCGTGGGAAGTACCGAAATAGTCCATGCAGTTCTGTGTCCCAGATGGTACAGTGATTACCGCACCTGTCTAGCATGCAGGAGATCCCGAGTTCGGATCCCGATCGGGTACGTATCTTCGTTCGTCGCCGGTGATTCCGCTTAGTGTCCCACTGCAGCTGACAACAGTGATGCCCCATCAATTTGCATAGCCTCAAAATTCCTAGCATTATTTACAAATCATAGGACTGCCACGTGGAAAACTTTTTAGCTTTTACTTCTAGAAAGCAATTTAAAAACATCTTTTATTGCACCACAAGACAATGTAGTAGCAGAAAGAGTTACTACAGGCGAATCATCAGCATGAAGGAGTGTATTTTTAAATTGATCAACCCATTAATGAGTCTTACGGCATATGATATCAATATTATTTCTCGAGAATCTTCAAGTTATAATCACTCTTTTTGTTGATAACATTATTATCAGGCTTATTCGCATATATGGGAGAGGTGATCGATAATATCGAAAATATTTAATGTCATTAAAAAAATTTTAACTAAAATTATCGATATATGATCTCTCATCAGAACAACGCCCACAGCAAAATGGCGCTTAAGAGAAATTAAAAAGGGTTTACCGCAGTAAATTTTATTTCTAAGTTCTACTATAAAAGCTATCCACGGGTATTGTTGGTCCTCTTGTCTTGTTTTTACCGCTCTGGATAAGTCTACGTAGCTGTGGTGTGCGATATAGCTGGAATTTCCGTGTGATATGCTACGGAAGATATCACGGCACATTTGTTAAACTACAAGAAAACTGACAAAAAATAATTTATAAGGGGCACACATTTGCTGTAAGGTCACGGACTAAGAATATCAGAGGAATTGTGTGCGCGAGAAAAAGTAGCGCTCAGTATTAAATTGTATTACATGCCGAATAACCGATAATAGGATCAGTGTACGATACGAAGGAACGTTAAATTGAATCTGAGAACGAAATTAGACACTTAGCTTTACAAAAGTCAAAGTGCACGAAGTTTGAATGACTGTATCTAAGTATAGTACTTGACCTTAGTCCTTGCTATAATATCTTTGAGTGGCGAACTATAAAAAGGACGGATATTTTAGTTGCTGTAATTGCTGAGAGGAATTGTAGAATCAACTCTCCTTTCTCTATATACAAAACGCAATCATCCATGGTGATTTAAATATTATTAATTGTTGTTAATAAAAGACTAAAGTGATTTCCACAATATCGTGTGTATTATTCAATGATAATCATAGGTAAGCTGCAAACTATATTTCTGGATGACGGAAGGTTCGAGTATGAAATATTACGAAGCGTAAATTGTGACTTAAAAGCTATGTAACATTTCATTTCCAGTCGGACAGAAATAACACAAGAAACAGTGCGAATCAGAAGCAACTTCGGAAACAGGACGTCGTAATAACAGTTAACATAAAATATGTTATTAACTATCTTGTCTTCGATAATGCAACAACAAATGAAGGGTGATCGACTGTGCAAAAAGTCAACATTAATTATTAAGGAAACCCGAAATACAGTCGCCGTTACACTAAAGATCTTTTGGCTGCTGCATCGGTCATGTAGATATAATGGAATAATATCAATGTCTTATGTCAGAGAAGTCGAAGACAGCAGATCGAGGGAGGGCGGCTAAAAAGTACTCTATTCTTTTGCTAAATTTTTCTGTTAATTAAGATTAGAATGATTATAAAAAAATACACAGAAATATAAGAGATAAAGGAATACTGTAAAAGAAATAGTTCTATTGTAACTCTATAATTTACGTAAGCGACAGAGAATTATGTTGAATATTGTTTATTTAAGAAGTAATACCTAAAATAAACGGGAAGCGGACCTGCGAGATTCAATTAAAAGACACAAAATACCCCTACCAAATGCAGGAGAGTTTCTTTGAGAGGGACATGAGAATGGGAGAAAAATTGACATATTAAATAATCATCAAAGACTCCTGCAAACTAAGTCAATTACGTGATGACGATACCCAAAATATTCAACAGCTTAAAGGAGATCAAAATTTAACTTCATGATTTACAAATTATCACATGACACAAAGAATAGTAACCAAATACTCAGTCTCTCCTCAGTTCCGTAATACAAGCGGAAAACGTTACAGTCCTACGCTGGAGCACATTCAGATCTCTTGAAATATATATTCCCTTCAGAAGTTAAGGTATTGTAGCAGCCATTTCCCATCCCAAATCAAACACCTTCATGATCGGACGACGAATGTTGCCACAAGCAGGATAGCGTTCTTCAAGAACTCGACATAAAGACCAGAATAGCTCCCTTGAGATCTTCACTAGAGAATCCCTAGTCTTCACTAGACTCTTATTGTGTTCAGCTACTATCTACTTTTTCATTGGCTAAAAGCCATACCCACCATAAATACGTCGTTCTTAAGCTCTAGAGACATGCTTTGATTCAAGCTGACCACCTCCCAGACCAAAGTAATATACGAGTATTACAATAATATTTAAGTACAGTAATGTCATAAACATTCAGTTACAACAGATCATTAACAGTAAATATAAATAATATGTTAGTTCATAAGTAAATAAGCCAGCATACATGGGCAAGTACGCCCATTATACATATCAAGAGATTGTCATTATATGTTTTATTAACAGTTATTTAAGCCTGCTTGACAGATGCGTATTTTGTTCTCTCTTCAATTCTGGTGTCCACCAGGACATGCAACTGAGCATTTTTAAATTAGCATAGTTAAAGTTATCACTAGTACTTTCAATCAACATTTAAATAAAGTTATTGGCAAAATAGTAAACTGGTCATTAAATATCTTCACTGGTATGTCAACATAACGTATTGATGCTGTATTCATTTGCTGTGCTAATGTGCAGAAAATAATTTTCTAGCTAACATTTGTATAACGAGAAAGATATGACGGAAGTCGTGAATCAATAAATTGTATAGATACAGATATACTTTTGAAGATATTGAATTATGGTTGTGCCATTGCATTAATGACTGACTGTGAGTTATTGGGGAATCTCAAAGAACTGTAACATAGAAGTCTTTAAGATTGTCTGATACTACGCCATTTCTTGGAGCATCTCGTGCACAAAGGCCATGCGAGTAACAGACGTCCAGATTTCAGACTTCGAGATTTCACCGTTTCCTGCGACTCTGCCTTAGTACCTGAACTCATTCGTATGGGTCATCAATTTGGAAGCCAGAAATGCAACGGCACGCCCTGTGACCTCGAATGAATAGCGTTCAGTTGCACAACAAATTCATCAACGTACAAGATCTACAGCTTTGCTTCCGCATTTTTTTCTCGAAGTTCGAGACTTTATCGTGAGAAACTAAAAAAAATTTACAATTCGAAGTATTGGCTACCTTTGGTCACTGCTTTCTCCTATCTTTAGGGCAGCATACGAATCCCGCAGTGTATAAACTGGGCATCTTTTGAGGGGAGCCTTGAATGATCCAATTCTGCACTTGTACATATGAACGCTAGTGCTAGCTGGGTCGTGTGTCGTAGATCGAGAAAGGTGGCAGTCGGTGGGCGGAATATGTCGAGAACACAGCGGGTGGGGTAGAACTTCCAATTTCAATGTTTCCAAGTATGTTTTAGCGGGATTTTCAACATGGGGTCGTGCACTATCCTGCTCCAAAATCATTTTTTCGTGTCTATCGCTGTAGTGTGGCCGTTTGTCTTTCACTGCTCGGCTCAAACACACCATTTACTTTCGATAACCCTCTCCTGTGATTGTTCCCGTCGGTTGCAGAAGCATCGAAAGCTTTCTCTCTTTCACAACCA
Organism: Schistocerca serialis cubense; assembly: GCF_023864345.2. Classification (NCBI taxonomy): domain Eukaryota; kingdom Metazoa; phylum Arthropoda; class Insecta; order Orthoptera; family Acrididae; genus Schistocerca; species Schistocerca serialis. Next base: position 521,644,313 of record NC_064641.1, read on the forward strand.
TGCAGGTCAAAATCAGCATTCTTGTAGCATGGAAACTATCTTTTGCGAAGTTTTGTCACTAACAGGCATCTTATCATGTGTCTTACCCAGATTTTTATGAGCCTCAGAGGCAGATTTCTTCATATCAAAGCAGAAAATTAAAATCTCCCGCAGATGACGAGAACTGGGCTCATTAGTTGACATATTCAGTCGAAAATAACTTTATGACGCAATTAAAAATCGACTGATATTTTGATGGGATTATGTTCTCAAATGCCTAAGCTTACTGTATAACACTTATAACGAACGATATGCACCACTACTTTTCACTACTGCCATCTATTGCGAAACGGCGGGAGCAAAGTTTAGACCTAATATTATTAGGGCGATAATTATTCTGGTGATCACTATACCGTTTAGAGAGGTAAGAAATGATGAATTAGTCGTACAGCTTAATGTTACCGGAGTCAGATCTCACGAAGCGCCACTGAAGTGGAGGTATGTGTTATTTCATAAACCACTACAAAGATTTATTATGTTATTTATGAATTTACTATGTTCCCTGTAGCAAATCTGGTGCTACTTAGTGTGTGAAGTTAGTGAGCTAAGATGTTACATTAAGCGAATGACCTACAGCTATTGTTTCTGGTACTGAACTGCTTTCTGAACCAATAACAACTGTAGTAACGGGTAATAAAGGTCTTTTTTCTTCTAGCGTTGTAGTTATGAGATTTGTGATGGTTTCTTTACGACGAATTTCGTTAGTGAACATGGTGCACTTAAATTTCATAACTGCTTGAAGTGGTATCTACATGAGGGCTGTGGGTGGACACCCGCTACTGTGCTATCATTATTTCATTTCTAAGTGGTGTGTTAATGCAGGAATTTATTCCATAACACATTATTGAGTGGAAATTTGCAAAATATCTCAGAAGGTTTAATCATTTGTTTCCAATACTAGCAGTATTATGAAGAACAAAACAAACTGAAATGAATTGATTAAGAAGCGCAGAAATATGCTTCTTCGACTTCAAATTTTGATCAATATATGCATCCAAATATTTGGAGTATCCTACCTTGTTTACTGACTTCAGTCCATGCACTTTATCAGTTGGTGATATGACTATTTGCTGCCCAGAAAGTATTGTTGCAAAACTTAGTGAGAGTACATTTTCAGAGAACCACTTCACATTTCTTTGAAATAAATCATTAAAGTTACTTCTTTGCTCGCTCTCTAATGAGATTTATTATATCACTAGGATCCTCTGCAGAAAATACCCAATCCGATTGTTGACTGTTGAAATGAATGATGAATGTCATTCAAATACAAAAAGAACAAGTGTGGTTTCAGAATGGTTCCCTATGGGACTCCCTTCGTGATATGTCACGTCACTAAAATTTCTTACCTTCCAACATTGTCTGAATTGTTCAGCTATACATTTTGCATTCTGATTGTTACATGTGGTTCACACCAGTTGAATGTGAAACCATAAATGCCATACAACTTTTCTAGCAGTGTACCATGATCTACATAATTAACACCTAAGACTAGTTACAAAAATACAAGAAGACGATACTTTATTAATTAAGATATTTAATATTTGGAGATTGAATTTAGAAATGGCATTCTCAGTCGAGGACCTTTCTGAAACCCAAACTGTGATAGGATATATAAATTGTGTCTATTTAAATGGGAGATTATTCCTAAGCAAATCATTTCTTGTAATGTTCTGGAGGAAGATGTTTACAGGGAAACTGGATGATACAATATTTAAGCCTTCCTTCGCACCTTTCCCATAAAGAAGCTTAACATATGCATATTTTAATATCTCTGAAAAAATCTTTGTCGCAATGATGCATCTTATATTTGACTGAACATAAATTATTAAGTTACAGCAACTTTCCAGAATTATGTTTGAAATTCCATCAACCTCATATGACCTTTTTTCTTAGAATTTTAACAAGTATACTAATTTCTGTGAAGGAAGTTTGTGCTACTTCTACTAGCATAACGTTTTGGGGAACGAAATTTTTACTATATCCTCTTGCTTCTTCACCTGAACCATTTAAATCTATTTTCACAGCTACATGTAACAAATGATTTTAACAGTAATTGTAGCTTGAAAATTATCACTCAGAACATTTGTTTAATTGTTGTTGTGTCTTATAAACTAGATGACTGTATTGTCTTCCATTTGATAATATCCCATAAAGCTTCAATTTAGTTTTTGCGTCAGGATGTACATACTCTTTGACACTTTAATGACTTTCTTTAAAATATTACAGTACTTTTCGTAGTATGCAAGTAATGTCGGATCTTGATTTATTCTGGTCTGTATTTCCCCTCTTATTTAAGATTTTAATTCCTTCAGCTGTCCATGGCTTACTTTTTTTAATGAACTTTCTGGGTACGTGTTCAGGAAAACCACTTTTAAATACGGATACAGATTTACTTTGGAATAAATATACTTCGCATACTCTCTCTTTCTGTATACGCCTCAACCTGTACCACCTCTTTCAATTGGCTCTCAAAACATTGTATCCTGTCGTCGCTTATAAGCCTCAGAGCTTCATCAGGACTGTAGGTTGCTATACTGTGTATATCCATTAAATGTGCATTATGATCAGACAGTTCATTAACAATTATTGGGTACAAATTAATTGTTCCAGCCCGTGCAATGTCTCTAGAAATGTTGTCATTTAGTCTCCTGTTATTGTTTCAAAAATGGCTACTGAAATTAGATTTAAACAACCGAGTAATTTTCAAATAATTATTCCTTTATTCATGTCTTGCGTCATTAGCGTTTATGAACACTAAACCGAAATCAACGAACCACTATAAACCTACATGGTAAGTGTATCTCATGACGATATCTTGAACTTCTGACACATGTTCGCACCCTTTACTGTGTATTACCAGTATTCATATTCTCTACGATTACATTCAGTTCAGGCTTGACGTGTACATGCTTGCCAACATAGAAAGCTCACAAAGTACCATGCTGCGCGTTATTCCGCAGCTATACCACCTGGAACCTCATGACAGCCTGCCGCTCTCGACTTCCACCGACCGGACCATTTATCCCACGCCTGCACTCTATACGTCTGATCGATGGGGGCTGCCGGGACACGCACGGAGGCTGGAGAGCCAAACGCCCCAGAGAGACGCAAGCCAGCTGCAGCAGACATTAACTTCCTGGAGGGACTCAATTACCCTGACATGTCTGTCACCATTACCAGCTTCTGGCAACATTTGTCGGCGTGGCATGGTTTTTATTTATGGTGACAAAATATTGTGAATCCTTTATTCCGTATGAGGTAGTGGTAGTGGTTGTAGTAGTAGTAATAGTAGTAGTAGTAGTAGTAGTTTTATTCACCCGAGAATACTTTTTACAGGGATACTAGACTTCTGATGCTACTGCAAAAATAAAACGGTTTACATAAACGAGCATTTAAATTCTAACCCGTCAAGTAGTAGCTGTTGGAGTTCTATTACAGACTGACTAGATGGAAATTCCATGGTCTTATACTTTGGGGTAACATCACTGGTTTCATTTGACAGGAAAAAGCTGCATTCATAACATGAAGTACCCGATTAATTTCAATGTTATTTTAGATAATTGATTTATAGGCCTCAATTACTATTACTGAAATCGTGATTTCTTAAGCATTTCGATTCCGTCATTACAAACATGGTTTTGATTTGGTGAAGCTCTCTTTCTTTGTGAGGTTACTAAACTGGATATTTGCTGTGGCTTCTCATTTGTCTCAGAAAAATGTTTGAGTTACAGAGTTTGATAAGGATGCCACAGGTGGTCGGCTGTAGCCTTATAATAGGAATCAATCCAGTGTTCACTTGACGTAATTTAAGGAAAACCTAAATCAAGATCGGCGGATGAAGACTGGAGCCTCCATCCTTCCGAATTGAAGGCCACAAACAGCTCTACTTCATTAGCTCCATCCATAGCGTTGAATAATGTTTGGAAAGAAATCTTTCAATAATGTAAGAGCCTAGTGATTCATTGTTAATTCATTACCCACTGACGGTTACAACACGAATTACATACTTTTATACATATAATTTCAAACTATGACACTAAACACACTATCAGTTGATATCACGATCATAGCACTGATATTTGATTTTCATTCTGGGTACACGACTTCCCATTTTCTACACTGAAAATCTGAGTTAGAATCCCTCGATAACAAGTAAGGTGTAGACCTCTGGCAGAGGATAAGCAGTCTGTATTATACTCTGCAGAGTTTTGGGAATACGACTTTCCAGAATAAAATGTGAATCTCTAATATCAAATATTTTGGTATTGCTTTTCGCGTCGGTTCTGGTAAAAGTTCGAGCTTTCGGCGATTAAAACGTTGTCTTCGTAAGGAGCAAGTGTCTGATGTGATGGCCTTACACAGACGTGGACAACATCCCATTGGACGACAACTACGTTATGTTTCCATAGACGGTGCCAACGTCAATGCTGGCAGCGCATTGTTCATGCTCTAGTGCGAGCAGCGGCGTCACACCATATAGCAGCCAGAAGCAGTCGCCTACGAATTGGAAGTCGTCCTCGGGCTAAATACATTGAGGTAAAAACAGTCATGCGATACCTCCTAATAACGTGTCGGAGTTCTTTTCCCGGCGAAATCAGCAACTCGACGTGACATGTCTATCACTACTATTGTAATTCAGAATGCCTTAACCGAAATAACAAAAAAAGAAACCTGCCTTTATGTTGTCAAGTATACTGCACCTCAACAGAACAAATAGTTCCGTAACAGGAAATGCAAAGTATAACCTTCTCACTAAAATATAGTTTAGTTTCCAAATAAAGTACACTATGGGAGGATAGTCCTGTTAATAGGAAAAGCCAATCAGTAGAATTACACTTTTACATGATTTGACAGTGTGTTGTGTCTAATGGATAAGTAAATCAGACTATTCAATTCTATCCCTAAGATTTTACCCAGCAGATAAATAGAAACGCATTATAAATATTATGCTGAAGCTAGGACAATTTAGTTCCATGTTCAGTTAGCGGTTTATAACATGTACTAATGGTCGCCAGCCTATCCAGGCAATGAAACAGTGAAGTACTGGAAAAGCAGAAGTATGAATTTTGTCTACTTTCTTCCTACAGTTTAATGTGGTTCTTCAAATTAAATATTACTCCGCGTAAACAATGTTGGTGGAGACACTGGAAAATCTTTTTGACTACTGCACTCTTACACATTACGTTTTAAAAAGAGAAAATGCCCAGTAGATAATTTGAGGTAAGATAAAAAAAAATTAGCCAGGGGGAACATATAGAAAATCATTTTCTGTAATAAACAAACTTAAATATTAAAATACTTAGATACTAAAGCACCTTTCATACTGATCATTTTACTTCAAGAAAACCTCTTTCTTACTAGAATTTACTTTAAAAAGCTATTATTCTTTGAACTAAGTCTGTATAGTCATTTACCAGAGTGTAGTAACTTTGCTACACTCTGACTGAATTTGACGTAAGCAAACTTTTACTATAAACTTTGCTATAAATAAGATTAAACACAAAATAATTTAAATGATGCCTCTTTATATTAACTTGGCACTTCATATGTCTGTAAAATAGGATACTCGCATTCATCAAAAACCAGGAAGGAACCTTATATAGGTGTATGATTATGATGAAATAACAGGGTGAACCAGTTTCTTTTAGTTCAAGAGTGATAATTAAAACACAGTTTAAATTAATGGTTCAGGCTGTAGAAAAGTAAATTTACTATAAAAAAGTCTTATCTGATGGCTGTAGACTTTGATGTGACGAACAATTATGGCGGCTGCACTACCCACAGTATGGCTTCCAAGTCTCTTTCTGTATGGCCTTAATTTCTCTTCTTGTAGTCATCAATTCTACATACAGTAGCCCAAGAACTCGCAGCTGTGCCGTAAGCCGTTTGTAGTGTCCATCAGAGGCACTTTGTGCGAATTTGCAAGCGAGGCTTCTCCTGCTCAACAAAAGTGTTGCCTCAATCAGAGCTGCCTATAGACTTCGTGACTTACTTTCCGCGTTTCTCTAGGTAGTGCGCCAATTCGCCCTTGCCAGTTAGGAAGTTCTGTGCAGGAATATTGAGTCATGCTGCCTCTACAGCCGTCGATAATTGCAAAATTGTAGCAGGTGCAGGATGTGGTGCATGAACTGAGGTCTCGACGGTGCACTATAAATGTCAGATGGGATTCATGTTGGGTGATATGGATGGCAAAACATTCGCCCGAATTGTGCAGAATGTTCTTCACGCCAATCGCGAACGAATGTTGCCTAGTGACATGGCATATTGACATCCATAAACACTACGTCGTCGTTTGCGAACATGAAAGCCAAGAATGGCCGTAGATAGTGTGCAAGTGCCCTGAACATAACCACTTCCTGTTAATGATAGGTTCAGCTGTACCAGAGGACCCAGTCCATTTCATGTAAACACAGCTCACACCATTATGGATCCATCACCAGCTGGCACGGTGCCTTGTTGACAAATTGGGTCTACAGTTTCGTGGGATCTGCACCACATTCGAACCCTAGAAACATACCCTATCAACGAAAATCGTGACTAATGTGATCAGTCATCTAGGATCCAAAGACAATCGTATGTCGTGCTGTTACGAAAGGTACTCAGGTTGGTCGTCTGCTGCCGTAGCCCATCAACGCCAAATTTCGCCGCACTGTCCGAATGGATACCTTTGTCATATGTGATACATTGATTTTTGAGGTTATCTCACGCACTGTGGCTTGTCTGTTAGCACTGACACATCTACAAAATGCCACTGCTCTCGTTCGTGGAAAGAAGTGCCGTCGGCCTCTACTTTATCCATGGATGGAGGTAATTTAGTATTCTCGGCACACTCTTCACACTGTGGATCTGGGAATACTGTATTCCCTAACGATCTCCCAAACTGAATGTCCCACTGGTCTGGCTCCAAGTAGCATTCCGCGTTCACAGTCCGCTAATTCACGTAGTGCAGCCGTACTCACTTCGGAAGCCTTTTCAGGTGAAGCACTGCCCTTTTATACCATGTGTGCACGGTATTACTGCCGTCTGTATATTTGCATACCGCTATCCCATGACTTCCACCTCAGTGTAAGGCGTCTTTGGCAGTAGTAACGACAGTCTTCTGATCATGGTAGCAGTCGAAAGTTTCAGGTATTACTGAGAACTAGTGGTGCATGAGGTCCGAAAATAATGTATAGAATAGAGTAAACTTGTTTTATCATGTGATCGATGTTCTACTGAGATGTAGCTATTTAGATGTGTTACATTTACAAAAAAATATCCCCTCTCAGTCTTATCTAAGTAATCCTTCCCTGTACGGTATGTTTTGTTTCACAGATCATTTACGTGTAATCTCTTTGTGTAGTTTATTAACTTTTTTCGGTTTTGTTTTGAGTTTTATGTTTATTCTTTATTGGTAAACGGAAGTTCATTCCGGAACTTGGTTCACGTTCATAGACAGAGCTGTATAAGCAGCTATTAATGTTGTTTTTGATGTGTATAAAAATACTCATTAGTAAACGTTCTCACTTGGTGCACATAAAATCCGTAGTGTTTGGAACAGATCTTTAGAATGAGCTCAGTTGCAGACCCTGCCTAGTTTTCTAATGCCCTTCTCTGTAGTCTGAAATCGTGTTCGTCTTTTGTGCATTTGTGCTCAGAAAAGAATTCCACCTCAGACTTGAAAACAGATACGAACATACCACATTTGAAAGACATTTTCTGTTAAACACAGACCATAGGACTCGGAGAGAATGATGCTCATGAGATTCTATTTCTAAGTATGTGTGTGTGTTTACACCGTTTCAAATGAAAATCAGTATTCACTTACAGAAATTTTGTGTTTCTTACTTAGCATTTGTCTTCCAGTGATACCAACTGAGCTTCAATGTGAAGCAGCGATTCGTTGTCAAGAAAACATAACGCCCAGAAGAGCAGATTGCCGTTCGTACGCCCCTCCGTATTGCATCCAGTGTTGCCACTGACAAAGGGCACAGCAGCCGATCGGCGCCAGTGGTCCTGCCGGGGCATATGGACAGATCGTACATTTATGCCATGTAACGTATGTAGCTTCCATTTACATTTCAAAATAACAGGCCATTTTACCTCTTCAATTTAAAATTCTGGGCACTTGCTTATTGATGGCTTCTCTTATTCACTTGTCACACCAGTTATAAGCCTCAAATGCTTTTAAGGTGTATTACTATCGATAGAAAGTCGACGTAGTAAATTATGCGCGGTACGCAGAGTTTGTTCTGTGTAACTTTGGCAGCAGAGTGCACCTATCATCGGCATGGGCATTGTCTTGCTGTTGGTTAAAACTGTCCAAATGCTTTAGATCCTGAGCCGGGATGGAGGGTTGAGTAATTGTTCGGGTTTCGTTTGGAACAGTCGCTTGTAGTTACGACGCATCAGAATTATTTATCAGCTTGCTAAAGTGACGAATAGTGAGTCTGGTATTATTAAATCGACTGATTGGTTAATGGTCAGTAATGCTTCATTTTATTCGCAAAAGGAGGGTGTGAATACCGGCGACGAACGAAACTCTACACTCGCTCTTAAACAGCAGCTTCCCTTGATGAGAACGTTATTATTTGAACAATTAGAAAAATTATAACGTAGCCAGGTATACCGTGAAAGATTTATTCGGAAAATGCCAAACTTTAATGTGAAACTGGAATGGATTCAACTGTGAATATTGGCATGGTTAAGTTTAGAAATTGTTAAGAAGTGTCTCACCTAAAAGAAAGCAGCAAATTAAGTAAAATGATCCATACTGCTGTGTTCTTAAAGCAACGTTTTTGCATTGAATTATGAGGAAGTATAATATTCATAAAGCAAAGAGACTGACTTTGGTATTAGGCAAACGTTAAACTTCTGCAACGAAGCGCGTTCTATCGGTTAACCATTCGCCACCTACGTCTTATCGCCACATATTAATATCAGATGAGGTAAGGACGAGTTACAGTTGGCTTACTGTGAGGGCACTTGCTCTTCGGTGAAAAACTGTTGAAACGATATGCACTGAAACGGAATAACGGGAAACAGCTACGAATGATAGAGTGAGGTCTTTATATTTAGAGAGGGTAAAGTAGCGTGCCATCGCCGAAAAGGCAGTCGACAGTATCTAGGAACACAACAGTTCGAGACGATCAACAGGGCAACACACACACGGAGCGGGGCGTTGTCAGCAGCATATAACTGTTTAACAATCAATAGTTGCAGTAACGTACATAATCATGCAAAAATTAAAACTGCTGTAGTTTCCTGTTTTAGGCGAAACTTTTGAACCATGAGGTGTATGACGGAAACTATGTGGGGGAAGACAGTTAGCCCTGTTTTCTGCACTTCCGACTGTAAGAATTTCGTCCGAAACAGAGCAAATGTCACTAGGTAATTTCGTGGAACTTTGAATCTGACACTATCGTATTCTCCCTTTTTACCGAGCAAGGATTTCGGTTTTGAGGACGCGACCAACTGAGTAGAATGGACATTGAACTGACGATGAAACTAAGTGCGAGTAAACCTTCGACGCTACTAAAAATGGAAGAGCTCGATGAAACACCACTTAGTGAAACCGAGCATCAAGTACGCCCAGGTATCAGTCAGCGCTACTCCACTCGATAAGATAAGTCGTAAGCGAAAGTCAAGAGGAAATCGCAAAGAAACTAAAGGAAGGAAAGGAAAATGTCAAAGAAATCTTGAGGGAATTAAAAGAAGTAAAGTCAAAAAGAAGCTGAAAATGAATTAAAAAAGAAATTTAAGGAGTAATTAAAACAGAAACCAGAATTAAAACCGTTTGAAGAAAGTCAAAACTATTTAAATGTGAACTGTGATGAAAAACAACAAATGGTAATCTTGGAGCTCAGACGTGATTAGGAAAAGAAGCGCGCAACCATATAGGAGAAGGTTGCTGAAGTCGAAGGAACGTATAATACGTATTTAAGTTAGGTAGAACAAGACACAAAGATATATAAAAAAATAAGCAGAGGTGGAAATTCATACTTAAAAGGTGATGGAAGTACGTGGAAAACAGTAGGAAGAATTTGTTCTAAAGATAGGAAAATAGGAAACGTCACATGAGAAGCAGAAACACTAAACATTTCGATAAGAAAGTACAACAGATTACTGACAGCTGCGTTGAGCAAATGGTAACTGAGAAGCTGAAGAACGAAGTGGGATGATTTGCAAGCCATACCGAAATCAGGGAGAAGGGAGACCAGCAAGTAGAATTTGTAAATGGCTGTAAATTCAGTAAGCTCAGTCCGAGGGACAGTTTACTCCAGGTTGCTTTCATACGCAATTTCCGCAGTTTACTGCTAGAAGTGTGGAACGACATGACCGAATTCATGTACGTCGTGGACCCGGAAGCTAACACTGCTGGAGTAAAACTGCTATAAAAATAAAGTTGCTCGTTCACAGACTTTCAGATGATGTTCCTGGCAAAACAGTGCTCAAAAATCACCCAGGACGAAATTTTAAATTTATTTTCCATCCATGCATACAGTTATAGATATGGTGGGACCTTCTCAGTGTTCAGAAAAAGAGAGAGACATCATTATCAGGGAGCGCTGTGTGAGGAACATCACATTGTACGGTGGGTGGTGCAACGCTTGTGCCTGAAGTTCATAGTCACGTAATTGGCACAATAAGTGAAATTTTAATGCAGGTACGAGAAGTATTTATGCATACTGAAACAGAAGACTCACAAGGGAAGCAAAGAGAAAACGCCGGTGGAGGAAGTGAGATATGGCAAGAAAATTCCCATGAAGACAATGGGATAATTATGGATCCCGGAATTTCAGATAGGACAAAGAGAGGTGTGAAACAGAAGGGAGAGGTCGCAGCAGTGGTCAAACGTATGATTATGGACTGGCTCGAAACGGAACAGGCACAGGCGAAGTGGTCAGCTACTATCGAACGGTAACGAAGAACGGAGGTAAGACAGACGCGAAAGTGAGCCAGTCTATATCGTGGCAGGGAAGTTGCATTAGTTTCGGTCGTAGCCAGCGCTGGGCCAAATATCGTGTGGCCAGGGCAGACGGACATAACAAGGATGGTAAGTGAGATACCGACTGACATACTCAAAGAAGAATAGCAAGAATTTATAGATGAATAAGAAGACAATGACAGCAATGTGGTGACTCCGGTTATCATAGAAGAAATATGTGGAAAAACATTGATCTGGAGGACTTCTCTGGTTAGTAAAACTTTGCACTTTAAGAATTTTCACTAGGAGCTGTAAAACACTTAAGTGAAATGATCTAGTCTTCTTTTTAGTGGTTTTAGGGTAAAAGGAGCTGTTGGGAAGTATGCAGTTGCTTTAAATATCAAGAGCTGTTGCAGGTGAAATTCAGTGAGGAAAAGTTTACGAAGAATGCAGTCGTAGTATCTACGCTTAATGTGCAAGTAAAGTAGATTATACGATCTGCTGGTTAACAGAACATGAGGCATAAATAGGTTACAAAAGAAACGAAATGGAAAACTGACATGAAGGAAGTGACAGAGGAGTAAAACTTTGTGGGAAGATAGCCACTGGCAGTGAAAGAGGGTTCACATATACATATTAAGCAGCAATTGAAGAAGAAAACGAACACTAGGTGGAAAGAAACACTAACGAATGGGGAGTCACTCATATATGTTTTACATTATGCATACATTCTTCCGCTCTTACAGTTGATTCTTCTCTAATGCTTACGCATACTCATTGGTACACTGAGTAAGTTCCAAAATAGTCCTTTGCTGCGGTTGTCTTTCATCCCATGGGGAAAGAACTCCAATATCCAATTTTATAGGTTACTGAGTGGACCTGGGGCCGTTTTGGACGGACTGAAACGAGGAAAATTCTCTCTTCCTACCAGAAATCGAAACCAGGACTTACAGTACAGGAGTGCAGCACTTAATACGCTACTCTACCCATGCCACCAGTTATCATCAGGTGGAAAAATGGTTCAAATGGCTCTGAGCACTATGGGACTCAACTGCTGAGGTCATTAGTCCCCTAGAACTTAGAACTAGTTAAACTTAACTAACCTAAGGACATCACAAACATTCATGCCCGAGGCAGGACTCGAACCTGCGACCGTAGCGGTCTTGCGGCTCCAGACTGCAGCGCCTTTAACCGCACGGCCACTTCGGCCGGCCATCTGGTGGAAGAAAATACGATGTAGACACCAATCGATCAATATATCCTACCCAAATTTGTTCACTCTTGGCATTGTACATAGCATGATTTTGCATTACAATGTACTCTTGTTTCTTTTAATCGTCTTCTCTTTTTGATATGTCTTTGCTTACGAGGAATGGAATAAGTTGGCAGTGTCATATGGGTGCCTGTACCTTACACGTCAACGTTGTCGTACATGTTAGTAAGTCTCGTAGACTCTACACGTTCTAGGCACTGTCTACCTCCATACTATGCCCTCGACGATCTTTAGGCCTTGTGCTCTGCTACACACTTCCGTGTAATTTTCAGCTTCTAACTAGATGCTACCATCCCTGGTTCCCCTTTATCTGAATTCCGTCCCTAACAATTCTAATCCTCTTTATCCCTTTGGCTCATTGGTATTGTCCTCTGCCAGCCGGGTGTTAAATTTATTCCTCTCAAGTGTTGATGCTCTGATACATTTTAGTGTCTCTTTCCTGAAGTTAGGTATGCAGCCGCAGCATGAAAGTCTCCTTGGTGCTTCATTCTCCTAAATCCAGGTTACGTTGTGCCCTAGTTTACGTTATAGTGTTAAACAGTATGTCACTAAGTGCCTTTGTTGCTGCAGATTGCAACTATTTACACTGCAGGTTCATGTTTGTTACGCACTGTTAAGTGTCATGTCACACGATTGAAACAGGTGACGTTCTCAAATGAGTGTAAAATATTCGTTTTGCCACATCTATCATCAACAAAAGGGTAGCTGCTTGCTTGCATTCATTGCAATTATTTACAAGGATTTTGTAGCTTGAAAACTTTTTCTTTCATTCAGCGCTTTGTAAGGAGAGCGACGTCTTGACTTTCGGAACAGCGTTTCGCTGCTAGGCAATTTTTCACTGTCACGGAGGAAAAGCTAGAGTCACTTTTCGTCGTCGACTGCAGTGACCTAAGACTTCACGTTAATAGCTTGATGTATCACCTTTCTTCCTCTAACCCGCTACGTGAAAAGTTTCGTGTACTCACTTACAAAACACAGCGTCGCCTGAATTCCTTATATTCTAGTTTCCGTTCATTACGTCTGCAAAAAGTAATACAACAATAAATCAATACTACACTCCCTTTGTTTTCTCCGGTTAATCGTTTGGCAGCGTCTTTGTGTCCTTCAATTTTACTAAGTACTTAGAGGGTCCGGAGTTTCAACAAAAATGTTCAGATTAATAGAAATGGACTAGCGTTGTTCTTTGCTGTAGTGCGCCGAAAAATGACGTTATTATCACGCACATCACAACATTGTAAAGAAGTAAACAAACTGTAAGAAATTTTCCACCAGTGAAGATAGTCTTAAAAACGGACATTTCAGTCCAATGTGACAGTGTTCGTTCCTTTCGTTGGTCAGTTCATTTCTCTGACGCTTTCCGTGTGACTAAACGTGACGTCTTCGTCGACAGTAGCATAAAAATCACTAAACGCTTGCGTCGGCTACGCTGATTTCCTTAAAGAATGATGACAATTTCTGGGCGACGCCCAATTCAAACGAGACCAACAACAGCACAAAAATTTCGACAACCAGTGTATTTCAGCACTGGAATTTCCTTCCAGTTCTACAAAGGATCACGGAATTTGTCTTATGTATGTCTGCATTTGTGTGCCAAGAAAATCACAGCCCCATTCTAAAGAACTGAAAATAAACAAAGTAATTTCGGGGGCAATTTACTGAAGTGATTTCTGGTGCATATAATGGAAGCGGCCCGGGTGTTGAAACCATCTCGTAAGGTCACTGTTGCTGCACAGAACATTACGTAATACATACATAATACACAGGGACATGGCTAGCATATTTCACTTGTTCCCTATCGGCACTTATTGTCTTGATGCGGACACCACCAACTACCTTATTAATTAACTGTAGGTAGGACGAGCATTCACAAATTGATTTCGACGATTATCTGATAAGATCCAAGTACATAACGCTAGTAAATCAATGTAAATTGATCTGAAATGTTCACAATCGACTTTATCATATAACTGATGTAATCATTAAATAAGACTTCAGCCAAATAATCTATTTAGAGTACAATGGAATATGTCGTCAAGGGTTTTAGTCAGTTCGATTAATTGTTCAGTCACTTGAAAGTCACAGCTCCGATAATTTGTTCTAGTTATAACAGGTGGCGCAGTTCTCGCCGTTAAAAGTGTACTTCATCCTGACATTGCTACCAACGGTTTTCACGAGACCACGTGTGACTGTCGACTGGCTGTCGATCTAGCGACACGAAGTGCGAAAAAAGTTGTCTCCACTCGTGAGTTATAATTACTCACGGTTTGCAGGGTGATTCTAAAAGGACTTTACAACTTGACTTACATACGGAATTTTACTGAAATTATTTAAACATGTTGTTAAGGTGGCATCTCGTAGGAAAAGCGGCATCAGAACTTCATCCAAACTGGTTGCAGTATTAGACGTAACAAATGTCCAGGTAGCCCATGAATTTCTGTCATCAAGCGAGTGAGACAGAGTTGTGTTCGCAGTCCTAGGAAATCAACGCATCGTGCGCCCTGTGTGACTGGAGTTCCTCAGTGAGCTATCTGGAAAGTTTACGATAAAGAATGCACGAGAAGCCATACTGACAATCTACACGCCCTCACAGACACCGTGACGCATTTAGTGCAGAAATGGTGCATCGGACTGAGGAAGATAGCCATTACTTACATTATTTTTAGAGACGAAACAACATTTCAAGTAAGTTAAAGTGGAAGTGAGTGTATGCGACGAAACCTTCAGTATTTTGCTGCAAGATGACATCTCCGCTACTTTTACAAGCCGTCTCAATGAAATTCTTTATGTAAGTAAAATTGCAAAGTCCTTTTATAATCACCCTATGTTTCTCTCAGTCCTGTGATGTTCGCTGAGTTACTGAAAATTAAACTTCTGATGCTCCCGGAACAATTGCAACGCGGTTGATTGCTGGACAAGCAACATGACACACGAATGCGGAAATTTCACTGTTCGTAATTCAATGATACCGAAACTGTTGCAACTGATGCAGGACACACAGCTTCCGCGGTAACCAACCGTTACAAGAGAATGTGGTAATTGTTTTCTGCAGTCCACGACGCCGGCACTGCACGTAAAAGACACAGCACGGAAGCTAACGCGACTGTCAACAACTGCACTTTTCGCTCTCAAGAGAAGCGAGTCTGTATACTCCGATGAGATAGCCAACAATATAACAGTAGCTTAGAAAGAATTTTGGAATGAAACATTGGTGGAAACATTTTCTGGTCACGTCAGAATTAACGTTAACGTTATATCTGAGGTAGTAGAGCACAGGCTGTTGATAAAGAAATGTTCGCTAGTGGTGGTGGTGGTTGTTGGGATGTTTAAGGGTGTAAGTAGGCTGTTTAGGTTTTTTTATTGGTAACGCCACCTCTGTATGAAAATCACTGGCTGTGCTGTGTGCAGTCTGTGGCTAGTTTTGCATTGTTGTCTGACATTGTAGTGTTAGGCAGCTGGCTGTGAACAGCGCGTAGCGTTGTGCAGTTGGAGGTGAGCCGCCAGCAGTGGTGGATGTGGGGAGAGAGATGGCGGAGTTTTGAAATTTGTCATGAACTGCTATATTTATATATGATGATATCAAGGTAAATACATTGTTTGTTCTCTATTAATATCTTTCATTTGCTAACTATCCCTATCAGTAGTTAGTGCCTTCCGTAGTTTGAATCTTTTATTTAGCTGGCAGTAGTGGCGCTCGCTGTATTGCAGTAGCTTGAGCAGCGAAGATTTTTGTGAGGTAAGTGATTTGTGAAAGGTATAGTTTACTGTTAGTCATGGCCATTCTTTCGTAGGGATTTTGAAATTCAGATTGCGTTGCGCTAAAAATGTTGTGTGTCAGGTTAAGCACAGTCTTGTATAATTGTTCAAAGGGGACGTTTCATAAGGGGAACTAAACAGCTAAGGTCATCAGTCCCCCACTTCGCTAGTGAAACCTACAATTACGGATAAACAGATGTAAGGAGAAAGGTTAGGGCCCGTGTGCAATCATGCATCTATTACTGTTACTACCTTATTTAAATAAATATCTCTGAAACATGTAGGAATTTGGCAGTCACAATTTCAGTTAATTACAACACAGATAGAGTAAGATGTCACATCTCAATAACAGGGCAATAAAAACAGGTAGGCTTCGATTAATAAGAGTTTTCGTTAACCCAAATTATGAAATAGCTCCTAATTTAATTAAAAGGGAACAGCCAGACCCACAATAATAACAGTTTCAATTAACTAAAATTACGAAATAGAAAACAGGTGGACCTTCTTTAATAACAGATTCAGTTAAGCAAAATAACCAAACGCAGAACAGGAAAGCCTTCGGCAACAACAGCTTCAGTTTAGTGAAATTACGAAATAGAAAACGAACAGGCCTACGTGGATAACCGCTTCAGTTAAGTAGCCAAGGGTTGAATTGCCTCCTTACAAAGGGTTCGCCAGAAGGCTTATATGAGATCGGCACAAGACTACACCAAATGGGAAGGCCAAGAAAAATTACAACGACCGGGTCGGCCTTCAAAGGTGCTTTTCGTTAGGAACCGACTGGCAAAAGAAATGTCAATACAGCAAGATTAATTGCGTGAAAGCAACAATAACTAACCAAACGGTATACCCGAGTCACTGCAAGTCACCGCCTCTACAACGACGGCGAAACGCCAGAAAGGAAACTAGGCTGCCAAATCCAATTGCATAGCCTCAGCAATTGCAAATTTTGAGACGCAGGCGCCTCTTAAGCTAATATAATTAACAGAGCGTTTGGGTCTGCAGTACCCGAAAGTATCTGGAAACCGGCAGCCAGCCATATTACAAAAGAAAGGTACTTACCTAGTGTTCGAAGATGTTTGACAAAGCGGTCTGCTGAAACCCAAAAACCGCTTGACAATAGGGAGGGGATGGGGGCGGGTAGGGGGGGTGCAGGGCCACAGCATAGCAGAAACACATCATCGCTCCGGCTCAGGAACCATCATAGGCTCACGCAGATTAAGATATCCTGTTAACAAACAACCAAGGCCAGTATCAACCCAGAAAAATTAAACATCAGCCACAGTTCAAGGACTCACTGCTGGTGAAATAGATCAGCTAAGAAATGGCAATGATCGCAACAGACCTATACGTATCAATAAGAAAATATCAGTTAAGATTTCAAAATCCACAACTTAACTGATGTTCACGAATCGAAGATGAAGCTTGCCGGCTCTAAAGGGGGCACAGAATTGAGCACAAGGAAACTGGTTTCAGTTCTCTCATCAGTGCGCCACGTCCCAGTACTGCCTGGCCAGGCAACGCACGAAGACGGCACTCGAAGCCAGGCACTGGTTCATAGCGGCCCACAAATATGTCCAGCAACCACTCGTCGAACTCTGTGCCCAACACGCTTGCGCAAGTGTCGCCTTGTTCGCCGAGCGGTTCTCTAACACCATTCTCTTAGCTCTGTTATCACTCGCCACGCCACACCCCGTTCCCTGTAAACAATGGTCCGCAGCTCGTGGTCGTGCGGTAGCGTTCTCGCTTCCCACGCCCGGGTTCGATTCCCGGCGGGGTCAGGGATTTTCTCTGCCTCGTGATGACTGGGTTTTGTGTGATGTCCTTAGGTTAGTTAGGTTTAAGTAGGTTCTAAGTTCTAGGGGACTGATGACCATAGATGTTACGTCCCATATTGCTCAAAGCCATTTGAACCATTTTTGCAAACAATGATCTTAGTGGCTTCAAACCGGAGGGACTCCACCCTATAGATCGAGCTAGTGGCGCCAGGAATTCTCAGGGCGACGGCAGCAGCTCCGCCACAGCTCCACTTAGCCCCTCAAACCAATGGACCTCGTCCCGCCGGGCTTTAGTTGATTAAGGTCACCCTGAGGACCTTACCAGTGACCAGGTGTCTGACAAGTAAGTTAACCAGACCTAGAATTTTGATGATAGAGCATGGGCCTATGAAACGAAGAGTGAACTTCTTCAGCTTGCTCCAACCCCTCAGCCGACCGGCACAGTTCTTCACGAAAACATCTCCTACCCTGGCCGGAAAGGGGCGTCTATTCCTATTATATAGCCGTGCCTGTCGGCGGTGTGGTAATCTAACGTTATTCCTGGCCTTAAGAGGTCCACACCAGCTGTTCGACAGACGTGGGGTGGTAACGGCCTCCAAGACCCCACGAATAGCGATTAACCATACAAATCTTAAAAACTCGTCAGAACCACCAGAATATATCGGTTCCCCTTCTTGGTACAAGGAAGAGGCCCTACGTAGTCGATAAAGAGTTTGCCCAAAGGATTTTCCTCGTGGTCGGACTGTAACAACCAATTTGGAGGATTATTACCGGGTTTAGCCTTATTACAGGCTTGACACTCACCCGCTAATCGCCTGGTATCCATATACAACGTGGACCAAGTGCGGCGAGTCTTAGCCTCTTCCAAGGTTTTATAGAGGCCCAAATGTCTTCCCACTAAAGTATTTAGAAAATAATCGAAAACAGAAGGCACCAGCTCCTGAGACAAACAAATTTTCGTGTCCCCGGCTTCGTTAACGCGATTGCATAGTATGGGATTCCTGATGGAGTAGTCGCTAACGACACCACCGGATAAGAGTTGGTTTCGTAATGGACCTCACAACGGATCTCGATCCTGTTTGGTTTTAGGTTCCATAAACAACTGAGACACTTCAGTTAAAATGGTAGACACAGCAAGGTGAGAGTCACTAACACCCTTATTCTGGATAGCCCCCTGTAAGGTGTCAGGAAAATCCAACACCTTCCATAAAAACCCTGACATGATAAGCAAATCCAGTAGTATGTCACATAGCTCCGAATAAATCGTGACATTAAAGTAACCAAAGTAAAACGAGTAACGAGTGAGCAAATGGAATACCACAGACTAACACAAGAATGCCTAAATGCACGTCATACCTTCCCACCGTGAGACAGACGCAGTTCCGAGGGGAGAAACGACAACAGAAGCCGAGAGCAGAACCGTGTTAAGCTGGAAGGCCCTACAATATGGGACAGACACCCACGTCGCCAGATAACCGCTACGACCACCCCAGCCGCAAGTTTTAGCGTGAGACTTTTTCGCGTCTCTGTTACATCAGGATCACCCCCCAGCTCATGTTAAAAGCTAGAGCCCTCCAGAAGAACAGTATAGATCTTACGATAACACAAAGAGGGCCACCACAGCCGCATGTTTTAGCGTGAGACTTTTTCGTGTCTCTGTTACGTCAGGACCACCCCCCAACCCATGTTAAAAGATAGAGCCCTCCAGAAGAACAGTATAGACCTTACGATAACACTAAAAGGACCACACCAGCTGCAAGTTTTAGCGTGAAACTTTTTCGTGTCTCTGTTTCGTTGCAAATTTAAAATCATTGCTCCATCACGAAAAGCATAACGTTTCTCATTGGATAGACAGAATTTTTGTAGGCGGAGCTTAACGTTAACATTGAGACCCTGATTGGTCAGACGAAAACACAGCCAGATAGTTTTTTTAAACCAACTTCTGTAAATTGTAGTAAGGAGAAGTTAGGAGAGGAGTTGCTTCCGAGATGGCGAGGTGAGCGGAGCTGTGCTGCCCGCCGCCCCCTGACGAACACCGAAAAGGTAATGAACGCACGCGATGCCACATAACAGCGTATAAAGCTTCACTCAGAACTGCAGAAGTCTCATCTTTTACACCTCCTTTTTTGCGTAATACTAGTGTCGATCGTCAATTAAAGCTCATGGTGTTCACATTTGCCACTTGAAGTAAAAATCTGAAACGCGATGATTTTTCTGTTATATAGTTATTGAGAAGCCACATCAGCCACTGTAATTTACGACAAGTTAGATAAGTAATTAAAGATAACTGAGGGTCACTGTAGACCATTTTGATAGTTTTCTCTTCTGTAAAACTTAATTTAAACCTAGATTATAGATGTGATATGGCATAGGTCATCCTTCGATCCATTGTAGAACTTGGAAACCCATTTAGGGAATATTCGTTCACATTTTTGTTGAACGCAGTTGGTTTTCACCGTCCTGTATTAAATAATTTCCTTTTATCAATAGTGCAATTTATAAAAAATGTTTTGTGAGTAGAATGAAATTTCCAATGGTAAACTTAACGGCTTTTCCGACGTTATTTCACTAGCTAACTGAAAATAGGAAAGCCTTGAACCCCTTCCACTAAATTTAGTTAGTATTAAGATTCTTTTACAGGGAGTGTAGTGGAGCTAACGCTGAAATCATTAAGTATTTGGATATATCATCGCTAGTCTCACTGAACTCTTCTGAACTCTACATGTCATGTGTGGTCTGGCGTCTCCTTACCAGCAACAGGTGCCAGGTTCAAACTAGTCCATTGCCTAAAAAACACGCTCAGAGCGTCGTTGCGTGAAAGTGGTAGGGAGACACGATATAGAACAGACAGACACCACGCAGAATGTTAGACCCCTCCTCCTGAAACATACAATTAAGGGCGTCGGCGACTTGATTGTCAGATCCTTTTATGTGTCGCTTCTTGAAATGAAGTGCGGAGATGCCACCCGCCCACCTGGGAAACCTACTAGTTTTCCTGAGTTGAGAAAACACCCAACTTACGGCCTCATAGTACCGAGATCAAAATCTCTATGCTCAAGATAGAATTGAAACTTCTCTAAGGCGAAAAGCTCAACTAGCGCCTCGCACTCATAAAAGGAGTAATTTATCTCAGGCTAGACAACTTTCTAGACGCGCTCGCTAATGGGCGTTTTATGCGTTGAACATCCTATAACAACAGTGGAGCAATACCAGCATTAGAGGCATCAGTTTGAACGAAATCCAGGACGGCTAAGACCGACGGGTTGGAGATAGGAGTCTTGATAGCTTCAAATGCCGCCTGTTGGCTTTCATCCCGGAGGAATTTCTTCCCCTTCCTGTGCAGTTTATTCTGGGGAGCGACCATCTGGGCAAAATCAGGGACAAAAAGGCGAAAATAATTCGACTTCCCAATAAAGCTTGCTATTTACGTCCTATTTCGAGTCTGAGGAAGCTTCTTCAACACCTTAGTTCGTTCCTGGTCAATCCTAATACCGTCCTTGGAAATTAAATGGCCTAGACCGGACATCTGTTCCCTAGCAAGTGTCAACCTCCCTTCTCGGAATTTGGAAAGGACCTCCCGAAGATGAGAAGTATGATCCTCAAAAGACTGAATATAAATGACAACATGATCAAGGTAATTAAAGATACAAGAAAACTTCAAGTCACCCAGGATATGACGACCAAACTACCACCCCAGCGGACAAGCCAGAGAGCATTTGGTGGTCTCATAAAGGTTTCAATCAGTGCAGAACACGGTGACATGTTAGACTTCTCGGTACGAGGAAACTGATAATAAGCGTATTTGAGATCAAGCACATTGAAGCACTTAGCCCCCGAAAATCAGGTAAAGCAGTTGTGAAGATCCTGAAATGGGACATATTCTAAGATGACCTTTTTATTAAGGAGTCTATAATCAGCCGCCAGCTGTAGTCCGGCCTCTGAGCTTTAGGAAAGAGAAAAATCGGTGACGCGTGGTTAGATATAGACGGCCTAATAACCACCTCTTTCAACATACTCGCCAATTTCTGTCTCAAGCTTTCCATTTTAGGTGCTAAGAGCCGATAAGGAGACTGTCGCACCGGAATGTCGCCGGCTCAAGATGGGTCACATCAAATTCACCGGAGATAGAATTTTCCGAATCCCCTACACTTACTCAACGGCAAGAGCAAAATAATCTTTCGTCACTAGGCGAAAACCTAAGAGTGAAGGTGTGGTTCTCAAAGTCGAGAACTAAACCCGAGCAATAAATTGAGCGCTAGATCTTTAACAAGCAAGAGCGTAACGGGCCCTGGTAAATTACAAATGGACAAACTACCTCGCTCCTCGCCGACCAGAAACAACTCTTCCCCTTTTGGCCACACGACATCTCTAAGGGAAGGGCGCACGGAAGATAATTTCCACAAATGTCCAAACTCCAAATACCGATTACAGTTCACTAAGGACACAGAGCTAGCGGACATCAACAGCGCTCACCAGAGCTCTTGCCCTAGACGGACACAGATTAAAATAAATGGGAGGGCAGATCCACAACGAGTTTGAATACACGCGCACCAGGGCGTAGGTCTCCGATGAAAACATTCCGCCCGCACGTCCTGCCATCAGAAAACAACCACACTCCGTGAATCCAGTTGAAACCTACAATCATGAATAAAGGGACGTAAGACGAAAGGTTAGGGCCCGTGTACCAGTCATTTCCTGTTACTCCGTTTCTGACATAAATACCTCTGAAACAGTTACGCCTTTGGCAATCACAAGATCAATTAATTACAATGCAGGTTGAGTAAGAGATCAGATATCAATAATAAGGCAATAACAGCAGCAGACATTGATTAATAAGAATTTCAGCTAACCTAAATTAATAAATAGCTCTTGATTTAATCAAAAGGGAACTGCCAGGCCTTGAATAACAACAGCTTATTTAAGTAAAATTACGGAATAGAAAGCAGGCTGGCCATCAGCAATAACAGCTCCAGTTAAGCAAAATTGCCAAACAGAAAACTGGCTGGCCTTCAATGATAACCGCTTCAGTTATGTAAGACTACAAAACATAACATAACATGAATGACTGCTTTAGCCCGTGAGAATGCGCGCTATGAGCATTTCTCCCACACAAACACGATAGCTCGGCGAGCGTCTCAGTACCATCCTAAGGATTCATCCCCTCCTCGTGCACCATACTTTCGCGTCGCTCATTCTGCCTGTGACCTCGCAGTGAATCGGTTGTGCCACCGCGCCGTATACTGCGGCATTTTGCTCATCGCGCGCCTATCCGTGTATTTTTTTCTTGTTATGTAAATGTTTATTTGTTGCTTTATTACATTTTGACAAACTGAAGATAATTTTATTAGTAGTAGTTATGTTCTTTATTATATACAGCTTACAATAATGAGTATGGATGATCGACAAACGAAACAAATACTGACCCTGGAAGACCCCGTTTTGGACGAAGAATGTATGCTGGATCCGGATAGTACAGGCGACAATCGTGTAGACAACGATGAAAGCAACTGCTCCGATATTGATGGTCCCTATCAGACACAGATGGAACAATCTTCGGATGAAGCTGCACGTGAAGAGCCACACAAACCAAGAGGTAGGATACCATTTTATACTTGAAACGATGGGTCTACAAAATGGCTTATACACAAACGCATAAGGAATATACGTACTAGGACCTGTAACATCGTAGTTCATTTGCCAGGGGGTCAAACAAGCACCTAAGATTGCACAAACTCCCTTACAATGTGTTCCTATGTTTTGAATGATGGAATGATTGATAAAATAGTTACATACATACCAAACTACAAGAAAACTTTTCACGAGAACGGGATTGTAAGGTGACAAACGTGACTGAAATAAAGGCATTTATTGGATTGTTGTACATGACTGGTTTGAAGGAAACAAATCATGTGAATGTGAAAGAAATGTGTAGTGATGATGGTAGAGCCTGTGATTTTTTTGCAGAAGCAATGTCCATAAAGAGCTTCATATTTTTGTTTCGAGTGTAACGTTTAGACGTTATCAATACCCGGGAGGCAAGAAAGCTAGTTGATAAGCGCCTATCCCAGAAATATTTGAGGTCTTTATTAGACTGTAACGACAATTATACACCCGTAGAGTACTGTACTATTGATGAAATGCTGGAGTCATTAAGGGGCTTCTGTAAATTTCGGGTGTATATTTCAAATAAACCCGCGAAATACGGCAAAAAATCTACGCCCTCTTAAATGCGAAAACCTTTTATACGTGTAATTTGGAGATACATGCTACACAACGACGATAATATCGATCAAGAGACAGGTATTGGAGCTAAACTAGAAACTGATACATTATATAACAATACTAAAGTAGGCGTGCATGTTGTTGACCGAAAGAAAGAGGATTATTCTCTTGTATGAATTTCTTCAAGGTGACCAATGAGACAGTTCTTCACTATTTTGAGTGTAACTGGGATCAAGGCGCAAATTATATACAAAACGTAATTACAAGACGTGTATTCCTGAAAGCTGTGGCTCTAGAGATGGTGAAATCACATGTATTACGGAGAATAACACTGCAGAACATTTCATCGGATCTCAAGTTTCGAAACGGTTTGTACCTCCTCCTAAAGTGAAACAGAGGCAGGACACTGTGGCTTTTGTGCGCTTTGTCCAAGAAGAAAGAATAGACGCTCTAAAAAAGCATGTACTTTGTGTAACAAATCACTCTGCACTGAGCATGTGACATTCATGTGCAAGAGTTGTTATGAAAGTTTCTCCAGGTACTATGGAAGACAGATTAATTAAAATATATTCAATTTTTTATTTTTATATATTATATTCGTTATACGTGCCATAAATAAATAACCAAAGTTACGAAGACGTTATTTATGACTAAAACTGCATTTTTTTGGTACTTACACTTTAATAAATACTATGATTAGGTAGATAAGTGCCTTTCATTTCATATAATGGTTTTTAGTGTAGTATTATATTTCCTAATTCTATAAAATGCGATTTAAATAAAGTGAGCATTTTGCTTCCACGCTCCAAACCGTATTACTTTCTAAAGCACTTCTCACGGGTTAGTTAAGTAACCAAGAGTTATAATTGTCTCCTCACAAAGTGTGCACCCGAAGGCTTATACGCAAGGGTCAGAAGCTACTCCAAATAGGAACGCCAAGAGCGGTTACAACGAGAGGATCGGCCTTCCAAGGCCCTTTTCGTCGGAAAAAAAAAACTGTCGGAAGAAATATCAACACAGCAAGGTTAATCACGTGAACGTGACAATAACTATCCAAACATTATGCCCGCGGCACTCCAAGCTACTGCCTCTACAACGGCGGCGGAACTCCCGAAAGAAAACTATCCTGCCAAACCAATTTAAATAGCCTTAGCAGTTGCAAATATTTTAGACGCAGGCGCCCACTAACCTATTATAATTAACAGAGTGATGACGTATCTCGGCCGTATTGGCAGGGAGGTCGGCTAAAACATAACCCTCTAGGGGTCTGGCCATAGCTTATAAGAAGTACGTTATTTTCCGTCTCAGGGAACACCATCGGCTCACACAGTTTAAGGTATTCTGTTAACAGGGAACCAAGGGCAGTACCGACTCAGGATAAGCAGACAACAGCCACAATTCAAGGAATCAATTTATGATGAAATAGATCATTTAAAAAATCGCAGTGATCGCAACTGATCTCTCGGTATCAATAACAGTTAAGCCCTCAAAATCCAAAACTTTACTCAAGTGCACGAATCGAAGCTGAAGCTTGCCAGTTACAAAGGAGGCCCAGAATTCAGCATATCGAAACTGGCTCCAACTCTCTCGTCGGTGTGACACGTCGCAGAGCTGGCTGGCCAGGCTACGCACGAAAACAGCACTCGAAGTCAGCCACGGATTCAAATCAGCCCACAAATGTGCCCAGCAATCAGTCGTCGGACTCTGTTCTGAAGACGCATGTGCTAGTGCTCGCCTTACTCGCTGGGCACACCTCTCACGCCGTCCTCCTCGCTCCGTCAACACACCCAAAACTGTCACCTCATTGCATGCACCGTCCCTCATCAACAATCTCAAGCAAAGATCTTAGTGGTCTCAAACGAGAGGGAAATCACACGACAGATCGAGCTAGTGGCGCCAGGAAATCGAAAGACGACGCCAGCAACCGGCAAGGCTCAACTAAAATACATTTAAAACACAAAATCATTTATTTACCAAATAGTCATTGATGTAGGGAACGATGTAAGAAATATCTGCGGAGGTCGGGCATATGATAAGCTTGTACTGTCTAACAAAGAAATTGCAGAAAATTCGGCGAATGTTGATGGAAAATATCAGTAGCAATTTGTAAATACCCTCGCTTATCAACGATTTCACAATGTGTGGAAAGCATGACACTCGTAGCCTCCTGCAACTGTACGTTACAAATGAAGTGGAGCTATAGAATAAAGTAAGCTGACCTTAGACAAATGTAACACATTCCTCCACAAACATTCAAATACACCACAGAAAATGGCTGCAGCAGAGTTGAAGTCATCATAAAGGCGATGAGTACACACAACGGATATAAATGTAGACTAACAGATTTCCAGATGCTTTTGATTAGATAGTGTACATCATCTAAAATATATGCGACAACCAAAACAGAACAGGAAGATAGGAATCTTTGAAACACCTCATTTTACTTCTCAGAACGTGCTCACCATAGTCTGGTGCGTTTGTGATTTCTCAGTCTCAAGAGCCGACATGTGACATGTATGGAACTAATTGTAGTTGGCGATACACAAACGATGAAGTGCTTCTGATGCTCCGTGTAGAGTGTGTATGTAAAACTGTTATGACCATTTAGATAAAGTAGTGTTTATCCAGTTTTCTGGTCATCTTAGCTGTTACCATTCGCACCTTGATATGTGAATAGGCCCGCTCTTTCCTATTGGTTTGACACACCGTCAAACTGTCGGAATGACAAACGCACAGCTGAGACTTTGTTAACTGAAACTCATCTGCATGTTTATATTGTACACTGACATCTCTGAAACTTACGCCTTCATTTCCAGTTCGCAATGAATTTGTTGCAGCATTGGACGTTTTGGCCGCAGAAAAGAGTGTATCGTGGTGCCAAAGAGTAAACCAGATCTAAGTAGCCTTCAGTAACTGATTGTTGCAACACCTACATGTCCCCGAACACGATATTCTTTCTGGTTAATACTTCTGATGTTTTCTCAGAACAACTGCGAAGAAAATGTACAGCTGCCTAACATTTCCCCTGTACATGCTTTGATGAAAAAGCCCATACTGGGCGCCGAAGTGCAATAGAACTCTAAATATTGATTCAGGGAAAATTTGAATTTTCTTTCAATTGCGTTAAACTCTTCAATACAAAAAAAAGATATATATTCAAACAATTTTACATGGCGTAGACACAACTCATTAATAGGGCATGTTTGAGAGAGGATTAACCATTTTATCTCATTGGAGTTACGTGCAAGCATGGACATATGGTGTCGGTACGACGTGTCTATTTCCCACTGAATCTCCCGTGGTGACCCGTGGCCTTGGTTGAGAGCATCCAGATTTCATTTTCTTTTACCATAACTTGGAAGGCGACATCCTGAGTAGCTTAACCTGTTCATTGTTGTGCACTTCCTGATTTATCGCTCTGCAAATGAAACCGCTGTCCAGAGCATTGGTATTGTCATCGGCAGGACGGACACTTGGCTCCCAGCAAGCTCACGGCGTCCATTTCCTACAGTAATTAGACGTTCGAGTTGGTGCCAGTGAATATTTGTTAATTAGTGTCAGCCAGTGGAACATAGTTGTATATTTCAAAAATTAAGTATCAGGAAGATAATTCACTATTGAAGGGAAAGTGAGGATGTCGTAAAATGACAAGATGAAAATGAACGTAGGGATGGGACTCAGAGTCTGAAAAGAGGCTAACATCCCTCCAGCAGGCAGCTTGCAAATCACTTAGTGTAATCCACAACATTAACTGGAAAGAATAGCTTCAGAATGCTCTTCCAATCTTCTTCAACTCAGAGTCCCTTAGCGTGAACTCCGAATGATCTCCGAAAGACTACTGAATGAAAGAATCCTTTATAAGTTCCCAATACCGAACTACACTGTTTTGTGAGTGATCTCACACAAATGTGTCTTAAAAAGACCTAAGGTTCTTGCTGTATAATCAGTGACAGGTGCTGTTACAGCAGAAAGCATGAGAATGACAACTAAAATTTTCTTGTTGTACAAAAGCGGTGTAAATCACTGTTTCTAAGTGAGATTAGAAAGCTCCTCACTCTGTGTTAAGACTAGTATGGGTAGCTACAATGTGTCGATAGGTAATTGGGTGACTTACATAAGGAACCTACTAGTGATGAAGACAATATTATGCGGTATTCAGCTTTCTGCAGAACAGAATGTTGGGAAACTAAAGAAAAAAGCGGGATAGGTGCAGCCTTGGGAAATGGGGCTGTCTAGGACTAGATCAGAGGATTTTATTATAGCGTACTGCGAGCTCCTGCCGAATTTTCTCATTGAGTAACGTTTCGGAGATAATCTGGGCTCCACTCTGTGGGGTCCTGATTCAGAGAAGTTTGGAAAAGAATCTATGACAGTTCATTCTACAGAGACTCGAGAGTCACACTGAAGATCCTTCCCGGAGATTCTCAGGCATCGTACTACGTGATTTACTGGTCAGGAAAATGACTACTTTTGCAGTAAATCTTCTTATTTACTTAATATAGAATGGTGTCTGCTGGGTACAGTCTCTGGAACTACAGCTGACATTTGCTTGCCGAATTTCCTGACGTTTATCAGCACAAGTGACTGGAATTTTCAAACGTTCGCCGTCCATTGCTGGTCTGACACAGGTATCGATCTCAAAGCAGGAGATTATAATCTCTTGTTGTGCCAACGTGTGAGGGATTTTTCGTGCCTCTTGCTGCTGTGGTTCTCCCCTTGCTCTCTGCAGCACACGAATCAAGGATCTTTTTACATCCTAGGTTTCTTCTTTCCTCTTGAAGCTACTGTAATATTTGTAGGTTTCTGTAGTTCCTCTGATTAAATGGGGATAGTAGCTCTTTTCCACAGCGGCTTCCTTACTTGGTCGGTCTAACAAAATGAGATAGCCGATTCCCCCATGCATCCCAAACTGGAATATCGCGTGATTAGAATGGACAGGAACTGTGATTGCTGTGTTCGGATGAATGCTGCGTTGGCATCCCTTCGCTCACAGCTGCAAGAGGCGCTGTCTTCGGTCGCGCAGCTTGAGGCTGTTGCCAATGGGCACCACTGCGGGGAGCCGGACTTGGGTATCACGGGGATGTCAATCTTGTCCCGTCTGTCCCCAGGTCGGTCTGCAGCTGTGGTCGCCCCGGTTGCTGCCTGCGGTGGGGCTGAGCCCTCGCCTGTGCTTCATTGGTTGATTGGGAGGCCGTTCCAAGGCGTGGCAGGCAGCGAAAGGCGTCCCCGAGGCTGATCAGAAAGCCTCCACGTTGCGTCTGACAAACAGGTTTCAGGTACTGTCTCTGGCTGAGCCAGATGCCTGCTTTGTTCCAGAGGATGATTCTCAGCCTTCAAGTTCCGGGCAATCGCAGAGGGTGGGCTTATTGGTAGTTGAGAGCTTCAATGTTAGACGCGTAATGGGGCCCCTTAGGGATATGGCGGCTAAGGAGGGAAAGAAATCCACTGTGCACTCCATGTGCATTCCGGGTGTTCCTGATGTGGAAAGGGTCCTTCTGGATGCCATGAAGAGCACAGGGTGCAGCCAGCTGCAGGTGGTTGCACATGTCGGCACTAATGACGTGTGTCGCTTTGGATCTGAGGAAATTCTCTCTGGATTCCAGAGGCTATCTGATTTGGTGAAAGCTGCCGGTCTTGGGCGAGATGAAAGCAGAGCTCACCATCTGCAGCATAGTTGACAGAACCGACTGCGGACCTATGGTGCAGACCCGGGTGGAGGGTCTGAATCAGAGGCTCAGACGGTTTTGCGACCGTGTTGGCTGCAGATTCCCTGACTAGCGCCATAGGGTGGTGGGGTTTCGGGTTCCGCAGAATACGTCAAGTGTTCACTACACTCAGCTGGCGACTACACGGTTAGCGGAGGCTGTGTGGCGTTGATTGGGCAGTTTTTTAGGTCAGAAGGCCTCGGGAAAGTACCGGGTGGGCTGCAATCTCAAAGGGTGTATGGCAAATACAGGACGTGCTTGGATCAAGGATCAGTCCAAATTGTAGTTGTAAATTGTTGTAGTTGTGCTGGGAAAGTCCCTGAGCTTCAAACGCTAATAGAAGGCACAGAAGCTGAAATCGTTATAGATACAGAAAGCTGGATAAAGGTTAAAAATAAGTTCGGCAGAAATTTATACGAAGTCTCAGACGGTGTTCAGGGAAGATAGATTAGGCAGAATTGGTGGTGGAGTGTTTGTGTCTGTCAGCAGTGGTTTATCTCGTAGTGAAGTCGATGTTGATACTCTGTGCGAATTGGTATGGGTGGATGTTATACTTAACAGCCGAACTAAGTTAATAATTGGCTCCTTCTACCCGACCCCCAGACTCCGATGATATAGTTGCTGAACAGTTCAGAGAAAATTTCAGTCTCATAACAAATAAGTACGACCCTCATACGGTTATAGTTGGTGGGGACTTCGACCTTCCCTCGATATGGTGGCAAAAATACTTGTTCAAACCCGGTGGTAGGCAGAAAACATCTTCCGAGATTGTCCTAAATGCTTTCTCCGAAAATTATTTCGAGCAGTTAGTCCACGAACACACGCGAATTGTAAATGGTTGCGAAAACACACTTGACCTCTTAGCCTCAAACAATCCAGAGCTAATAGAGAGCATCATGACTGATACAGGGATTAGTGATCACAAGGTCGTTGTAGCTAGGCTCAATACCGTTTCTCCCAAATCCACTAGAAACAAACGCAAAATAATTTTATTTAAAAAAGCGGATAAAGTGTCACTAAAAGCCTTCCTGAGAGACAATCTCCATTCCTTCCGAACTGACTATGCAAATGTAGACGAGATGTGGCTCAAATTCAAAGATATAGTAGCAACAGCAATTGAGAGATTCGTACCTCATAAATTGGTAAGAGATTGGAACTGATCCCCCATTGTACACAAAACAGGTCCGAACGCTGTTGCAGAGGCAACGGAATAAGGATGCGAAGTTAAGAAGAACGCGAAATCCCGAAGATTGGCTAAATTTACAGACGCGCGAAATTTGGCACGGACTTCAATGCGAGATGCCTTTAATACGTTACACTATGAAACATTGTCTCGAAATTTGGTAGAAAATCCGAAGAAATTTTCTGGTCATATGTAAAGTACACAAGCGGCAAGAAGCAGTCAATACCTTCGCTGCGCAGTGGCGATGGTACTGTTACCGACGACTGTGACGCTAAAGCGGAGTTATTGAACGCAGTTTTCCGTAATTCCTTCACCAAGGAAGACGAATGGAATATTCTAGAAATTGAAACACGAACAGCTGCTAGCATGAGTTTCTTAGAAGTAGATACCTTAGGGGTTGTCAAGCAACTCAAATCGCTTGATACAGGCAAGTCTTCAGGTCCAGAGTGTATACCGATTAGGTTCCTTTCAGATTACACCGATACAATAGCTTCCTACTTAGCAATCATATACAACCGCTCGATCACCGATAGATCTGTACCTACAGATTGGAAAATTGCGTAGGTCGCACCAGTGTTTAAGAAGGGTAGTAGGAGTAATCCATCGAACTACAGACCCATATCATTGACGTCGGTTTGCAGTAGGGTTTTGGAGCATATACTGTATTCAAACATTATGAATCACCTCGAAGGGAACGAACTATTGATACGTAATCAGCATGGTTTCAGAAAACATCGTTCTTTATTCGCACGAAGTAATGGCCGCTCTCGACAGGGGATCTCAAGTTGATTCCGTATTTCTAGCTTTCCGGAAAGCTTTTGACACGGTTCCTCACAAGCGACTCCTAATCAAGCTGCGGGCCTATGGCGAATCGTCCCAGTTGTGCGACTGGATTCGCGATTTCATGTCAGGAAGGTCACAGTTCGTAGTAATAGACGGCAAATCATCGAGTAAAACAGAAGTGATATCAGGTGTTCCCCAGGGAAGCGTCCTGGGACCTCTGCTGTTCCTGATCTATACAAATGACCTGGGTGACAATCTAAGCAGTTCTCTTAGGTTGTTCGCAGATGATGCAGTAATTTACCTTCTAGTAAGGTCATCCGAAGACCAGTATCAGTTGCAAAGCGATTTTGAAAACATTGCTGTATGGTGTGGCAGGCGGCAGTTGACGCTAAATAACGATAAGTGTGAGGTGATCCACGTGAGTTCCAAAAGAAATCCGTTGGAATTCGATTACTCGATAAATAGTACAATTCTCAAGGCTGTCATTTCTACTAAGTACCTGGGTCTTGAAATTAGAAAAACTTCATTTGGAAAGACCACATAGATAATATTGTGGGGAAAGCGAGCCAAAGGTTGCGTTTCATAGGCAGGACACTTAGAAGATGCAACAAGTCCACTAAAGAGACAGCTTACACCACACTGGTTCGTCCTCTGTTAGAATATTGCTGCGCGGTGTGGGATCCTTACCAGGTGGGATTGACGGAGGACATCGAAAGGGTGCAAAAAAGGCCAGCTCGTTTTGTATTATCACGTAATACCCGGATATGATACGCGAGTTGGGATGGAAGTCATTAAAGCAAAGACGTTTTTCGTCGCGGAGGCATCTATTTACGAAATTTCAGTCACTAACTTTCTCTCCCGAATGCGAAAATATTATGTTGAGCCCAACCTACATAGGTAGGAATGATCATCAAAATAAAGTAAGAGAAATCAGAGCACGAACAGAAAGGTTTAGGTGTTCGTTTTTCCCGCGCGCTGTTCGGGAGTGGAATGGTAGAGAGATAGTATGATTGTGGTTCGATGAACCCTCTGCCAGGCACTTAAATGTGAGATGCAGAGTAGTCATGTAGATGATGTAGATGTATTATATTATCCTTGTATTGATGGATAGTCCAGTCCTTCCAACATAGAATTCCAATTGTACACAGTATATCGTATATTCCTGGTACTATAAGTGAACTCATTCTGTTCTTTGTCGCTATGAGACACTATTCGACCTTTTTGGTTGGTTTGTATATATTTTTTACAGTATTTACTCCATGTTTCAGTGATATTATCCCAGTTCTGTTCGTCTTCTTGAGGGCATTTGGGAGAAAGCCAGTGTCCGATGTTTCTTTTTCTAGTATGTCGCTTTGACGAGTATTAGGTTTCATTAAATTTAACACGTTAGTGGTTGAGTGTGAATTACTGCTCAGAACGCCTTCCAGGTGTATCTCGTGTCCGAGGTGCCGCAGATGACATAGTCGTCTTGCGCTCATTGAAAGTGTGTTATTCACTCCCCTTTTCGGGCTTGCGTGATAACTTGACAGCTTTCAATACAAGCTTTGTCCTCGGTTCTCACCATTCCTCAGAAATTGGCAACAACTGGACTAAGTGGGCTACCTAAGGCGAAGCCTTCCAGCTGTTCATACAAATAGCTATTTCATAGAAAGTAGCCCGTGGTAAGACATGGAGGAAAAAGCTTAGTGATGTCCTGCAGGAAAACAGAAATGAAATGCTCCGTAGAGTCATTATGTTCAACTTTGGTAAAGAAAGAAGCAACGGCAAAGTTAACCAGGATGTCGTTTGTCCTAGTGTTAGACTCAGGACAAATTATTGAGAAACTGAAGTAACTATGATATTCTTCACGGGTTTGCGGCCGGATCATGTCGTCGTGCTGACACAATATATCGGCGGACCAGCTGGCCGCCATCTTCAGGTGAGTTAGTGCTAGAGCACTGCCTCGCCGGAACTGAATTCCAGCCACAACGACGGAGTCCTTTGTACACCATGAAGAGAGAAATTTTGGGTGACATACTTCCCGCAACCACAACGGAGGGGTATCTGTTGAGAGGCCAGACAAACGTGTGGTTCCTGAAGAGGGGCAGCAGCCTTTTCAGTAGTTGCAAGGGCAACAGTCTGGATGATTGACTGATCTGGCCTTGTAACAATAACCAAAACGGCCTTGCTGTGCTGGTACTGCGAACGGCTGAAAGCAAGGGGAAACTACAGCCGTAATTTTTCCCGAGGGCATGCAGCTTTACTGTATGATTAAATGATGATGGCGTCCTCTTGGGTAAAATATTCCGGAGGTAAAATAGTCCCCCATTCGGATCTCCGGGCGGGGACTACTCAAGAGGATGTCGTTATCAGGAGAAAGAAAACTGGCGTTCTACGGATCGGAGCGTGGAATGTCAGATCCCTTAATCGGGCAGGTAGGTTAGAAAATTTAAAAAGGGAAATGGATAGGTTGAAGTTAGATATAGTGGGAATTAGTGAAGTTCGGTGGCAGGAGGAACAAGACTTCTGGTCAGGTGACTACAGGGTTATAAACACAAAATCAAATAGGGGTAATGCAGGAGTAGGTTTAATAATGAATAGGAAAATAGGAATGCGGGTAAGCTATTACAAACAGCATAGTGAACGCATTATTGTGGCCAAGATAGATACGAAGCCCACACCTACTACAGTAGTACAAGTTTATATGCCAACTAGCTCTGCAGATGACGAAGAAATTGAAGAAATGTATGATGAAATAAAAGAAATTATTCAGATTGTGAAGGGAGACGAAAATTTAATAGTCATGGGCGACTGGAATTCGAGTGTAGGAAAAGGGAGAGAAGGAAACATAGTAGGTGAATATGGATTGGGGGACAGAAATGAAAGAGGAAGCCGCCTGGTAGAATTTTGCACAGAGCACAACATAATCATAACTAACACTTGGTTTAAGAATCATGAAAGAAGGTTGTATAAATGGAAGAACCCTGGAGATACTAAAAGGTATCAGATAGATTATATAATGGTAAGACAGAGATTTAGGAACCAGGTTTTAAATTGTAAGACATTTCCAGGGGCAGATGTGGACTCTGACCACAATCTATTGGTTATGACCTGTAGATTAAAACTGAAGAAACTGCAAAAAGGTGGGAATTTAAGGAGATGGGACCTGGATAAACTAAAAGAACCAGAGGTTGTACAGAGATTCAGGGAGAGCATAAGGGAGCAATTGACAGGAATGGGGGAAATAAATACAGTAGAAGAAGAATGGGTAGCTTTGAGGGATGAAGTAGTGAAGGCAGCAGAGGATCAGGTAGGTAAAAAGACGAGGGCTAGTAGAAATCCTTGGGTAACAGAAGAAATATTGAATTTAATTGATGAAAGGAGAAAATATAAAAATGCAGTAACTGAAACAGGCAAAAAGGAATACCAACGTCTCAAAAATGAGATCGACAGGAAGTGCAAAATGGCTAAGCAGGGATGGCTAGAGGACAAATGTAAGGATGTAGAGGCCTATCTCACTAGGGGTAAGATAGATACCGCCTACAGGAAAATTAAAGAGACCTTTGGAGATAAGAGAACGACTTGTATGAATATCAAGAGCTCAGATTGAAACCCAGTTCTAAGCAAAGAAGGGAAAGCAGAAAGGTGGAAGGAGTATATAGAGGGTCTATACAAGGGCGATGTACTTGACGACAATATTATGGAAAGGGAAGAGGATGTAGATGAAGATGAAATGGGAGATACGATACTGCGTGAAAAGTTTGACAGAGCACTGAAAGACCTGAGTCGAAACAAGGCCCCCGGAGTAGACAATATTCCATTGGAACTACTGACGGCCGTGGGAGAGCCAGTCCTGACAAAACTCTACCATCTGGTGAGCAAGATGTATGAAACAGGCGAAATACCCTCAGACTTCAAGAAGAATATAATAATTCCAATCCCAAAGAAAGCAGGTGTTGACAGATGTGAAAATTACCGAACTATCAGCTTAATAAGTCACAGCTGCAAAATACTAACACGAATTCTTTACAGACGAATGGAAAAACTAGTAGAAGCCAACCTCGGGGAAGATCAGTTTGGATTCCGTAGAAACACTGGAACACGTGAGGCAATACTGACCTTACGACTTATCTTAGGAGGAAGATTAAGGAAAGGCAAACCTACGTTTCTAGCATTTGTAGACTTAGAGAAAGCTTTTGACAAAGTTGACTGGAATACTCTCTTTCAAATTCTAAAGGTGGCAGGGGTAAAATACAGGGAGCGAAAGGCTATTTACAATTTGTACAGAAACCAGATGGCAGTTATAAGAGTCGAGGGACATGAAAGGGAAGCAGTGGTTGGGAAGGGAGTAAGACAGGGTTGTAGCCTCTCCTCGATGTTGTTCAATCTGTATATTGAGCAAGCAGTAAAGGAAACAAAAGAAAAATTCGGAGTAGGTATTAAAATTCATGGAGAAGAAATAAAAACATTGAGGTTCGCCGATGACATTGTAATTCTGTCAGAGACAGCGAAGGACTTGGAAGAGCAGTTGAATGGAATGGACAGTGTCTTGAAAGGAGGATATAAGATGAACATCAACAAAAGCAAAACAAGGATAATGGAATGTAGTCTAATTAAGTCGGGTGATGCTGAGGGAATTGGATTAGGAAATGAGTCACTTAAAGTAGTAAAGGAGTTTTGCTATTTGGGGAGCAAAATAACTGATGATGGTCGAAGTAGAGAGGATATAAAATGTAGGCTGGCAATGGCAATGAAAGCGTTTCTGAAGAAGAGAAATTTGTTAACATCCAGTATTGATTTAAGTGTCAGGAAGTCATTTCTGAAAGTATTCGTATGGAGTGTAGCCATGAAGGGAAGTGAAACATGGACGATAAATAGTTTGGACAAGAAGAGAATAGAAGCTTTCGAAATGTGGTGCTACAGAAGAATGCTGAAGATTAGATGGGTAGATCACATAACTAATGAGGAAGTATTGAATAGGATTGGGGAGAAGAGAAGTTTGTGGCACAACTTGACCAGAAGAAGGGATCGGTTGGTAGGACATGTTCTGAGGCATCAAGGGATCACCAATTTAGTATTGGAGGGCAGCGTGGAGGGTAAAAATCGTAGGGGGAGACCAAGAGATGAATACACTAAGCAGATTCAGAAGGATGTAGGTTGCAGTAGGTACTGGGAGATGAAAAAGCTTGCGCAGGATAGAGTAGCATGGAGAGCTGCATCAAACCAGTCTCAGGACTGAAGACCACAACAACAACAACAACTTCCCGCAAATGGTAAATAAGCAACCGATTCAGAAGTATCCTCTGTTGGCTCGCGTGACGGACTAAACTGAAGAGCACGGCATATTTGTAGTTCCGTATATCCATTCTGTTTAAAAACAATCTTCAAATGATCAAGTTCTTCTTTCAAATGTTCGTCTTCCGAAATGGCATAAGCTCTTTTGACGAGAGTCCGCAAAACTCCACTACGCTGGTGTGGCGGATGACGACTGGTTGCATGAAGATAGCGATCAGTAGGAGTGGGTTTCCTATACACACAATGTCCAAAAGTCCCATCATCCTTTCTTTGCACTAAAACGTCAAGAAATGGAAGTTTACCATCTCTTTCAATTTCCATAGTAAATTTAATACTGGGATGTAGACAATTAAAGTATTCTAAGAAACGATTCAAAGCATCAGTTCCATCTGGCCAAACCATAAAAATGTCATCAACGTATTTCAAAAAACACTTTGGTTTAAGAAACAAAGTTTTGAGTGTCAAACTATTCGAACTATTCAGGACCGGTGCGTGGAACATCATCGGCACACTCGGTTGTTCCAACCTGAGAAGTCGGCAGTGGCGGAACATTGCCTTAACGAAGGATACAGGATGATGTATGACAAGACACAATTGATCTCTCCTGCTTCTCGCTATTGGGAATGTGTTCTTAACGAATCGATTGAAATTAGATTATCCAGTAATATTATTAAAAGGTATAAAGGTTTTCCTCTAAGTAAGATATGGAATCCGATTTTGTCCGACATTAAACAACAACAGTCTTCTTTTCGATCATTGGATGCTTCCAACTACTGCTGTTGCGATTTATCGTTTCTGCCGTCTTCTCCCACCGGCGCGCTGCGTATCTAGTTCCCGCCAGGAGGCGCTGCCCACCATCTCACGCAGGCGCGCTTCTCTCTTCATGCTTTATAAAAGTTTCCTTCGCTGCGGCTGGAATTCAGTTCCGGCGAGGCAGTGCACTAGCATTAACTCACCTGAAGATGGTGTCCTGCTGGTCCGCCGAAATATTGTGTCTGGACGACGACATGACCCGGCTGCAAACCCGTGAAGAATATCAGAAGTTATTACGCCGGGAAAGTCCATGAAATGAAGTAACTATGTATGTGTCAATCTTTCCTATGTGCCGTTGAATTCGACAAACAGTTTCGCTAGTTATACATTGGGGAGCCACAATCATTTACCATCAGTCTTAACGGATTACGGGTTTTTGTCACAGCCAAGGTGATAGGGTTTCTGCATTGCCGAGAGATGCCTTGATCGGCCAGTTCGCATTCCATGTGATCCAGCAATGTGTTGGCGAAGTTAAACCCGGGAAACGAAATGATAGTGAAACCAATGGCGAACTGGAATTCAATATTCGTTAAAAATACGTTATGTCAGTGCAGACTAGTAACGGGGCCTATTGTAAACAGGGGGTATCTTGACAATAAAGATTGTAATGCATTTAGTGTCTGTAGATATTCATCTCGGATGTGTAAGCAGTTCGCGCAGTCAAGATGATTGCGAAATTTGTTTGCAAACCTGGGAAGAACTTCATCACTGAATAAGCACGGAAGGTCTACATACTCGCATAAAGTATCTGTTAATATACAACAATATCGGATCCTTTGCATAATACGTCAAATCAGAAGCAAACGAATTTTATGTGTCACTCTCTTCTTACGGGTTACAGTACCTACCTAGATATCAGCTATAGGGTTGCAATAAGCAGATCAACAGACCTATGAAACAACTCTCACTCACCTAAATCCACTGGGTTCTGTATATTTCCTAACCAAGAAACTTTAAGCAAATGAATAGGTTATCCATGGGTAGATATTATACAGGATTGGGAGACAAATCTTTCTTCCGAGATTACACAGAAACTGGAATATCTCTGCACCAGTACAAATGGCTCTGAGCACTATGGGACTCAACTGTTGTGGTCATCAGTCCCCTAGAACTTACAGCTACTTAAACCTAACTAACCTAAGGACATCACACACATCCATGCCCGAGGCAGGATTCGAACCTGCCACCGTAGCAGTCGCACGGTTCCGGACTGCGCGCCTAGAACCGCGAGACCACCGCGGCCGGCTCTGCATCAGTATCGAGATTACTAGAATCTAGGCTTTTACGGATGATGTTTATTTGAGTTAAACCTTCTGGACAGCGAAGACGGGATCGATGTGGAAAACTGTTTACTGACGTTTGAGGGAGACGTCTTCAGAGATAGCAATAAGACGTTAGTCAATAATTTTATAAATCGACTGGAGGCTCTAAAAAATGGTTCAAATGGCTCTGAGCACTTTGGGACTTAACTTCTGAGGTCATCAGTCCCCTGGAACTTACAACTGTTTAAACCTAACTAACCTAAGGACATCACACACATTTATGCCCGAGACAGTATTCGAACCTGCGACCGTAGTGGTCGCGCGGTTCCGGACTGAAGCGCCTAGAACCGCTCGGCCACTCCGGCCGACTGGAGGCTCTCAGGTTGTTCGTTTTTACTCAAGTACCAACATTCTGTTGGACCTTAAATTTTTTGTTTTTTAAAATGAAAGATCAGTCAGTCCACAACCTGGCTATTAATCTACGCTTCTTCCGTAAATAAAGAAAAAGAACTTGCCTTTTCTGATGTCTTTCTTCATATTTATGTTGTTGACTTGGACGCATCGGGAATGAGCTTTATCGTTCAGCGGGCACTGTAATTATCTACTAATATGTTTGCTTTGCTCATAAATACTGTGCTAAAATCAGAGACCTCTATGGACGTTATTTTCCGTCAGTCCTAGGCTGTGTAGAGAGCTCCGCTGTAAACGCAGAGCACAGGCATGAGAGAGCTCGGAAAAGTGAGTAGGACAAAAAGAAAAGGAGAGTAAAGAGTATTCTATTAACCGGCCGACTAGTCCATATCTGGGAGCGTCGGGAAATGGAGCGCACGAGTCGTGTAAAGGGTTATGGGATGGGAACGAGCAGGGTGGGCGAGGGACAGGGAGAGGGTGGGTGTGGGGCTCTGGTGGGGCCTGGGTGTTCCCGCCAGCTGGTGGCGCAGCCTCGCACTTTATGTTCTCCGGCGGAACGTAGCCGGCACACCCGCTGCTGGATACCGGCCATAAATCCGCCACAGTGCCGTTTTAATGTGTCGCCTGTTATTGATGTTTTGCGGGCTGGTGTGTCGTCCTGGGGAAACAGGATTGCGAGTGGATGGGGGAAAGAGGAAGTGGCGTCGTGGCAAGGGCGGGGAGGAAAAGGGGGAAGTGTCGTGGAGCAAAACGATAAGAGAGATGGACAAAAATTGATGAGTCACCGATGGTGAAATATTGTTAGGTAATAAATCGGAAAAGACCATATGTTATCGGCTCCTACAGCACATTCAGTTTTCATTTCTGTTTGTGTGCAACAGAGATTTGGAACGTTCTGTTTACGCAACTCGTCTGCGCATGCTTTTGAGAATCGGGAACATCGAAAAGCGAGCTGCGTCACAAAATGCTCATATCTCAGGTTCGTCAAAAGCAAATAGCTACAAAAGGTAAAAGTAATACTTAGCTAACAAGGACACAACAAAGTAGTTTATTTTAGAGCAAGATAAGAATTATGGAGAAATGAAAAATTATAAAGGATCTTATTACTATAGTGAATAAACAGCAGCAGTGCATAAAACCAATTCGTAATTCGTTGACATCCGTAATACTGATCATTTATACTTCAAATTTATTTTAATTTGGACATTAGGAACAGATATTTCTCTGATTCTCCCTCGGAAGGTTCTCCCTCCTGTTTGAAAGGTGAATGATAGGAAGCCAAACAGAAATAATGAACCAGTGTCTAGTAGACACGCCAGCTTTTGAATGCTGATACCTAGTTCGATCACAATTTTGCATCACTAAAACAGCAGTTGAAAAAAAAGAATACACACATAACAAAGTTGGAGGAGTTCATAGATGTACAAAGCGTAAAATTGATCTCTTTTGGGGAAAGTTTTGTTTTGATAAGTCTAGATGTTAGAAAGCAGTGCAAAATTTTCTACCGTCGGTTTTAAATATTTTGAGGGTCCTAAAAATGGGATTAATGCAGCACAAGAGAGGCGTTGAACTCATCAGCATGGTTGGCAGAAAATTGACTATTTCTGGTTGAAAATCTGACAGGGGGTATTCTTCTAAAATTTTTCACTATTGGCATTTGTCTTTTTCTGGGAAAACCCAACATATTCCGAGAAGGTACATACAATGCAATGGGGTAAGGGTACTGCAACTTGATGTAAAATTGTACCTACTTCTCACTCCTTAACTTCTTGTTTGGTGCTACTTTTCAAACTTGTATTGTGTGACCAAAGTCCTTAACTGCAAGTGGTTACACATCACACGTTGGGAACTGTAACGTGGAATTATTACATACCTCACATATTTTGTAGGAATACGTGTTTATCAGCAACAACCAAAGTATTGTTTAAGAAAGTAATATGTTATCTACACGAAGGAAATATATTTTCCTGTTCTTAAATGTAAATTCACACCCACAGTCACTTTACTGAACCATTACTGTTCAGTACATAGTCAAAAGAATCGCAAAACTCACGTAGCTTTTCACTTATTTTTTGGGAATTACACCCCTGTGAGTGGAAATGCCGATCACATATCTTGAATATATACAACATTATTTTTATTGAATAATGAAGATAAAAAAGTCGCATTTTATTACAGAATAGACTATTTTGTTAAATTATTTTGTTGAAAGTAGGGACATGCGTAACGCCATTTTGCAAATAGCTTACACAATATTAATTTCAGAAAGCTATGGAGGAAAATATTGACTGATAGTTCTTTGTGAGTGGTGCCGCTATATACCTTGACTAACTCTGAAACTTCATGCGCATTCTGTTCGCCATAATACGATCGTCCCAGAACGACGTTGTCTAAGGAAAATGTGAATAACTAGTGCATAGAGTTTTAGAAAAGTCGAACCGCTATGAACTGAAATACTGGATGAACAAGACGTAACAATTGGCCGTTTATGGTGAGGTCATAAGGCTCTGTGTAGATCAGCTGAATATAAACGTTTCAATGTGATGAAAAAAAAAGAGTCAACGTTTCATGAGAGGAAATGGAGTTCAAAAGCGCCCTTTGTTTGTGTAACATAGCGACATAAGTGGATACAATATGTATTTCCTTAGTCTGAGGACAACTAAACAGTGGTGTACTTCTTTCAGTCCAACAGTCATACAATCTTTCATCAAGGACAGATCAGAAATTCCAACGGATTATTAGACGACGAATCCTGTTCGATAGGACAGGCAGAGTGAGTAAAAAACATAACATTAAAACAAAAAGTATAACAACAATAAATATAGGTGTCAACTTAGAATGTGAGGCGATAAAATTCAGGAGGAAATTGTTGTTGTGTAATTTAGTAATATAAAAAGATTAAATGTTAGCTTTTCATAACATTAAAACAAAAAGTATAAAAACAATAAATATAGCTGTCAACTTAGAATGTGAGGCGATAAAATTCAGGAGGAAATTGTTGTTGTGTAATTTAGTAATATAAAAAGATTAAATGTTAGCTTTTCCTGTTATGTAGATTTAAGTAGCATAATAACAACAGAATAGAAGTATATTCCTTTCGGTCCAACAATTATAAAATCTTCCAACTAGAACAGATCAAAAACTTCCACCGGATTATTAGACCAAGAGTTCTCCTTAAAAGGAAGGGTGCAGCACTTTGCCAGAGGTAAAACTGAGTAGGCCGGGAGACACGTTCTTAACGAACATGTAACTTAATTCTGGTTGTAGCTTCAGTTTTATGAGCTTACCAGGCTCACAACGATTTTCTTAGTGTTTTATTTATTTATTTATTACAACGCCTGTTATTATTGTGCAGCCACGGTCATCTAAACTTTTCCAGTATTATTTCAGAAAAAAATGGGGAAGACCATGCAAGGATTCGAAATTGAGTTCAAGGAGAATCTCCGTTTTACGCGTTTTAATCACACCTACCGGCAACAAATCGAGCAGCACGTCTTTGTATTGTTTCGATGTCTGTCTTCATCCCATCTGTTTCGTTGATTTGGGTAGGGTACCATACACTGAAGTCATCGGTCCCATCGGATTAGGAAAGGATGGGGAAGGAAGTCGGCCGTGCCCTTTCTAAGGAACCATCCCGGCATTTGCGTGAAGCGATTATGGAAAATCACGGAAAACCTAAATCAGCATGGGCGGACGCGGCTTTAAACCGATTATGCTCCTGAATACGAGTCCAGTGGGCTAACCACTGCCCCAGCCCGCTCCTCATCCCGTCTGGTGGTGATTCCCAAAGCTCGAGCAGTGTGAGAAAGAGTGTCGCTCAGGTGTTCTGTACTAGATTTCTGTTGCAGATAAGCTTCATTTCCAGTAGTATTCTCCCCGTTCCGTTCCGCTTTGCTTAGTTATGCCTACTTAATCGATACGACTGTGTCAAACAATCAACCCGTAATGTAACGTCTGAATATTACAGGTACTTTTCTACTCATGTGCATTATTTTACATTTTTCTGCACACAGAGAAAACCGCCGGTCACACAACAAATAAAAATTACATCTTTATAATCCAGTGTGCTCCTACAGCCACTCATAGACGACACCTTCCTACACGCTACAGTGTGATCAGCGAACAATTGCAGTTTGTTTTTCACCCTGCCCGTCAGATGGTTTATGTACTCAGGGTGAAGCAGAAATGACACATTTGACGGTCGACAGCCGATTCCACATCCCAGGTCAAGACCAAAAAGAAAAAAAAACCGATTTTCGCTACTCGGTTTAATAGAAATACAGTTTAAGAAACGATACGGCAACGCTGTAATTGTGCGTAGCATGGTCAAGAACAGGCAGCACGAACTCTGCACACCGCCGCAGCGGTCAGTGAGATCTAGTTCGGCCCAGCGCGTTGAGAGAGCAGGTTGTTCTTACTTCCCCGTGCCTAGCAGCGTCTTGTGTGTCGAACCTTCGTGTGTGTGTATCTGCTGGTGTCGCATCACTCTTGCCTAGAGGAGTTGGTTCTTGGTTTGTTCTCTACCGGCGGCGTTCTCTGCCCTCGTTATCACGTCTGTCGAGTCTTCCAAGAATATTTCTCGTTGGAGTACCGTTCTTTTCAGTTTTCACAACAATATCCGTCATCCCCGACCGAGCCCTCTCGTTGTTCACGACTGGTTGGATGATATGACTCAAGTTTAATCTGCACAGATAGATACTACCTATTTTGATACTGGTTTGTATGCATTTTTTGTGAAGTTTCAGGATCCTTTGCAAGTAGACCAGCTAGTCTCTCGGCTTGGTTCTCAGGTGATGTTTACAGTCTTGATGGTTCCGTTAGCGCAGCCATTCTTGCAAATGCGGGGATCAATTATACTCCGGT
The DNA here is from genome assembly GCF_023864345.2 of Schistocerca serialis cubense. Taxonomy (NCBI): domain Eukaryota; kingdom Metazoa; phylum Arthropoda; class Insecta; order Orthoptera; family Acrididae; genus Schistocerca; species Schistocerca serialis. The sequence continues at coordinate 521,688,578 of NC_064641.1, forward strand.
TAGAGTTTACAATCTTCCACCTGAAGTGTACGATTCACTTGTTAAGGCGGCGTTGCTTCCTTATGGAATCGTTTGGCATATCGAGCGGGAACGCTAGTCTGATCAACATCGCTTGCAATGTTACAGTGGTACCTGAACCGTAGAAATGTGTGTTCAACAAAGTATTAATTCACACTTGAATGTATGTGGTTACCGGATTCATGTTACGTATACAGGGCAAGAAGGAACGTGCTTCGTTTGTACTGAAATTGACCGTCTCGCATCCAATTGTCTGCGTCGTGCTATGGTTTTAAAGTCGTCCGGTCAAGAACGTCGCCCGTTGACGATGGCTGAATTAGTGTCTTCACAATCTGCTGTCAGTATTTCCCTAGGTTTAGAGGACGTTGGTGAGCCGTTGCCCCCACTCTTAGAGATTTTCCGCCGTCACCGGCACATTCAGATGTTTCCTGCTACCGTGATGGCTTCGGCACTGACAGCAGAATTTAAACGCTGGCGCACTCAGAATGGCGAAGATTATGAAGTCCCTCTCCCCAGTCTCGCCTCTCTGAGAAGCTAGTGGTCAAGGTTGCTTCTTATAGTGGTGATGCTTTGAATACTGACGATAATTACGGTTCTTGGTACGCCAGTGATGTCAAGGCTGGTTCTATTGATGGTGAAATGACTGTTGCGGTCTGCATCCTCTACTCTACCTGTAGGAACGTCTGTTTTAGTGGCTTCCGATGATTTAACGGAGGCTGTTGTGCCTTTCCAGTGTTCTGGTGAAATGTGACCCCTTCCTCAATCTGATACGGCGGATCCCTTCCGGTTAGTAACATCATAAAACCGGCTTCAGTCGCTGCATTACCTGTGTGTTCTTTATTTGATGATAGTGTTCATTGCTAACCGTAGTACTACTCGCATTTCGTTGAGTGGAGGGGGGACGCCTAACTCCCCAGAGCTGACCCTGATAAGACCCTACACTTACGCCTTAAGAAGTTACGTCGTCACAGAGTGTGTGAAAGAAGGTTTTCAACTGATCGTACAGCATGCAGCGAAAAACGCAAAGCACGGAATGTGCACCTTCCGGTGGAGAGGATTCAATTCCTCTACCTTCATGTCCGCCGTCTGCCGGTGCTATGGCGGGTGGTGCCTGACGTGTACAATTTATCTATAGCTCTACTTTCATGCTTTACATGTGTTAACTAACTTAGGAGTATACGTTTCTTACCCTTAAGGTTAACATGACAAGCTCGCCGATACGCCTTGCTGCGTTACGACAGTATATTTACGACACTCAGCTGACGTAAGTTTTCAAGAACTGTTACTTGTGTTGTGTTTCCCTGGGTATTCTATGTTTTGAAATGTTGCGCCAGCTGCTTCTGCTGCCATCGCCGTGCTTTATAAGGACGCTATTCCGTTGATGGACAACGAAACGCTGGGCGACGCTCGTGGCATACGGTGTCGTTTTTATCATGTCTACTTAATTTTTATTTGTGCTCCATCTGGATCTTGTCGTAAATATGACCGTTCGCGCTTTTACAAGGATGCCTTTTATTAACTTAGATTCCGCGAAGGCTGGTCCCGGTGGAGGTTCGAGACCTCCCTCGGGCATGGGTGTGTGTGTTTGTTCTTAGGATAATTTAGGTTAAGCAGTGTGTAAGCTTAGGGACTGATGACCGTAGCAGTTTAAGTCCCATAAGATTTCACACACATTTGAACATTTGATTCAGCGAAACGTTTTGATTGGGGGACATTTCAACCGCATCTTAGGTCCTGTGGGTCAGATTCCAACCACTGTTGTGAACTAATGATATGGTGTACAGGATGGTTGCATTTGCAAATATCCCACCTTAGTGCATTTTACGTATTTTACAGTAGCTTCTAGTAGTCGAATGGACTATTTTATTCATCTGCTTCCTAATGCATCCAACTTTACCCAATTGATGTAATCCCAGCTACCTTCACTGCCACTGTGTTGCTTCAATGACTCTATATAGTATATCTTTATCGCCCTGTCTGGAAGCTAAATATTTTACATGTGGCGGAGCCGCCTTCTGGATGACATCATTGCTGCCGTATAGTGGCCGGAAATCAGTTTTCGAGGGCATTACTCCTCGGTTATGGAAAGGCGGGTTGCCATTGCCCGACCTCGGCTTCGCACTGCTGGCACGCTGGTAAACCGGATGAAATAAGGAGGACTCGGGAATGACAGTGCTCGAGACGTCCCTTTGACTCCTGCTACTCAAAAGACTAGAATTACATTGTTTTTGTGTGCGATCCCAGCCACGTTAGATTCTCAGTAATGAGCTGAAGTCTGTACACCTAATACGGTTTCGAACGCGATACCGAAGGACGTATCTCACTTCCATTCGTTCTACAGATGGTTGTGAGTGGTCATCCTAGTCCGATCTAATGCGTTAACTTTCCCCATAATTTTCAGACCTTTACGCTGGAGTGACATCAGATGGTATACCGTCTGCTGATTGTATTCCCTCCTTGATAGTGTTGTTACACCAGCTCTCCATAAGATTTCGGCAGATTTTCGGTGTGATGAAGTGTCTGACATTGTAGTTCGCTTTCCTCCCCGCAAACCACCGGGTTTGGATAGGCTTCCTAAAGAATTTTATGTTCAGTTTTGTCCTGTGATAGGATATACGATAACATCGACGGAGAATGAGGTAGTGCAAGGAGTACACATCCCACCCTCCCTAAAGGCCAGAAATGGAGTCTGTATTCCCAAAAATATGGGACGTCCGACCGATAACACTACTCAGCTTTAATTATAAAATAGTAACGAGGGCGATCAATAGCCTCTTATCGATTTTGCCAGCTGACATTGTCGCGCGTTACCAAATTTGTGTCCCGGGTCATACTTCGCTGACTCCCGTTGCTGAATGTCGTGATCTCATATCGATAGCTTCGATTGCTCCTGTATCCGGAGATGAACCTTTTATCGATTTTAATCTTGTATTTGATCGAAATAGTCATGATTTCCTGTTGTGAGTGTTAACGGCTGTTGGTTTTAATGACGCCGCACGACGGCTCTTCAGCTCTCTACTTACTGGTAAAGACGTGAATGTTCGGCTTACTGCTGCCGTAGAAGTGTGTCAAAGTGGCCTGCAGGGGAGCACCTTTCTGTATTGTTATTTGTGCTATTTCTGGAACCCTTACTGCTGCACATTGCCGCTCGCTGGGTTCGTGACCGTTATTGGGAGAAAGGTTCGTCGTTCGCACGTATTGTACTTTTTCGTACTGTTTGACGACATACCGGTGCTCAAATACGTTTCGGGTGCGTTTTATCGTCTTACAAGAGCAAAGATTAACGATTGGAAGCTGAGCTACTCAGGTTACGGAGATTTGAGGTGGTTAAGATTCCATGGATTGTGGCGGTCGATCGCGCGATATCGATTGTTGGTCGTTATAATTTGTCGTTGTCTGATGAAGATGGATGCATTAAATTGGAAATGCGTCACAGGATTCAGGAGCGATTCTTGAGCACGAGAATAGTGGGACAAAGCAGGTCCTGAGGGAGTTTTGATGTCAAATTGATATAAAATTAATTATGCTAAATAATTAATTGAGCAATGAATTACCACCACCCGTGATGACATCATGGGTTTTCCACAGCCAACATGAGCCACCTTAGAGAACTCCCAAACACCCCTTTTCCCGCTTCCACCCCTGAAGATGGCAGGAAACTGAAATTTTGGCGAGAAACCAAAAAATGTCGGGAAATTGAAATTTAATGGCGGTAATATCAAGTTTTGCGGGTGACGAACTGGCCTCATTCAAAACACCACCACCAGAGGGCACTGTCAGCCTCACCCCCACTCCCCATCCCCTCTCTTACGGAAGTTCAGAAAAAAAGGGCAGGAACCATTAGAAATTGTGACCCCAGTCACGCAATTGGCTTCAGCCGATAGGATGACAGTATCTGGTGGTGTCATTGGAGGAGATATAAGGTAAGCTCAGCAGTTCTGCCGTCTCGATCTGTCAGTACCGCTTTAGTACCACACAGCAACTGACATCTCACCTTACAGCATTCATTTGAATTGTTGTATCAAGGCAAATGGTGTATTGAAAGCTTTGGTAAATACTTGCTGCTTGTGTATCTACGGTGTGTCTTCACAGAAGGAAGTGTCCAGAGTGGAGTGGTCAATATGCCATGTGGATGGTCGAAGAGAGGTCCAATGTTCTTCTCACTGATGAGTCCCAATTTGATCTGCAAAGTGGTTATCAATGGTTCGCCTGTGGAGGGAACGTGGAATACTGTTTCGGGACCTAAACAATGTGGAAAAAGGCCGATATCGACGAGAATCACTGAAGGTGTGTGCAGGGATTAGGATGACCACTCTAACAGCTCGTCGTGATATTGTGCAGGTGAATCGGTAAGGTCTGCTGCTGTCACGTGTCTTGACGAGATTTTGGGACCTCATGTGCGGTTGTTGCAAGGTGCTGTGAACCAGACTATGTATTGTTGGACAATAATGCTCGACCTCATAGAGCTTGGAAGGTTTATGGTGTGGCGTGCTCCCTCTTCCGATTTGAATCCCATAGAGCATGCCTGGGATGCACTGAAAAGATAGGTTGCATCACGTCAGCATCCATCAACCATTCTCCAAGACTTGAGAACAGCTCAGCAGGGAGAATAGGCGTTATGCGTCAAAATGAGACATATGACATTACCGACTCTGAGCAGTGTTGAGCAGTATAAGTGCCGATCTTGTAACCGCTGGTCCAGCCAAAAGGGAGTGAGGGTTAAGGCGCTGGTGGTAGTTACGTGTAGCTCTTCCCTTGCGGCGCCTTCTGAATGTCTCCCACATGGTCTCAGTTAGATGTCATGGGTACATATGGTGTCATTACCTGAGGTCTGAAATTGTACATATGCTTAATAAATATCCTTCCAGCATTACTGAGTAATCATTTGGTATTCTCGTCACCATCGGAACTTAATCCACCTATCGCAATCTCTCAACTGTAAGCTAACTGAAGGAACACTATCGTTGTTTCGAGAGTCACATAGATGAACGCTTAAAGTTCTATTCTGTCACGAATACTAGAGATATATACACTCCTGGAAAAGGAAAAAAGAACACATTGACACCGGTGTGTTGGACCCACCATACTTGCTCCGGACACTGCGAGAGGGCTGTACAAGCAATGATCACACGCACGGCACAGCGGACACACCAGGAACCGCGGTGTTGGCCGTCGAATGGCGCTAGCTGCGCAGCATTTGTGCACCGCCGCCGTCAGTGTCAGCCAGTTTGCCGTGGCATACGGAGCTCCATCGCAGTCTTTAACACTGGTAGCATGCCGCGACAGCGTGGACGTGAACCGTATGTGCAGTTGACGGACTTTGAGCGAGGGCGTATAGTGGGCATGCGGAAGGCCGGTTGGACGTACCGCCGAATTGCTCAACACGTGGGGCGTGAGGTCTCCACAGTACATCGATGTTGTCGCCAGTGGTCGGCGGAAGGTGCACGTGCCCGTCGACCTGGGACCGGACCGCAGCGACGCACGGATGCTCGCCAAGACCGTAGGATCCTACGCAGTGCCGTAGGGGACCGCACCGCCACTTCCCAGCAAATTAGGGACACTGTTGCTCCTGGGGTATCGGCGAGGACCATTCGCAACCGTCTCCATGAAGCTGGGCTACGGTCCCGCACACCGTTAGGCCGTCTTCCGCTCACGCCCCAACATCGTGCAGCCCGCCTCCAGTGGTGTCGCGACAGGCGTGAATGGAGGGACGAATGGAGACGTGTCGTCTTCAGCGATGAGAGTCGCTTCTGCCTTGGTGCCAATGATGGTCGTATGCGTGTTTAGCGCCGTGCAGGTGAGCGCCACAATCAGGACTGCATACGACCGAGGCACACAGGGCCAACACCCGGCATCATGGTGTGGGGAGCGATCTCCTACACTGGCCGTACACCACTGGTGATCGTCGAGGGGACACTTAATAGTGCACGGTACATCCAAACCGTCATCGAACCCATCGTTCTACCATTCCTAGACCGGCAAGGGAACTTGCTGTTCCAACAGGACAATGCACGTCCGCATGTATCCCGTGCCACCCAACGTGCTCTAGAAGGTGTAAGTCAACTACCCTGGCCAGCAAGATCTCCGGATCTGTCCCCCATTGAGCATGTTTGGGACTGGATGAAGCGTCGTCTCACGCGGTCTGCACGTCCAGCACGAACGCTGCTCCAACTGAGGCGCCAGGTGGAAATGGCATGGCAAGCCATTCCACAGGACTACATCCAGCATCTCTACGATCGTCTCCATGGGAGAATAGCAGCCTGCATTGCTGCGAAAGGTGGATATACACTGTACTAGTGCCGACATTGTGCATGCTCTGTTGCCTGTGTCTATGTGCCTGTGGTTCTGTCAGTGTGATCATGTGATGTATCTGACCCCAGGAATGTGTCAATAAAGTTTCCCCTTCCTGGGACAATGAATTCACGGTGTTCTTATTTCAATTTCCAGGAGCGTACAAACTACAGGCCTTCCTCACATTTACGGTATGCTTCATACACGTCGATCGCTGCACCACTGTTATTCTAGGAAGGAATTCTGAATAAATATAGTTATAAATGTAGAAAGAAATAAGATGTATTACCAAAAACGGATATGTACCAAATAGAAGGATTATTCAGCTGAGGAGACAATATGTGTAGAGAGTAAAAAAGACGAGGTAAAACGTATTCAGGCGCAGTAGAAAACGAATTTGTGGTTGGTTGGTTGTTTTGCAAACAACGAGGTCATCGGTCTCATCGGACTAGGGAAGGAAGTCGGCCGTGCCCTTTGAGCGGAACCATCCCAGCATTTGCCTGGAGCGATTTAGGGAAATCACGGAAAACCTAAATCAGGATGGCCGGACGTGGGATTGAACCGCCGTCCTCCCGAATGCGAGTCCAGTGTGTTACAACTGCGCCACCTCGCTCGGTACGAATTTGTGATAAACATCGGAATATAGGACCAAGTGGAACCTGAGGTGAAGGAATTCTGCTACCTCAGAAGGAAAGAAACGCATTGTAGGCAAGAGCAATGATGATAAAAAAAGGGACCAGCATAGGCAAAGAGAACACTCCTCGACGAAAGATGTCTGCTGATAGGAACCATAGGCTTAAATGGAGGAAGACTTTTGATATATTGTACAGCTGAGGTACAGCATTTTGTGGGGATCGTGGTGCAAAAAGGTCGAAAGAACGTATCAAAGAACCTGAGGTGATGAAATGTGATAAGGTAAGATATGACATACGGAGGTTCTTTACAAAATGGGGCAGGAAAGGAATCTTCGGAACAACTAATGAAAGAAAAGGAAAAAAATCAAAGTGGTGCTAAGAAATCAGGAAATAACTTTCATGCACTAAAGGGAATCGCAGACAGTGAAAATTATACTGGATGACAGATTAGGATATAAATGACAAATAATCGAGAGCTGTGGATGTAGGTGATACTGTGGGAAGATGTGATTAGTAAAGGAAATTCGTATCAAGTCAGACGGCTGATGCCCCCGCAAAAATTTTAAAAGCGGGATCTATCGCTTTTCTCCAGAAATGAGGCAGGTGGCGTTATTACAAGACGCTGGACTAGAAATCAAGCGGTCAGGGTTCAGCTCACCGGCCTCACTGACTGGGGTTTGACTCACCATCTCGTCTGATGGGGATTTTACGCACTTCCTTCAAAGGCGCACAGCGGTCTGTGAAGTGATTGCTGTTCAGTTTATCTGAAAATCAACCCTAGTCAAAAGTTCAGTAATATTTGTGGGTTTTGTGCACACGTGAGCTTCTGAGTGGCTGGAATTTTACAATGAATGGACCCTGTCAAATACTTCAGGTTCTTGTTCAACCGAAGTCCGTCATAATGGTATGAGGTATCCAGGCAAGGGAAAACACGAAGCTCAGATGGAATTTGCAGCACAGGAAAGCAGCCAGTACACATCTGGCAGCCATACATGTTTGAATACAAGTCAGTTGTTTCCGCTGTAGAGGCAATTCTGGAGACCACGAGATGACAATACTTGACATGACATGGTGAGGGAAGGAGTTTCCCCAGTTCCGTGCTGTTTAATCGTTGGCTGCCGCAATTATGTGGCGCCAACAGTTGTGAGAGTGCGTGAGTAGTCTCGCGCTCAGAGCAGAAGGCTATAGCAACATCTGATGCCCTTGCCCTTCTTTATATTTCATCTAATACGCTGGTGTTCCATCTCTAACGGTATTATCGTCGAAGAGACGTTATACCCTAATCTTCCTCTTTTCTTCTTTATATATATGTAGGTTTTAATGCCTATTTTAGGGTATTTTGTTATCGTAATTTACAAATTTGACCGTACTGTCGTATCTCTCTTACCTATGCCGTAAGTATCAATAATGGAACCTTACAGGAGGTGATAAATTAATGTGAACAAAGTTTCTTTACTTTACTCTAAGAAGTGAAACTGGTTTCTCCACTACCCCTTACCAATGATAATTGCACATATTCCAATTTCCAACGCGTCATGGAAATACAAGCACAGAGAACCATAAGTACCCAAAACACAGAAACAAAATTTTGAGAAAAACGGATGTCTGTGAAAATCAAATTTATTGTGAAACCAGCAGTCACAACAGTCTAAACTGTTTATAACTAAGTCTGAACATCCAATACATCCTCTGAAAAAAATATTACACCCACTTTGCTATGAAATATTAATTAATATAGGTGATGTTTATTGGTAATGTTAATTCACAACATTTCAGTGTATAAGCTAGTGACAGTACTGTGTGAAGTTCATAATTACTGTGACACGAGTATCAAAACATTCTCCACCAGAAATATGCTCAAACATTACTAATAAAGAGCAAATGCACCACAGACACATACAATTACTTCCTACTGGAACGCTTGATATTTCTCGTTATCACCATTTTCATTAAGTACGTTCAGTGGCTTTAGGTTCAAATAAAACTGTCGATACACGTCGGATTATGAAGTAGTACTAGTCTGTGGTGTATACACTGAAAGATGTTCCCAACCATATACAACAACTGAGCAACACCTAGCAACAAAACTCTGCTTTATGCTTTGGACGCTTACGATAGTGAATACACGAGAAATCGATGAGACAGCTTTTCGTGAAAGCTCATATACACAGTGTGGAGCTACAGATACAGAAAAGCTGGTTTAACATTACGTCGCTAGGAGAAAGCATAGATGCTACAATCTCGAAATCGATGACGGCTCGACTTACGCACTTCTCAGCGCCCTGACTGCATTAACCAAATCGCAGATACAAACTCTGATCTTTAGCTATTCGTATTACTGTGACCATACTGCACAGGCGTTGCGGACAATACAAAATTCAGAGGTGTCACAGCAGCCGAGACCGACCTGGATAATTTTAGCTCTCCCCGAAGCACTTGGCGACGCGAGAACATGGTGTGGCAGCAGAACCGGTATAAATATCTGACGCCGCTTCATTGTTCTTTCGAGATCACTGCCAAGCCGTAATCGAGCGCGTTCCATATCGACGCCGTGAGGAGGAAGAGCACGTGGAAGCAGCTGGCCGCCCCATTCCTTAAAGCAGAAGCCACGCTCTACAACTCCTTCACATTACTGCATGATCGCTATACTGCAAATTCTCTAGTTACGAGAGGACCATTATTGCTTACAATTTAATTCGAAATACAACCCTACTGCTTTTCTTTTACGTAAACGTTACCGATTTAAACTAGGTATCTTCAGATGGTTAATATGTCACAGATACTGAGAGACTGCTGCAGTATGTGACTGAACATTGTAGACTAGTGGTATGTACTACAAGTAGGATAGTTAACACAACGAAAATAAGTGTCAGTACAGATGGCGAGAGAAACAAAACATTCTGCGCATTTCTGTTCGCCTAAATTCCTCACGCTACTGTGTCTAAAATAGTGTGAATATCGTTTCTGTATATACGGCTGTTTAAAATATCGTACAGTGTGCACGCCCGGCGGTTCACATCTTGTCTGAGTGGGTAGTTGTCCAAAATAGGGCTCCCTCTGACTTGGAATTTGGAAACAGACGAAAAATACATAAAATGGAGATTTTTTGGGGATGAAAATTGCAATAAAGTCCAAAACTATTCTTTGAACGTTATTTAGTTTATTAAATGCCATTCCGTGCAAAAGATCACTTGCATAATGTAAGAACAGTGCTGTTCTTCACGTGCCATGAAATAAACAAACGTAACATTAAATTCTCGATTTGTGTGGCCATAGTGTCCGTCGTTGCAACTACAAAAATGTGTGATAGTTTTCACCAGACGCGTTTCGATTTATTGAAGTAAATCATTATGAGTGGTCTGTAATGAAGTTATTTACATTTTGAATTGATTTTAGACCGCAGAACATTTCGTTAAGAATAAGTTCATTGGTAATCACGGTGATTTTCGGTTGATTTATCGCCTACACCGGGAACTGCCATCTGCTAATTTTGGTCTAATTTTTAGTTGTTCTGCAGTACTGTACATTTCATATGTTTTATACACAACACACTTTTATGCACACGAGTGTATCCTGTTTGTTTTTTTACTTCAAGTATGTGTTCTGGTTTGTGTTTTGTAGTGTTGCCAACATAACATTTCCACTACTTTGTCTTTTACCTATAACTTTTTCATTAATATTCGATTACTGTATGTGTGTAATTCTATTTATGTTTCTATGTATTTATGTACTGTGTAAGAGTAAGGAAGGAAGAGCAACGGAGGGATTGTGTGTGTGTGTGTGTGTGTGTGTGTGTGTGTGTGTGTGTGTGTGTAGAGGGGAGGGAGAAACCATGATGAGTGGACATAAGTGTATAGCGTGTGAAGAAGTGTGAGTTAGAGGAGAAGATGAGGAAGGAGAAGTTAAATGAAATTGTGGATGGAGGCGGGGGGTTAGGGGAGAGTGGGAGGGGTTGAAGGATGGAAAAGGCTCTTTTCTTTTTCATGTAATTTCATGAACTATTTTATATAGAGTCTGATTTCCAATACTTATTTGGTTATTGAGCAACTGTTTATTTTGTGTTAATGCTTTCTGTATGTAGAAATTTTCTTGTAAAGCGACGAGGTGTCTGTCTTTACTGATTTTTATGATATTCATATCTTTTTCTTGGCCGGCCGCGGTGGTCTCGCGGTTCTAAGCGCGCAGTCCGGAACCGTGCGACTGCTACGGTCGCAGGTTCGAATCCGGCCTCGGGCATGGATGTGTGTGATGTCCTTAGGTTAGTTAGGTTTAGGTAGTTCTAAGTTCTAGGGGACTGATGACCACAGCAGTTGAGTCCCATTGTGCTCAGAGCCATTTGACCCATTTTTTTCTTTTTCTTGTTTTAGATTATCCACAGATGTTGAATGATATGTACCGTACTTAAATGCTCTGATGTGCTCTTTATACCTTGTGTCGAATGTCCTGCCGGTCATTAACTACTGAAAATTAAAAATTTATAAATTATTATCATTATTAATAGCTGCACAAATCCCTTCAATTTTTCTGCCTGCTCATTTTGTTTCTTCGAAAACTGAAGAAATATTTCTGTGTAAACTTGTGTCAATCTGCATCATAATAAATTCTGTACGACTGTAGAGTTTCATCGATGTGTGTATGATGTTAAAAAGTCAAAATTTTCAAACATTTAAAATGTTTCGTGGATTAGTTACCGCATAGACTCCTGAGTAACGCAGTCGGTTGAATAAAAACTTCAAAATATGGTTCTCTGAAAAGTCTTTGGGGTGTTTCAAATTTGACGTTTACGTTATTACCTTTAGCAAAACATATAGAAATTAGCTTTGATGCGGAGGTTTAGATTGTTCAAGATCAAGGTTAGCGACAGTTTTAATACTTTCACACTAAATTTCTTCAAATTTAAAGTCAAAAGCACTTTAAACGTCAATAACGCTTCCATTTCTTTATACGATTCCATGAGACATAGATTAGACTTCAGTTATTCTGTGTACAAATTTTTTATTCAATGAAAACTTTAATATGCATTATTAATTAAAAGTGCATCGAATATTTGAAAATAGTCGCGACGATGTGATAGTATCGATTCCCCTGCAATAGAACGGTCATATAAAAACAAGTTTCAGTTGCTTATAACTTGCTCTTATGGGTTTCAGAGATTTTATTCGTACTACATCTGTAAAATAAAAGTGGTTCCAGAAGGACTTTACAAATTTGAAAATTCATATAAATTAATTCATAGTATCTGCATGGGTAATTGTAGTGTCAATTTGTAATGAAATATATCAGGTTTTGTCTCGCATAGTGAGTGCCGAATCGCACCGTAAGGAGCGCTAGCGACAGTTGCGTTAAGGATGGCTGCCTTCACTGGACCAAAGTGTGGTAGCTGTGTGTTTTGGTTTGAAGAATCGAAGTCGGCGACAACAGTTTGGCTTAATTTCCGTACCAAGTAAGCTAAATATCCTCCTAGTAGGCCTACAATTTGTGAGTGGCATAAATGTTTTGTAGAAACAGCATGGTCGGTAGGACTTGGGATATCATCAGGTCGTCCTAGCGCAACTGACGATGTCGTTGAGGGAGTGAGATAACATGTTGTGAACAGCCCTACGAACCTGACCCAGCGTGCATCTCGCGAACTGCAAATCCCACATACGACTGTTTGGCGTGTGTTGAAGAACCATTTTTATTTGAAACCATACAGGTGACAATCGCACAAGCAATAAGAGTCTCTGACAAAATTGCTTGCAAGAATTTCTGACGTGTCGACTTTTCTCTTAAGTGACAAGATTAACACACATAACTGTATAATTTGGGGCAGTGAAAATCCACATCAAAAACAGCAACAAGTTCTTAATAGCCCGAAACTGAACGTTTCTTGTACATTGAGCAAGAACAAAGTACAAGGCCTCTTTATTTCCCCGAGGGAACAATGTTTGTACGCCCTGTGCCAGCTTCTCTACCTGACCTTATAGCAATAATTTATGCCACCACTGAGCAAGTTACACATGAAACCGCAGCGAATTAGGGAATAAACTGACTTTCGATGGGAAGTGTGCAGGATAACAAACGGAAGCCACATGCAACGTCTCTGGTGTAAGGTAAAAAACTTGATGAGTTTCCCTACTAAATAACACTACACCGAGCTCTGTATCTTCTTTCCATAAATTTACATGATTTTTTAAAGTTGTAAAGTCCCTTTTGAAACAACCTGTATAAACAGAGGAAGACAGAGCCACAGGCCAGAAAAGGACTAAGGCCTTATTCAGTCTGTGAAGTGGCGCACTCTAGAATCACTTCCGGAAACTAATATTCGAGGGGCAAGCATGTTTACAAGCAATTGTAGCAGAATGTGCCTTTGATTGTTGCCCAGTAACAAGTTTGCGTTTGTTTTACATGGGCATATTGCAGTATTGGTAGTTATTTATCTGCAAAGCGAGCGAAGCTTCTTTATCAACTTCTTTTCTCTCTCTTAAAATCTCAAAACGCAAGCCAGGCCCTTTATTTTAATACAATGGATGGACCAGATGGGACCGTTGGTGGGGGGGGGGGGGGGGGAGGAAGGGGAGTGGGCGGGAACGGATGGAGGTTGCATTCCGCCTAAGGTAGCTACCATTCTTTCCTTTTTAGTTTTCAGATTTATTCTGACACTTCCAAGATACATAACTGTCCTTTCATGTTTTCAATATTGTTGCTGCTGACAATTCTTCTTTTTCCATAGATGGTAGGAGGATACCAAAACTACTTGTGAACGCTGGTCTACAGGAAACATGTAAGAGACAATGACAGCTGTTGCAGAAAAGGAAATGGACTTAGGAAAGCCAATATTCAGTTAAACTCTCTTAAAACTACTCTTCAGAGAGGATTTCAGAACAGAATTCAAAAAGAGACTTTTCAAATTGATAAGTCAAAGGGAAAATTTTGTCGTGCCTTTTGGAATGAAACGGAGTTAGAGCTCGTCACTTGTTTGAAAGACATTGAAAGTAGATCGTTTGGGTTCACAATGAAGGCGTTCAGAGCTTTAGCTTCTCAGTTGGCGGAGAAAAACTAAGTAAAGCACACGTTTATCAAAGAACTGAAAATGACGGTTGAAAACAGGACGACTCAGTTTCTTTCCAGACATCGGGACTTGAGTATTAGAAAGCTGGAAGCTAGTACAAGCTGTCTGCAAATAACGTTTATAATTGGGACAAAATTGGATGTATGTCACCCGAAGAGGCATTCGAAGAAAACTGGTCACTGTGGAAAGTGTCAGGTAGCCGCTTTTACGTCAGCAGAGAGCGGAGAAACCTAACAGCAGCTATACGCGTTTCAGCTGCCATCGCCTACATGCCTCCTATGCTGATCTTTCCTGGGAAAACACGATGCAGAAGGATTTCGAGTTGGTTGTTCCTGTGGGTGGGTGGGTAGAATGCAGTGAATCAGGCTGGATGAACACAGATATTTTTACCAAGTGGTTCAAGGAATGCGTAGTGTTTCCCAGGTGACGTCAAAAAAATGTGGTGCAGTTGATTCTAGATGGCCATTCAACGCTCACTTGGCATCTCCATGTCATTGAAAGGGCGAGAGATCATGGGGAGGTTATGTTATATCCCCTGCCACTTTTTCTCATAGACTGCAGCCCCTTTATATGTTCCTAATTTCATTCTATGAGCAAGAAACTATAAATTGGTTCGGAACATTTTCGGAAAAGGCTGCCACTCTATGCCAAGTAGCATCTTACTTCGGTTTAGCATTTCTAAACTCTGTGACCATGAGATCTGCAGTCGAAAGGTTTGAGGATACAGGTGTCTGGTCTGTCAACATGTGTCTTCGTTGATGCACACTGTTTACCATGAGCACCCGCTGATGGGCCTACAGAAGACAAGATGCCAATTACGTTGACTGACGATGTCGTAGATCCAGCAATGACTACTTTCTCCGAAAATCTACCGAAACCACCAGGAAGTAGAAGTTGGTTTCTCCTTCAACTTCCACAACATTTCTCTATGATTCTCCTCAACATGATGTCGCCATTACAAAAGTTGATGCAGAATTTGGGTTGTAAGCACTCCCTTCCTAATCGACCAACTGGATTTCGATACAATTGACCGTGATCGCGTATACCTAATGAAATTTTACAATGAGTAAGGTTGTCGTTACAGAAGTAAAATAGTACAAGTTAGTAGGAGGAGAGTGTACAACAGAAATTCTGGAACAAGTATATATTCTAAACGTAATCTAAAACTGATAAAATTTTGAAATGAGTTGAATTTAGTGCAATCGCCGGCCGGAGTGGCCGTGAGGTTTTAGGCGCTACAGTGTGGAGCCGAACGACCGCTACGGTCGCAGGTTCGAATCCTGCCTCGGGCATGGATGTGTGTGATGTCCTTTGGTTAGTTAGGTTTAATTAGTTCTAAGTTCTAGGTGACTGATGACCTCAGAAGTTAAGTCGCATAGTGCTCAGAGCCATTTGAACCATTTAGTGCAATCGTTCACGAAACACACAGGGGGAAAAGGGTACCCCGTAATGTTTAATACAAAAAAGTGCTGATTATTAAAACAAGGATATTTAAACATCCACCTGCCCACTAGAGTAATGAATATCCACAGCCCTAAGAAAGGTAATGGCAAAGAAAATTAAGCAAATAATCACTGGTGTGGTAACGGAAAGTTTCACGTTTTTCCACAACATAACAGTCCACGAAAAAATAAATGAACCAGAACGCAGTGAGTTTGCATTTACTTAAACTGAAATAGTAAATTTTGAAAGAAAAGCTAAATGAAGATGATGGTTAAATAAATCACTGATTACAAATGAAACTTTGTTACATAAGGAAAAATATTTTTACTAAACTCAGCGTAATTTAATACAAAAAGGCAAGCAATTTACTTTTAATTATTGAAGGACTGAACTGAATGTACTGTAAGAAAATGAGAAACTGATTTTACATTTAACATAAGAACAATAAAGTATGTAACAAGCCAGTAGAGGGCACTCGCTGAGCTAAAAATGATATTGCGCACTCTTAATTTGCGGTGTATCATTACTTATGAGTTTTTCCAGTGAAATTTTACACTACTATAAGTGAGTGAAGTCAATACTCAAAATTGCAAATCCGTTAAGCCTCTGTTGTGCAATACAAGAATGAACAGTTACTAAGGCAGCAAAATTTAAACTGAATTTCGTTAACAGGCAAACAAAAGTGGCAGTAAATAGTTAATCAGTTTTCATGTTTTTACAACACTCATTGACTGCATGGAAAGGAAACCCTACTTGGTAATAGTGTCTGAGGACGATGTCAACACAGGTGCCCTACAAGTTCTAACTATTGCAGATTCTTATGGAAGAAAATTAGTAAAACTTTGTGAAGGAAGTGCCACTGAGCAATGCCTGTATAATATTAGTTATACTCTGTCAGTTAACAGTCTTACGATAATGTAGCTAATGTAGCCAACAACAATACTGAGCTGCTGCTATTGCTGCTGCTTGTTGAGAACCACGAGTCGGCTCCAGGGCTGCGGATAATTGTTGGGTAGGCAGTAAGTTAGAACTGCAGCTTCTTCTGCCTGTTCGCTCCTACCGTGTTCTCAGTACGAGCGGGTTAACGAAGTAGTTGCACCTACACTGGCGCTACCAGAGCTGGACACCACGTCTACATGGAGTGCCCAACAAACATTTCCGCACTATATCACAACTCAAGCTGCTCTGCTTCCTATCTGCTCGTATGGCGACAGAGATTCCCCAAACACATAGATAACCAATGGCATAACTACTACCATTTCGTCGTTGCTATCGACATATTTAAATAAAGTACAACGGCACAGCTACTGCCACTTCGTTGTTGCTATCGATACATTGAATTAAAGTTTCCTTTCCTATTAGCCATCAATTTATAATATTTATATTACAATTACAATCAGTTATACGCATTCACAAATAAATACATTAGTACATCGGTTCCATACTAATAAGAGTGTGCAAAAATTTAACAGGATGTAGAGGATGCTCCACTGAACAATTTGAGGTAGAGAACCTGGCACTGGAGAAGCAACCTTAAGGAGATAACAGGAATAAAATCACATTACCGTGTACTTTTTTATTTACATTAGTTACAAGTAAATACCACACTGATACAATGAACGTACCATTTGTACTGTGTCTTACAAAATGTGCTGAAACTGACGTCCATCAACCTGAATGGAAACATGATATCGTCAAATATGTTTCTGAGACATCTCGACAAATATCAATGGTTTGTTTCGAATCACGTCACAGGCAGCTACAATTCTGGAAGCTAATTCCATCTCTCTATCCATTAGTGTCTTACACACAAGCAGGTTTGGATGTCCCCCTAGAATATTACCGGAGGGATTCAGGTCAGGTGACCTCGCAGGCCATGGAATAGCATTTCCCTTTCTGTCCAGAAACCATGAAATACTGTACCGTTATTGCTCCATCGTATTCTACTGTACGTCTATGAATGTGTCTGAAGTTGATTCATAGCACGTTCTATCATGGGACAATGTAAATACGATACAACAGAGCCATCTTATGGACAAGTAAAGTAAACAAAACCTACATCGTGACTTCCTGGTAATCTGGTTCGTCCTCCTTATTTCCTGGAAGAAAATAAAGGATGCAGATGTAAATAAACAGCACAGTACAGATAAACTTGTACGCATGTTAGTTGTAAAAATGCTGGAAAACAGTAATGCTAAGCAAATCTGTAGACAAGCTTACTTCCATATCTCCTAAAGCTGGCTTCTCCGCCCCAGGTTCCCTACCTAAAAATGTTCTGTGGAAAGGACAAACATAGAAATTTATTCCTGAGGAAAGTAAATGAAACATGAAAAATTCAAGTAAGAATAAAACAAATTTCGAAAGTAGACAGAACTAACGGTGTCTTTACTTCAACGATATTCACTGATCAGCCAGAATATTATCATCACTTACCTAATAGCCGATGTGTCCATCTTTGGTACCGATGGCAGCATCGATGAATTGTGGCAGAGAAGCAGTGAGACATTGGTAGGTCGCTGATGAGAGTTGGCACCACATCTGTGCACGTAAGTCACCTAATTCCCATAAATTCTGAGGAGGGGAGCGAGGAGATCTAAAGCCACGTTCAATCACATCCCAGATATGTTGGATCGTGTTCAGATCTGCTGAGTTGGGAACTCCTCACTGTGTGTCTTGAACCACTCCATCAAGCTCTTGTACAAATTGTCGCTGTCGTCGGGAAACAGTATCACCATGAACGGGTATAAGTGATCTGTAACCAGTGTACGATACTCCTTGACCTTCATGGTGCCATGCACGAGCTCACTGGACCCATGGATACCCACGTGAGTTTCCCTAGAGCATAATGGAGCCTTCACCATCTTGTCACCGTCCCACGGTACAGGTCTCAAGAAGCAGTTCCCTCTTCTGTAAAATATCTGGGAGTATGCGTGCGGAACGATTTGAAGTGGAATGATCATATAAAATTAATTGTTGGTAAGGCGGGTACCAGGTTGAGATTCATTGGGAGAGTGCTTAGAAAATGTAGTCCATCAACAAAGGAGGTGGCTTACAAAACACTCGTTCGACCTATACTTGAGTATTGCTCATCAGTGTGGCATCCGTACCAGATCGGTCTGACGGAGGAGATAGAGAAGATCCAAAGAAGAGCGGCGCGTTTCGTCACAGGGTTATTTGGTAACCGTGATAGCGTTACGGAGATGTTTAATAAACTCAAGTGGCAGACTCTGCAAGAGAGGCGCTCTGCATCGCGGTGTAGCTTGCTCGCCAGGTTTCGAGAGGGTGCGTTTCTGGATGAGGTGTCGAATATATTGCTTCCCCCTACTTATACCTCCCGAGGAGATCACGAATGTAAAATTAGAGAGATTCGAGCGCGCACGGAGGCTTTCAGACAGTCGTTCTTCCCGCGAACCATACGCGACTGGAACAGGAAAGGGAGGTAATGACAGTGGCACGTAAAGTGCCATCCGCCACACACCGTTGGGTGGCTTGCGGAGTATCAATGTAGATGTAGATGTAGAAGACGGAGGACTTAAGGCCTCCCATCGGTGTGATCAAGAAAGTATTGGAATTCATCAGAACATGCATCGCTCTGACACTGCGCCAATGTCCACTGCTGATGGTGACGTGTCCATTGCTCTCACAGTTGTGGATGTCGTGTTGTTAACTTTCGCACATGCATTGGTCGTCTCAGCGGACTCCAGTCCTTAGGGGTGTTTGCCCTGTGCATCCAGAGGCACTGGTACTCTGCCCTGCATTAAAGTCTGATGGTAGTTCCAGCACAGTTCGCCTCCAGTCCTGTTTTACTATTCTGCCCAGCCTACGATGTCCGACAGACACAATAAGTGTTGGCCGCCCAACGCAAAGGTGTCTGGATGTGGATTAAACCTTGGTTTCGCCTCTCCTCGAACACCAGCGAAGTCGTACAGCTATCGAAACGCGGTCATCGGTCCATCTCAATCTGCCCTCGGTCAGACTCAGATAGATCGCGCGCCTTCCCCATTCTACACACGGATAGCACCTTCACTGCTACAGCATGCCCTGTGCTTGTGTCTGACTAGCAGTCATTCCGAGCCAGGTGATGCTGCTATCGCCTGGACGGGTTTATATCGATAGTAGGTCGGTGCTCATAATGTTCCGGCTGATCACTGTATATTCAGAAGTGACTGTAGGTTGGATGGCTTGCATTTCGTCTCATAAATGGACACACAACTCATACGCAAGAACTGACAATGAAGATAAAGCTGAACCTTTCTATGTATTATGTACCTAAAGTCATCTGTAAACTCACATACTAACTGTGTTTTTCTGGGTTTCAAGAAATAAGATAATGAAGTAAAATTTGTAAGTAATTAGGAATCGTATTGTATTGTATGTTAACCGGGAGTCTACAAACGACGGAGAGGCTTCGTCCCCGCCGCAGCCGCAGTGGTCCACAACCCGACGTTGACTACCGCAGTCCACTTCGCCCCTCTGCCTCCCCACACCGAACCACTCTTTCAGGATTATTGTGGGGTTCGGCCCCGGGAGGACCCCCCACCCGTCTCACACCAGAAGAATGTAACCCCTATGTTTGCGTGGTAGAGTAATGTTGGTGTACGCGTACGTGGAGAATTTGTTTGCGCAGCAATCGCCGACATAGTTTAGCTGAGGCGGAATAAGGGGAACCAGCCCGCATTCGCCGAGACAGATGGAAAACCACCTAAAATCCATCCACAGACTGGCCGGCTCACCGGACCTCGACACAAGCCGGGGTCTAGGCGCTCCTTCCCCATCCGGAAAGGCGTGTGTTACACCGCAAGGCTAATTGGGCGGGCAATTAGGAATTAGTAATAGCCCTTTCGCTATACTACAGTAACGACTATGGTCCCATTCTGCTCGAGGCTTGAGGCACAATGGCCAAGCTTTCGGACCTTCTTCAATTTTTTACAGTGTCAATCTATGTACTTTTACGAAACTTCCTGGCAGATTAAAACTGTGTGCCCGACCGAGACTCGAACTCGGGACCTTTGCCTTTCGCGGGCAAGTGCACTACCAACTGAGCTACCGAAGCACGACTGACGCCCGGTACTCACAGCTTTACTTCTGCCAGTATCTCGTCTCCTACCTTCCAAACTTTACAGAAGCTCTCCTGTCTCTGGCCAGTGAGTTGAACCCCTACTGTCGATTTTGGCCGAATAAATTGCAGATTGAAACATACAGGGGATTTATATGTTGCTGCCAATTATTTGATGGCTGATACCGTCTCGAAGGCTCTTCTCACTTTTTTTTCAGTCATCAGTTTTCTGACTGGTTTGATTCGCCCCGCCACTAATTCCCCTTCTGTGCCAATCTCTTTATCTCAGAATAGTACGTGCCACCTACTTCCTCAGTTATTTGCTGAATGCATGTCTTCGTGTACAGTTTTTGCGCTCTACAGCTCCCTCTAGTACCGTGGAAGCCATTTCCTAATATCTTAACAGATGTCCTGTCATCCTGTTTTTCTCCTTGTCTGTGTTTTCCACAAATTCCTTTCCACTCCGATTCTGCGCACAACCACCTCATTCATTACTTTATCAGTCCACCTAATTTTCGACTTTTTCTTGTAGCACACATCGCAAATGCTTCGATTCTCTTCGGTTCTAGTTTTCCCACAGTCCACGTTTCACTATCATACAATGCTGTGCTCCAGACGGACATCTAAGAAATGTCTTCCTCAAATTAAGTCCTATGTTTGATGCTACTAGACTTCTCTTAGCCGGGAATATCCTCTCCGCCACTGCTGCTCTGCTTTGCTCCATTTGTCACTGGTTATTTTGCTGCCTAGGCCGCAGAATTCCTTAACTTCATCTACTTCGTAACCATCAATCCGGATATTAAGTTTCTCACCGTTCCAGTTTCTGATATTTCTCAATACCTCCGTCTTTCTTCGATTTACTCTCAGCCCATATTCTGTATTTATTAGGTTGTTCATTCCATTCACGACATCTTGTAATTCTTCTTCATCTTCGCTCAGGATAGTAATGTCATCAGCGCATCATGTTATTGATATCCTTTCACCTTCAATTTTAATTCAGGTCATGAAACTTCCTCTTAACATTGCTTCTTCGAAGTACGGATTGAACGGTAGGGGCGAATGACTACACCCCTGTCTTAAATCCTTTTTATCCGAGCGCTTTCTTCTGGCTGTGGATTCTTATTATTTCCTGCTGGCTCTTATACATATTGCATATTACCCGTCTTTCCCTATGACTTATCCCCATTTCGTTCAGAATTTTAACCATCTTGAACCACTTTACATTATCCTATGAACGTGTCTTCATTTTTCTGTAATCTCACTTAGATTATCAACCGCAATGACAGAATTCCCTCTCTCGTGGCTATACCCTTCTTAAAGACAAATTGATGGTCATCCTCAGTTCTCTTTTCTGTTCTTCTGTACGTTATTCTTGTGAGCCACTTTTATGCATGAGCTGTTAAGCTGATTATGTGATAATTATCGTACTTGTCGGCTCTTAAAATCTTCGGAATTATGTGGATATTATTTTTCCAAAAATCAGATGGTAATCGTCAGAATCAAACATTCTACACACCAATGTGAATAGCTGTTCTGTTGCCGTGTCCCCCAATGATTTTAGAAATTCTGATGCAGTGTAATCTGTCTCTTCAGACTCATTTATCGTAAGCCCTCCAACGCTCTCTTTACTTCTGATCCTAATACTAGATCCCCTATCTCTTATAAATCGACTCCAATTTCTTCTTCTAACACACAAGACAAATCTTTCCCCTCATAGAAGTCTTCAATGTACTCTTTTCATCTAACGGCTTTCTTCTCTGCATTTAACAGTGGAATTCCCTTTGTAGTCTTAATGTTACAGTGTGCGCAAAATGCCATGGCCTCCATACGCGCAGTCGGCTGAGGAAGCGTGAGGAGAGCGGCAGTGGGTGGGGTCGCTCAGAGTGTTGTAGGAGAAACGCCGAGGGCTGAAATAAAAATTGTTCAAATGGTTGTAAGCACTATGGGGCATCTGAGGTCATCAGTCCCCTAGACTTAGAACTACTTATACCTAACTAACCTAAGGACAGCACACACTTCCGTGCCCGAGGCAGGATTCGAATCTCCAGCAGCGCGATCCGGACTGAAGCGCCTAGAACCGCTCGGTCACATCAGCCGGCAAGCGCTGGATGTGTAGTGCCGTCCTAAACCGAAGTCTATGCTGACATTTTTTGTCAGTATTAGGTAGGGCCACTATACACCCACATCTGCGTGTTGACCGTTCAGAAAGATCTACTGTCGCCTCTGCTTTCGGTAGTATCTGAAAAAAAATTCCGCCGAAAATGGAGCCGTTTATTTTACCTGCCTTGTTAACCACTTGCAACTTTCAGAGAAGCTTATGAGTTGCGATAATTGGGTACAACCTACACATTTCTCTGGTTGGCATCTCTAAATGTGTTTCTTTTGCCAAAACACAGCGGAGTTTACACTGTCTTACCTCACTAACATATTGTGCAGATACAGTTGCGATAGAATTCTGAAAGTGTGGATTATTAAGTTTATTAAGTGAGGAACTGAGGAGAATTAAAGTGAGCAACATTTGCAAAAGCACTTCATCGTTACAAAAAAACGTATAATGCCCTCGATTGGGGTTTTCCAAAAGCTATAACATTTTTCTTATCACCAGCTGTCGACGGCCCTTAAAAGTTACATTCTTTTGCCGAAAAAGTCTGTGGTCATGGGAATAACACGTTAGATAATAAAGTTTTCCATAATAACGATATGGTAAAGTACTGTCGTATTTGTGTGCTGTCATTTGCAGAAATGTTATTTCGATATCTGAAACCGTTTATGTTATAGAAATTTCACCTCGGCTATATGCTGGCGCGGCGCGATCGCTAATGCGTGTGCTGCATCAGATCAATTTTTTCGAGATTGATGACAGATGGATACCTCTACTCAAGTCTAAAGGAAAATTAAATATTTCAGCTAAATTTCATGCGCAACAACATACAATGCAACATGCACCAAATGCAAAATCATTGCGGCCTCTATTTTTCATTGCACACTTTTCCTCATTTCACGTTAATATCACAGTAGGTATGACCATTAACGACATAATGGGGCACATCATCCATGAACCTGACAATTGAAGCTGTAAGTAAAGTGAAAACCAAGTTTCGTTACCGAATACTTTTCATAAAATCGTTTGAGGAAGATTGCTGTGTGCGCGTCTCGAATCTATAATCGCTGAGCGGCCGAAATATGGAAAACACGTCTGGTCTCCCATTCCGAGCAAACGTAGGAACTCGCCCAGCGCTTTGGAGTGAAAACGTCACTGTGCATCGGCCACCGTATCTTGCGCGAGCTGTAATACCCTTGCTTTTAAAGTCACTGAAGTTTATTTTGCCTTTTCTGTATGCTGAGTCTGTGCTTCCAACAACTATTTCTTTTTTCCATTACTTCACATTTTTCAGGCAGCCATTTTCTCTTAGCCTCCCTGCACTTCCGATGTATTTCATTCTTCATCGACTTGTGTTTCTGTATTTCCGAATTTTCCTGGACATTTTTGTACTTCCTTGTTTTATCGATAAACTGAAGTATTTCTTCTGTTACCCACGGTTTCTTCGCAGTTACCTTCTTTGTACCTAATTTTTCTTTCCAACTTCTGTGAAAGTTCTTTTACAGACGTGAATTCGTCTTCAACTGTACTACCACCTGAGCTATTCCCTTGTAGCTTACTCTATAGCCTCAGAGAACTTCATGTGTGTCTCATCATCACCTAGTACTTCTGCATCCCACTTCTTTGCATTTTGATTCTTCCTGACTAATCGCTTGAACTTCAGTCCATTCTTCGTCACTACCACATTGAGATCTCAGTCTATATTTTTTTCTGGGTGCGCGCTGCAATATAGCATCTGATTTCGGAATTTCTGTCCGTGATGTACTGTAACTGAAATCTTCCATTACCACTCGGCCTCTTATGGTTTTTGAAAAGAGTATTCACTATTACACTTATTTGAGTCATCAGTCTCCAGACTGGTTTGATACAGATCACCACGAATTCCTCTCCTGTGCTAACCTCTTCATCCCAGAGTATCAATTGCAACATACGTACTCAATTATTTGGTGGATGTATTCTAATCTCTGTCTTCTTCTACAGTATTTACTTTCTACAGCTCTCTCTGGTATTATGGAAGTCATTCCCTGATATCCCTTCACCTTGTCAGCGTTTTCCATATATTTCTTCCCTCTCTGATTCTGCGCAGAGCCTTCTCATTGAATACCTCATCAGTCCACGTAATTTTCCACATTCGTATATGGCACCACATCTCACATGCTTCCATTCTCTTCTGTTCCAGTTTCCCCACAGTCTATTTTTCAACACAATGTAATGCTGAGTTCCAACCGTACACTATCAGAAAATTATTCCTCAACTGAAGACCTAAATTTCATACCGGTAGACATCTCCTGGAAAGGAATGCCTTTTCTAACACTGGTAGTCTGTTTTTTATGTCCTCCTTGCTCCGTCCATCACTGGTTAATTAGCAGCCCAGGTGGTAGAATTCCTTAATTTCATGTATTTCATGAGCATCGATTCTGATATTAAGCTTCTCGCTGTTCTCATTCCTGCTATTTCTCACTACTTTCGTCTTTCTTCGATTTACTTTCAACCCATATTCTGCACTCATTAGAATATTCATTCCATTAAGCAGATCATGTAATTCTTCTTCACTTTCACTCAGGACAGTAGTGTCATCAGCAAATCGTATCATTGATATCCTTTCACCATGAATTTTAAATTCACTTCTGAAACTTTCTTTTATTCCTCGCATTGATACTACGATGTACAGATTGAACAGTAGGGGGGAAAGACTACATCCCTGTCTTCCCCCCTGCGGGTCCGGGGTAAGAATAGGCCCGAGGTATTCCTGCCTGTTGTAAGAGGCGACTAAAAGGAGTTTCAACCGTTTCGGCCTTCCATGTGATGGTCCCCCTTGGGGTTTGACCTCCGTTTTTCAAAATTCTACAGAAGTACGAGCCTTTTGGGGAAGGACGCCTTACGTTGTGTACCACTGGTCCTCAGTGCACTAAGACCTTGGCACTCAGCATTGTACCGGCGTTGTTGCATACCCACTATTCCTCAAATTGGGCCTAAACGCCTGATGGGTGGTACAAGATACGCCCATAGTGCGTCCCCATCTGCACCTACGATCATGATGGACTTTCCATGGCACCAGAAATCCGGCACGGTAGCCAGCCCATTGTGGTGGGGTCGTCATGTACCCTCTACGTTGTAGCCCCCTGACAACACAGGGATCGTACTGCCGATACCTGAGCTGCACCCTCCCCATGTCAGCCAAGGATTAGATGCACGTCTCCTTGGGGCATCAGGACTCCCGGCAACGGTCATCCTGCCGGGTGGCCCTTGCTGAGGCTGGGTGGCGCCCGTGGGGAGAGCCCCTGGTAAGAGTGGGTGGTATTGGGGCGGACGTTTCGCAGATGAAACGTCAACACGTATCAGGTCGCTCTGCGGCCGAGTCTTTCAAAAGGAAAGGTACTGTTTCTAGTTCTGGTTCTCCTGCCCTTTCCCCCTTGGCCACTCCCTGGGAGGAGGGACAGGCCCGCCGGCTTGGGGCGAAGTACTTCCCCCGCTATTTGGTCTGTTCTCGAACCGATGGGGGGCGTTCGCCACCTCCAAGCCCATGTTCTTTGTTCAGCACATTGAGGACATCTTCGGGGAAATCGAGGCTCTCAGTAAGATGCGTTCGGGGTCCATTCTTATTAAGACCACCTCCGCCACACAGTCGGCGGCGCTCCAGGCGTGCGACCACCTAGGGGACATCCCAGTGTCCATTGTCCAGCATCCGGCACTAAATAGGACGCAGGGGGTTATTTTTCATCGTGACCTCCTGCTGCAATCTGATGAGGAGCTCAGGGCCAACCTGGAGCGCCGAGGCGTTCATTTCGTCCGGCGAGTCCAGCGCGGCCCTAAAGACCGTCGCATCGACACTGGGCCCTTTATCCTCGCCTTCGAGGGCGACGTTCTCCCAGAGAAGGTAAAGGTGATGTGCTACCGGTGCGACGTGCAACGTGCGACCTTACGTCCCACCTCCTATGCGCTGTTTTCGGTGTTTGGGCTTTGGGCACATGTCGTCACGGTGTGAGTCTGAGCCCCTTTGTAGCGATTGTGGACGTCCTCTTCGTGAGGAACATACATGCACCCCACCACCTTGGTGCATTAATTGTCCTGGCATCCACTCGCCTAGATCCTCAGACTGCCCCGCATATCAGAAGGAGAAGAAGATACAAGAACCCAAACTTTGGATCGGCTCTCTTATTCTGAGGCCAGGAAGAAATATGACCGCCTCCATCAAATGCTGTTGACCACTTCGTTTGCCTCAGTTGTGTCCACTCCTTCCGCATTATCCTCACCCCTATCCTGTCCCCCTCCGCCTCCTCCCCCCATCCAGGGTCTCGGCCTCAGCCTCTCGAATCCCTCCCTTCCAAATCCTCCTCCCACATGTCCCCCGCCCCCTCTGCCCCAGGGTCCACCCTTCCTCCTCCTCCTCCCCCCCGCCGCCTGACAAGTGATCCTCTTCTCAGGCGTCCATCGGGGAAACGTTCTGGACCCCAGCTTCCGAGTTCCGGGGTTCCAAAACAGACCCCGCGCGTGAGGACCTTCTTCAGGTCCAGCCCACCATCCCTGTGCCTCCTCGGACTTCCACGAAGGCCTCCAAGAAGAAGTCTCTATCCCCCTCTCCACCCCGGCGCGTTTCGTCTGACGCTTCATCCATGAGTCGCTGCTCCCGGCCGTCCTCAGTTTCGCCAGGATGCTCTGCTGCCAGGCGCTCAGCTGGCCTCTCGTCGGCAAATGATGCTGCCCCTCCTACACAACCAGGGACAGCGGCCACAGCTGGTGACGACTCGATGGAACAGGATCCGCCTCCCGCCGGTTGTAGCGTTGTTCCCTCGCAACCTGGCCCTCCGCGGCCGTCTAGGTGACCAGCTCTTCCCCCGTCTCGTTCCCCCTCTTTTTTGACTAGCGATGGCGTTGTTACATTGGAACATAAGAGGTATTCGATCTAATCGGGAGGAATTACAACTGCTCCTCCACCTGCACTGTCCGCTCGTCCTCGGTCTCCAGGAAACCAAGTTGTGCCCGACTGACCGTATTGCCTTTATCCACTATACCTCGGAGCGGTATGACCTCACCCCTGTGGACGGTATCCCAGCTCATGGTGGGGTCATGTTGCTCGTTCGGGACGATGTCTATTAACATCCCATCCCATTGTCCACCCCACTCCAAGCAATAGCTGTCCGTATTACTCTTTCTGCTTTTACTTTTTCAGTTTGCACCATCTGCTCTCCATCGTCATCTGCTGTTAATTGGGCTGACATGATGCACCTGATCATTCAGCTTCCCCCGCCGTTCTTATTGTTTGGCGACTTCAATGCCCAACATCACCTTTGGGGCTCTCCTGCATCCTGTCAAAGAGGCTCACTCTTGGCGGATGTCTTCAACCATCTCAATCTTGTCTGCCTCAATACTGGCGCCCCGACTTTTCTCTCAGACTCTACTCATGCATACTCCCACTTGGACCTCTCGATCTGTTCTACCACTCTTGCCCATCGGTTCGAGTGGTATGTCCTTTCTGACACCTACTTGAGCGACCACTTCCCCTGTGTCGTTCGTCTCCTGCACCACACCCCATCCCCACGTCCTTCGAGCTGGAACATACTGAAAGCTGAGTGGGGACTTCACTCCTCCCTGGCGACCTTTCTGTACCACGATTTTCTCAGTTGTGACAGTCAGGTCGAATACCTCATGGCTGTTATCATCAATGCTGCCAAACGTTCCATTCCTCATACGACCTCTTCTTCACATTGCGTTTCCGTCACCTGGTGGAACGTGCTTTACGCACCTTTCGCCGCCATCCTACGTTGGTGAATTGTGTTGGATACAAACGACTCCGAACGCAATGCCGTAGAGTCATCAAAGACAGCAAAAAAGCTTGTTGGGCCTCTTTCACCAGCTCCTTTAACAGTTTTACTCCCTCTTCTGTCTTATGGGGTGGCCTGCGCCGGCTGTCGGGCATTAAGGCCCACTCCTCGGTACCTGGCCTGACCTCAGGTAATGAGATATCCTCGTTGATCCTGTGGCTGTCTCCAACGCCTTCGGCCGGTTTTTCGCGGAGGTTTCAAGCTCCCCCCATTACCACCCTGCCTTCCTTCCCAGGAAAGAGGCAGAAGAGGCTCGGTGACCTTCCTTCCACTCGCTGAATCTGGAAACTTATAATGCCCCCTTTACTATGCGGGAACTCGAACGTGCGCTTGCACTGTCCCGGTCCTCTGCTCCGGGGCCAGATGCCATTTACGTTCATATGCTGGCACACCTTTCTCTGGCGGGCAAAAGCTTCCCTCTTCGTACCTACAATCACGTCTGGACCGAAGGTCAGGTCCCCAAGCGTTGGCGTGACGCTGTCGTTGTTCCTATACCCAAACCCGGGAAGGATGGACACCTTCCTTCTAGTTACCGCCCTATTTCTCTTACAAGCTGTGTCTGTAAGGTGATGGAGCGCATGGTTCATGCTCAGTTAGTTTGGATTCTTGACTCTCGACAGCTGCTTACCAATGTCCAATGCGGCTTTTGTCGCCGCCGCTCTGCTGTTGACCACCTTGTGACCTTGTCGACATTCATCATGAAAAACTTTTTGCGAAGGCGCCAAACGGTAGCCGTGTTCTTCGATTTGGAGAAGGCTTATGATACCTGTTGGAGAGGAGGTATCCTCCACACTATGCACAGGTGGGGCCTACGCGGTCGCCTGACCCTTTTTATTGATTCCTTTTTAACGGATCGAAAGTTTAGGGTACATGTGGGTTCCGTATTGTCCAACGTCTTCCTCCAGGAGAACGGAGTGCCTCAGGGCTCCGTCTTCAGAGTAGCCCTTTTTGCCATCGCGATCAATCCAATTATGGATTGCATTCCACCTAATGTCTCAGGCTCTCTATTTGTCGATGACTTCGCGATCTACTGCAGTGCCCAGAGAACATGCCTCCTGGAGCGCTGCCTTCAGCGTTGTCTAGACAGCCTATACTCATGGAGCGTGGCAAATGGCTTCTGGTTCTCTGAAGAGAAGACGGTTTGTATCAACTTTTGGCGATATAAAGCGTTCCTTCCGCCATCCTTATATCTCGGTCCCGTTGTTCTCCCATTCGTGGAAACAACTAAGTTTCTAGGGCTCACGTTGGACAGGAAACTGTGTTGGTCTCTGCATGTCTCTTATTTGGCGGCCCGTTGTACACGTTCCCTTAACGTCCTCAGAGTTCTTAGTGGTTCATCTCGGGGAGCGGATCGCACTGTCCTGCTTCGCTTGTATCGGTCCATAGTCCGATCGAAGCTGGATTATGGGAGATTCGTCTACTCATCTCCTCGGCCATCCCTCTTAAGCCGTCTCAACTCCATCCACCATTGGGTGTTACGTCTTGCGACCGGAGCCTTCTACACTAGTCCTGTCGAGAGTCTTTATGCTGAAGCTGCTGACTTACCATTGACCTACTGGCGCGACGTACTGTTGTGTCGGTATGCCTGCCAGCTGTTGTCTATGCCTGACCACCCCTCTTACCAGTCCTTCTTCGCTGATTCTCTCGACCGTCAGTACGGGTTGTATGTGTCTGCCCTGCTGCCCCCCGGAGTCCGCTTCCATCGCCGGCTTCGACAATTGGATCTTGCCCTCCCTACCACCTTCAAGAGAGGGTGAGAGCCCGACACCACCTTGGCTCCAGGCTCCGGTTCATATTTATCTCGACCTCAGCTCACTCCCGAAGGAGGGTAGGAGGGTACTCCGGTTGCAGTGTATTGCTCACGGTTTGTCGAACTTCGTTCTCGACTTGCCGGTCACACCTTTATTTACACTAATGGCCCCAAAATTGACGATGGTGTCGGCTGTGCCTTTGTCGTCGGGGCCGCCACCTTCTAATACTGGCTCCTCGACCAATGTTCGAGCTTTACGGCCGAGCTTTTTGCTCTCCATAAGGCCGTTCAGTATGCCTGCCGCCACCGCCATTCATCGTATGTACTCTGCTCTGACTCACTCAGTGCTCCTCAGAGCATTGGAGCTCCCTATCCGGTCCATCCCTTGATTCAACGGATACAGCAGTCCATTCTTTCGCTGACAATGGTTCTCTTGTCAGCTTTCTGTGGGTTCCCGGACATGTAGGAGTGCCTGGGAAGAGGCTGCGGATGCTGCAGCCAAGGCTGCAGTCCTCCTGCCTTGGCCAGCCTCCCATTGTGTCTCGTCATCTGACGTTCGTGGGGATGTTTGTAAGAGGCTTGTGTCGTTGTGGTGGGATGCTTGGTCATCCCTCCAAGAAAACAAGCTCCGGGCGGTAAAACTGCTCCCAACTGCTTGGACAACCTCCTCCCGACCATCTCGGCGAGAGGAGGTCCATCTGACCAGGTTGCGGATTGGGCATTGCCGGTTTAGCCACCGCTACCTGCTCTCTGGTGACCCAGCCCCGCAGTGCCCTTGTGGTCAGGCATTAACAGTGTCCCCGCTTCAGTCAATCTCGTGTTGTCCTGTCCCTGCCATCTACTTTACCGGATATTTTAGCTGATGACGCTCGACCTGCTGCTCGTGTTCTGCGTTTTATAACTTTGACTGGCTTGTCCAACGACATCTAACCTTTTTACTTATTTTATCTGCATCTTTGTCAGGTCTTTGTGGTGTCCCCCCCCCTCCCCTTGAGTTTTACTAGATTCCATGTGCTCTAACAACGGTGACTGGGCGCTAATGACCTCATTAGTTGAACGCCCTTAAACTCCACCAAAAAAAAAAAAAATCCCTGTCTTACACATTTTTCAATCCGAACACTTCGTTCTTGGTCATCCACTGTTATTATTCCCTGTCCGCTCTCGTACAAATTGTATATTCCCCGTGCCTCCCTATAGTTTACTCCTATTTTCCTCATAATTTCGAACATGTTGCTCCATTTTACATCGTCGAACGCTTCTTGTAGGTCGACAAATCCTATGAACGTGTTTTGATTTTTCTTTAATCTTGCTTAGATTGTCAACTCAATGTCAGAATTGCCTCTCTGGTGCGTGTATCTTTCCTGAAGACAAATTACTGGTCATCCTCAAATATCTTTCCCATTCTTCTGTATATTACTCTAGTAAGCAGCTTGGAAGCATGAGGTTTTAAGCTGATTGTGCGATAATTTTCGCACTTGGTGGCTCTTGCAGTCTTCGGAATGGTGTGGATGATGCTTTCCTGAAAGTCGGACGGTATATTGCCAGACACATACATCCTGCACACCAACGTAAATAGTCGATTTGTTGCCACATTATTTTAGAATTTCTGATAGAATGTTATCGACTCCTGTTTCCTCTTCTATCGCATCAGAGAAATCCTTCCCCACGCTTTCCATCTATCCGCTCTGTCCTCTTTATTTAGCTGTGGAATTCCCGTTGGACTGTTAATCTTACAAACCTGGATCTTAATTTCACCAAAGGTTGCTTTGACTTTCCTGTACGCTGAGTCAGTGCTTCGGACAATCATTTCTTTTCAGATTTCTTCACATTTTTCATGGAGCCACTTAATCTTAGCTTCCCTGCACCTCCTCTTTACTTCATTCGTCAGTGACTTGTGTTTCTGTATTGCTGAATTTTTGTGAACAGTTTTGTACTTCCTTCTTCTATAGATCAACTGAAGTAATACTTCACTTGTCCATGCCTTCTTCAATGTTATCTTCTTTGTACCTACGTTTTTCTTTCCAACTGCTGTGATTCGAGACTATTGCACTGCTTCCGGCAAAAAATAGTAGAAACAATTCCAGAGACCTAACAATAGAGAAAAGTTGTCTGTGCTAATAGAATTACAAATACTGTTATTTGTGTTTTTTGTAGAAGAAGGATGAGTGGTTTTTGTTTCATTGTCTTGTCAATTCTGCGGTCCTGACTGACGGAGGCTAAATTTTCACGGTCTGTAGCTGCTAAAATTATGTTTAGTTGGAATATCATTTTGTTGAATACATATGAGATAACTAATTGTAGTGCGTATTTTCGTGAGTTGCTAGTACCTATCCTAAATAATAATTAAACGTTGCCCTGGCCATTTCTGTGTAGGCTCATTGTTGTAGCGACGCCATTAATGACAAAAATTGTATAAGTTCCTCCAACAGTCATATAATACTAAAAGTATAAAAAGAATAATTTTAATAATCTGAAAACGGCGTCCTGCAATATTTTTCAGTTCATATTAGGCCAGAGGTACTGCTTTTATTAATAACAATATCAATAAATACTTACGGTACCACTGCTCATAGGCAGCTATCCTGGAACATCCATCCCCTCAGAAAAAATAATTAAGAATTGTTTAAATGAAGTATCGTGTAGTAGTTAAAAAGGATTTTAACCCATCGTGAGTAGGACGGATGTCTTCACGTTGGTATATGTATGCTATTGTTGGTGATAGCATCCTGAGAAAAATCAGCCGTGGCGTTTAACATACGTAAAAGAGAATAGGTTCATTATTTTTAAAAGCTATTTCATATAAATAGAATAGCACGAATTATTCAATCAATCGATATTATCTTTTTCAATTACGGGATAACTGACGCCCAACGTGGGGCTCGAAGATCCGGAAAATTTATGTATGTGGAAAGAATGGATTATTAATATAAGAAAATTAATGGTTGTATATGTTATCTGTTTCATGTGGACGAGGATTATTATTTTCGATGTTAAGAGAAACGGAAAACAGGGAACCTACAACAGATTTGAATAAGAATAAAGACGACACTAAAAACGAAGATAAGGGCTTCTCAATATATTTCTTGCTTTCGTGTGTGGTGTTGTTTGCCAATATTCATGGTTCGTACTGACTGGTAGTGTCTTGCAAACAGTAACTCGAGTAGACAAGAAAATTTATATTTGCTGTAAATTTTTGTAGAAATAGATATTTTATATTGCATTATTATTTTTTGTGGTGACTGCTGTGTGAAAATAATCGTGATAGAATAATGTCTCATTCAGAGTCAATGAGATTGCGTAGTAAGACTAGGAGAGAAGTTGATATGGAAACATATTCACGAGAGATTAGTGGCAACGAATTGGAGGAAATCTCCGTGGGCTCTACATCCAATAGAAATACACCGGAAAAATATTACGGATCATGAAGTAGAAACCGCACATCAACCCCAGAAACTGAGCGTAGCGTTGATAGCAGCGTGTTGCAACTATTGCGGGTGAAACAGCCGCGCCCGCAACTGATCAAATAGTTACGTGCGGCGCGCCTTGTTGCGATACCGTAACTGCAAGTCTAATGAAGTTATATCAGTTCCAGAAGCAACAGGAGGAGAGAGAAAGAGAGAGGCATCAAAGGGAAAAAGAGAGGGAAAACAGAATACATGAACAGCTTAAAAGTGTAGAAGTCATGAAAGCAGACACAGAGAGTTTAAAACAAGCGTACTAGGAATTGCCAAATTGGTAGCTTCTTTAGCAACAGTCGTACAAAATCTGCAACTAGAGCAGAACAGCACGAAGGAAGACATTCAGAACATAATCGCGAGGGTAGAAAATATAGAGATAGGAAATGAGGAAAGAATGCAGAATTTCCAAGTGGAACATATTAATGAAGTTGAACACAAAGTAGAAAAAGGGATGAAATACAAAGAGAAATAGATAGACGATAAAATACAAATAGCAATTTGCGCAGTTCACCTCGACTAGTCAGATCAATCAGACAGAACAGGAAAGAGTGAATAACTAGAGAATGGAGGACAATTATGTACCTGCTTCACATGTTTCACACGAAAATCCGCCGTTCTTTGCCACTTATAATGCAATTAGTGTGGCAGAGTCAGGAACGTGTAGACCTAACAGTGAATCGTTGAATGGTGCGGGGGCTGTGCCCACTGTATCTTCAGCAATGGTGGAAGAGAGTTTAATTAAATACCGAAGGTTGCAAACCTTCTCCGCCGACAAGAAAAATATCCACCCTGTTGTATTTATAAAGAGTCTTCGAAACTTACTGCCCAGTGCATGGACAGATCAATGAAAGATACAGTTTGTTGTTTCGCACATAGTAAGAGATGCTGCTCTATGGGCGACAGATGCAGCTGAAATCAGCTGTACCTGTGAACAATTTGAGAAGGCATTTCTAAATAAATACTGGTTGCCTTGTATTCAGGAAAAACTTAGAAATGAAGTATACAGTCCAGAGGCATATAGTCCTAAACAAGAAAGCTTAAGAAAGTAGTTTGAAAATTACCTCAACAAAACGCAATATTGGAACGAACCGATCTCAAATCGTGATGTGATCATGCAATTAAAGGCCAGACATCCGCCAAATATTAGAAAGAAACTAATCCGTGTTCCCGACAATGATCTGGATAACATCTTGCCTGTCTTGGATTCAATAGATTAAATTCAGGAAGACTTAAAGTTACAAGTGACAATGGAAATAGTTACGATTATAAGTAAAATATCAATAATAGACAAAATTGTAGGAATAATTGTGGGAATTGTTCTAATGGGCGAAATCACAATGGTAAACCTGTGAACGGAAACCAGTCGTTTAACGGCTATCCGAATAATGACAAAGATAATAACAATAGACAGGCTTGGGGAAACAGTTCACCCTAATATAGATGGAAACGAAGGTGTGAGGAAAGGTTTGGCCCACGAGGTAGCAGATGCAAGCCGCAGGGCCACAGTGGAAGAACAAATTTGCAATTCCTTGGTATCCGAAACAGGGTATCCAGAATAACACAGAAAGATATCAGAACAGTAGCAATATTAGGAACGAACATGGTGATGCAGGTACTTCTAACAACCCGGCTTGACAGAATCAGAGTCAGAGTGAGAGAATAGTTGATGTTATGATGTGACGAGTGACAATCGTCCTGCATCAACCGATTCGACTAGCTAAAGAACCCTGCAATTAGCTCTCCGTCGTCGGCCGTGGGACGGAGGGAGAGTACACAAGAGAGTAAGGAGAAACATGATGTAGTGAATATGTTAAGATATAATAATGGTGTTGGAATGAAGGAGGAACTTTTATCGGAGAATAAGAGATGTAATCAAGTAGATACTGAGTTGATACAAGCTGTGGTTCAGGGTAGCGTTCTTAGTATACCGTGCAATATCATTATTGAAGCAGGAGCTACAGTTAATGTGATGAGCTACGATTTCTATAGGAAATTGTGCCAATTGCATAAAGTGCCAGTGTTGCCAGTTCAGAAATGCAAGTGTCGGGTACTATTGGTGCCCAAGCACGGGTAGTGAAGAGCCAGGTACTGATGACCGTATTTCTGAGAAATGGAGCATTCAGTTGCCCGTTCCTGTTTTTAAAGGAATTGAGAGTCGCCTGTATTGTGGGTTGGGAGCTTTTAAGGGAAAGGAATGCCTGTATGGACCACCCTCAAGGTATTTGTAGTTTGGAGAATAGAGAAGAGAACAAAACTGAAATTTCTGGGTACTAAAGCTCTACATGACAAGTATTGCCAGAATGTTAAAGTGAAGTGTAACCTGCCAAAAGTATTGCATATCGAGCAGTATTTTTGGGGGCGAGATTATAGCCATCACGTTGGAGAGAATGTTAAGGCCTCAGAGTTCTGTCAATCAATAAACAATATAGTGGAGGAATCTACATATCTAACACCAGAGTAACAATTACAATTATCTCAGACATTGAAGGAGGAACATATAGAGGTATTCTATGAGAAACCAGTGATCAACGGAGGTTACATGTATAATATTGATGTGATAAAACACAAGACATTTTGTAATGCTACTTAACTCCATTCCATGGTCGAAAAAGGAGGCTTAGTAAAATTTTTTTCATTAATGATTTTTTAATTTATTTGTAGACAAGATGAAAGTTTTATCTTGCTATGTAGTAAAAGTTTCATTCAATTAACGTCATGATAGAATTTTTTTTTGAAATATGTAATGATAAATACAGTGGTATATGTAGAATTTTAGGGAGATTAAATAATTTACTAAATGATCATTAGCGCTGTACATATAAGGGTACAAACCATGAATCAACTGAATGAAAAAATTAAAGATCAATAGGTAGAAACTAGTTAGTTTTATCTACCGAATTTATAAAGATAGAATGGCATTAAGATACGTCCACGATGTGAGTGAACCGGACTGTCAAGTACAGTGATTTTCAAAGTATCACAAAAGCAGGGACATATTCAGGAGTCCTGTATTCAGTGAATATATATCTCTATGTATCTCAATATGTGAGCAACAGAACTAGTGTATAAACCAGACCAGTGTCAAAATGTCCAAAAAAATGTCTAATTGGCCAGGCATATAAGAGGAAGGTACTAATGCTACCAGTACATAATGTGAATGTAATGAGCTCTAATGCGAAGACGAATATAATGTGTAATTCGTCATATAAGTAAAATGTTAAAGTTTTCATGAAAGATTTAATGTGCCACAAGAGACTGTGAGGAACAGTGACTGTGTGTGCATAGACCCGAATGAACGTTGTGTCAATAAACTGGATTCAGTGTGACCAAAAGTAACGTCATTTACGGGAAATATCGTGTAATAAATAGTGTTCATAAAACGTTGTAAACGGTACAACGCGACAGACGTTGGTTTAATTATAATGTATTAAGGTCAAATGTAGTAGATGGATCACAGACCGTGGCAAACAGATTAATGTGTTTCGAACGAGGACGTTACTTAGCGCGGTCGAAGCACAGCTGATCTCAACGGACATAAGAAAATCAGTAAGAAGTCAACAATGGAAGTCCGCCCGCGCAAGCGAACAGAACAGCTGATCTGTGCAAGCGTGTCCGGAGATACCTATTTGTGACATTATAGTTAGTGTGGTGTGTAACAGAAGAACTGACACTGTGTAAGTGGCCTACTCTGGGACACAGCTACTGTATGAAGATATAAAACAGAAAACGTTAACTTGGGACAAACTGTGAATTTGAAGTGTCATACAGCAATAAGGAATCGACAGATAAATTTCAACAAGAGTATGATGAACTGTACATAAACAGTATCATACAGTGGACTTCATATGTATTAACGAGTGGACAAATAATTAATGCGCAAAACGACATAAACTGGTTCTGGATGAAGCAAAAGAAGGAGATTAATAATCATGTGGCGGAGAACAGCAGCAAGGAGGGTGGGGGACAAGGCACGTCCGTTACGCGGTTGTGTGCGGCTCGTCACTATCGCGCGTCAGCTGATCGCTTGCCTCGGCGACGTCACAATCTGCAGTACGCGCTGACGGGGGCGGTATCCGGCGCCCACTCCCTCATCACTTCACCAACTTACCCTGAAAGAAAAATAACGAAGAACATTCCATGTTACGTGAAACCCTTAACCACAAACCAAACTGACGGTAACTATGTCTGTATTTATGTATTTAAATGTTTAATAAGAGTTCAGTCTCTACGGCTCTGTCGTGATTTCCTCTCGGTTTCCCAGCGGCTTTTACCCAAATGGGGGAGCATAAGAAAAATCATCCGAGGAGAAATGGTAGAAAAGGTTGCACTCAACTTCAGAGCAAAAGCATCAACGTGCAA
Organism: Schistocerca serialis cubense; assembly: GCF_023864345.2. Lineage (NCBI taxonomy): Eukaryota > Metazoa > Arthropoda > Insecta > Orthoptera > Acrididae > Schistocerca > Schistocerca serialis. The sequence continues at coordinate 521,726,562 of NC_064641.1, forward strand.
AATTTGTAACAAAGCACTTGCGTTATCATAACTATTAAAATCACACGTGTCTGCAGTCACCTGTTTGGACGCAGGCACACTTAAGACATCTTAATTTAACGATTAAAAAACCACATATATCTGTCGTTATGCCGGCCACTGTGGCCGAGCGCTTCTAGGCGCTTCAGTCCGAAACAGCGCTGGTCGAACGCAAAGAAACATAAAAATTAAATAATAAAGATTATATCAAACACATCTATCGTCACCTGTTTGGACGTAGATAAATGATAAAAGGAAATGTATCATCGTGGAATGCCATTTACAAGACTGTATGTAACTATGCAAATGGGATTCAAGGGAGTCTTCACAGCATTGCCTCCGGTAAAAAATAGTAGAAATAAATTGCAGAGACCTAACAGTGGAGAAGAGTTATCTGTGCTATTAGAATTACAGATATTATTATCTGTGTTTTTTTTTCTAGAAGAAGGATGAGTGGATTTTGTTTCATTGCCTTGTCGACTCTGTGGTCCACAGTGAAGGACGTTAAATTTTCTCCTTCTGTAACTGATACAACTAATTGTAGTAGTAATAAAATTTGGTTGAAAACGTATGAGATTAGTAATTGTAGTACGTATTTTTGTGAGTAGCTAGTACTCATCCTGTACATGATTCAGTACGTAATAATTAAATGCTGCCCTGGCCATTTGTGTGTAGGTTCATTGTTGAAGCAACGCCATTAATAACAAAAATTATGTAAGTTCTTCCAACAGTCATATAATAATAAAGGTACCAAAAGAATAATTTTAATAACCTGAAAACGACGTCCTGCACTATTTTTCAATTAATATTGGGCTGGAGGTACAGTTTTTATTAATAACGATATCAATGAATGCTTACGCTGCCATTGCATCCAGGCAGCTATCCTTTAACATCCAGTCCTTAAGAAAAATTGCCTCTCTGGTGCCTGTATCTTTCCTAAAGAGAAATTAATGGTCATCCTCAATTCAGTTTTTCATATTTCTGTATATTACTGTAGTAAGCAACTTAGATGCATGAGGTGTTAAGCTGATTGTGCGATAATTTTCGCACTTGGCGGCTCTTGCAATCTTCGGAATTGTGTGGATGCCGCTTTCCCGAAAGTCAGACGGTCTGTCTCCATACACACCAACGTGAATAGTCGTTTTGTTGCCACTGGCCAAAAACATTTTAGAATTACTGATGGAATGATAACGACTCCTGTTTCCTCTCCTATCACATCAGGCAAATCCCTCCCGTCATAGAGGCTCAAATGGTTAAAATGCCTATGACCACTATGGGACTTAACATCGGAGTTCATCAGTCCCTAGAACTTAGAACTACTTAAACCTAACTAACCTAAGGACATCACACACATCCATGCCCGAGGCTGGATTCGAATCTGCGACCGTAGCGGTCGCGCGGTTCCGGACTGAAGCGCCCAGAACCACATGGCCACACTGGCCGGCGAAATGTTGGGTGCTTAAGATCTTTAGCTGAAGTAATGCTCCCTGCCTCCTCCCCCAAATTAAGAACAATGTTCTTAATGCCTTCCAAATGCTTGCTGTAATATTCCACTGCCTCTAGCCGCGTTCCCCAGTGAGTAAGTATGGGTTATGGTGGAAGTGGTACGCTGGGAAGGTCCTCTCGATTAACTGGATTCTCGCTACTGCTTTAGTAAAAACCTTTTTGATGGTTTAAATTGCTTACTTACATGTGGAAATTCGAGACTTATCGTCTCAGCTACACGATTCATAGAATGGGCAAGACATGTGACATGGAGAAAAGCTGGATAAAATACTTTGAACAATTTATCAGCAGCAATCATTTATGCAGCGGCATCACTGTCGATTGCAAGTACTTTATTTTCATCCAGGTTGGTGGGGTAATGTAATTTTTGGGCTTTATTAACAGAGTGAGGAATTGTATCCAGGTTAGACATTTTTAGCTCCTTGCTGCAGATCAGATGAGGTACAGTGCTAGTGTCAGGGCCTAAATTTCCAACAAATAAAATAGGCACATATCAACCTCGTCTGTCAGTTGTCTCATCGACAGAGCTCCACATGTATGAATCTCTAGAACACTTTTGAACAGCCAACTTTAAACTGCATTGAATGGTGTGTTTGCTGCAACAACGGCTCGACAAACGTCAAGATGAAATTCGTTTTTGTTTGTTGCATTTTGTTTAGTTACAAGCGTTTGTTTCATGTTTGATTTATTTTTTGAATTTGCCTGGTGTTCAGTCCCTGCAACATTCTGACTTAAATGCGATCTCTGTTCAGAACGTAGGTACCTATAAGCAAATAGAAAAGAGAAATACTTTGTGGAAGAATTTACATACGAGATCTACTTAGCAAAAATTAACCTACATTAAGGATTTCTAAACATTATTTTTGCATTCACATGTGTCTGATCCCAGTCGATTCGGGAAAAACAGTGGCATCACTGTTCTCTGACTGGACATAGCAGATGAAAGATTAACATTTTACTTACATCTTTGTTGCACACATTGCAGTGAATAACTCTTCCATCTGTAGAGAATTCAGGAATTTTTTGCAATCACTGACGAATCAGAGATGATATGCAGCTGGCTAGTTTCGGCTTGCTTGATTTTCCACAAATACACTGTCGCTGTGAAATATTTCACCACATCCAACCATGACACTGACCGACTGAATAAAGACGGTGTAGGCCTTTTAAACAGGCTGTTCCGACAGGGCAGGAAGGCGCCGGACGCAGATCATAAGGCTCCTCCGTGCGCTGCCGGATCATTTGACGGTTCACAGCGAGCGGCAACACTCTGTGGAGCAGGGAGGGCTGGAACAACCTAGCGTATGCTGTCGTCATCTGACTCACGTTTGGCGTTCACGTATGCGAACAAACCAGTTATCATTCAGTTAATGTCCTCTAAGTGCCGAGAAGATCAGATGAGTAGTTTTAGTAATTTAAATTTAATTGACTGGATTTTTAAAAATTACCTACAGTCAGGTTCCAACATGATATTAAATATTTTTAGGACTTTTAAAAATAAGGTACAATCAGGTTCTAACATGATATTAGGTATTTTAGGTACTATAAAATTACAATTTTCCATACAATATTTGTGTGAGTCTTAGCTGGGAAGACCACGAGAGAATGTAAGTAAAAAGATATTATTTAATTCGATTATTAAAATTTAGGTCCAATCAGGTACTAACCTGAAATTAGGTATTTTTAGGTGAAATAAAACAAGCGTTTTCGATCAGAAATAGGCGTAATTCGTGTATTTAAACATTTATTGCCTTTAGTTAGTGAGGAACAAAATAAATTTTTACCTAAAACCTGAGGTGTATTAGTAGCTGAAGTTCATTTACAGAACTCATTCCTATTCCCAAGCCCATATCCTCCTGTAACCATTTCTTCTGCTCCTTCTTCTACAACTCTCCCCATGACAATTAGACTGATCTGACCCGAAATTCTCGTCTTATTTCCATTTCAGTTCACTGACCCATACTTCATCTAGATTGAGTCTTTGCAATACACTTTCCACATTTTCTAGTTCTTGTTCCAGGTTCGAGCTACTGACATTCCACGCGTCGACTCGTAGAACGTTATCCTTTCGTTGGTTATTCAGTCTTTTTCTCATGGTCACCTCTCCATTTGTAGCCCCCTCCCGGAGATCCGAAAGGGGGACTGTGCCGGAATCTTTTGCCAATGGCTAGATCTTCATGAAACGTTTTCTGTTACAGGGCACATGCCCTGGGGATACACTTTATGAGTCTTTAATGCAGTGGTGTCTATTGGCTTCTGCGTCCTCATGCCGTTGATCGTTGCTGATTCCTTCGCTTTTAGTGGCAGATTCCCACCCCAAATACAAGAGAGTGCCCTGAACCTCTTTAGCTCCTCAGCCCTCTCTGACAAGGCCGTTGGCTGAATGAGGGTTTCTTACACCCGAAGTCTACGGCCGCCAGTGATGATTATTAATCAAAATTTATGTGATGGCAAGTTTCTGTTTAGTAATCAAAGACTCTGTTTCTAGACGACGAGTATTCTCCCATCTCATTACCAGACTCCTGTTTAGTTGCTGGGAGAGTCTCGCTTGTCTCTCTTGGACGTGCGTCGCCGATGACGTTTTGGAAGATGGTGTGTTTCCATATTAGCCTCCGTATTCTACCAATGGACGTAATATCATCGTGATATGAGGTCTTTCACAATCTGGTACGAACCAGCGAACGTCTTTTTCGTATTTGTGTAAGTGCGTTGGACCAGTGCAGCAATAGCCCTTGTCTGTTGAGGGCGAGAGCTCTGGATCTGGATTAGAAGTCAACCGGCTTTCCTCGTCCGATCGACCGAAACTGCCTTTTCTTTCTATGTCCAGGCTCTTGTTTTTTTTTTTCTGGCGCACGAGAACAAACACGATTACCTGGCTCTTAGACCGTTACGTTCACTTTATAGTGGGACGCGACAACGATCCGGATCGTCATACTTTTGACTAATGTATAGATACTGCTCACTGGAGATGGCAACGAATGCCACGTTATCACACTCTAGTTATCACTACGACACTATAATGTTTAGGGAATCCTACCGAACCTCCAGTCCTGCTTGTTCACGGTTGTAGAGCTTTGGCTTTATATGGCTAGTATACATTGTCGGAAGAAAATTAGTAGACCTGAAAAGAAGACGCCGATTTTGATTGATGTCGACATATGTCACCTGGGAATAGTAGATTTACTGATACCGGATGGAGATGGCATCGTCGTGGTATGAGGTCGTCCGCCAACAGGTAGCGTAGTGGCATAGCTACAAGGGCGCCACCTGTGTAAACGCTTCAGTGGGGACTGCTCACAACCAAAAAACTCAGTAGGCAAACGTGGGAAGCAAGCAGGTAACCATGCCACAGAGACACAATCATGCTTCCTACAGTCATCTAAGCGAGTTTGAAACGGCTCAAATTGTGGCCTTCCGCAGTGCTTTAGTCGTTCCGGTGAATTGCCACTGAAGTATAACGTGCTGCATCAGTTACCATCGATGCTGGTATCAGTAATCACACGAACATTCTTACACTTGTTGACGAGGTTCTGGACGTCCACGCAAAACAGAAGACATCCAGGATCGTCATATTGTAAGGGAAACGTTGGCAGATCTTACAGCTACCAGAGTTCAGATAAGGGGGCTTGTGGGCCCAGATGCGTCAACATAAATTGTTGGGAACCGGTCTACCGGTCTTAACAGTTAGACAACCGGCACGCACATCTCTGGCATGTCTTTCATTCACGCCACAGAATAGACACGCGCGGCTCGACTGACCCCCTCAGAGCATCACATGGAAGATGGAAATATGCCCTGTGGTCTTCAGCTGTGAATACAGATTCTGTTTGCACGCAAGTGATGGCCGTCTGCGCGTACGACGAAGATCTGATGAGCGCAGTCCCGTAGAATGCGTTCGTCCAAGACACACTTGCTCATCTCACGCCTTATGGTCTGTGGTGTGATAAGCTACGAGTCTCATTCAGCTTTGGTGTTTCTGGAGAGACGCTACCCAGCTCTCGGTACGTACAGGATGTTTTTAAATCCGTCCTTTTGCCGTTCTTTCAACAGGAAATTGGTGTGCCCATGGCCATGAAATTCAGTTTGTTCAGCAAGACGTGCAGCAACTTTCGTGGCCAACACAATCTCCGGACTTTTCTCCAATGGAGCACATGTTGGACATGGTGGGACGAGAAGTGACTCGTGCATCTTGTCAAACAACAACTCCTACACAAATACGTGATCAGGTCGACCAGGCGTGGCATAGCGTATCTCAGGACATTATTCATCATCTGTACGATCCATTGGACGCCATAGTCAGCGCCTGCACTGCCGGCTCTGGAGCCTACACCCACAAACTAACATGGGTCGTTATCTGGTACCTTAGAACCGCTTGTGCTACTCATCTGTAACGGTAATCATCTCATGTACCCCATACACACTGTTGCAACACTAAATCTTGAGTGAACTGAAAATCCCTAAAAGGGCATACTAATTTTTTTCGGCGCTGTATTACATTAGAAAAGTTGTAAGAACCATTGAAAAAGTTTGCTTCGTGGGAAACTGGAATGTTAGTTCATTGAAAGAAGAGATCTAGTTTTCGTCTAAAGAAAGAGAAAAGTGATTCCCAACGAGTCTTGTGATACAAGTATGGCGTGAGCTAAAAAACAAAAAACAAAAAATAGTTAATGCAGATAGCTGCCATGTGGGAAACCCAGGTTCCATTCCCGGCACTGCCAAGGATTTCATTTCGGTGGGAGGACTGATACGGGTTCATTCAACCTCTTGATGCCAATTGAGGAGATAATTGAATGAAAAGTAGCAGCCCCATGTTCTAGAAAGTCATCGAAACTTCCCGGAGAGTTCCGTGGTGATCACACACCCCGCCATACCGCACGCGTGTGATGCCGGTTGGCAGAGGATGTAAATACCAGTATTCTGAGATATCCAATGTTGTTATAGATAGATGCAGCCTCCGTCGAGGAGGCCAGTTCAGTTCTTGCTGTACCTTGGTGTTCGACAAAAAGTGTATTCCGTGCCAAGTGTTTCTATTTCATTGACGACCCTGCTTCCGGATTTGGTCTTGAGTATGGTTGTGGCATGACGGTAGTCATTAAATACATGTTTCCGTAGTCCGGATCGAAATTCTAAATGGGCTGCAAAGTCTGGGTGACCCTCAAACTTTGTCTCAGATGTGCGAAGGTCTGGAACAGGAAAACCTTCTGGAAATTCTGGCAGTTTATGGTATGAAATTTGTTTTGCTTTGTACATAAACCAACAATGGCGTTTTATTGTGCTCAAATTTTGATCTGTATTTTCACCTGATCTCTCCCTGGTATACGTAGAGTATGCTACTAGACTTCTCCTCTTCACTTGCTCCTGGAGCTCAACTCTGTATATGATAATGGAATCCATTTGTTCCTAGGAGATTTGTATCAATGAACAACGACGATAAAAAGCCTCAGAGCATTAGAACTATGCTAAACCATTTGTCCTTGATAAATTGCACGGTACACAAAGTCATAGACACGGTATATACCTGATCATCTTGATTAAAAGCTCTCTTCTCTAAGTATTCATACTGGTAGGGGTACGTATTGGTCCTTAACCACCGTCCCTTGTTATTATAGGACACGTATGTTGTCTCTAATCTAATCTGCACAGAACGCTGAAACGCTTACCCTTACTCCTTAATAGCCAGACACAGTATTTCGCATTTTAACAGTCAATTTTATAGTCAATTGTGACATAACCAGGAAATTATCGGCTAGTTAAAGAATCTAACTCCCCTGTGTAAAACAGCTTAAAACTCATGATATTTCAGAGATCAGTTCATGTGTTAAATATCTGATGTTGGTCATGTAAGCGAGGAAAAGTTTTTAAAAGGTTTCAAATTATGCTTAATGTTTGTTAAAAGTAGCTAAATGCGCTCATTATGAAACAATGAATGAATCTAGTCTGGTTAATTTGCGCTGCAGTTTAAGTAAAATCTAGTGTTTTCTTTACTGTTTACGATATCAGTTCTCCTGAACTATGTGTCGTACAGTGATGACCATTCTCCTAAACGTGTTGCGAACAGAGCTAGTAGTGAAGAAGTAAGAAATTAAAACGTGACTTATGGCGCGGTAGTTATACTGCACGAAGAACGAAAATGTCGAAAGCGATAAATTTATTTCCTTTCATTACGTAATGGCAGGTATCAGATAGGTAACTTTTAGTAACGTTTTGAAATGATTGTAATGTTTGTTGGATATCGGTAGGTGCTCTCATCCTCAAATACTGGAGGACTGTAGGTCGGATATTTGCGCACCATCTGCCTCAAGACATTTACTCATTTCCTTCCTTCTAGTGTTAAACTTTTATAATAAGATTTTATCTCATAATGAGTAGTTTATGAGAGCATTTTAGATTTTTATATTCGGCAAATAATTACTAAAAATATGGAAAATCAAATGTTATTTGTCCCTGGAAGATGTTAGATAGACAACATGTAACTGGTTTCCCATTCCGGGTTAGTCGCTTAGTGATATACACTGCTCAAAACAATTAAAGGATTGCTTTCTAGAAACCCGGTAAATGCCTCCCATTCCGATTCAGAAGTTTGAAATGTAACTCTAAGGTGCCTAAAACCTTCCTCTGTAATAGTACAACAGCATGGCGCCCTACGACGTCACATTTGGGCTCGACGTTGCTTCAAACAGCAAATTCTCGACAAATGTGGGAAAAGGGATAGAGGTCAGTATTTCAGGACCGGTGTAAGACATGTTAATGATCACACACTGGCACCAAATTTCACCACAATTCTTCCGAGCTCCACCACGGACCGCGTCACACAACGGGAAGGTCATCACTTACCCTGATGCCCACATTCACTCCTTCCGTTGAAACTTCTGCGATGGAGGTCAGAACCGCAACGTCCAGCATTGACTTCATAATGAGAACGAAAATATGGTGCAAGTAGGTTGTATGCTTCGTACCTTGTGTGCGAGAGGCCAATGTCGACCTCTGGTTATCTTGAAGCACGTATCTTAATCTTCCAGCTTCAATATACTTTGTAATAGATCACCGGTGCATGTGGACAAGAATACGTCTTACTTCTGTGCGTATGTGGCGCAAAAACGTACAATATTATACGTGGTTATGTCTATTATCCAAAACAAACAAATATCACCCCAACAGTTGGTCTCTTGCACATTTTGGAACAAGGAGGCATCTTTAAAAACCATTCGACAAAATTTGGACATGCTCCAAAGGAGCAAAGGTGTCTACGCATTTTCAGGCTTCCCATTTCGCGCCCTCCTGTGGTGTGATCACAAGGTTTTTCGACATTGACACGTGTGTGAATGCATATGTAAAGGTGCTTTCTAAGACAGAGACATCGCAGCTCTCCGTTTCGTCCCCGTCATTTCCACAACACCCTCGGTGTCACCCATCCACCTTTATGGATAATTTTGTAAAAAAGTACGTGTACACACAGAACTTGCAAATACCTGCTGCTGATTGCAGGCAGGCGGTATCTTGACACCCGTCCGATTTCAGTTGCCTGCCTCGAGGAGCCCAGGACTGCATGGTAGGTTGTCTTTCTAAAGACGGTGGGCTGCCACCGAAGGTCGCTCCACCCCTGTCATCTGCGGTCACGGCACCGGAGGGCGGGAACCAGGAACGCTGAAGAAAATGCATAAACACTTTTTGCTGCTTCCAATAGCGTTAAAATTTCGTCGCATGTTTTTCAGTGATCCCTAGTGGTTCCAACGAGAGCAAAACCTTGCGTAGCGTTGCACTGCAAAGGGGTGTGATCACGTTCTTTCGGGATGCCGCCCCGAGATAGAGAAGGGTAGAAATATCCCGGAGTGACAACAGTGTCAAAGGTTGTAAAGAACGTCGTTGCACTGTTGTTTTCGACCTCGAAATGTTTGGGCACTAACGCCCCAAGGAAATGGGTGGTTTCATTGATGCTCTTTATGTCACTCTGCTTTCTCGAGCCGATTCCGGGGGGATGTGTGTCTGAAATGGTTTCCTGAGCCATGCTTTCTCGAGTCGATTCCGAGGGGAGGTGTGTCTGAAATGGTTTCCTCAGCCAACCATTAGAAAACCGCGTGGTTTCAGGTCTGGGCTAGCGATTCTGATCTCCACCGCAGAAGCCTAAAATTGAGGGTTGAAATGTGTCTGCGAGAGGGTGTGACGACTTTCTCAACGTGTGATATGTCTACGGTTTTGCTGGGCAGAATTCTGGTGAAATTCTGTGCCATAGTGGCATAATTAAACCACCTTACACACCACATAAACTTCTGGGCTCTGGTCGTATTTCTCATGCGTCGATGGCTTGCTGTTTGAAGCGTCGTCGAACCGGGATCACGTCTCAGGTGGCCACACTTTTGCTGCATTACAGAGGAATATTGTAAACACAAATTTCAAACTTCTACATAGCAACAGGAGACAGTTAGGAATACTATTTTACGAATTGTAGATAATACTAACAAGGGAAGAACACATCCAACCAATTAGCTCGTCTGTCATCCTATAGTAGTAGATATATGTAACGAATGCTGCTTCAGTAGGATGTGCATCGTAAGCATTTCCGAGAAATCTGGTTTCAAAGTCTTACATCCCCGCTTAATACCATATGAGAGCGTCAGTTGTCGAGGAGAGTCGTTGACGCTGCAGGCTAAAGCGGCACATTGGAAGGCTGCTCTGACTGCTTCCGTGTCTTGTTCATTCCTTCCTGATGTTTGTATCGCTACGACGAATCACGTCTCCTCTGAAAGGTACAATAATAGTATGATAATCACATGTAAAGTCGTGGCGAGATATAATACGTAATTATCGTGAATGGGCACATCGACATATTCATGTGTGTATAGCAGCGAAGTTATACCGTGATGTAGCTGCTTCGATTAATGTACACGACATCTGTATAGCTTTTGTGCGTTTGTATGGCTTTTAGAGCCTCAGTAGAAGGCAGTTGTGTCCCCTATTCATGAAAAGGACTGACTTTCTCATTTATTTTGTTGGAGACCACTTTCTTTCGTTATTAGCCTTTAAATAAACGTGCCTAAATATATGTCATAAGTACACACTTGGTGTGTCCTTTATACCAGAATAAAAAGTGACCAAAAATTAGCAAAATGTGTAAGAAAATCAAGACAAAACTGCAAACTCTTTTTAGCAGATACTATACATTTATTGCACATTAATTGCAAACATATATCAACAGTATATCGACCATTTATTTTTACAAATAACTATTGTAACTTCTGAATTCTATATTTCACATACATTACATGTAACTGTTATCACTGTGCTTTTTTCTTCGTCATATTACGCCATATTTCTGGCGTACATCTAATGTCTTTTTCAGGTATTTCAACTGGCAACTGTACAGCTCTCTTCGGTGTGTGTGTGTGTGAGAGAGAGAGTATTCTGTATTGAACCGGAGACCTAGAAACGACGGAGAGGATTCGTCCCGTTGTATCCCTCAGTGGTTCACAACCCCAGAGCAGGCCACTGCAGTCCACCCATCTCACCACCGCCCCACACCGAACCCAGGGCCGTTGTGCGGTTCGGTCCCAAGTGGACGTCTCATACCAGACTAGTGTAACCCCAATGTTTGCGTGGAAGAGTAATTATAGCGTACGGGTACGTGGAGACAGTGTTTCCGCAGCAGTCGCCGACGAAGTTTAACTAAAGCGGAAAAAGGGGAAGCAGTCCACAGTCGCCGAGGCAGATGAAAAACAGCCTTAAAAACCATCCACAGGTTGGCCGGCACACCGGGAGTCGACACTAATCCGCCGGTCGGATTCGTGCCAGGGACCGGCACGCCTTCCCACTCGGGAGGCAGTGCAGTAGACTTCGCGGCTAGCCGGGATCGACGTCGCTTCCATCAGCAAATTCTCGACAAATGCGAGAAAAGGACAAGAGGTCAGAAGTTCAGGGGCCTTGTAGGATTTGTTAATGGTCACACACTGGCACCAAATTTCTCTTCTGGGTGACTCGCTGACAGAAGGAAATCATTAAGAAATAAAATGAATTTCCTTGTTCATTGTGAACATTTTGTGATCAAAACCGTGTAGATAGCTATTGTAATTTTCTTTACTTATTGTGCTGTTTCGGCTATGGCCATCACCAGATATTAACCATTAGAAATAGTGAAACTGAATTTTGTTGTGCACGATCAAAGCTTTTTGGTAACCGATGTCGATAGTAGCTGAAAAGGCGTAATAAATAAAACTGCAACAGCAGTTTAGTCTCTGTTATTCACAACAAAGAAAGAATTAAAAACATTTACGTCCAAGATCATTATTGCATTGTAATTCGTAAATGATCCTGGATTTAAAAAATTACTATATACTCATTTGAAACGTCGCATGCTTCCGTTTCGACAATATTTCAAATTAAAAACAAAATGAAGTAATACTGTAGAGTAAATGCTCGTGCGTCAGAGAGAAGACAGTCGACAACAAGAGCGTCAGTCATAAATCAAACTTTATCCGCCTAAGAGTAAAAAATAGTAATTGCAGGGTCAACAGTTCCGTTGTTCTTACGAATTACGTGGTTAATTTGTAGGACTGCTTGCATGTGTAGATATGCCAGGCGGATGAATATGAGAAAATTAATTCTAGAGCATACCCGTAAAATGTGTGGTTGCGTGATTTACAAGCTGGAAACCATCTTCTCGTTCTGCAAACTGTATTTCCACAGCTTATGTGAAAACTGAATCTCTAGAGGATCATATCGCTAGTATCTCAACGTTTCCGAAAGCGATGGAATGGCCTGTTGTAACACAGTGTTCATCCACAGCAGATATGTTTGGCTATAGACGAACGGTGTGTTGGTGGAGTTCGACGCACTCTGCTTCTGCTGTGTACTCTTTGTCTCATGAACCTTTCACCACATAGACATGGTGGTCCTGTATATTCGTTACTCCGGGAGAACTTCAAGGCGCTCACCTTCGTTGTATTTTGGTTAATAGCTTGTGTTGTTTTTTCTGCTGTGTGTACTCTTTGTCTCATGAACCTTTCACCACATGGACATGGTAGTCCTGTACATTCGTTACTCCGGGAGAACTTCAAGGCGCTCACCTTCGTTGTATTTTGGTTCATACACTCCTGGAAATGGAAAAATGAACACATTGACACTGGTGTGTCAGACCCACCATACTTGCTCCGGACACTGCGAGAGGGCTGTACAAGCAATGATCACACGCACGGCACAGCGGACACACCAGGAACCGCGGTGTTGGCCGTCGAATGGCGCTGGCTGCGCAGCATTTGTGCACCGCCGCCGTCAGTGTCAGCCAGTTTGCCGTGGCATACGGAGCTCCATCGCAGTCTTTAACACTGGTAGCATGCCGCGACAGCGTGGACGTGAACCGTATGTGCAGTTGACGGACTTTGAGCGAGGGCGTATAGTGGGCATGCGGGAGGCCGGGTGGACGTACCGCCGAATTGCTCAACACGTGGGGCGTGAGGTCTCCACAGTACATCGATGTTGTCGCCAGTGGTCGGCGGAAGGTGCACGTGCCCGTCGACCTGGGACCGGACCGCAGCGACGCACGGATGCACGCCAAGACCGTAGGATCCTACGCAGTGCCGTAGGGGACTGCACCGCCACTACCCAGCAAATTAGGGACACTGTTGCTCCTGGGGTATCGGCGAGGACCATTCGCAACCGTCTCCATGAAGCTGGGCTACGGTCCCGCACACCGTTAGGCCGTCTTCCGCTCACGCCCCAACATCGTGCAGCCCGCCTCCAGTGGTGTCGCGACAGGCGTGAATGGAGGGACGAATGGAGACGTGTCGTCTTCAGCGATGAGAGTCGCTTCTGCCTTGGTGCCAATGATGGTCGTATGCGTGTTTGGCGCCGTGCAGGTGAGCGCCACAATCAGGACTGCATACGACCGAGGCACACAGGGCCAACACCCGGCATCATGGTGTGCGGAGCGATCTCCTACACTGGCCGTACACCACTGGTGATCGTCGAGGGGACACTGAATAGTGCACGGTACATCGAAACCGTCATCGAACCCATCGTTCTACCATTCCTAGACCGGCAAGGGAACTTGCTGTTCCAACAGGACAATGCACGTCCGCATGTATCCCGTGCCACCCAACGTGCTCTAGAAGGTGTAAGTCAACTACCCTGGCCAGCAAGATCTCCGGATCTGTTCCCCATTGAGCATGTTTGGGACTGGATGAAGCGTCGTCTCACGCGGTCTGCACGTTCAGCACGAACGCTGGTCCAACTGAGGCGCCAGGTGGAAATGGCATGGTAAGCCGTTCCACAGGACTACATCCAGCATCTCTACGATCGTCTCCATGGGAGAATAGCAGCCTGCATTGCTGCGAAAGGTGGATATACACTGTACTAGTGCCGACATTGTGCATGCTCTGTTGCCTGTGTCTATGTGCCTGTGGTTCTGTCAGTGTGATCATGTGATGTATCTGACCCCAGGAATATGTCAATAAAGTTTCCCCTTCCTGGGACAATGAATTCACGGTGTTCTTATTTCAATTTCCAGGAGTGTAGCTTGTGTTGTTTTTCTTGTTGTCTCATATACTTTATTATAAAATGTTGAACTGCTGAAGGCCATTTGTTCATTTCTTCTTTCAACTTGTGGCTAGGACAAAAGTAATTTCGTCGTCAGTGTGAATATCTGGATTTCCATCAGTAGCACAGTGCCCAAAAATACTGTCTTCTTAAAATATAAATGAGGTTTAAAACTGTACGAAAGATATATGATGCTTTACAATTCTAAGAAAAATAAATAGAAATGGAATGCAAGAATTGAATACGATCTATTAAATATGCTTAATTACGCTCATGGTGTACTTTACTTCTATGGAGTTGAATCACGTCATCCAACTGCTAATTGAAAGAAGTGCTGGAGCTTATGTTCATAGTAGATACTTCAACAAGATATTAGGTTCTCAAATGTATCGCAGGGAAAGTTACGAAGTAAACAGCCCTTCTCGAATATGACTGCCGCACTTAACGCGGCTGCGCGCGTATTGGTTCAAATGGTTCAAATGGCTCTGAGCACTATGCGACTTAACTTCTGAGGTCATCAGTCGCCTAGAACATAGAACTACTTAAACCTAACTAACCTAAGGACATCACACACATCCATGCCCGAGGCAGGATTCGAACCTGCGACCGTAGCGGTCGCTCGGTTCCAGACTGTAGCGCCCAGAACCGCACGGCCACTCAGTGCGCGCGTATTTGGAGGGAAGAAATGAACAAGTTGTTACTTAAAATCTACCTCCACTCAGGTCGTTTGTCTGCTACTGTGCACGGCAAAGATACGTTTACTTCGTTTCTGCGATGGAATCATTACCTCTGAGCCCAAATCCTATTGAATCATGATTATAAATGTGGTGGTAGATTAAAAGAATAGTAAATTTACATGAAAAAAGATGACTTGAAAGCTGCACTGTTAGACTGCTACTTGGCCGCTTCTCTCGGTTGCCCAATCGCCGCTGCCCGACAGCCGGTAGTCTCAAGTGGTATTCAACAGGCTCGTAAAATTTTAACCTTGATTCCTCTAAAGCATTGGGGGCGGTTACGGTATTACATGATCACTTGTTACACCTGAGTACGTATTACAATCCCGTTAAAAATGAGCTCCGTGAATAGGCTTCCCTCGTAAGTAACATTAGAAGCATGAGACCTCTTAGAGCCAGAGCGGCTGTGCAGCAGTTTTCTTCTCAGGTAGAGTCCCTCGGAGCAGTAAACCAGGCCGGCAGACGACCCCGGCAGCTGCGGGCGTGAATCCGGCCAATAAGGCCGGCCCCCGGGCAGCTCGTGAATATTCCCTTTCGGGGCGGCGCCGGGCCTCCGTGATGGACCTGCCGCATGCATAATGCGCACAGTGGCCCGTCACCCTTCGCGCTGTAGGCGCCTCCCTCCAGACGCTGCTGACGACTGCAAAGCTACGCCTTGAAATATTCACGGCCTTTTAGTCCCCATCTAAGTTCGGTACCTTCCCTAAAGTCACGTGGGCATGCTACAGATATATGCGGAAGAAAATGTACAGCTGAAAGCAATCGAAATAACTCAGAAGTCACTATCACATGAAAATGACGGAGGATAGCAGGTGTGCGTAGATCACACAAAAACTCCCTCATCCCTCTTAGTAATTTGGAAAAATATTGATAGAAACGTAATAACTAACAGCTATTAGGGATTTATTACAGACCAACTTCTTCTCCTTCATTTTATCCCTTGTCTTCACGAGGTTGCCATGTTGAAACTAATCTGCCTTAGTAACGGTTTGAGCTCCGAAATAGAAACCTATGAGTTCTACTCATTGGACACCACAATGAAGGGCTTTACATGTTTTGACACATTTCTTTAATAATATGTATATTGCGTACCACGGGAAAAGCATCACACTGAAACAACAGCTCTAAGTTCCCTATTAATTTTAGAATGAAATTTTCACTCTGTAGCGGAGTGTGCTCTGATAAGAAACTTACTTGTAGATTAAAACTGCATGCTGGACAGAGAGGTGAACTCGGGACTTTGGCCTTTCACGAGCAATTGCTCGATCTATTGAGCTCCCAAGATTGGATAGCTCAACCGGTCCGCCACGCTATTTTAATGTGTTAGGAGGTTTCATATCAGCCTACACTCCGCTGCAGAGTGAAAATTTCTCAGGCTGTTGCTAAGCCATGTCTCCGAAATAGGAGTGCTACTCTTGAAAGTTTCGCAGGAAAGCCTGTGTGAAGTTTTGAAGGTAGGAGACGAGGTCCTGGCGGAGGTAAAGTTGTGAGGACGGGGCGTTAGTCGTGCTTGGGTAACTCAGCATTTGCTAGCGGAAGGCTAAGTTCCATTGTAGGAGTATCGCCCCGGTGCACAGTTTTCGTCTGCCAGGAAGTTTCATTCGTGTTTATATTTGTTAAATAACGGTCACCTAGTCATGGGAGACCTTTTGGGAAGTAGGGTTCTTCAATGAAAGTCGATTTCATAAATTACTAAATTTTTATTCAAATTTGTAACTGTGTGAAATATTATTGGCATGTGGCTTTTGGAAGACAAAAACTCAGAAAACTAATATGATACACAGAATTTAATTATATAGGACTTTGACCGACAAAATTGTGGAGACTGAAAGAACAACAAAATCAGAATTCCTCGTTTGCACAGCTTGCATATTCAAGTTGTGGGGGTACAACTGATCTTTCGACATACCGCTGTGGATGTCAGAATAGTCTGCATCACTTGGACTGGCTGATGGATAGCTCCCCATGTGCTCATACGCATCCACGAAAAGAGGTGTCGTGCAATGCATAACTAATAGGGCAGGGTGACCCAAGCAAACATGAAACTGGATGTTGTACCTCACAAAAGGTAACAGAGTGATCTTATCATGAAATGAAACAGTGGTCTACATTGTTCACTGTTATTACAAGGTTCTCAGCTGACATGCATGAATAACAAGATACTACAGGGTCTTTGTTGTTATAAGATATACAAATAATATAAGATTTAACAATTGTTGATACGTATCAGTACTAATGTATAACATTAATTCACCGGGGAAGACTGGATAATTTAGGTGGTTGGAACATGGTCTTGACTTACACATGAATTGTGGGATTACAAATCTGTGGTGATCACTTAGTAATTGCCAGAATCTGCAAGAACAATAGCCGACTACTGTGGCCGAGCGGTTCTAGGCCCTTCAGTCCGGAACCGCGCTGCTGCTATGGTCGCATGTTCGAATCCAGCCTCGGGCATGGATGTCTGTGACGTCCTTAGGTTAGTTAGGTTTAATTAATTCTAAGTCTAGGGGACTGATGACTTTAGATGTTAAGTCCCATATTGCTTAGAGCCATTTGAAACATTTTGCAAGAAGAATGAAATACTATGTACGCCAATAAATTGTTCATTGAGTAATGAATGAGCCTTCGGTCACTCGAATAAAGAACTCGAATAAAGTCACTCGCGAAATGTACCCAATCCTAACAGCGTGCCTACAAACCCACAGTATTTCTCATACCGTGCTAGTGTGAATGTAGCCCAGGAATATTTATTGTGTGGGATAAATTATGTAAAAAACACACTATGTGAAAAACTGGAGGAATCTGACTTGAGCGGCCGGTCGAAGTGGCCGTACGGTTCTAGGCGCTGTAGTCTGGAACCGCGAGACCACTACGATCGCAGGTTCGAATCCTGCCTCGGGCATGGATGTGTGTGATGTCCTTAGGTTAGTTAGGTTTAACTAGTTCTAAGTTTTAGGGGACTAATGACCTCAGAAGTTGAGTCCCATAGTCCTCAGAGCCATTTGAACCAACCTGACTTGAGCTGCACTAGAGGTAATCAATGATAGACAAAGATATTGGCGTTCAGTGAGAATCTATAGACCTGCACAGTGGACTGGGATTCCTGTCTCTATGTTTTGAGATGAGATGACTTCTTGGCGCCGGTTTCCATGGGGTTAGTAACGACTGGCGTAAAACGTTGTGAGAGGGCCCTCACTCGCTATAGTCTAAAAAAGTGGCAGAGTAAGAGAATCAGGCCACCAGTTTGCTGGGAAATGTGAAATCATGACTAACATGTTGGCTGAAGTAGCAAACTGAGCTGAGGAGTTGGGGAATATTGTAGTTGTTTACTTACTGCATGACTGGGTGTGCAGTTGTAGGGAGAGATCTACATGGAGAATTTGTTACATGAAATCTCGGCTCAGCTATCAGAGGTCTAACGAATGTAGACTATCTCTGATGTCATGTACGGAAGAGCTATTGGCAAAGATATTAAGGGGCTATTTCTATTCTAAGGCAAATCTATATGGCTCTTTTCTGTAATTACCGTGGATGTTTTGTGGCAATTAATATTCCTTTCGTGCTGTCATTAAACCAGATGAACTTTGGGTTTTGTGAGCACTCCTGTACCCTAAGCTGCAAGTTACGTAGTGATTATAATCACGGGAGCAATAAACAAATGAAGTCTTAATGAGTTTAAACAGACATTTAAATATCAATGAAACATATGTAAAATTAATAACATATTGTCCGAGAAATTTTGCAGCTGCTGAGAATGTTTATTATTATTGTCCTCTCAGTGGTAAATATTCACAATTCATTACTAGTATCGGTGGTTACTAACGATCTAAACTGGCAATGAAGTGTCGATATTTGTAGCTGAGATTGTAATAATAAATGACCCGTCTCCGAATCAGACAGATAATCCAAAGAGATTCTGGTCGTATGTAAAATACACTAGCAACAAGGCACAATCAAAAACTTTACAATGTGGTACCAATGGTAATACACTACACTCTTGCTGATCTGACCAATCCTTGCACATATGGTTGCCAAATAAGAAGTTCAAAATGGTTTAAATGGCTCTAAGCAGCATGGGACTTAACACCTGAGATCATCAGTCCCCAAGACCTAGTATTACTTAAACGGAACTAACCTAAGGACATCACACACATCCATGCCCGAGACAGGATTCGAACCTGCAACCATAGCAGCCATGCGGTTCCGTACTGAAGCGCCTAGAACCGCTCGGCCACAGTGGCCGGCGATAAGAGGAAGTGCCGGATTACTGAGAATGACTTAAGCCTAGTGTAAACGTATAGGGATTATACTTTGTACAATGCAAAGATACATTCATTTATATATAAAACTTAGTTCTTGATGTGTACGTACACAGCAGCATCACTCACTATGAAACATGTCCCAAATTTTTAGTTGTCGTCATGATGATACGCGACGGCAAACTGAATGTTGTATAACGCACTACAAGGAAGATGTCTGCAGGTTCAACACCAAAAGAGGGAGGTATCTCCATGTTCTCTCCGCCTATCTCCTCTTCTTCATTACTTTCATGACTTTCCTGTACGCTTTTGATTATCTCTTCGCCTTATAAACTTCTGTCACAAGCATTTGCTCACCAAAAATATACTCAGCTGCAATGGTTTTCTGAGAAGGACCTTAGTTGAACTGTCCTCTAATTTCGAGTTTGTGCATGAGGTCTAGTTTAACGTGTTTCCTTTTAGAAGCTGTGATACTGAACCGTAGAGAACACTACAATTTGAAATATGTGTAGCATTCTCTTTGACCTTTTAATTAAATAACAACATCGGAATTGATTGTTACGAATGTCCTTTCTGCATGAGCGACTAGAGGGTGGATGTGGGCCGGATTACTGAGAGGCTAGGGCCGGATTAGCGACAGTTTATTGTATTAGCGATGACGGCACCAATACAGGTGAGTTGTCAAACACAATTTTCCGAAGTATCTGCACCAAGGAATTCGAAGTAAATATTCCAGGATTCGAGTCGAAAGCAACTTCCAACATGAGTAATTTAAAACTCGAGCCGCTCCGTGTAGCGGAGTAGGTTAAAGCACTCATTTTTAATGCAAATCTTCCAGTCCATACTGCATACGTATCAGGTTCCTATCAGAGTATGACAGCCCCATTCGAAGCAACCATATACAACCGTTCGGAAGACGAAAGACTGATACCACAAGACTGGAAAATATCACAGGTTACACCAATCTCATGAAAGGAAATACGACTATTCAGTGAATTACAGTTAATATCATTGACGTAGATTTTCAGTAGTATTTTGGAACATATACTGTTTTCGAAGGGTACGATGGGTAGCCGCGTGGTCTAGGCCCCTTGTCACGGTTCACGTGACTGCACCCGTTGGAGGTTCGAGTCCCCCATCGGGCGTTTGTGTGTGTGTTGTCATTAGTGTAAGTTCGTTTAAGTTAGATTAAGTAGTGTGTAAACCTAGCGACCGATAATCTCAGCAGTTTGATCCCATAGAAACTTACCACAAATTAAAAAATTTTACGTTAGATAATTATGAATTACCTCGAAGGTGAGAGTCTATTGACGCATAGGCAGCATGGATTCATAAATTTTCGATCTTATGAAACAAATCCAGCTCTTTATTCCGTGCAGTAATGAGTGCTATCGGCAGGGCATCTCAAACTGATTCCATATTTCTAGATTTGCAGAAGTCTTTTGACACCGTTCCTCACAGGGGACGTGTAATTAAATTGCTTGCTTTTGGAGTATCGCTTCTGTTGGGCGACTAAATTAATCATTTACTGCCAGAAAGGTCAAAGTAGGTAGTAATCGACGGAAAATGATCGAGTAATACAGAAATGATATTGGTGTTTCCTGTGCTGTTGCTAATCTATATAAACGATTTAGGAGAAAGTCTGTACTGCTCTCCTTGATTGTTTGCAGGTGATGGTATCATTTACAGTGTAGTAGAGACATCAGAAGAACGTAACCAGTTGGAAAATGACATACAATCGGTATTTATATAGTGCGAAAAGTGGCAACTTTCTATGACCAAGGAAAAGCGTAACGTCATCCACATAAAGACTGAAAAAAAGTTAAATTTCGGTTACACAATAAAGCACACAACTCTAAAGGCTGTCATTTTGCTAGACATCTATGAATTACAGTCACGAACAACTTAAATTGGAACGACTGCGTAAATAATATTGTGGATGTGCTGGCTTGTTTTCTCTCCGGCACTCGTGAATTCGCACAATAACCGCCGACTGAGTATTCCCTCCGCCTGTTTCGCTGCTTTTCGTCAGCGGTGATCCGCGTCCTGCTATCGAGTGGCGCTGCGGACGCCAGAAGTTGTCACGAGGCATGGAGAGCTGTCTGGAAGCTCTGACACCCGAACCTCTAGTTGTCAGTCACTCAGATCGGTACCAAACGTTGTATGTCGATAGTGTATCAACCTAAACTCTGATCTAGTTCGTACTGTGTGCTATCGTCCAGGAGAACGGGCTTAAATGTTAATTAAAAGTAACACCAGAACCACGAAGAACAGAAAAAGCATAACTTGAGTGCCTAATACGCGTAGCTTTCCTGGGGATGTTGTTAGAGCGTTAGATCGTTACACCCCACTCATGACAATTTTCTTGCTGTATCATACGTGGAAGTGTTATATGGGACTACTAATACTTCCGCACGTGTGATGCAATTGTTTCTTTTTTTTTATTTTTTATTTTTTTTTATTTATTTATTGTTCCGTGGGGCCACATTTAGGAGAAGTCTCCATGGTCATGGAACGAGTCAATACATGAAATTATAACACGATTGTAGAAACAGATAAAATGAAATATAAGAAACATATTCAGGCGACAAGTCGTTAGTTTAAATAAAGAAAATCAAGAATGTAACACTGGAATTTGCTTAATTTTTTAGCTCTTCCAGGAGCTCCTCGACAGAATAGTAGGAGTGAGCCATGAGGAAACTCTTCAGTTTAGACTTAAAAGTGTTTGGGCTACTGCTAAGATTTTTGAGTTCTTGTGGTAGCTTATTGAAAATGGATGCAGCAGAATACTGCACTCCTTTCTGCACAAGAGTCAAGGAAGTGCATTCCACATGCAGATTTGATTTCTGCCTAATATTAACTGAGTGAAAGCTGCTAACTCTTGGGAATAAGCTAATATTGCTAACAACAAACGACATTAAAGAAAATACATACTGTGAGGGCAATGTCAAAATTCCCAGACTATTGAATAGGGGTCGACAAGAGGTTTTCGAACTTACACCATACATAGCTCGAACAGACCGTTTTTGAGCCTAAAATACCCTTTTTGAATCAGAAGAATTACCCCAAAAAATAATACCATATGACATAAGCGTATGAAAATATGCGAAGTATACTACTTTTCGTGTTGAAATGTCACTTATTTCAGATACTGTTCTAATGGTAAATAAAGCGGCATTTAGTTTCTGAACAAGATCCTGAACATGGGCTTTCCACAACAGCTTACTATCTATCCGTACGCCTAGGAACTTGAACTGTTCCGTCTCGCTTATAACATGCCCATTCTGTCTGATTAAAATGTCAGTTCTTGTTGAATTGTGGGTTAGAAACTGTAAAAACTGAGTCTTACTGTGATTTAGCATCAGATTATTTTCCACAAGCCAGGAACTTATATCATGAACTACATTATTTGATAATGTTTCAATATTACACACAAGATCCTTCACTACCAAGGTGGTGTCATCAGCAAACAGAAATATTTTTGAATCACCTGTAAAACTAGAAGGCATATCATTTACATAAATAAGAAACAGCAGTGGCCCCAGCACCAACCCTTGGGGAACGCCCCATTTAACAGTGCCCCATTGGGACTGAACATCATTACCACTCTCAATATTGCGGAGGATTACCTTTTGCTTTCTGTTCTTAAAGTAGGAGGCGAACCAATTGTAAGCTACTCCCCTTACTCCATAATGTTCCAACTTCTGCAGTAATATTTTGTGGTCAACACAGTCAAAAGCCTTCGTTAAATCAAAGAAAACACCTAACGTTCGCAACCTTTTATTTAATCCATCCAAAACCTCACAGAGAAAAGAGACTATAGCATTTTCAGTTGTTAAGCCATTTATAAAACCAAACTGTACATTTGACAGCAAATTATGTGAATTTAAATGCTGCAGTAACCTTGTATATACAACCCTCTCGATAACTTTAGCAAACACCGATGGCATAGAAATAGGTCTATAATTGTCAACATTATCCCTGTCTCCCTTTTTATAAAGTGGCTTCACTACCGAGTACTTTAATCGGTCAGGAAACCGACCACTCCTAAAGGAAAAGTTACAGATATGGCTAAGTACTAACATACGTTGAACAATACTTCAGTATTCTGCTAGATACCCCGTCATATCCATGAGAGTTCTTGGTCTTTAGTGATTTAATTATTAACTCAATCTCCCTCTTGTCTGTATCATGGAGGAGCATTTCAGGTAACAGTCTCGGAACACTTTTCTCTAAGAGCGCTATATGATTCCCTGTTGGGACTAGGTTTCTATTTAGTTCACCTGCTATATTCAGAAAGTGATTATTAAATACTGTACATATATGTGACTTATCAGTAACACGGACATCCCCACTATGCACTGATTCTATATTCTCGACCTGTCTCTGCAGACCAGCCACTTCCTTTACGACTGACCATATGGTTTTAATTTTATCCTGAGACTTAGCTATTCTATCTGCATACCACATACTTTTTGCCTTCCTAATAACTTTTTTAAGCACCTTACAATACTGTTTGTAATGGGCTGCTGCATTTAGATTTTGACTGTTTTTAACGTTTTGATATAATTGCCACTTTGTTCTACAAGATATTCTTATCCCTTTAGTCAGCCACCCAGGCTGCCTGTTTGTGCTAGTACCCTGTTTTGAACGTTCTAACGGAAAGCAACTTTCAAAGAGCACGAGAAAAGTCTTGAGGAAAGCATTATATTTATCGTCTACTGTATCAGCACTATAAACATCTTGCCACTCTTGTTCCTTGATAAGGTTTACAAAAGTCTGTACAGCAACTGGATCAGCTTTCCTAAAAAGTTGGTAACTATATTTAACATGTGTTGCAGCACAAAAATCTTTTAGACTTAAAATTTGTGCATCATGCTCTGAAAGGCCATTCACCTTTTTGCTAACAGAATGCCCTTCTAATAATGACAAATGAACAAAAATATTGTCTATGGTTGTTCTACTGTTCCCTTGCACTCTCGTTGGAAAGAATACGGTTTGCATAAGATTATATGAATTAAGGAGGTCTACCAGCATCCTTTTCCTTGCACAATCACTTATACAATTAATACTGAAGTCACCACATATAACTAACTTTTTGTATTTCCTATAAAGTGAACCAAGAACCTCCTCTAGCTTTAGCAAAAATGTTGTGAAATCGGAGTCTGGGGATCTATAAATAACAACAGTAAGAAGTTTAGCTCCACTAAATTTAACCACACCTGCACAACATTCAAACACCTTTTCAGTGCAGTACTTTGAAACATCAATTGACTCAAATGGGATATCGTTTTTCACATACATGGCTACTACCCCACACCGCAAAGAGCTCCTAGAAAAGCTGCCAGCCAACCTGTATCCTGGTAAAGGAAGTCTCTGAATTATCTCCTTATTTAAGAAGTGTTCAGATATACCAATAATTTCAGAGTCAACATCTATAAGCAGTTCACTAACTTTATCTCTAATACCTTGTATATTTTGATGAAATATACTAACTCCCTCATTAATCGGATACCCAAGCTTTGTAGAAAGTGGTTTCTTTGTTAGAGAGACTTCCCTTAAGCAGGAATACCTATCAGCTGACTTCAATCTAAAAAAGGTACAGCTCTAACACCCACAACTACCGGAATTTTCCCATGAGTGATCCCACCACCCCCACCTATGCTGTCACCTATAAGTTTTGCCAACCTCCCCTTCCCATACCTGTTGAGGTGCAGGCCATGTCTAGTGAAACCCGTCCTACTGATAGACTCCACCGACACCACTGAAATGTGACTCATGCCTTCTGTCATCAGCGCACCCCCAAGTCTCATGTTATTACGCCTGACGGCTGTATTAAGATGAGGCCGATCGTGACGCTGAAACAGTTCCACAAAATGCACATTCGTGTTGCCAGTCTGAGTGGCTATCTTCTCCAGGTCACCATCTATGTCATACTCCCCATCCCTATCAATACTATTACCAGCCCCACCCACAATCACTACCTGATCCTCTTCAGTAAAATCCCTACATAACCCCCCTATGTTAAAAGTCACCTGAGCCAATCCTGCATTAGGCTTCACAATGCTGGTGACCTGGTACTCACTCCCCAAAACTTCCTGCAACTGCTGGCCTACACCTCTACCATGAGAACTACCTAATAGCAGAACCTTCTTCTTTCTCTTAGACTTTGCAACTGTCCTAGCCACCGTAACTGCTGAGGTCTGCTGCATACTTCCTACATCTACAGCTACGGTTCAGATTGTTTATGTTCATTGTGTGAAACTACAAACCCACTAGCTTCTTCAGCAAGGGTGACTGCCAAACGAACATTGCTACAAACTCCGAAATGTTCATTCATATGTCAGGTAAATGTTCCCTCATTTAACAGTTTCACGAGTAAACAGTTAGAAGTAACTGCATTCAGTGGGGTTTGAACGCGGGAGCTGCAACGACGACCTGGCGCTCTACCAACTCATCTACGAGAGATCATCAAAACGGCTACTTACAGATATGTCTTTCCTGCACTGGTGTTACTTTTCATTGCGTTTACGCACGTTCTACTGGTCGACAACACATAGCACAAACTAGCACACAAAATGGTTCAAATGGCTCTGAGCACTATGGAACCTAACATCTGAGGTCATCAGTCACCTAGAACGTAGAACTACTTAAACCTAACTAACCTAAGGACATCACACACACCCATGCCCAAGGCAGGATTCAAACCTGCGACCGTAGCAGTCACGCGGTTCCGCTCTGAAGCGCCTAGAACCGCACGGCCACCGAGGCCGGGTAAACTAGTACACAACACGAACTAAACTGGTGTTTTGGTTTATACTCTACCGACATACAACGTTTGGGACTGATATGAGTGTCTGACATCTGGAGCTTTTGGTATGAGTGGCATGCCACTTGTGATTACAGTGACAACTTTGTTTAGGGGCTGTACGGTGGTGCTGCCGATTTTAGGCTTTTGGCATAGTCCTGATATTTGATTACACAAGACATGATCGTAATTCTGAAGCCTGCAGCTGATGAAGTGTTTCATTGCTTGTATATCTTAATCGTTGCACCTTGATACTTTGGTTGCTTAGCCACACGTCAGTGTAATCCGTCGTTGAGCGGTGCTGTTGGTTCCGGGTGTTCGTTGGTATGTTTGCAGATCGTTACACAGTTGTCAGCGATGTTGTTGGTCGTGTTCTTATTTTACTGAGCTGCGACTCAGTCACAGTTCGCGTCCGTTTACGTGAAGATATGCACTGAATGGCGCACCGCCGTGAAGTTGCTGGCGTGTGTTACAAAAAGGACTGGCTGTAACAACAAGGTTAGTTGGTGTCAAATTCATTTTACTTGCGACGGATTGTTGATTAACTTAAAAACATAACAAGAACTTCATCCAAACGCTGGAAGATCCAGCCTTTGTTAAACAAGATACATTATTGTGGCGCAACAAAGGTCTAAAAGAAGAACTTGGTGAAGTGTCCACCCCAAGAAAAATATTATTTTTTCTATCACATCATAGATAAACTTATACAACGTATCTGCATAAACTGTGTACATTATATGACGAAAAACAGTTGAGTTATTATTCACAAACCCCTTCTGCAGTAGAAAAATGAGCGTAAAAAGAAGCTGGAAAATGTAACTTTGCTCAGTAGCCAAGGGCAGAAAAGGAACAGTAAGACCGACATGAAGTAAACTCTAGTTTTTTAATGTTTATATTGAAATGTCTCTTCCTAAGCTATGTCACCAAATCACTGCCTATCACTTTCATCTCTTTGTTGAATGGGTGTAGTCAATTTTTCCCCTAGCAAGTTGAAAATAAAGATGGCGTGAATCAGTTAGTGATACATCATAATATCTTCCTGTGGATTGCGTACCCATATGAAGCCCTCTCAAATGTTCAAGTCTTCAGTAACATAAAGTTTTATCAAGGACTCTGCCTTTAAGCGTGTTTCTTCAGGCACTGAAAGTTTCAGCTGCTACATATTTTTCCTTTCTCGCAGCAACGAATGCCTGTTGCATAGCTGCTATGATAATGCCTTAGTATATTTACTTTGTTATCAATTCTGTGGTCTCGAAACAAGATGATAATGATGATGATGTCCCATACGAAGAGGAGCGTAGAGGACGATGCGGGAGACCCGCACCGCCGTATTATTCAAGGTCCTAGCGGAGGTGGTTGGCCATTGCTTCCTCCGACCGTAATGAGCATGAATGATGATGTTAAAGACGACACAACAACTCCCAGTCATCTCGAGGCAGGGAAATTCCCGACCCCGCCGAGAATCGAACCCGAGACCACTTGCGCGGGAAGCGAGAACGCTACCACAAGACCACGAGCTGAGCACCGAAACAAGATAAAACATTACAAAAGATGAGTTCGGGAAAAGTGGTCACTTAGTCACTTTTCCCTGTCAGGCATTCGGCTACTATGCCGGACTGGACGCAATTACGCTATATGTGAAACGTCTCCTTAGAAAAATTATACAAGACTGTGCTTAAACTGACACACAATATTTTTAGCGCAGCGCAATCTGACTTTCAAAAATCCCTACAAAAGAATGGCCCTGACTAACATTAACCTATACCTTTCACAAATCACTTACCTCACCAAAAATCTTCGTTATTCGAACTACTGCAATGCAGCGAGCGCCACTACTGCCAGCTAAATAAAAGATTCAAACTACTGAAGGCACTAACTACTAATAGGCATAGTTATCAAATGAAAGATTTTAATAGAGAACAAACAATGCATTTAACTTAATAGTGTTGAAAAATCATAGTATACATAGCAGTTCATGACATCCAGTCTTACAAATTTCAAAACTCCGCCATCTCTCTCCCCACATCCACCACTGCTGGCGGCTCACCTCCAACTGCGCAACGCTATGTGCTGTTAACATCCAGCTGCCCAACACTACAATGGCTGAGAACAATGCAAATTAGCCACAGACTGCACACAGCATATCCGTGATTTTCATACAGAATACTACGTGGCGTTACCAATATAAAAACCTAAACAGCCTACTTACATAGCCCCCATGCTCCCCACAAAAAATTGTACAAATTGTTTTGGGCAGTGGCCAATACAGATTTGAAAAAATTTTTCATAATTACAATAACAAAGAAATCAAATGCACACACTTATTGATACCATATTGGTCAAAAGCTAAAATTTTCTCACAGTCCATAAAGACAGTCCTGATCGTTCATCACAGTAAAATAGCAGGGTTTTTCTCAAAGTCTGAGCAGTAAAAGACAATGCACACGGAAGTAGTGGATTTCCATGCAGGTCTTGAAGAAGTAGTGTTGTCCTTCCAACGGAAAGACAGTGCTGACTCTCGACATGCCGACAGGTAATGGGCCACAACAGAGCAAACCCACAGCAAAGTCAGTCGAAGTTTTGAAGAATATTGGTAGGTAGGTCTTGACAGAGCAGACCCACTGCAGTCCTGGTAGAGATTGCTGTATTGGTGGGCCACCAGAGGTGCAGACCCAGTGCAGTCCTTGCAGAAATAATGGTATTGGTGGACCATCAAAGATGCAGACTCACTGCAGTCCTTGTAGAGACGGCCAGCAACCATCTGTTGCCACCGTGCAGATGCACAATCACCATCGAAGAGTCTTGTGGAGAATACAGCAAGTCAATAAACCACCACTTGTGCACTGACAAAAATTTTTTTTCGAATTTCCTTAGAACCAGCAATGCTGTTATCCAGTGCCTTGCTGAATTATTAACATACATCCAAACACTAACAGTCCCAACTTCTCACATACTGTGCATATATTATGACCAACAGAAACGTGTGCAGTGAAATGATACTTAATTTGAAGAACTGTTGTCTATACAATTACAAATTTACAATGTAAGAATACAATTACAAGGGTACAAAATACATCATTAAAGAACATAACAATACAGATAACATTTGTAGTACAGGCTTTACAAAAGAATCGAAATAACATAAAAAGATCAGAATAACTTTCGAAACATCAACTTCACACATGAGCATTAAAACAAAACAGAACAAATAATGTTTAAACATCTTTACAAAGTAAATATCATAGTATTAGAAAAATTCTACAACATAACAACATCAGCTAAAAACATGAAGACAGGAAAAACACAAATACACAAGGGAACACAAACACATAGTGGGATAACACAAGGGAAGGACAGGGTTTCTTTTACTGCAGTATTTTGCAAACAAAACTTTCTTTACTTCTCAGAGATCTCCCTTTGTTCTTCATTATTTCCAAAAAGTCCTATCTATACCTGCTTTCTGTACTTTTTTCGTATGACTTCTCAATGCATTTCTTCCAATTCATCGCAACTCATTCTCTTTAATAGTCTACCCCCTCTTATGCTAACTCAAATCTACGGAGCTCAGATGCTAAACTAAGGGACGAGGCAATGCAGCAGCACAGAACAATTAACACAAACAGCAATGAAAAAAAAACGGAAACTGCAATATTACAACTAATATAAGGCAATGAGCAGCAAACAAGAAAAATAAATCAGTAGTAAAACTGGCTTAACAGAGTAATGTAAAGTGAAATTTAGTGGCACTATTCCTGGCAAACAGCAGCAGCAAATGTAATAACTTATATCTAAACATGACAAAGCTCAAGCAGAAAAAATATTACAGTAAAAATGGCCATGTTTAATACCTATATCACATCTTAACACTAGAGTGATGCATCACGATAACTTACTCTACCAAAAAAATTAACAAGTAGTTGAAAAGAAAATTATGTATGCAGTTACTGTTATTAATCCCTTCTTATTGTTCTTTCCATTCCAAGTGCTCCTTTTTCGAAGAATATGGATCATAAAAGTATTATTTAATAGATCTGTTGGCAGAAAGTGTTCACATTAGCAAATGCACTTAATTTTATCTTATAAAACCAATGCTGCAACACAGCTGGAAACCTGATATTAAACAAAATGAGCAATGTCTCAACTAGAAAGACAACAGATGTAAAATGTTTCTCATCATTTCATTAGGCATTTCAGTAAACATCATAAATTAAGAGCTCCACAATATAATCATATGTTTTCAAGTTTGAGCATGTCGTATTTGCGATGCTTTCTACAAAGGAATGTCTATAGCGAGGATAATGACCTCCTTTTTTTTTCTCCACCTGTGCCTCTGAAAGGCACACACTAATGGCTCTTTCTCCAGGCGTCTGGCAGCTGGCCGCTCAAGACGCATTACGTCAAGGTCACTTACCTTTCTTACTGAAATATTTACGACAGCAGTTTCTGCTACAGTGGCAGTCTCATATAAAAAAATTCCACAGGTTGAGAATTTGTGTTACAAATGTCTAGAAACAAAATCCTATTGATTTAACAGTGTCCAAAAAAATTTCGTCAGCATTGTAATACATTCGCGCATTTACACACATTTTATAACTCTTAAAGTACGATTCTTGGTTTCCAACATCCTTTTCCACAAATCAGAGTCCCTAACCACTACTCATTATTCCTTACCTTATTACACACATACATATTCGTCAACACTTCTTCAATATTTCATCTTAATAAATACGTAGCATAATCAAATTCCTCATATAACATCGGCTTATTGATCATAAACATACCTCAACAGCATAATACACATTGTCGTCATAATAATAACATCATAACACTTCAGTCAAATCTCAAAAACGTCGTAGCTTTCTGCAATAATGTCAAAACCTATAAAAAAAATTCTCTGCTGAGTTCACTAGTGTCATCTACCTCAAACGTACTTTAAAAATCGTAATCCCATACCAAATACGTCATTCAAAGCTCTCATAGTATCACAATGGTTCCAAAAAAAAAAAAAAAAAATATGAACAGTTCACAAAGTACAGACAAAATACAATTTCATAAGTGTGAAGTTATTCAACTGTGTAATTACGTAAATATCTGTCACTGATGTAGTGAAATAAATGTTTGTCTCTTCCAGTTAAATGATCAGATAACTGTGTAATTCTGTGTTACAGAAATATCGTAACGATGTGTAAAGTTGTATAAGCATGTACCATATTAGCTAGGGCTCCTTGTGCTTGCCAAACACATGGTACACAAAGTAAGCGTGTACCCCCTGAGGATTAGTGTAATTATACCCTCAGGTGTTACAGATTACAGCAATGGAATGAAATGTATCACGGAAAACTTTCTTTGTAATTCAAAATTCTTTAAAAAATAAATGTTCTAAGTACAAAATTAATCACTCAAATACGTGTACTGTAGCGCTAAACTGTGAGTCTTTTTGTAAGATAATCTCTATGGAAGTGTAGTAGTTATCGTCCTCTGTAAGCAAAGTTCTGCTGAAATCAACGTACTTACCTCATCATAAATGAAAGTGAAATGCCTTGCATATAGATATTGTAGTTATTACGTACCTTACCGTGATCAAGAAAGTACTATAATGTAACGTATTGTTGTGCTACGAAAAAGGCTGTCTCATTGTAGCTATACCACAAAAGTTACTACTAAAACATGTTTTACTTTCCAGAAGAATTCTGAAAAACTGTGCAGATATAAAACAGAAACACAGCAAAAGCAACATTGTAAATTGTCACTCATTAGTAGCGTCGTGATAAAATCGTGTAGCTGTCACATAAACTAACCACTGTCATCTGGTATCTCACAGAAAGTACTTTCAATCCAGAATGTATTTTCAAGTAAACCAAAATCTTACATTAAAATCTCATTAGCAGTGCCAGTATATGTTCTAAGTAGGTAAGCCTTATAGTCGTTACATAATCGTGCAACTAACAAGCAAGAATGTACACACACAATAATACTGTGACGTCTGTTCACTATAACAACGCATTCGTAATTTCTGTTTAAATAAGTTCTTAATTGGATATTTAACTTCAAACATTGTTGCATGGTAACAGTTTCTAAGTCTGACAATGCATAGTAGAAATGTGAAGTGAAAAGTTTTATGGCAAACACAAAGTTAAAAAGCAGATTATCTTTCAATAAACGGTTTTACATGTGAAATGTGGTGTAAACCTTTACTCTTCCTAGTACGCAGAGTTTCAACTTCAACACAGTTATCATGTGGTATACGTCGGTAAGGAATGCTAAAATTTTTCTCAAGGTTAGCGTCTATGTAATTTTCCCTGAGCCAGCCAGCGCACGTGGCTGCCTGCGGTGTGAGTCATTGTCTGTTTCTTTGTTGGCGCGCATCGTTATTGGGATTTGGAGGTCTAACTTTTACAAATTCACCTTGCCCAGAGGGCCCTGCCCTGTTTAAATCCCGACAGTTCTGATGAAATTCAGGTCCGTCGTTACGATTATATCGTCTGTCGTCATGTCGGTGGTTCCTGTAGTTTCTTTCTTGTCGGTTAAGTGGTGGAGAATTTCTCCCTGAATTATCACTGCGCGGTGGACCGTTGCGTCTGAAGTTATTCTGTCTCCCGTTATAATAATAGTTCTGGTCGCCAAATTGTCTGTTTCTATGATTGTCTTTGTCATATTCATTACTACAGAAATGCGATCTTTCTCTGTAACTATTACTCTGCCAATGGTTGTCATACGGGTGGTGTCTGTTTTGGTCACGATTTGTGTTGTGAGAATAGCCTTGTCGTGTCGAGTTATTATTTCTTTCATCGTGGAATTGTGACGGATGTGACCTGTAATTGTTGTGTTCCTGTTTTCGCGTTCCGTGACTGTCAGTGTCAATTTCTAATTCTTGTAAGAATCCCTGAAAAGCTGCAATGTCGTCTTTGCAACGTCCTGCCAAAATAATATGTCGCAAATGTTCAGGTAATTTGATTAAGCAAATGCAGATGAGTTCTGAGGGGCTGTATGGGTTTGACAGGTACTGATTCTTGTGCAACATGTCTTCAAAATATTTCACAAGACTGGAAAATTCAGATTGTTCGAAATGTTTCATCATTCATTCATGTTTTACTCGGTCTTGTGTAGCTTGAGACCAATATGCTGAGAGGAAGGCATGGTAAAATTCTCCTTCACTGTGACAATCGTGAATGACCGATCGCATTCTTACAGCTGGTTCATTCTCTAAATAGCCACACATAAATTTTAATCTGTGCTCTAATGACCAGTTGGGAGGAAAACAATGAGAGAATTGATGGAGCCACGCTTGTGGATGAATGTCGTTGCCAGAATTCTTAAATGTTTTGAATTTACGTATAGTAATGAACTGCTTATAGTGAAAATCATCGTGTCGGCGAGTAGCATATCGGTCATTGTTACGTCGTGTCGGCGGTTCCATCTCAAAATTCGGTGCACTTTGCCAATTTCTTTCATAAGTTCCGAAGTGCCTTGTGTTATTAGTTTGTGGCTTTTCCGTATTTCTAATTTCCTCTTCCCGTGTTGGAGCGCGAGTGTCCTCTGAAGTATGTAATTTTTGTATTACTTGTGTCAACTGATCTTGTACTTCCCGGATTTCTCTTTTGTATTGCGTATTAATTTGATTCTGACTTTGTTTGAATTTCTTAATTTGTTCGTACTCTTCTGTGTCAGTGATGGCTACAGGTCTTGTGTCATTCAGATCATCATCTACCTTTGTAAATAAGTTAGTGAACTGATCTGAAAGTTCTGCTACTTTATCCGATAGTGAAATTTTTTCCTCTGTGTGTTTTTCTGAACCAAGTTTCAGAGTGTCCATTTGTGTTGAAATGGTATCAACTGTGTCCTTTAAGTTTTCCTGAGTTTTTGCAAGTTGCGTAACCGAATCGGTAGATTCAACTGAGTCAATTTTAGTTTGCAAGTTGTCGTGATTTTCATGAACAATAGTTTGCAGTTCTTTTATGGCTGCTTCGTGATTCTGTAATGCATTTTCATGACGCGAAAAAATAGGTTGGAAATGCTCACAAATTTGTGTTTTTACGTCATTACAGACTTTTTGACATTTCGATTCAATGTTATGTAACTCAGTAGCTAAATCTTCACATGTTTGTTCAAGTGTGGTGTCTAACTTCCGATGATTTTGTTCCATTGTGTCTAACTGTTGCTGTGTTTGTCTCTGGTGTTGTTCCATTGTGCCTAACTTTTGAAGATTTTGTTCCATTTAACTTTTGAAGCTTTTGCTGTGTTTGTCTCTGATTTTGTTCCACTGTGTCTAACTTTTGAAGATTTTGTCCCATTTGTTTCTGATTTTGTTCAAACGTCGTGTCTAACTTTTGTAGCCTTTGTCCCATTTGTTGTATTAACTGTAATAACATTGCACTGGTGTCTGAAACATGTCCCTCAGTGCTTTTCGGCAGTGAAGTTGCACCGGCAACATTCACATTTTGACAAGCAGAAAATGCGTCATGACTTATTTGTGAAAACGGATAGGACCCAAAACCTGAATCTGCAGTATTTTCAAGATTGTGTCCTGTCATTCTCGATTCCTGAGGCGTGCTGTTGCCGACCGATCGATCGATAATGCTTCCCTGTTCACTAATAGTTTCACTGTCTACACCATTATTTGCAGCCCGCTCCATTTCCCTATGCACAATTACCAAATTACTGCTTTGAACATTAGTTAATTCATTACATGGTGGCGCTAACACACTGCTTTCGTCTTCACTGTCATTTCTCGGTTTACTTTGGAGCCTAGTATTACGTCTTTCACACGCCATAATTGTCACAATATTTCACCCGACAACACAGGAAAACACAATTTGAAGAGCAAAAATACGAGAACACATTAACATATCACTGAAAATAATATCTAGTTAATTGCAAGAGCAGCTGCGAAATACTTGGTACAAGCATGCCGCAATAACAATGAAAGCCTGCAACTACAAAGGAGATTCTCTCTAAAATTACACGCTAGCGATAAACAATAGGTACACTAATTACACAAACTACAAGAAAAAATCAGAAGATTCCAGTGAGGTATCCTCGCCTAAGGGTCGACATATGAAACGTCCCCTTTGAAAAATTATACAAGACTGTGCTTAAACTGACACACAATATTTTTAGCGCAGCGCAATCTGACTTTCAAAAATCCCTACAAAAGAATGGCCCTGACTAACATTAACCTATACCTTTCACAAATCACTTACCTCACCAAAAATCTTCGTTACTCGAACTACTGCAATACAGAGAGCGCCACTACTGCCAGCTAAATAAAAGATTCAAACTACTGAAGGCACTAACTACTAATAGGCATAGTTATCAAATGAAAGATTTTAATAGAGAACAAACAATGTATTTACCTTAATAGTGTTGAAAAATCATAATATACATAGCAGTTCATGACATCCAGTATTACAAATTTCAAAACTCCGCCATCTCTCTCCCCACATCCACCACTGCTGGCGGCTCACCTCCAATGCGCAACGCTACGCGCTGTTAACATCCAGCTGCCAACAGTACAATTGCAGACAACAATGCAAACTAGCCACAGACTACACACAGCACAGCCAGTGATTTTCATACAGAGCACTACGTGGCGTTACCAATATAAAAACCTAAACAGCCTACTTACAAATGTTGTCAGAATACGAAATTATGTAAACTAGGAAATTCATCAACAGATGGTTTGGAAGGCTAAAATTTAATCTCTTACAGTTTTGTAATAGTTAAACTTCACAATATATTTTTAATAGACGCATATTAATTTGTCCCTTGCCTTACATTAGAATTGTAGAAAACATGAAGAGTTCCACTGTAGAGTAGCGCCCACAGCTGTCACCACGAAACGCGCTAATAGAATCAAAGAAGCTTTTTTGAATAATTTGATATTCTCACCACTAAGTTACAGGAGTTCCCCAGAGAATAAAACGAGGAAGCCAGTTTACCCATTCTGCCAGCTATAGCCGCCCATGCCCAATACATTATGCATGGGAAAACAAGAGGAACGTTTCAGTGGTTTGGTGCTTCTCAGACAGCAGTCTTAATATTAAAATAGAGTAGGAGGTATGCACTCTGCCAAGACATGCCAGATGGACGTTAAATACTGGCAACAGACGTCTTATAATTATGAATATGCGCCGTGATATCGCTTAAGAGCCATGACACCACAGAAACACAATCTGGATACGTGTCTAAAATACTTAAGAGTCCCAAGTGAATTATGCACATACAATTAAAAGGTGCCGACTATTATTTACGCATCATGAAAATCTATAATTTCTTACACAGGTCAAAATTACATCTACTCACAAGTGCCACTATTCCCAGGTTCGCTCTTTGACCTATGTGTGTGCATTATGAATAAGACGGTTCCATAATTACATTGACAGGTACTGTTTTTGAGCAGCTACTATTATGATGTACACCACTAACCAACACATCAACAAACACCAATGGCATTCAGCATCTGTCGATATGTCAGGATCGTTCGTGGCAGGTGGGAGACGTAGCTTCCAGCTTGATGACACACTGAACAAATTCTTTATACACCCAAGAAGTGGTAGTCATATAATTAGCACTCCTCAGATTAGAGTGTTACCCACGTCTCAGTTGGATGGCGTATTTGCCAAAGGCCACTAAACTGACAGTATAGACCTATAGCTTAAAAAGCCACGAAGTTAAGGGATCGTTCTCCTGGGCACAGAAGAGGTCGACGGTGTGGTCCTGAGTATGTTCTGGCCTCACATCCTTAAGCAGCCATGACATGTAGCACACTGTGGGACGGGAAGAAGGGGAGGAGGACGGTGATCGAGCATCTAAACATTGAAAAGGCGTCATATGTATTTTCCGGACCTTATCAAACGTGTGGTCTGGACCAAACATGCGCGCAGGACAATTCCGATTTAGTATGGCATTTCTTCGCGAATCCCAATCCCGACAGTCCATGGCATGCACGTTTACTTCGCAGACCCATTCTCAGGCTACTTAATACGAACTCTATGTCAATTTCAAATTTGTTTCTTGGATTCAGTCAAGCAACAGCATTTTCTACAATCGAAGCGCTTGTGACGATCTTCCCCAGTGAAAGACTACTACATCAAATTGTACTTTTGACAAATGAGCAGCATAAAGCAGCTAACCCCACTCCTATTCATAATGCGTAAAGCAGAGCAGTTGTTAAGACCATTCACCGCCAGAATGAACCAATTAATGACAATGGTATCGTTTAAGGAGACCTTGAGCGGCTCTGAGATACCTCTTCCATTCCTACAGATCCATCCCCCTACACAACCACAGCCCATTGAGGCTCTGCACAGCTCAGGCACTGATCTCTTGCCTCAGACCCTATGAGCTCAGTCCCATTTTACTGTATAAGCCCTGTTGTCTGGGTGTGCTCATATGAACAGGAAGGGGTCAAAGTGTCATCACTGATTATTTCGAGGGCTCCAAATGTCCAAAGTAGCGGCCATACAAGAGCACCTCATGCGACATCGCTATCAGCTCTGGCCCCAGATACCCTCCATGCCATCTCCTCAGACACCGCCACTAGCTCTGCTTATGTCTCAGTGATACCCCAGGTCCAAACACCACCTCCCAGGATTCTAGATAACACCCAGCGAAGTTCCTCGACTCTGCTGCTGGCGAGGCATGGTTACAATCACCACAAGCACAAGTCCACCATGACTAAACCGAAGGGTATTGTGTTACCTCGTCACAAAAATGCAAACGAACTTCTCATTCTTCTTGACAATGTTAGGCATTCTGCGGGGGCAGTACCTGGATGATGGGGAGGTTATTGATGCAGCAAGACGGTGGCTCCGATGTCTACCAGTAGAGTCGCACCATGTGGCCATACAGAACGTCCCTGTACGGCGACGTAACGCCGCCGTCGTATCGAACGAAGATTATATTGAAATACAGAAATACGTAGCCAAAGAGTGGAAATTGATACGGTGTGTTGTAATCCTAAATAAACCAAAAGGGATTCAGAAGAAAATTGTTGTATTACGTATCGAAAACCCCTCGTAGTTGGATGCCAGGAATAATTTTGACCTGGGTATTGGCACAAAATTTATTTGCTGATTTTCTACCAAAATAACATACATATTCTAAAAAATATATATCATAAAAGAAAATTTACAAATAGTTAAACATCATCTGTGAGATTAAACAACCTCTGTGGTACCATATAAGAACAAAGCCTTTCACACATAGAATTAATTAATTACTTCAAGATGGTGAGACATACTTCTGTCCACTGGTATTGACATAAGCGCACTAGAGTCTTTGAATAGTAATAACAGGTAGTCAAGATAAGTAATGTAGAGCTATAACAGAGAGAAAGAAATAACTAAAAAAGTAGAATTTGCATTGGTAAACCAACAGTTTGAACCAGACGGTGAGGTATTTGAAGTTTTTTTTTTTCCTTTATTGAATTTCGGTTCCCCCCGAAGGGGGTGGGCTGGCAGCAGCTTAGTACGCTGCTCTTCAGCCCACAGAATTTGTAAAACATAAGAAGATAAGAAACAATAAAAGCTGGCGATAAAACGGTGACGTATATTGTAAAACGGCGGAAAATTGTGGAAAGTAAAAACATAAAACAGAGAGTTGGCGATGCTAATAAAATACACAGTAAGCAGACAGGTAAAATAGTGGACAGACAATTAAAGAACATGGGGATAGTCTGGTTCTGTTGACAAGAGATATAAAAATCACACCCAACGACAACATGTTGTCCATTAGCAACACCTGAAAATACGCACAACACTTAACAAAACTAAAAACACTGCTCTAAAAAGCCGGCACAAAGATGACACACCACAGCCAAGAGCAGATGGGGGGGGGGGGGGGGGGGGGGAAGCAAACCTTTACAGATGAAGGGGGAAAAAGGGGGTAGGAGAGGAAAAACGAAATGGGGGGGGGGGAACCGATGGAGGGAGAGGAATCATAAAGGGGTGGGGGGGCGGGCAGACGTGAGAAGGAATGAGGAAAGGCAGAGGAGTGAAATGCAGAAGGACTAGGGGAGAGAAAGGAGGCAGAGAGAGAGGATAGGCAGGGAAAATGCAGGATGGAAGGGGGGGAGAGGGAACTCAGGAAACCGACACAGGATGGGATGGGGCTTATAGAATTTGCGGGGGGGGGGAGGGAGTGGATATCCAGGTGGGACTGGCATAACAGAGGATGGAATGGATTAAGGATTTGAAGATGATGATGATGATGTTAGGTTTGTGGGGCGCTCAACTGCGTGGTTATCAGCGCCCGTACAATTATCCAATCTTTGCTCAGTCCAATTTCGCCACTTTCCTGGATGATGATGAAATGATGAGGACAACACAAACACCCAGTCATCTCGAGGCAGGTGAAAATCCCTGACCCCGCCGGGAATAAGGATTTGAAGTTGTGGAGGATGGTAGGGGGTTCATCCCCCTGTCCAGCCAGTGAGGAGTTTGAGTAGGAGGTGGTTGTGGGCCTTGGATTATATAGAGCAGAGATAAGGGATCTGGGTGAGGTGACGGTCAATGGTGAGTCCAAGGTAGGTGAGGATGGGGGAGAGGCGGACAGGATGGGTGCAGATGGTAAGTTAGAAATCCAGGAGCCGGTAGTAGCGAGTGGTATGACCTACGATGATTGCCTGGGTCTTCGAAGGATTGATTTTCAGGAGCCACTGGCTATACCATGTGGCAAAAAGGTCTAGGTGATTCTGGAGAAGGCGTTGGGACCATTGGATGGTAGGACCGAGGGCAAGGAATGCGGTCTCAGCGGCATACTGCAGCAGGTGTACTGGAGGGGGTTTTGAAGGTTACAACATTATATTAATAAAAATTATCTTTGAGCAATGCTGAAACTATGTTATGCTTTGGTACTCCAGAGATTATCATATGTAAGCCGTGGAACCTTCTCTTTCTCTCTGGCGCCAGCAGTTTGTCGGCTCTTAACGTTAGCTTGCTTTGCCGTGGCGTAACTGGTCACGTGAAATTTGAATGAGCAGGCTATGACGGGCTGACACGTCGTTTTCTAGAAAGGTTGGACGGAGTTACGAACTCGTCTCGGAGATGGCAGTACACTCTTGTTCCGAGAGTGGTAGGCGATGGAGGGCGCATCGAGCAGTCAGCCGTGAAATAGTGCGGGGCCGCTGTTGGTTTGGCGTGACGCAGAGGAGCCACACAGCTGAGTGGGTCGGCGCGGCGAGGCCACAGTAGAGTACCGGAACTGGTGGTAACAGTGTCCCCTGTGGAAGTCGTTGCTGCCCGTAGGCGATTTTGGCCTGGATGTGGCTGTGTCCTGTCCTGTGGCAACACACAGTATCTTCAACCCTCGCACTGCTGTTACCGACGGCGTCCTTTCTAGCAGGTGAGCCTTTTTAAGTTCGGTGTTCCGAAATACAACGTCGTTGGTGGTTATTTTTCAGTTGGAAACCGAGCCGTGTTGTGATTATACTGCTTTACTTTCTGGCTCAGCAGCAAGGTTCTGCCTTAAAAATGAGTTTCTATGTTTAAGCGAGCACGTACGATTGAAAACGTTTGAATGTGAAGCCAGTGGAAAACGCTAGTGATGTGTCGACAGAAGTGCCGACACAGTGTTATTTTGAGGGGGCCGATATGCACGCTATAAGCTCACGCAGAATATCGTGA
Organism: Schistocerca serialis cubense; assembly: GCF_023864345.2. Classification (NCBI taxonomy): domain Eukaryota; kingdom Metazoa; phylum Arthropoda; class Insecta; order Orthoptera; family Acrididae; genus Schistocerca; species Schistocerca serialis. The sequence continues at coordinate 521,767,039 of NC_064641.1, forward strand.
AGTCTGAAACAGGACGCTCAATGAATGCTATAAAGAAAAGTACGTTGCTTTTGGAATACTTAACTTTAATCCATCCTTGTTGTATACATCGTTCTTGTTGAGACATGCTTTAGACGATAATTATCAATTGCTATGTGAGGCTAATGGCGCCTTGCTAGGTCGTAGCCATGGACTTAGCTGAAGGCTATTCTAACTATCTGCTCTGCAAATGAGCGAGGCTTCGTCAGTGTGCATCGCTAGCAAAGTCGTCCGTACAACTGGGGCGAGTCCTAGTCCGTATCTCGAGACCTGCCTTGTGGTGGCGCTCGGTCTGCGATCCCTGACAGTGGCGACACGCGGGTTCGACATGTACTAGTGGACCGCGGCCGATTTAAAGCTACCCCCTAGCAAGTGTGGTGTCTGGCGGTGACACCACAGCTAGGAGACCTATAGTCTTGTTAGTGTTTATTAAAGTACTTTCAATCAGGGAGGCATCATTATAAACACTGTAAATTTCAAATCATCCTGCTGAACGTTAATGGTATTGGGTGTTGCTTAGGTTGTTTAATCCTCGTGACCGCTCAGTGCTTCTATAACTGGAGTTGTGTAAATAAATAATTATATGCTGTCCATTTGCACTATGGTTACGTCAGGAGGAAATGTATTAGCCGACCGCTGATAACTACATTTCACCTCCTTGTCAGAAAGTTTGTCTATATGGCTCACAAGGCGAGCAATGTGGTATTTAACAAAAAAAGTGATTCCTCTGATCGGTTAATTCAGTGTTTACTATTAAATTAGTGCTTTGTAAAAGGCTAGGCCCTAAATTTATTGGTTTTTCTTTGTTTTAGAGTGCAACTTGTTCGTCTATGTAACGTCCGAGTCTGCCCAAGGTGCTACCACTGTCGGGAGCTGTCAGTAAGGTAAGTTTGTTTGAACGCTAAAAACTGTGCATTGCTTAAACTCCCCTTGACAAGGTATTGGTTGTATCCTTGTGATGATTAAAGTTTTATGGAATTGCGAATTTGAACCTAAAGTTTAAATTCAGCTGAGACATAATTTCACTAGCGGTGACAACTTTGAGGCATTCATAAATAAACATTCTACTTTTCTTAAGAATTTACGCTTTTAATTATTGTGTGTGTATAATACTTCACAGGCCAATGGCTAATGAATTCAATTTGCTGTTAGTTTTAGTTCATCATTTCACTGGTACATTTTATTTAAATAAAGTTTTCTGGCTAGGAACCAGTTACCGTAGTCTTGAATATCTATGCTGATACCAGTGTGCCGCGTTATTGTGCTTTTATGTTGAGGGCCTGTGCTCTGCAACCACCTATAAACGTAACTCTTGAAACTGGAGAAATGGTTTTAATAGATCCCCATTTGACATACTATAAAAGACTTGATAGTATTTGCAGTAATGATTCACAACAGATTATGCTGATAATCAGATTCATGTAGTTTTAACCATCACGCCGCAATGAATTTAAGTTCAGTGCCAATTTTCATGTGGGATCCTAAGAGATAAATTTAGCACAAAGTTCTCAGCAAATATCGCTACGATCGTCCTCGAGTGAGTTTCGAAACTCTCGTTATCGTCTGCCAAAATGAAGCTAACTACCTTCTTAAGGCGCTTGTCAAAGTTAATAGCCAATTCTGGACTGCAGGAAATGCTACGGAAATAGAAGACGTCAAGTAAAAGTTTCTCACTCAGTCACAACATGGAATCGTAGCACCTCTAGCCCATCATTGATGAAATGTCTCAGCTCCAGCAATCAACTGACCATGCAAGCTCGACCGATGAACTGAAACTGACGTAGCGTTGGCTCGTCCCTGTGGACGAGAAAGGTAAAATAGTTCTCGGAAGTTAACCAATGTTACTGTAAGGCATAGTATCAATCTCACACGTTCACGCGCGTCTGTCCTTGTACCATAAAACTAAAACACACGGGTGAGTTTTGGGCGTTTGATAGACTAGCTGTCCCTTATAGAGACCCCAGATTTACCTGGCTTAAATGGTCTTCAAATATTTTACCACTTTTTTAAATTTCTTAAGGTCAAAATTAGAGGGATGGACATCTCAGTGACCTCATAGGGTTCTCCGATCCGCCTTACAGTGAATCCACAGGCATATATTATTGACCACTGTCTTCCAATTCTGCTTAAGAAGATCGTTAATTAACCAGAGATTAGATATTGGCGAATTTAGTGCGTACGAAAACATGACTTTAGCTCATGTGGTCATTGGTCATATGAGGCTCATGTACAGCAGAATTGAAAGCGAAGTTTATCCATTTTATGGAGTTATTCCAGTTATCTCGAGGTTGAATGTATTAGATAATAAGAGCAGATTTTAACTTTCTCGCTAACCAAAAGGGGGTTGAGTGTAATATGGGATGGTTGTAGTACAATGCATGTAGCTTCATATTCTATCTGGAGTGGTTGTAATGCAGATTGTGGCATTCGCGAAATAGAATATAGACTATAGACTTTGACCACTAACAGGAGCAATTGGAGCAATAGTTCTAGTATCAGGATTAGCAAAATGATTCCACCTATTTAACATTAATTTATTCATTATTGGATTTGGAATTACTTTATTAACTATAATTCATTGATGACGAGATGTAGTACGGGAAGGAACTTATCAAGGATTACATACCGGATTTTTATCAATTGGATTACGATGAGGAATAATCCTATTTACTGCATGAGAAGTATTATTCTTTGTATCATACTTCTGAGCCTTCTGTAGAAGAAGACTAGCACCAACAATTGAACTAGGAATATTATGACCTGCAATAGGAATTCAACATTTCAATCCCATAAAATATCTTGAATTGTTGTGATGTAAAGTAGGTGCTTTATCTCTAACCTGGGTCTTAGGTAGACCGAAATAAGAAAAAATCGTAGTGAGGTAGAGAATGCTCAGACCAGTCATCGTGACCCAGTTTGGCTCCAGCCAAACAAAGCGTGTAAAGGTATTAACGATTACCAAAATGTACCTGTCCGCTTGTTACGTCCGCGGAAGCAGACCCAAGTAATCTATAAAAATCTAGTTCGTTGGCCACTCCTCTCGAATGGGCTGTAAAAGGCACCGACGGGAATTGCGATTAGGTTTGGCTGGCTGGCAATCTAGACACTGTCAGCCAGTTTTCTGACGTCAGAATTTAAACAGGACCAATTAACATGCTGCTTAATCTTAATCGTTGTTTAGAAGTCCCTAAAGGGCACCAAAGGAGAAGAATGAAAAGAATGAAGAACTGCGGAGACGACGTCATAAGCGAGACGGATCTTAAAGTCACTATCATGTTGAGTGTGATACCCTTGTTCAGGCAATACCTTTGGACAGATCAACCCTCACAGAGCTGATTTTTAGCACTGTAAATTCTGTTATCTTGGTTGGCTAGTGATATCAAAATCCCCGTTTTCCAGTAATGGTTCATCTGTCTCCTTGCCCCGACCTGACTCAATACATCTTCTGTTTGATTGTGACTCCCTTTTATGAGACTTGCAGTAAGATGGAAGGCTGAAGGTACGTACTACGAGGACGAGCTAGAACCACACTGGGGGCCGTGTTGTCGAACTATGGATGAAATTATCTGTGCTCTAGATGGAATTTAAATTTTTCTATGCCGCAGAGAACCACCAACGCCTCCAGATCATTCACCGATTATTTAACCTCCCCGATGGAAAGAGCTCCGCGCTTACACTATTGGCTGATGGTCTCCCTTGTAATTTTTCAACAAGATGACGCAATAAATGAAATAGAGATGCCTGCAAAATGAATTCGCTCTGTTGACGTGGTGCAGGAAGGACAGAAGCTTTCCTGACGGCCTGTTTTAAAGCATAAAACGGCCCTTGCTGATTGTGGCCGCAAACAAAAACCTCACCTCAGTGCTGGATTTGATTAAGGGACACGACTAGCTCTGCAGGCGCCTAAATAAATATTCTGAAAAAATTAACCATGCCAATAAAATGTGTTGTTCGTTTCATATCTACTGAGGAAGAAAAATAGTAAATAACTGTAAGGCTGTCATTATCAGTCTTTATTTTTATGACCGAGAAAAGATATTTCACACGAGGACGATTGACTTCGATAGGTTTTGCAGTCTATCCGCCTCTTTGTTGTGCGTCAAAACTTTACAAACATGTTTAAGATGTTCGGGAAAAGATAGATCATAAATTACTACGTTACATAAGTTGCTGTAGACTCACTTGAATTTAAGTTACACTCGTACAAACGTGATACAACAGCAGCACCAGTAAATAAGACAAAAGCCCCACCCCCCCACCCCCCAACCTTTTAGATAAAAATACACTCCTGGAAATGGAAAAAAGAACACATTGACACCGGTGTGTCAGACCCACCATACTTGCTCCGGACACTGCGAGAGGGCTGTACAAGCAATGATCACACGCACGGCACAGCGGACACACCAGGAACCGCGGTGTTGGCCGTCGAATGGCGCTAGCTGCGCAGCATTTGTGCACCGCCGCCGTCAGTGTCAGCCAGTTTGCCGTGGCATACGGAGCTCCATCGCAGTCTTTAACACTGGTAGCATGCCGCGACAGCGTGGACGTGAACCGTATGTGCAGTTGACGGACTTTGAGCGAGGGCGTATAGTGGGCATGCGGGAGGCCGGGTGGACGTACCGCCGAATTGCTCAACACGTGGGGCATGAGGTCTCCACTGTACATCGATGTTGTCGCCAGTGGTCGGTTGAAGGTGCACGTGCCCGTCGACCTGGGACCGGACCGCAGCGACGCACGGATGCACGCCAAGACCGTAGGATCCTACGCAGTGCCGTAGGGGACCGCACCGCCACTTCCCAGCAAATTAGGGACACTGTTGCTCCTGGGGTATCGGCGAGGACCATTCGCAACCGTCTCCATGAAGCTGGGCTACGGTCCCGCACACCGTTAGGCCGTCTTCCGCTCACGCCCCAACATCGTGCAGCCCGCCTCCAGTGGTGTCGCGACAGGCGTGAATGGAGGGACGAATGGAGACGTGTCGTCTTCAGCGATGAGAGTCGCTTCTACCTTGGTGCCAATGATGGTCGTATGCGTGTTTGGCGCCATGCAGGTGAGCGCCACAATCAGGACTGCATACGACCGAGGCACACAGGGCCAACACCCGGCATCATGGTGTGGGGAGCGATCTCCTACACTGGCCGTACACCACTGGTGATCGTCGAGGGGACACTGAATAGTGCACGGTACTTCCAAACCGTCATCGAACCCATCGTTCTACCATTCCTAGACCGGCAAGGGAACTTGCTGTTCCAACAGGACAATGCACGTCCGCATGTATCCCGTGCCACCCAACGTGCTCTAGAAGGTGTAAGTCAACTACCCTGGCCAGCAAGATCTCCGGATCTGTCCCCCATTGAGCATGTTTGGGACAGGATGAAGCGTCGTCTCACGCGGTTTGCACGTCCAGCACGAACGCTGGTCCAACTGAGGCGCCAGGTGGAAATGGCATGGCAAGCCGTTCCACGGGACTACATCCAGCATCTGTACGATCGTCTCCATGGGAGAATAGCAGCCTGCATTGCTGCGAAAGGTGGATATACACTGTACTAGTGCCGACATTGTGCATGCTCTGTTGCCTGTGTCTATGTGCCTGTGGTTCTGTCAGTGTGATCATGTGATGTATCTGACCCCAGGAATGTGTCAATAAAGTTTCCCCTTCCTGGGACAATGAATTCACGGTGTTCTTATTTCAATTTCCAGGAGTGTAGATTGCGATCACTGCAAATAACAGAGGTTTGGACACTTCATCTAGCAGAGTTTGATGGTAAGACTGATTACGATCAAAAACTGTGAAATAAAATGCCCCGGAAAGAAGGTAAGACAGGTGTGGAGTTCTGGTATTGGGACAGACTGCAGACAAATATTTTGGTTGAGGGTACCATAGTGAAATACCTGTCCATAACGTTCTCCATTACCTTTAGGTACCAGAAAGAAGGGTGTTGCATACGGGGTTAAATCTTCCTAATAACTCGTCCTACACGTAACTTATTATTTGTCGTAACTCCTACATCTTATCTTGTAAAATTGGTAAACAATGTGCCTAACACGATTTGGTCCGTAAACCAGGTTGCATATCCAGTTCCGTTAGTAAGTGCCAAACCATCACTTAGAAGTCAGGACAATGATTAAGCAAATGCAACAATTGATCATATTGAAGAAGAGTAAATGAATGTCCGACTTGAAATCGACAAGGGAAGTACACGGTAGATGTCGCGGAAGATAGAAAAAAATTATTTGGATTTTGTTACTGATTAGAAAGAAAAACTTATTTTAAAGTAAAAACTGTTTGTGAAGTTTTAGCTGCTATGGTGCAGCCGTATTCAACGGAGAGGGTGGAATAGGTGGGGCGGTAATAGGTTCCCCCCTCAACTAAAGCCGTCTAAATACGTACCACCAAGCAGCGCAGTGTGCACAGTACGGTAGATGGGTTTGTATTTGCTGTTAGAGTAGATCAGATTATCTTTTTGATATGGAAGCGCGTTAGAGAGTTAAGTGTTTCACTCTGGACAACGAGACAGGCAGTAATTGTGAAATTGTTAGAGCAGCGCCGCGAAACGGCATCAAGAAGGCGCTTACTCGAGCACCAGTGGAAAGAGCGGGCAGAACCATACGTCAAGGAAGACAGAGTTCAGACTGACTTCACCAGCTGCCATTGGCTGGTCGGCCCCAGTTCTGTCCAGTCTTCGAGGGCATCAGTAATGAGAAATAGGAAGACAACACTTACTGTGGGTTCTGTGAGTAGTAATAGTGGATACACTAAATCCGTGTAGGAGGTACAGGAAGTAGGTGAAGCCACCTGATAATGAGAAGTTACGTGTCCTTCCTTTTTAGAAATAAAGTTTTCTATTAATCTGAAAGTGTTATGTACAGATCATTTTGGATTCCGCTATCGGCCATCATAACTTCTATCCTTCTTTATTTCCATTGGTGCAGACACTCACAGTAGCTGACATCACATCTGGTGCCGCGGATTACAGAACTAAGACTGTTTTCACTCGCCGCACTCTGTAACAATTTTTCAGTAATATTTCTCTCATTACTTTCAGTCGAGCATTGCTAGTAATTTTATTCTTTCTTGCAGACTAGCCAGAAGCTTCCATTATTTGTGTATTTCCCTTGCTTATAAAGCACGGAGGTGATACCGCGGATGTGACTGGCTGTTTCGGTGGAGTTGAGGCAGCAGCGGCTTGTGCGTTATTTAGTGAGCTGTTGGTCCACCGTCATCTACTGCGACGTTTGTTGGCTCAGAAACTGCATAAACTGAATTGGATCAAAGCCAGCTGCAGCCGGAGGCGTAGGCGCAGGTGGTGTAGGAGGCGGGTTAGAGGCCATTTTAATGAGAGGAGCGACGGAACAATTTATAAGCAAGGTAGTTGCTAGTCTACAAGAAAGAACACAATTACTAGCAATGTTCCTCTGAAAGAAGAGGGAGAAATACACTACTGGCCATTAAAACTGCTACACCAAGAAGAAATGCAGATTATAAACGGGTATTGATTGGACAAATATATTATACTAGAACTGACATGTGATTACATTTTCACGCAATTTCGGTGCATAGATCCTGAGAAATGAGTACCCAGAACAACCACCTCTGGCCGTAATAACGGCCTGGATACGCCAGGGTATTGAGTCAAACAGAGCTTCGATGGCGGGTACAGGTACAGCTTTAACACTATACCACAGTTCATCAAGAGTAGTGACTGCCGTATTGTGACTATCCAGCTGCTCGGCCACCATTGACCAGAAGTTTTCAATTGGTAAGATATCTGGGGAACGTGCTGGCCAGGGCAGCAGTCGAACATTTTCTGTATCCAGAAAGGCCCGTACAGGCCTGCAACGTGCGGTCGTGTATTATTCTGCTGAAATGTATGGTTCCGCAGGGATCGAATGAAGGCTAGAGCCACGGGTCGTAACACATCTGAAATGTAACGTCCAATGTTCAAAGTGCCGTCAATGCCAAAAAGAGGTGACCGAGACGTGTAACCAATGACACCCCATACCATCACGCCGGGTGATACGGCAGTATGGCCATGACGAATACACGCTTCAAATGTGCGTTCACTGCAATGTCGCCAAACACGGATGCAACCGTCAAGATGCTGTAAACGGAACCTGGATTCATCCGAAAAAATGACGTTTTGCCATTCGTGCACCCAGGTACGCCGTTGAGTACAACATCGCAGGAGCTCCTGAGTGTGATGCAGCGTCAAGGGTGACCGCAGCCATGGTCTCTGAGTTGACAGTCCATGCTGCTGCAAACGTCGTCGTACTGTTCGTGCAGATGGCTGTTGTCTTGCAAAAGTCCCCATCTGTTGATTCAGGGATCGAGACGTGGCTGCACGATCCGTTACAGCATTGCGATTAAGATGCCTGTCATCTCGACTGCTAGTGATACGAGGCCGTTGGGATCCAGCACGGCGTTCCGTATTCCCCCCCCCCCCCCCCCCCCCCGGAAGCCACCGATTCCATATTCTGCTAACAGTCATTGGATCTCGACCAATGCGAGCAGCAATGTCGTGATACGATAAACAGCAATTGCGGCAGACTACAATCCGATCTTTATCAAAGTCAAAACGTGATGGTACGCATATCTCCTCCTTACACGAGGCATCAGAACAACATTTCATCAGGCAACGCCGGCCAACTGCTGTTTGCGTATGAGAAATCAGTCGGAAACTTTCCTCATGTCAGCACATTGTAGGTGTCACCAGCGGCGCCAACCTTGTGTGAATGCTCTGAAAAGCTAATCATTTGCATATCACAGCATCTTCATCCTGTCGGTTACATTTAGCCTCTGTAGCACGTCATCTTCATGGTGTAGCAATTTTAATGGCCAGTAGTGTATTAAAAGTGCCTTGTTGAGTGACGCCTAGTTCATTAGGATCCCGCTAAATATGTGCTTTTTGCAGTGGACTTTTCTTCTTAGGGGACTGGAGCTGTGCTTTCGCACAGATTTGGTTTACAGGGCACGTGACTGCTGTCGCTTCGAAGTAATTGACAAATACTCAGTGAACTACTCCAAAGTCGAGATTGAGGCTCTCATTATTATCTACAGCCTGATGAAATTTCACCATTAACTTTTTGGTGGAACGTTTTACCTACTGACAGACAATTTACCACTTCATGCTTTGTTTCATCCGTCTGAATTGTAAGTAGGCTATTTAGGTTTTCTTAATGGTAACGCCACGTAGCGCTCTGTACGAAAATCACTGGCTGTGCTGTGTGCAGTCTGTGGCTAGTTTGCATTGTTGTCAGCCATTGTAGTGTTGGGCAGCTGGATGTTAACAGCGCGTAGCGTTGCGCAGTTGGAGGCGAGCCGCCAGCAGAGGTGGATGTGGGGAAGTGAGATGGCGGATTTTTGAGAATGGATAATCTGGAGGTGTGTCCATCACAAACAGTACATTTGTAAAAATGGATGTCATGAACTGCTATATATATTATGACTATTAAGGTAAATAAAATTGTTTGTTCTCTATTAAAATCTTTCATTTGCTAACTATGCCTATCAGTAGTTAGTGTCTTCTGTAGATTGAATCTTTTATTTAGCTGGCAGCAGTGGCGATCGCTGTATTGCAGTAGTTCGAGTAAAGAAGATTTTTGTGAGGTAAGTGATTTGTGAAACGTATAGGTTAATTTAGTCAGGGCCATTCTCCTGTAGGGATTATTAAAAGTCAGATTGCGTTGCGCTAAAGAAATATTGTGTGTCAGTTTAAGCACAGTCATGTATAATTTTTCTAAGGGGACATTTCAGAATATGTTCCACGATGCACGTGTCAGAAACTACCACGTTGGGCTTCGTTATTGTAACACGTCAGTACGAGATATAATTATTGGCCCATGGCTAAACATGGAAATGCTGACGCCCTTTCTCGCTCCCTGTTGGTCAATATTCAGAATTCTTTTACTATTCGGCATAACCTCTCCATCATTTTATTGCAAAATGACTATGGATAATCGTGTGTGATTGCTCCAGCATGGATAATGGGGAATTGTACGCACAAAACAGATAGCAAGTTGGCACTGTACTTGGCTGGACGTGGGCACCCAGCATTAAACAGATGACCTGACAAGTCCAGCGACTATGCTGAAACTCTGTGGGCCCCGCCGCAAACAACAGCTTGGCCAAAGTGTCAATCGCCGTGACGACGAGTGCTTGTTGACGTTGATGGTCCCCTTTGGAAAACTCGGTGGCTTGTTTTTCTGGACTCTTTTAGCAAATATCAGTTTGCACCACCCTTGAACACGACTACGTCTCGTAATACCATTCAGGCATTGTCATATTTTTTATTCTGGAAGATTTGCCTGAAGTGTTGGTTACAGATAACGGACCACAGTTTACGCCTGTTTTCTACAGTCAGTGGTCTAACTCACCTTTTAAGTGTTACGTTTCATCCTCAGTAAAATGGAGATGTTGAACGATCTGTGCTTACGTTCAAGCAACACATGAACAATTATGTATTTCCCACAGTTGTGAACAAGCGCTGCTGCTCTTTCTCACAACGTACCACTCCCAGCACCGCGACGGTACGTGCCAGCAAAGCCTCTACATGGGCGGCGCCACCGCACGGTGTTCCAGTTGCCGCACCCACTGCTGCGCCCGGGGTCTCCCACGCTCCGCTAGTATTGCTTTGCGCCTAATGATTTTTACTTTTTTTTTTTTTGTAGTGCTCTTGGTCGCACCAGGCGCTGGGAGAGGAACGATTTTTCGAAATTTGGGCGCTTGCATTTATTTAATTCGAAGTCCTGCTTGGTTGCTGTACATTCATCTCAACCAGATTCGTGCTTGTCAATTGCGAGATTCTTCCGCAGATTTTCTGGCGCCAGATTACCATCCTAACGGGATCTTGCGGCCAGCGGGGCCGACTCCTGGGGCCTCCTTGGCATTGCCTCAGGATCCGATGGAACTGGACCCATCACTGCAACAGTTCATTTTCCCAGCACTCTTCCCTGTGCCCGCAGTGGAATCCGCTCCTGGACGTCGTCGTCTTCGTCGTCACCGCTTCCGTCGGTATCGCCGCCCTCTCGGTTTTCCGTTGGCCGGCTTAGAAAGAGAATGAGCCCCTTTCTGTGGGTTCTCCGACCCACTGCCTCCTCGCAGTGCAGGGTGAATGTCGGGTCGCGGCTGTGGGGCTCGGCGTCAGTCCCACATGCGGCTCCTCACGCCACCCAGCTTCCGGCCTCCCGTTACCCCCACACCCTCCCAAGGCCCGCCACCGTTGATGTAAAATGGCTTCTACACGACAATGGTGCGGCATTCTGGGGAGAGGAAGGTGCAGTCCTAAAGCATCGACTGCCCACCTATCAGCTCAGTGCTCTGACAAGGCATGAAGGAGGCACTGACCAGTGGGCCACTGGCAAGACCGGGCTGCGCCACACCTCCAGGAAGACAGTGTTCAGCGCTCGATATCAACGCTGACTTAACAATCCACCCATCGCTTGTCGGCCAGTTCGGTTGCAGTCTTAGAGAGCATCAGTAATCAGTAATAGAAAGACGATACTTAGCCGTCTGCGAGTAGTAATATAGGGTAAAGTAACTGTTGTAGAAGGCACAGGAAGCGCATTAAGCCACTTCATAACGAGAAGTTAAGGCATGTGTCTTTCATGTGTTCTATTAATTTGTGTTCTGTCAGTTTGAAAGTGCTATGTACAGATCATTTTGGATTCCTCCTTCCTTGTTTGCGTCTGTGCTGACTCTCACAGTAGCTGACACAACAATTAAAGCAGTGTCACCAGTGGCGGATTTCCATGGAAGCAGCAGTTCAGTTACCTGCCATCACCTCCAAGAAAACGAATGACGTTTCCAGAAGGATATGCGACAAATGATTACAAGATGCGGACAAAACAATCTAGGGAAAAAGGTGGAAATGTTGATCCTCCCGACTATATACTCATATATTAGCAACTGATGTGACAATGTGACTGAAAATAACAAAAGTGTTGGTACAAAAAATGAAAATAAAGAGCAAGACTGTGTTACGAAACGCTGAAAACAATCTAAAACAACATAGGAAATTGACCCACGCAGTTCACTGCAATATAAAGCCTCCAACTCGTGGGGAGAAGTAAGATTGTCTCCCACTATATAATCCATGAAGTTAACAAGCGATTGGTTAAAGGGGACGCCGATTTTCAACAAAAAGCTTATCAATTCTTGAAAGGAATCAGGTCTCTCTTTGACGTCATTGTTGCTGTTGGTTACGTACGCTGCTACCCCATTTCTATGTCCTTGTATCGAGGCCCACCGGATATTTCCCTGCAAATTACAATATAAATTTATGGAAGGTCAAGGCGTTTGCTAGGATATCTACTAACATAATAATCTTCCTAGAAGAAATAATGCGGCCAGATATACAAGAAAAAACTAAAACCCCTCTTTTGGTTGAATCCTGGACAGCGATAGGGATGACAATCTGTACAACTCTACAGTTCGTGAAGGCGTTGAATTCATCAAGAAGCTGATTACAGCAAAGTGCACAGGCATTGTGCAAACTGCCGATATTTTTTTCTTTCGTCCACATAAAAAGTTTTGAGAACTTCATCACAGACACATTTATTGTATCCTCTGACAGTGATATTAACGTATAGCATAAAAACCGCGTTTAACGCCCTCAGTCGTTTGTGTATTTCCCGTTCTCGGCGGCACGATTAAATCTCCCTTTTTTCGGTGTGGCTACACTAAAGACTTTCCTGGTGTATTTCAAACACCTCTGGAGTATTGATTCAAAGAAGGATTAACGGAAGAGTGTTTCAATGAGACCTATGACTAACCATGCTTTCATCACCTGTTCACACTGCGGCGACTGTCTATACATTGACCATGTTCTTATTGCTGACTTCCACGGTTTTGGTTCCCATAGTGTAGTCAACTAAGTAAAATCTGTTTCATGTCATATTAGTGACTGCTTGTCCCAAATAATCCATTTGTGTCATAAGTCATTCCTACTTCCGGTATTTCCATTCTCATTTTGATGTCTCCTGTTCTAATAGTGAACAGCAACTACATTTTTTATGGCGTATGTGTATTTTGTTGCTCAATTAACTGCGCTATGTACGAATCTAATTTTTACGACAAAACATCGTGACTCTCCCTTGGACATTCACTGATATTATGGATATTCACTAGAGGAATGGAAGAATGCCAACACCAGGGATAGCCTTTCTCATTGCAGAGCTCGAAAACCTATTTTTTGGTGGAATAATTAAGACATCGAGTTGTATTAAAGAAATCACTTCTCAATATAATACTAGCTGGACGGCGTTAATCGACCAAATGTATTGACGAACCACGAGAATTTGCCAATAGTTACGATAGCCTGTATTTTCGATAACATGAGCAGATTTTGTCCACTAGACGTACAAAGGAGCTTCTTGGGAACAGACTTACCTCTCGTAAGCCAAAACCTTTGGCTTCCCCACCTTCAGCTGTACCCAGGTTACTGCCATTTCGGTTTATAATCCCTTGAAAACTGATCAGGTTGTTTACATTAAAACTAGTTTCCTCTTTCCTATTTTACTTCACGATTCCTCTGATTTGTATAAATCGCGCATTGCAGATGGTTTTGCTCTATATGTCGATAGTGTTTTTGTTGTTGAAGAAGCTAATACTCTCACTGTTCCGAATAAATTCATTTAGTTTGTCAAACTCTCAGATTTGCTACTGAATATTGCTCTAGAGCGATCCTCATATTGCGTACTGTATATTACGTTTACAATGACTGAGCCGTGGCGGCTCGGGTCTGATCTATCGAACGTACCGCGTATAATATTATCGCTGTATCGCGGAGGAAAGAGAGGAGTGGAGCCCCCTCGTGGGGGAAGTCGGCGAGGCACCTGGGACAGTCGAGTGGTTGGATTTTGGAGGGCGAGCAGAAACAGAGAGATAGGCGGCAGTGCGCGTAGCGCGAAGCCGTGTCTGCCGACGCCGTGTGTGGTGGCAAGAGGAAAGTTTGCCACGTTACCTGATTGTGTTTGGGCGTTCGCGGCGGACTTGGTGGGTACAGGCGCCGATGCTGTCGGGAACATGCTGCTTCCTTGTTTATGATGGATTAACCGTTTGCTTCTAGTGACTACATTCTCGTCTCTATGGCTCTGTGACTGTGATGCCATTGCCATCACAGTTGGTTTGGATATAATGCATGGGGGCTTAATTAAATATAATGTATATAATTTTAATTTTAGTAGCTGATGTCCGATTACGAAGTCTCGTAACCGGTTGGCCCTGACTAGTATTAGTACGCAATCTGACTGCATAGAATAACAACAAAGAATGAAAGGAAATTTCCGTTACCACAATTAATTAATTAAGTCCCCAGCAACTATAAAAGCTACGAAACAAAAACTACGAACAACAAGCACAAGTGTAACTGTTCTGTGTGTGGAAGTGTGATTCAACGCACACATCTGGCACGGTTCTTCCTCAATAAGACAAGATATTTTAAATACCATTTACACTGAATTAATTAAATAAAACTGAAATACTATAATTGCACATTGAAACCCGAATTGCAGTCTAATACATGAACACAAGCCAGATGCTTTGTTGACTGAACCTGTGACCAAGAGGCATTGTTAGTTAGGAAATTAAAAAAAATAAAAAAATAAAAAATGTATTTTTACCTTCATATATATTGACTAAAAATACACTCTTATCATTACAACATCTCCATTCGAACAACATCTGCTGTCTAGCCCATCAAAACAACAGCACACGACATGGCCTCAAATAATACAGCTATCAACATCCTCTCAGCAAAGCACTAACCACCACAACTTCTGAACAAGCACTGCCAGTGGAGGCGGCGGAATAAAACTCTTTGGCGCGATCTCTGGCACTGTGACTGAGTGTAGCCACCTTTCAATAAGCAGCATTTTGTTCTCAGTGTCCGTCGTTCTGGCGATTACTGAGTGTCCTTGCCGTTGTGGTGTATTGATTGAGCAGTGTGCTTTGGACGCTTGACCTTACTCTTAGGAGTCCATTGCAAAAGGCCGCCTTTATCCTGTGAGGACTTGTATTCTGTATTTAAAACCTTAGTAGTTGTCAGTCACTGAATTCCTCAAATGTATTCATACCTCTATGCTTGATTGTTAGTGTTTTATGCCCCTCTGAATGGGAAAATGATAAAGGGCCTTACTATTACTGACCTCGTGTGCCTCTGAGTTGGTTGTGTTCGTCAGCCACGTAATTTGTGCGTTTATGGTAGCGAACCGATGTCTGTTTCTGATTAATATTTCCCTGTGACACTGAGTGTTAATCTTGTAACGAACACTGTTTTAGATATTTTAATCAGTGTGTTGCAGGGCATATCCTATTCGTGTCTCGCAAGTGGAGAGCGGAGTCGGTATATTGGCCATGATGATGTGTTGGTAGATCCATTTTACGAGTCCAGGCCAGTCACCCGGAGATTTACAAGTTGTATGTTGTGTTCAGTTAATTTCAAGCGTAGTGCGCTCATGCAGGAAGTTTATGTGGTTTTGCGCAGGTTGCGCGGTATGTTTAGATGACTCTGAATTCAGTGTGTTAAGTGGTGTCCTCTCAGGTGCTGGAAGTAGTGGATAGACAGCTGTTTTGGGCACGTTGTATATGCATATAATTTACGTCCTTATTAAGTTGGTGAGTTGCCTGCCCTTTGTGTCACAAGTGGTGCTAATTTCATTAATTTCGCCACCGCTCTTCGCAGAGCCTGCGGGAAGAACCGACCCACTGTGGCAAGCAGTTACGTAGTCGCGCCCGCCCACCGTAGCGGGCGTTGTTTACTAGCCCGACGTCTTCCTGTATTTGGCGACGGGAGCGTGTTGACTGGTTTCTTACGGCTTGCAGCCTGGGAAACCGTGCCTTTGGTGTGCACGTGGAAGTACGTGGAAGTACCTCGGAGTGGCTCTATGTGGGTCATGAGAACGACTTATGTTGTTGGTGGCTCAGGCCGAAAGTGGTTCATTTGCTAAACATAAGGTGTATATGCATTTCTTTCCCATAATTCTGTAAACATGTTTAGGTGGTTGTGTTTTTTAAGACAATTGAATTGTTGTTCAGAGGTTACCATGTATGGCCATTAACTTATGCAGGCATTTAATAGCAAGGAAATGTATGGAACTCTGGTTTCAAGTTGTGTTGATTATGTGGGGAAATTGCTTTGAACAGACATTTAATTAATTAGTAAACAACTGAATGCTATTTGTGAGTTGCAGTTTATTGTGTTCCTAAACATATTAACGATTATTTTTAGTAGTTCACTTATGCAGTTAGGCGATTTACAAGGCCTGTTGTGTTGTTTCCTTTTAAAAGTAATTTCAATGTATTTAATAAAGAAGTGCGTTGTAAAAAAATGAACAGTGAATGAAGTGCCTCAAATCCCTTTGGTCCACACCTTCCGTCATTCACCCTTGGGTGGTATTAATAAACCGTGAAAGCCCGTTTCAACGACCTTCCCTTCACTAACGTCAACACGAAAGGTGAGATGGCGCTTCCCCATACTTTCAATATAATGGCTGTAGTCGCCACAATACTTGTTCTTTCGGACAGGCATGCAGGTCCGAAAGAACTTTGCACCGTACGTCTGAACGACATAGGCAACGCAGTATTGTGTTATATAACTTGATCTTCGTTAATTGCACAGGATAATAAATTATAGCATCTCTTCTCTTTGTAACGGCCGTGATACAGCGATACGTCACATTAAACGGAGGTACAGCGATGGCTCAATCATTTTTTCGCTCGCAAACTGACAAAGTAGGGCAGAAGTGGTATATTCTGAAAACTGGAATGACGCATTTTGTACGAATAGTAGACTTCATTGATACACAATATCAGTACTACTGACAAAACGTATTACTGAGGATTTGAACTATCAACTTATGCATAACATCAAGGGGCTGATGAAGTTTTATTTAGTAAAGAGACGAGAACAAAACTAATTGCAATTAGTGTCTTATAATGCCTCTGTCAGCAAAAACTTTCTACAGATGAGCTTTGTGAATTATTTGAGAAGTACGTATATTGAAAGGCGAATGCTAAATAATGAGGGTTATTGTCATGTACATTCTGTTCTAGAAAAGTAACTTTCAAAGTAATTTGGAAGAACGCATACCAAGAACGAAGGGCAACCGTTCACAGAGGCAAAACAGCAAGATACACAAAGAAGATCTCTCCTTCTCTTAAATGAACCTTGGAACGTAGACGGCCGTGGGACTCAAAAGCTGACGACGCTCTTTGATATCTTCTTGATCATTCGTTTGCAAAGCAAATAGTTATTCGTGTTTGTCTGCAGACTTTCGTGTCCAAAGACATTCCACATCTTGAATATCAATCGAAGCTGTAAGTCTAAAGCAAACAATTTGCATTTTCTTCGTGCGACACAGGAATATATATTTTTCTACAACTCTGTTTTACGTAGATAACATCAGTGTTCGTTAAAGTTTAAGCAACTGCATTTTTTTGTCTCAAAACACTATGTTTGTCTCTTCCGTATCAGAGCTTCAATTAAGTTTCAGTATTTTTGAAACTAACATGTTTTTATAAATAGTTACGCTTACAGCATAATAAATTTTTATAATGGGAGACTATCAAGAATTTGTAAATACATTCAACGTGCCACCTATCGACGGGAAAGTAATTTTATAAATCGTGTATAGATAATAAGTTGATTACCCATCGTTGTACCAATGTTAAAGTGTTTATCAGGTATTTTAACAGAATGCTTATGTTGACTAAACTCATAACTATTTCAGTTATTCATATCGGACCTACCATCATTACTGTACCCTCTCTCCAGTCTTAAGGAAGACAGGGGCGTTTATCTCCACACATTATTCTGAAGATACTGTATTATTCACGTATTTACTTTCCTGGAAATTTCTAAAAATTTTGATGGGCTATGCTTATTATTAAGCCAATACCTAATCACTCCTACTCCAATGCTTCGTGGTGTATTATGCACCCAGCATTTATCCAATATATATAATGATAAATGAATAATGTTCCGTTTAAATTCCTTCACTGTGTCTCCTTTTTCTCTAGAGTCTGAAATGTCACACGTTAGATCTCACCATAGTCCTCCCATACCTAGTAGTAAGTGTGATCTAGACGCACATAATTTTTATTCATACGGTAAGTCAGGTGTGTACCAACTATGATGCAAATTTCGCCAGACGTTTCGCAACTACGCTTAGTTCTCACAGTGCTCTCACCTATACCCCTGCAAGGAGGAGTGCTAATGTCTCATTGCAAGGGATTCGTATATGATTTTACGTGTTTATGGTGAGGAAATGTAACCGTTATGCTATCTGACCACGCCTCCTGACCTGACTGCGCTTTGTACTCATGTTTCCACGTATAGTTTCAAAACACTAAAAAAAAGCTCTTTTCCACGCATTATGTGGCAACAGCTCTAAGAATAGCAACTGCACTGATCTCATTTTATGTCAGTATATCTTTACTGAGTAGTTGGTAATAAACTTTCACAGAAATTTAGAACAAGCAAAGGCCTTTTACAGGGCTGTCCCATGTCACCATCATTATTTAAAATCTATATAGATATTAGCCTTAGAACATGGTCTCGTAAATGTAATAGTATGGGATTAGAAATAAGAGATGGAGTTTACCTACATCATTTATTATTTGCTGATGATCAAGTAGTCGTAGCACAAGATGGGGAGGATGCTAACTATATGTGCAATCAACTAGCAGTAGCATACAAAACTTGGGGTTTGAAGATTAATTACCAAAAAACAGAATACTTGACTAATGATTCAGATGAGCTATACATTGAAGGAAAGAAAATCAAAAAGATAAACACTTTCTGTTATTTGGGATCCATTTTAGAAATCGAGGGAAAATCAGAGTCAGAAATCAATAAAAGAGTTAGTAGCGGACGGAGGGTCATTGGGATGCTTAACTCAGTCTTATGGAGCAGGAATGTAATGAGCAGAACAAAAAAATTAATATACAAATCCATATTAGAGAGTGTGGTTCTGTATGGAACGGAGACCTGGACAATTAACATGAAGCACATTAAAAAATTACAAGCTCTAGAGATGGACTTTTGGAGAAGATCGGCAAGAATCTCCAGGAAAGAAAAGATAAGGAACACCGAAGTAATAAGGAGAATGGAAATAAAAGAAAGAATATATGACGTAATGGATAGGAAGAAATTACAGTGGTACGGGCATGTACGACGAATGGAGGAAGCCAGAATACCAAAATTGATACTGGAGTGGGAACCGGAGGGGAGAAGAAGAAGAGGACGACCTGTGACCACCTGGCTCCAAAATGTACAGCACACAATGAGGAGAATGGGCGCAGAGGAAGAGGACACACAAGATCGAAACACATGGAGAAATATTTTGAGAGTATAGTTTACGAACGTTTATTGTTTGTATTGTCATTTCCAGGTAAATTATTATGTTGGAGATAAGCCTCTGTAATGAGGAAAAGCTCAAAATAATAATAATAAAAATCTTTACTGAGTTCATACCCATGACAACAGTAATTTCATTTCAGTGCTTGTAATTAGCTACACATTATACTTTCATTAGCTCTATATTTGAATCTGCCTCTATACTATGCGAATTACTGTGAAGTGTGCACTTGTTATTCTCCCAATCACGAATGCAACATGGAAACGGACTGCTTGTACACCTGTGTGTGAACTACAGATATCTGAACAATCTCTTCGATGTGGATACACAGAGACCAGAAATATGTTTTTCTAACGAGATTCTTGGGAAATTTACGGTGTGTTTTCTTGATAATGTGCTGGTTAATCATGAAGTTACATCCAGTCAAGCAACTAGATTATTTTTTTATATTTTTTTAAATGGCTCTGAGCACTATGGGACTTAACATCTGAGGTCATCAGTCCCCTAGAACTTAGAACTACTTAAACCAAACTGACCTAAGGACATCACACACATCCATGCCCGACGCAGGATTCGAATCTGCGACCGTAGTGGTCGCGCGGTTCCAGACTGTAGCGCCTAGAACCGCTCGGCCACACCGACCGACCAACAAGGTTACTTCTTTCACAGCGCTACTTTGCATGCGTTCCATATCCGACCTGCCGGCCGCGGTGGTCTAGCGGTTCTAGGCGCTCAATCCGGAACCGCGCGACTGCTACAGTCGCAGGTTCGAATCCTGCCTCGGGCATGGATGTGTGTGATGTCCTTAGGTTAGTTAGGTTTAAGTAATTCTAAGTTCTAGGGGACTGATGACCACAGATATTTAGTCCCATAGTGCTCAGGACCATTTGAACCATTTGAGCCATATCCGACCTCGTTATACTGCCATGCATTTGGATAGTAAACGAGAACCAGCCGTACTAACGTTCTGTACGCAATATATTCTGTAGAAAAATGTTAGTATGACTCTTACCAACAGATTAAACTATGAGAAAGATGTGGAGTCAAATCTGACACCTGTGATTTAACGGCAATTGCTCACCATATGAGTTATCCAACAGCGACTCTCAACACGCCATCACAGCTCTACTTCCGCAAGCACCTCATCTACCTTCCGTATATCTCAGAAGTCCTCCATGTTGCCGGCCAGTGTGGCTGAGCGGTTCTAGGCGGTTCAGTCTGGAACCGCGCGATCGCTACGGTCGCAGTTTCGAATCCTGCCTTGGGCATAGATGTATGTGATGCCCTTACGTTAGTTAGGTTTAAGTAGTTCTAAGTTTTAGGGGACTGATGACCTCAGATGTTGAGTCTCATAGTGCTCAGAGCCATTTGAACCATTTTTTTCCCTCCATGTTACCTTTTGAAAGTAGCACTTCCGGAGAAAACGATGTTGCAGAGATATATAAAAAAAAAAACTGTAGTCGTTTAGTGCACTCAACACTTACTGGTACAACAGGACCTGCCATTCATTAACAATGTAGTTTCCCGGTATCATAACAATGAAACGTAGCCAACAATATATTTTACTTGCTAATGAGCCCATGTGATCCTTCCACTTCATATCTCTTACCTCTGCTAGATCCAAATATTTCTGCGACATGACTGGCGCCAATACATCAGGTCTTCTAAACAGACTGTCTACACTACGCTTGTACGGCATCTTCTTGAATACAGCTGTGAAGTGTTGGGACCGCGTCAGATAGGATCGACAGACGACACTGGGAAAGTTCAAGGAAGTGCCGCTCGTTTTGTACTGTCGCGAAATAGGGGAGAGAGCGATACTTCTCCTTGTTGTCTAGTCTTCACACTGTTTGATACAGCCCGTCACGAATTTATCTCCTGTGCCAACTACTTTCATCTCAGAGTAGCACTTGCAAAGTACGTCCTCAATTATTTGCCGGATGTATTCCAGTTTCTGTCTTGCTCTACAGTTTTTACCCTCTGCGTCTACCGCTAGTATTATGCAAGTCATTGCCTGAGGTCTTAACAGATGTCCTGTCGTTCTGTCCCTTGATCTTGGTAAGATTTTCCAGATATTCCTTTCCTTTCTGATACAGATCAGAACCACCTCGCTCCATGCCTTATCAGCCCACCTTATTTTCGACCACCGGATCTTAACTGCTTCTATTCTCTGGTGTTTCGGTTTTCCCACCGTCCATGTTTCACTACCATACAGTGCTCTGCTGAAAACGTAAGTTATTATAAATTTCGTTCTCAAATTAACGCCTTTGTTGGATACTATTAGACTTCTCTTTGGCAGGAATGCCCTTTTTGTCAGTGCTACTCTGCATTTTATGTCCTTCTTGTCCGTCTGTCGTTGGTTATTTTTCCGGCTAGATAGTAGAGTTCCTAAAGTTCACCTACTTCGTGACCATCATCCTGATAAGTTTTTCGCTGTTCTCATTCCTGCTGCTTTTCATCTTTCGTCTTTCTTAGTTTTCTCTAAATGCATATTCTCTACACATTAGACTGTTCATTCCATTCAGCAAATTTGTAATTCTTCTTTCTTTTCATTGAGTATAGCAATGCCATCAGCTAATCTTTTAATTGATATCCTTTTATCTTGAAGTTTTACTTCACTACTGAATCTTTCTTTCAGTTCTCCCATTGCTTCTTCGGTGTACAGATTGAACAATACGGACGAAAGACTACATACCTGTCTTACACCCTTTTAAATCCGAGCACTTCGTTCTTGATCTTGAACTCTTATTATTCCCTCTTGGCTCTTCCACATACCCCTAATTTCTTCAGAATTTGGAACACCTTGTACCATTTGACAATTTCGAACGCTTCCACAGGTCGACAAATGAACGAGTCTTGATTTTTCTTTAATCTTGCTTCCATAATCAATAGCAACGTCGGAAATGCCTCTCTGGTGCCATTACCTTTCCTCCACTCAAACTGTCATTTAAGACATTCCCAATTTATTATTCCATTCCTCTGTAAACTATTCTTGTCAGCAAATGGGATGCATGCGTTGTTAAGCTGATTGTGTGATTATTCTCACACTTGTCAGGTCGCTGTCTTCGGAATTTTGTGGATAATGTAAAAGGTATATCGCCAGTTTGATATATTCTACTCACTAACTTGATTAGTTGCTTTGTTGCCACTTCTCGCAATGATTTTATAAATTTTGATGGAATTCTATCTCATCTGATCCTCAGTCTTCGAAAGCTTTTTTAAATTATGGTTCCTATTACTGAATCCTCTATCTCTTCTAAATCGACTCCTGTATCTTCTATAACATCACAAAATCATCTCACTCATAAGGGCTTTCAGTGTACTGTTTCCACCTATCCGCTCTTTCCTCTGCATTTAACAGTGGAACTCGTGTTGCAGGCTTAATAATACCATGCTTGTTTTTAATTTCACTGAAGGAAGTTTAGCCTTTCCTATATGCTGAGTCACTTCTTCCGAAAATCATTTCTTTTTCGATTTCTTCATATTTTTCATGTAGTCATTTCGTCTTAGCTATCCCGCACGTGCTATTTGTTTCAGCTGAAGTATTTCTCCAGTTACAAGTGGCTTCTTCGCAGTTGCCATCTTTGTAGCTACGTTTTCCATTCCATGTTCTGTGATTGCCCTTTTTTAGACATCCATTCATCTTCAACCAAACTAGCTACTAAGCTAATCCTTATCGCAGTATCTATAGCGTCAGAGAACACCAACATCTTCAGTTCTCAGTACTTCCGCGTCTCATTTCCTTGCACACTGATTCTACCTGACTTGTCTCTTAATCTTCAGCCTTCTCTTCGTCACTACTAAATTGTGATCTGAGTATATTTATGCTCCTGGGTACGCCTTACAATCCAGTATCTGATTGCAGAATCTCTGACCGTGATGTAATGTAAATGAAATGTTCTCGTATCTCCCAGACTTTTTCAAGTATACCTCCTCCTCATGTGATTCTTCAACAGAGTATTCGCTACGATCAACTGAAATTTATTACAAAACTCAATTAGTCTTTCTCCTCTCTCAATCCTTGTCCCAAACTCATATTCTCCTGTAACCTTTTCTTCTAATTCTTCCCCTACAACTGCATTTCAGTCCCCCATGAGTATTAGATTTCATCTCCTTTTACTACAGTATTACCTTGTCAATATCTTCACGTACTTCCAGAATCTCCTCATCTTCAGCTTGCGAAGTGAGCTTGTATACCTGAACTATAGTTGTCGGTGTTAGTTCGATGTCGATTCTGATGGGAACCACCGTATCACTGAACTGCTCACAGTAACACCTTTGTATTCGTAACGAATTCCTTCCCCATAATTCCATTTTCTTCTGCTGTTGATATTACCTTACGCTCATCTATCCAGAAATCATTGTCTTCTTTCGATTTCGCTTTACTGACCCCATCTATATCTAGATTGAGCCTTTGCATTAATCATTCCTAGTTTTCTACCACGTTGAACCCTCTGACAGTCCAGGGCCCGATTCATAGAGTTATCATTTCGTTAGTTATTCGATCTTTGTGTCATGGTTACCTCCCTCTTGACAATCCCCATACGGAAAACCGAATACGGGACTATTCCGCAATCTTTTGGGAAAGGAAAGATCACCATGACAGTTTTTCAATTAAAGGCCATATGTCATGTGGATACACATTGTCTCTTTAATGCGGTGGATTCCATTGCCTTCTGAATTCTCATGCAGTTGATCATTTCTGATTCCAGAACCCCAAGGGCTAGAGAGTGTCCTGTATCTCTATCCACTCTTCTGCCCTCTTTGTCACGTCCGTTGGCAGAGTGAATGTGACTTATTATGCCGAAAGTCTTCGTCCGCCAATGCTTATATGATACGTGAATTGGGGTGGCAATCATTAAGAGAAAGGCGTTTCTTTGCTACCGCAGGATCTTCTCGTTGGATTTCCGTCACCAGCTTTCTCCTCAGGGACATTTTGTAGGAGTCTACGTGCATGGGAATGACCATCATAATAAAAAGAAAGGAATCATAGCTCAGACCGAACGACCCACTTTTCGCTTTTACCCGCGCGCTGGTCGAGAGTGGTTCGGTAGAGCAATCGCTTGCGCACATGGTTCCGTGAACCCTCTACCAGGCACCTAATTTTGAATTGCAGAGTATTCATGTAGATGTAGTGCAGATGTTGAGTTACGTAACAGTTCTCTTAGTCAAAAAATACTGGTTGTTGTTTTATGTGAAGCTATCACCTTTGCAGGAGTATTTCTCTTCGGTTAAATGTAGTTGCTGATTATTTCGACAGTCTGGTATCTCAATAGTATCAAACTGGATATTACTGTATTACATACCTGGGAATGTGCGTAATGCTCTCACCTACCGTCATTATCCTACAGGTAGTCATAATGAAACCGCTCTGCTTGATACGGCCTCCACGAAAAGCGAGTTCCCGTAGAACAACGAAACTTTGTAGTAACGTTTGTAAGAACACGCGGAAGATAAGTAATGAGTAAACCTTACGCTGAAATATAATTTCCATATGAGGAGTTAACAGTTGTTAGCCGTGTGCCATGTTTACGTTCGTTACAAACTTTGCTTATTGTGACCACTATCTGCACCCATGACCGCCTGGTGCTGCATTAGAGATTCCATTTCGCAATTGTTCTCAGCACTTTGCGAATGGAGGGCCAGTTGTCGTGACACAAATCGCGTTGCTCGAACATCGCACACTACGTCCAGCGTTCTCGGCGACGGCAGTACTAAATTCTTCAACAACTTGTGGCGCTGTTGGTCATCGGGGTCTTGCAGGAACAATTCCCAAATTGCCTTCCCGAGCTAGATAGTAACTTACCCCTAATCCGTTTTTATTATTCTCCATGTCTAGAAATTCTGAACTTCACCATTTTTGCTACTGAATAAATTTCACAGTTGCTGCACCATGATCATAGAGTGGGGGACTTTTATTATTCTTCTAGTTCCACTCGTGAACTATACGCATACAAAATTCAGAATCTCTTAAAAGAAACAAGCATGAACCATCGCCGGTACACCGAGAACTTTCGCACTATCCTCCGCAGCGTTAATATTTCACCGCCTTTTAAGCGAGCGAAAACACGACCCTGAAAGCTTTAGTGAGAAAAGCTCCGAACAGGCGAGGTTTTATGACATGTCCTGTGGGCCACGTATTTGCGAGTGGTGCCAGTTCGGCAAGCAAGTGCCGCTCGCGTTTGGCGAACTGCGCGCCGGATGGCCGCTCGGACACCTCGCATCCCTCGCTACTCACCGTGGCCTAGTGGCCGTCCGGAGTGCCTGTTGCGAGGGAATAAAACAAGATTGGCCGCCCGGCCGCCGCGCAGCCCCCGGTGGGGCGTCCCTTTCTGGGACGGTCGAGAATTGAAAGGAAATGGCCGCCTAAGCGCTCCGGGGGCCGCGTGTGGCCCAGAGCAGCGGAGCAGCGCCTGCGTGGCGTGGCGATAAAAGCAGACGGCGGCTGTCTGAGGCGCGGCCGCGTCTGCCGCCTCTTTTGACGCGCGCTTCGGCAGCGGCGGCCTGCTTCCGAAGGCAGGAAATTATTTTATCTCAGTCGCCTCTATCGATACTGCGGGAACGTCAGACACGGATTAGCGATACAGCCACACAGAGCCTTTGGCTTCACGATAATTGCTCTCTGTGTTTAGTGCAAATTATGCAGTGTCTCACATACATAGAGAGACGAAAACCCATCAGGAGAGAAGAGCATTTATAGACTAGAGTAAAAAACTTGAGGACCCAAGTAACTTTCGTATGATGCGTCGCTGCCAGGTAAATTAGTTCGGTGAAACTTGGACGATAAATAGAAATAACTGCTACAGATCAGTACAGAAGACAGCTGAGGAAAAGTTACAGAACGAGGCGTACAGAAGAGACACTTTTATTTAAAGACAGTAATTACTGTCAAGACAC
Source organism: Schistocerca serialis cubense (assembly GCF_023864345.2). Lineage (NCBI taxonomy): Eukaryota > Metazoa > Arthropoda > Insecta > Orthoptera > Acrididae > Schistocerca > Schistocerca serialis. The sequence continues at coordinate 521,793,310 of NC_064641.1, forward strand.
TGCGATTTAAGATGATAGCCGGAACATTAAAAAAGATGGGCATGATTTTGAATAGAGTGGGTTATCACCAAGGGCGGCAGTGTATGCTCTGCAGTAAGGTTGGTAACGTGTTCTTGCAGGAGGGCGTTGCATTCCTCCACCTTATAGGTTCAACATCTACATCTACACTCCGCAAGCCATCCAACGGTGTGTGGCGGAGGGCACTTTACGTGCCACTGTCATTACCTCCCTTTCCTGTTCCAGTCGCGTATGGTTCGCGGAAAGAACGACTGCTGGAAAGCCTCCGTGCTTGCTCGAATCTCTCTAATTTTACATTCGTGATATCCTCGGGAGGTATAAGTAGGGGGAAGCAATATATTCGATACCTCATCCAGAAACCTGGACTACGAGCTACACCGCGATGCAGAGCGCCTCTCTTGCAGAGTCTTCCACTTGAGTTTGCAAAACATCTCCGTAACGCTATCACCCTTACGAAGTAATCCTGTGACAAAACGCGCCGCTCTTCTTTGGATCTTCTCTATCTCCCCTGTCAACCCGACCTGGTACGGATTCTACACTGATGAGCAACACTCAAGTAAGGGTCGAACGAGTGTTTTGTAAGCCACCTCCTTTGTTGATGGACTACATTTTCTAAGGGCTCTCCTAATGAATCTCAAACCGGCACCCGCTTTACCAACAATTAATTTTATATGATCATTCCACTTCAAATCGTTCCGTGCGCATACTCCCAGATATTTTACAGAAGTAACTGCTACCAGTGTTTGTTCCGCTATCATATAATCATACAACAAAGGATCATTCTTTCTATATATTCGCAATACATTACATTTGTCTATGTTAAGGGTCAGTTGCCACTCCCTGCACCAAGTGCCTATCCGCTACAGATCTTCCTGCATTTAGCTGCAATTTTCTAATGCTGCAACTTCTCTGTATACTATAGCATCATCCGCGAAAAGCCGCATGGAACTTCCGACACTATCTACTAGGTCATTTACACATATTGTGAAAAGCAATGGTCCCATAACACTCCCCTGTGGCACGCCAGAGGTTACTTTAACGTCTGTAGACGTCTCTCCATTGAGAACAACATGCTGTGTTCTGTTTGCTAAAAACTCTTCAATCCAGCCACACAGCTGGTCTGATTTTCCGTAGGCTCTTACTTTGTTTATCGGGCGACAAACTGTACCGAACGCCTTCTGGAATTCAAGGAAAATGGCATCTACCTGGGAGCCTGTATCTAATATTTTCAGGATCTCATGAACAGTTGGGTCTCACAGGATCGCTGTTTCCGGAATACATGTTGATTGCTAAAGAGTAGATTCTGGGTTTCCAGAAATGACTTCATTCGCGAGCAGAAAACATGTTCTAGAATTCTACAACAGATCGTTGTCAGATATATACTCCTATAGTTTTACGCATCTGCTCGACGACCCTTCTTGAAAACTGGAACTATCTGTGCTCTTTCCCAATCATTTGGAACCTTCCGTTCCTTTAGAGACTTGCGGTACACGGCTGTTAGTTGGGGAGGGGGGTGGGGGGGCGCAAGTTCTTTCGCGGACTCTGTGTAGAGTCGAATTGGTATCCCGTCAGGCCCAGGTCCAGTGGACTTTCCTCTGTTGAGTGATTTCAGTTGACACCTGCTGAATGGCCTTTGGGGAGTATTGAGACCTCCCCAATGTAACTCACACATGCTCAGTGGGAATTAAGCCGGAGCAGCGGGCAGGCCACTTGCCGAGTACCTTCCCGCCCCAAGAGCTTCTCCACCCGCGCCGTGCCATTAGGCCAAGCATTCCCATCCGTAAAAGTGATGTTAAATCAGTTTACAAAAGACGCACACGGGAAAATGACGCTGACTGGTGCGCCTATTGTGTTCAAAGATTTTCCAATCAGAATGACCATGTAACTTTATTCCTCCCCACACTGTAACACCTGAACTGCTAAAAAGACCGTGTTTGACAATGTTCCTGAGTGTATTACATGTTCCCACCTCCCACCATACGAGGCTGCGTCCAGAACCATTACTCACAGTCTGCTCCCATCTGAGAAGAGCACTCGACTCCATTCTTAACTGCTCAGTCCCTACGCTCTTGATACCTTTGCTAACGGGGCAGTCGATGTGCGGGTATTAACAGACCACAACGTACTGGTTGTAGGGCGAGGAGACAACCCCCTTGCAGACGCCATAAGACTGCGTACTTCGCACTCATGGTTAATGTGATTTCAATTGAACTCGCTGACGTAGTTTCCTTCTTGTCCTTTCCACAATGTAGCAGTTATCTACTGCTGTAGTTGATCTTGGTCAACAACCTCCTCTCCTTCGGGCAGGAGAGCTCGTACTTCGGTACGCTCCCCATGCACGCGAAACAATGCAGTGAGCATCACAAAACTCCTCGCCCACATTCGTTACACGTCGTCTTTGTTCCAGTTTCATGATGATTCTTCTGGAATTGAAGTCATCCAAAAGTTGTATCTGGGATAAGTTTTAATGAAGAGCACCAGCACAGCGAGCCATAGGAGTTTGGTGATTGCCACCCACCGTGATATCCCGTTCCTTCAATTGCCTCATATTGGGAGGCCTGCCCCTTTCAGCACCCAATGAGTTATTAATAATGGGCCGTGCACAGGTTTCACACTTGGCCCTCCGTAGTCGTTTACATGTGCCCCGTTACTGGGATACAGAATGATATCAACCCGTGAATGGGCGCGTATCCAGCAGCTGACTGGGGTGTGCTCAGCAGTGGGCAAGGAAGTGACAATCTGGCACAAATACGTGGTGTGGGGGATAAAGTTACCTAAGACTTCTGAGGCACGCTGCTGAACCGGTCATCGCTGGAGGCGGCAGCCTAGCTTGTGGAGAGACGTTGGTGCCATCAGGCTGATTGGAGTTTAAATGTCAGCCACTCTGCGTCTGGAAGGAGCGAACCGTTGTGTTCCTATACAGGGTGGTCCATTGATCGTGACCGGGCCAACTCACGAAATAAGCGTCAAACGAAAAAACTACAAAGAACGACACTTGTCTAGCTTGAAGGGGGAAACCAGATAGCGCTATGGTTGGCCGGCTATATTGCACTGCCATAGGTCAATCGGATATCAACTGCGTTTTTTTTTAAATAGGAACCCCTTTTTATTACATATTTATGTAGTACGTAAAGAAATATGAATGTTTTTGTTGGATCACTTTTTCGCTTTGTGACAGATGGTGCTGTAATCGTCACAAACGTCTAAGTACGCCAGTGCGGACGGTATTTGCTTCGTGATGCATTATCTGTGTTAAAATGGGCCGTTTACCAATTCGGAAAAGGTCGATATCGTGTTGATGTATGGCTATTGTGAAAAAATTCCCAACGGGCGTGAGCTATGTATGCTGCTCGGTATCCTGGACGACGTCATCCAAGTGTCCGGACCGTTCGCCAAATAGTTACGTTACTTAAGAAAACAGAAGGTATTCAGCCACATGTGAAACGTCAACCACGACCAGAAGCAAAAGATATTGCCCGAGTAGGTGTTTCAACTCTGTCTGCTACTGATGTGCGGATTAGCCACGACAAACTGCGAGAGAATCGGGAATCTCAAAAACGTCGGTGTCGAGAATGCTACATCAACATCGACTGCACCCGTACCATATTTCTGTGCACAATGTTTTGAATGGCGACGACTTTGAACGTCGTATACAGTTATGCCGCTGGGCACAAGAGATCTTACGGGACGATGACAGATTTTTTGCACGCGTTCTATTGGGCGACGAAGCGTCATTCACCAACAGCGGTAACGTAAACCGGCATAATATGCACTAGTGGGCAACGGAAAATCCACGATGACTGCGACAAGTGGAACATCAGCGACCTTGACGGGTCAATGTATGGTGCGGCATTATGGAAGGAAGGATGATAGGCCCCCATTTTATCGATGGCAGTCTAAATGGTGCAACGTATACTAATTTTCTACATAATGTTCTACCAATGGCACTACAAGATGTTTCAATGCATGACAGAATGGCGATGTACTTCCAGCATGATGGATGTCCGGCACATAGCTCGCGTGCGGTTGAAGCGGTATTGAACAGAATATTTCATAAGTGGATTCCTCTTCGAAGCACCATAACATGGCGCGCACGTTCACCGGATCTGACGTCCCCCGATTTCTTTCAGTGGGGAAAGTTGAAGGATATATGCTGTCGTGATCCACCGACAAAGCCTGACAACATGCGTCAGCGCATTGTCAATGCATGTGCGAACATTGCGGAAGGCGAACTACTCGCTGTTGACAGGAATGCATTGAGGTTGACGGACATCATTTTAAGCATTTATTGAATTACTGTGGTATTTACAGGTAATCACGGAGTAACAGCATGCGTTCTCAGAAATGGTAAGTTCACAGAGGTACATGTATCACATCAGAACAACCGAAATAAAGTGTTCAAACGTACCTACGCTCTGTATTTTAATTTGAAACCCCTACCTGTTACCAACTGTCCGTCTAAAATTATGAGCCATATGTTTGTGACTATTACAGCGCCATCTATCACAAAGCGAAAAATGTGGTCCAACTAAAACAGTCATATTTCTTTACATTCTACACGAATATGTAATAAAAATGGGTGCTCCTATATTAAAAAACGGAAGGATGGCATTTCTGTTGTATTTAAGCTTGTAGCAATAAAGATATTTTGTTTATTTACACCTTTCCAGGTAAAAAATTATAAAAATAAAAAAACGAGAAAGAAAGTCACTTGAGGAAGTGATTCAGGGATGGGAGAGGGAGGCATCGCGGCCAGGCCTCGGGTTTCAACCCCTGCTCACCTTGTCTCTACCTGTTCGGAACTGTCCACTCTACTATTAAACACAAAAAAAGAAAGAAGGGGTAGTGTCTTTGATTCATAATCAAAACGTCTTCGGTCCCGAGTTCTAATCCGACAGCAGATTAAATTTTGATTAATAATCAGCATTGGCGGCCGAAGACTTCTGGTATAAGGAGTCAACCTCAATATGCCAACGGCCTTTTCAAAGAGGGCGGAGGAGCGGAGAGAGGTTCATGGCACAATCTTGTCCTAGAGGTGGGAAACAGCCACTATAGGCGGAAAAATCAGCAATGATCATCGCCATGAAGATGCAGAAGGCAATGGAAACAACTGCACTAAGAATACGTAACGGGTATCCACAGGACATGTGGCCTGTAATCGATGAAGTGTCGTGATGATCTCTCCACTGGCAAAAGTTCCGTAATAGTCCCCCATTCAGATCTCCGGGAGGGACTGCGAAGGGGAAGGTTACCAGGAGGAAAAGATTCAATAATCAAAGATAGGATAGCATTCTATATCTGGAGGCGTGGAATGTCAGGAGCTTGTACGTGGTAAGGAAGCTAGAAAATCTCAAAAGGGAAATGCAAAGGCTCAATCTAGATACAGTAGGGGTCAGAGAAGTCAAATAGAAAGAAGACAAGGATTTATGGTCAGAAGAATATAGGGTAACATCAACAGCAGCTGAAAATAATGTAACGGGAGTATGATTCATTATGAATAGGAAGGTAGGGTAGAGAGTATGTTACCGTGAACAGTTCAGTGACAGAGTTGTTCTTATCAGAACCAACAGCAAATCAACACGGCCAACGACAGTTCAGGTCTACATGCCAACATCTCAAGCTGAAGATGGAGAGAGAGAGAGAGAGAGAAAGTGTATCAGGATACTGAAAGTTTAATACTGTAGGTAAAGGAGGATGAAAATCTAATAGTCATGGAGGACTGAAATGCAGTTGTAAGAGTAGATGATAAGGCTACTGGAGAATACAGGCTTGGGACAAGGAATTAAAGAGGAGAACGACTAATTGACAAGTGTCAGGCAGTAACAGATAATACTCTGTACAAGGATCACAAGAGCAGGACGTATAATTGGAAAAGTAGGGTGATACGCGAAGATTTCAGTTAGATTAAAACATGGTCAGACAATAATTCCGATATCAGATACTGAATAGTAAGACAAACCAAGGAGCATATATAGACTCGGATCACAATAAAGCAGTGATCAAGATTAGGCTGAAGTTTAAGACATTAGTCGGGGAGAATCAATATTGAAAGAGATGGTATATGAAAGTACTAAACGCTTGAAGTTCTCTAAGGCTATAGATACTGCAATAAAGAATAGCTAATAAGGCAGTACAGTTCAAGAGGAATTGGTATCTCTAAAAAGGGCCATCACTGAATCCGAGTAAAAGAAAAACGTAAGTACAATGAGAGTAACTGCGAAGAAACAATAGGCAAAGGAAGAAATACTTCGATTGATCAATGAAAGGAGGAAATACAAAAATGTTCCGCGAAACTCTGGAATATGGAAATACATGTCGCTGAGGAATGAAATAAATAGGAAGTGCAGGGAAGAGAAGACGAAATGGCTGCACAAAAAATGTGAAGACATCGAAAAAGAAACGATTGTTGGAAGGACAGACTCAGCATATAGGAAAGTAAATACAACCTTCGGTGACATTAAAAGCAAGGGACATAGCATTAAGAGTGCATCGGGAATTCCATTGCTAAGTGCAGAGGAGACAGCGGATAGGTGGAAAGAACAAATTGAGTGTCTCTATGAGGAGGAAGATTTTTCTGATCTGATATAAGAAGAAACAGGAACCAATTTAGAAGAGAGAGTGGATCGAGTACCAGATTCAGAATTTAAAAAAGCTTTACAGGACTTAAGGTCAAATAAGGCAGAAGGGATAGGGTAGCATTACATCAGAATTTCTAAACTCATTGGGAGAAGTGGCAACAAAACGACTATTCACGTTCGTGTGTAGAATGTTTGAGTCTGGCGACATAAGATATGAATTTCGGAAAGATATCATCCAAACAATTTCAGAAGACGGAGAGCTGACACGTGCGAGAATGATCACACAATCAGCTTAACATTTCATGCATCGAAGTTGCTAATGGAAAAGAAAATTGAGGTTGTGCTAGATGTCCAGTTTGGTTTTAGGTAAGGTAAAGGCACGAGAGAGGAAATTTTATAATGGAAGCAAAGCTAAAGAGAAGTCAAAACACTTTCTTAGGATTTGTCGACCTGGGAAAAGTGTTCGCCATTGTAAAATGGTGCATGATGTACGAAATTCTGAAAAAATTAGGGGTAAGCTATAGCGAGAGACGGGTCATATGCAAATACACAACAACAAGGAGGAGTAATAAGATTGGACGACCAAGAACGAAGTGCTTGTATTAAAACGGGTGTAAGACAAGGATGTAGCCTTTCGCCCCTACTGTTCTATCTGTACATCGAGGAAGCAATGATGGAAATAAGAGAAAGGTTGAGGAGTGGAATTAAAATTCAAGGTGAAAGGATATGAATGATAAGATTCGTTCATGACATTACTATCCTGTGTGAAAGTGAAGAAGAATTACATGATCAGCTGAACGAACTGAACAGCCTAATGAGTACAGAGTATGGGTTGAGAGTCAATCGAAGAAAGACGAAGGTAATGAGAAGTAGTAGAAATGAGAACAGCGTGAAACTTAACATCAGGATTGATGGTCACGAAGTAGATGAAGTTAAGGAATTCTGCTACCAAGGAAGTAAAATAACCAATGACTGACGGAACAAGGAGGACATCAAAAACAGACTAGCAATGGTAAAAAGGGCATTCCTCGCAGAGAGATATCTACTAATATCAAATATCGGCCTTAATTTGAGGAAGAAATTTCTGAGAATGTACGTCTTCAGTACAGCATTATATGGTAGTGAAACATTGACTGTACGTAAACCGGAACAGAAGAATATCAACATGGACTGTGGGAAAAGCGGAACAGAAGAGAATCGAAACATATGAGATGTGGAGCTACAGACGAATGTTGAAAATTAGGTGGACTGATAAGGTAAGGGATGATGGGGTTCTGCAGAGAATCGGAGAGGAACATGTGGAAGACACTGATAAGGAGAAGGGACAGGATGATATTACATGCGTCAAGGCATAAGGCAATGGGTTAAATTGTACTAGAGGGAGCTGTAGAGGGCAAGATCTGTAGAAGAAGACAGATATTGGCATATATCCAGCAAATAATTGAGGATGTAGGTTGCAAGTACTACTATGAGATGGAGAGCAGAGGAATTTGTGGCGGGCCGTATCAAGCTAGACAGAAGACTGATTAAAAAAGGTACTTTTTGTCTTTTACAATGGGCACTATATAGCCAAGTCGCCTTCTTTAGCTATTTGGAGTCCTCACGCTTATGCACCATACTGGGGTAAATCTTGTTGCATGTAATTTGGTGAGTCATACTTCGATGCCAAGCCTGTGTTTACATAAGTGAGGTCTGTTAGCCAGTCGTTGGTGTCTTCCTTCCATCTATGTTTTTCGATCCACCTGACAATTAAGTTTTCACTGTTTCTGCTTCGTGGCGTAATTTGAAGCTGTAAATCAGTGGGGTGTGGTTGCCTTGGCCAGTTACCTTATTATCTTTTAGCAATTTTTCACAACTGTTTTGACCGCAGTGCCAGTGTGTAATCTGATGATTTATGTATTTAGTTGTTTTACATAAAACTTATTCCTCTATTCATCAGGCTGTCGTTATTTTTATGCCTTGGCGCGTATTCCCACCGGTTGCTTAACAAAGGAGTATGGTGAGCAACGTATCGGGCCTTCTGTAACTTATTCCGGGTCCGTTCGTCGGTATCACTTCGGTACCACGTTGCCCGACGTGTGGCGGTTTTATATAAATCACCTTTAGTTGTTTTTTCCTTTTAATGAACCCCTCTTTAAGTAAACCTCAGTTCCTTTTTTGTATATTAATCAAACAAATTCAAGAAACGTTTGTGGACTACCTATTTCAAGGTTATTTTCTCAGAACCTTTGAAGAGATTGTTACGTAACTTCAACTGATGAAATATTATTTTCCTTTTCTGATTAAAACTTGCTGTTAACATTTTCACAGTAGTAACCAGCGGCGCAGGAGACCTGTATGTTTTTGCGAAGAGTATAAAATTTTTTTTAAATTTTTTATTTTCATACATGGTTTCCATGAATGACTCTGGGAAAGCTGAGAGTAAGTTACTTGATCTCACTGAAATGTATGATAAATTGTTTATCGATCATCAGTAAATGTGTTTAAGTAATTTTATTTAAACTAACAGTTTTTTCTTAACACGGCAAGTTCCTGTTGGCCTAGTTGGTAAAATTAATTTGCTGGCAAGAGTTAATAAAATTCTTCATATGAATGACGTTCAAACCGTACCTGGCCCGGTCCTTCCACTCCCAGGCAACCTTAAGCTAGTAGTGTGTACCATTGGGCACTGTGCTACAGTTGACCCTAGATATAATTCATGAGCAGTACGGCTTCTGGCAATGTTCAAGTTCTCAATCTGAGCACCTCGTGTGGCTGCCTTGATGGTAAGCATACAAACAGTACCAGAGTTTCACGATTGCTTAAATGTGGTATAACAGGGCAGACGTTTGTGGAACCTCTTCTCCTGAGAGCGGCACAATGTTTAGGGGCGCTGTCATCTTGATACTATTTGATCAAGTGCCACCCATACAAGTCATGTCGCTGAAGTTTTCTTGGAAGCTTCTTTCAAATATCGCAGAAACAAACATGTAGCTCCATTAGGAAAATAAAGGAATGCAGTGCCGTAATTCGCTGGCTATGAACGATAAAAATTACTTATAAACGTCAGGAAATTCGTCATACACAGTCTGCTACAACTTGGTGAAAACCACACCTCGATATATTTATTAATGCTGAGTGTATCTGGGGTGACCTGTCTGAGCTGCCTCATAGTGTATAACTAAGCAAGCCCATGAAAGTCTTCTTCACAATGTGACCTGTTACCAGACAGTTTATTAGCTTTACCACTCTCTTGCACGCCGATGCGAAAGTTTACACACGTCCGCTTGTTGAATTTTCAAATATGAACAGCCGCTGTGAGAACAAGAGGAGCGGAACGTGGCCATTTCGTCGGACGCAGGTGTTTACAGAGCCGGGGTACAGTCGTCTGCTGATTGCCGTCCGCACGGTGGGGAGCCGCCTCTCTTAACGACTTGCAGTCGCTCCAGCCCGGACAGGTAATCACTTTACCGGTTAGTCCGTCAGTGCTGGCGCAGCGTTAAGTGAATTTTTCGCGGTCCGTTAGTTTGCTGCGTTACCTCCGACCCTTACTCGCGTCGCTATAACACACTGCACAATACACCAGCCCTGGCGTGAGGGCTACGTAACTTTATCAACTTCAAGTGGAACATCCACTATGGTTTTAAATATTTACTAGCCGAAATGGGGTTTTTATCCCATAATCAACGGAAAAAGCCTCTTTGAACGAAGAAAAATTTGGACTCTATTAAGGCTGGACATTTACGAAGCAAACATACGGTATTTCCAGTCATGATCAAAAATGAAACGAAAGAGATTATCGATTACGATCTACACGTTAGTAAAAAGAGATCTCATGCGAATTTCTATGAGCAATGTAATGAACTTCATTTTATATGAAAAAAAAGAGTGTGCCGGGTCCTATAGCAAAATAACTACGTCGTTATTCGAATATTATTCCATTTTTTGCCGAAGAATTCATTCTTACAACATTCTGTCTGGAAATTTATGGATAGTAATCTTTATTACATAGGATGAGTCGAAACTTGCATCAATTCCAGTATCTAAGGACCCGCTGAAACATTCAAAATACTTATCAACAAATCCATTGTGAGATTGAGTTATATGAGACAGTATTATTTTAATAGAAAAAAGTTCAAGTTTACAACGATGGCTTTTAAGACCAATGCTATAAAGTTACCGCAGTTTCATTAGACATAGAATGTAAACACCGAACGTCGAGATGAAGCCTTCGCGACATAGTAAACAATCAAAGTCAAGTCCTCGAAGGTGTTCCTTAAGTTCCGGAGGCAAACGAATATGGTATGGGACCAAGTCGGGTCTATATGGGACGATGATAGATGACAGTTCACCTAAGGCGGAGGATTTTTGGAGATGAAACAGCACTCGTGTGTGGTCTGGAATTTTCATGTTTGTAGAGAGTGTACTGCGTGTGTGGACGAACTCTTCGAATTCGAAACTCGATAACAGTACGGTTTTCCTCACGCACCATTTTAGTTATGTTACATACCGCCGTCTTGTATTCTACGATTCGGAGCCCTTTAGTGGCAGACGGATGCAGTTACGTAGACACAACAAAAATATGTTCGGAACGTCAATAACGTTTATTTCATTTAAGAAGCTCTAAGAGTTTCCACATAAGAAATTCGGAGGCTTTACTTCTGAGCAAGCTATTTTACAGATTTGTGAAGTACGCAGTCCATTATCTTTGCCGAGCTTGAGGCAGTAATTGTCCTATATATTCCTGGCATTTCGAAGCTTTTACTGAGTCTGGTGTACCTCGAGAACCGTAAGTTCCTGTGCCTAACTGTACTTCCACTCTACTATCAGCTCATTCTGTTTGGCCAAACTTCATCATCATGTGATTCAGAATCATTGCCAACGGTTGATGAGAACTTAGAATATGTTGGTAAATCTTCCGAGTTGTTTAAATATGATGTGATAGACAAGGTATCATAACTATGTTCGGAAGCATTCACCGTGAAGATCAATTCATATTGGATGTCATGTTTAGGAACGCAATGGGACACCAAAACAATGTTTTTCGAATAACAGTAGCAACGGAACGGATCGTCCATTTTCGATCAGAAAGCTTTGACATTGACGTTAGCGAGGAATGTGAAAGGGATAATAAACTAGTTGTCACCGCACTAACTAATGCTTTATCAGCAGACTTCGTGTTATCGTTTTTTCTAAATTTTTATTGTGTTGTTTGCCTGAACAGTGGCGTGACTAGGTACTTTGGCAAACTGTGCGTTATTTTAAATTGTCAACCTCCGCACCCCCTCCGACGCCCAACAACCTCAGAAAGACATCAATTATTTTTTTTAGGCGAAGAGGGAACAATTTTCGAAACAAGTATTTAAGAAAATATAATTTTACCTGTTTTTAAATAGTTTTTATGAATTTTAATAAATAAGTAGGACTCAATTTTATTAATAAGGCAGTTTAACTGACTATTAATGATGGAGCAAGTAAGCAAAGATATTGTTAGTTATAAGTGTCTGTAACTCGTAGCTTAGAATCTTTTCGTTCTTTTTCTGCTGTAAATTTCAGATTGTGTCATGAAAATCGATACTCTTAGCTACACTATCTTGAACTAAAAAATTGCCGAATTAGGCAGTCTTGCTTGACATATAGTGGATCTAAGATAATTCTTAATAAGTTTGACTCTAGAAAAACTCCTCTCATTCATTTGACCTTCCTTGCGACTAACAGAAGAAACAGAATGACATACAACAAATATTCATAAATGATTCCATTTACCTAGGTACAAATGAGTAAATTTTTCATTCAACCTTCTGTAGCCTATACATGGTGTAAGACAAAGGTGTTGACACACGCTCAGGAAAAATTCCTCACTCGCAGAGGAAGAAAATATATTATATGGGCATGTGTCCCGAAAAGCTTTATTTCCATGTGAGAGCCCAATTTCTATTTAAATTCAAGACATTAAGCACGGAAAACACAGGGAACAGAGCGTATTAGCACTGTTCACTGTATGAAACACTTTCCTAAATGAAAATGTCAGATTGCCCTTGAAATATTGCTTTTTGAATCATTAATAGAATATGCCCCAATCGTTTAGTTAAGGCTAAAATACATTAAGAATAAATTATCTGTGTGTAAATAAATCTGTAAAGTAAGGAGAAAAGGTCACGATTTAATGAACGAATATATTTTTTGTTGTTACGTTCAAGAATGATCCAGAGAAATGTTAATATATTAACACTTGGTATGCTGTGTAAAGCAAGTTGAAGGCAGTCGCCAAAATTAGTTAATGGGTTTTATAAAATCAGTAGCTGTGAGCTCTCTCGCTCCCTCTCGTTTGTTTCCAATGGCTGTTTCACAAAATGTAAAGGTCGCTTTCGTACCTGTAACATTTGGTTAAATGATTACGCTAATTTAATTACAATAGCCGAGTTTGAATGAAGAACCTAATTTCCTCTTCCATTAATGCCAATCTCGGTTTATTAAGCTATATTTTAGAACTCTTTCAGGCTGCATCGAAGGAGAGTTGCTGACGAATTGTATGGTGCCCACAGCCGAACGCTACAAGTGTTCAACAGGCATTTACATTATTAAAGTTTTATTTAAGCGTTCCTGATATCTCTTTTAATGATATTTTCGATCAGTATCGGAGCAATGTAATTACGCAACGGTCAGTGGCCTCTAAACAATGCCGTCGGTCAACATTCTCGTCGGTCTGATGAGAATCTGTTGCTGTTTGGCGGAATTATCACCAACAAGCAAAAATTTTCTATGCACCATTTTACTATTTCATAAGCTTTGCCGACAACAAGAGTGATAAGTATAGCACTGATTACCTACCTTAAATAGCAATGCCCCCCCCCCCCCCCACATGAACCACTGACCTTGCCGTTGGTGGATAGGCGTGCGTGCCTCATCGATACAGATAGCAGTACCGTAGGTGCAACCACAACGGAGGGGTATCTGTTGAGAGGCCAGACAAACTTGTGGTTCCTGAAAAGGGGCAGCAGCCTTTTCAGTAGTTGCAGGAGCAACAGACTGGATGATTGACTGATATGGCCTTGTAACACTAACCAAAACGACCTTGCTGTGCTGGTACTGCGAACGGCTGAAAGCAAGGGGAAACTACAGCCACAATTTTTCCCGAGGGCATGCAGTTTTACTGTATGGTTAAATGATGATCGCGTCCTCTTGGGTAAAATATTCGGGAGGTAAAATAGTCCCCATTCGGATCTCCGGGTGAAGACTACTCAGGAGGACGTTGTTATCAGGAGAAAGAAAACTTGCGTTCTACGGATCGGAGCGTGGAATGTCAGATCCCTTAATCGGGCAGGTAGGTTAGAAAATTTAAAAAGGGAAATGGATCGGTTATAGTTAGATATGGTGGGCATTAGTGAAGTTAGGTGGCAGGAGGAACAAGACCTCTGGTCAGGTGAGTACAGGGTTATAAATACAAAATCAAATAGGGGTAATGCAGGAATAGGTTTAATAATGATTAGGAAAATAGGAATGCGAGTAAGCCACTACAAACAGCATAGTGAACGCATTATTGTGGCCAATATAGATACGAAGCCTGCGCCTACCACAATAGTACATGCTTATATGCCAACTAGCTCCGCAGATAACGAAGATGGTCGTGCGGTAGCGTTCTCGCTTCCCACGCCCGGGTTTCCGGGTTCGATTCCCGGCGGGGTTAGGGATTTTCTCTGCCTCGTGATGGCTGGGTGTGCTGTCCTTAGGTTAGTTAGGTTTAAGTAGTTCTAAGTTCTAGGGGACTGATGACCATAGATGTTAAGTCCCATAGTGCTCAGAGCCATTTGAACCATTTGATAACGAGGAGATTGATGAAATGTATGATGAGATAAAAGAAATTATGCAGATAGTGAAGGGAGAGAAAATTTTAAGTCATGGGTGACTGGAACTCGAAGTAGGAAAAGGAAGAGAAGGAAACGTAGTAGGTGAATATGGAATGGAATGAAAGAGGAAGCCGCCTGGTAGAACAGAGCATAACTTAATCATAGCTAACAATTGGTTCAACAATCATGATAGAAGGTTGTATACATGGAAAAATCCTGGAGATGCTAGGTCTCAGACAGATTATATAATGTCAAGGCAGAGATTCAGGAACCAGGTTTTAAATTGTAAGTCATTTCAAGGTGCAGATGTGGACACTGACCACAGTCCATTGGTTAAAACTGAAGAAACTGCAAAAAGGTGAGAATTTGAGGAGATGGGACCTGGATAAACTGAAAGAATCAGAGGTTGTACAGAGGTTCAGGGGGAGCATTACGGAACGATTGAAAAGAATGGGGTAAAGAAATACAGTAGAAGAAAATGGGTAACTTCGAGATATGAAATAGCGAAGGCGGCAGAGGATCACGTAGGTAAAAAGACGAGGGCTACCAGAAATCCTTGGGTAACAGAAGAGATATTGAATTTAATTAATGAAGGAAGAAAATACAAAAATGCAATAAATGAAACAGGCAAAAAGGAATATAAACTTCTCAAAAATGAGATCGACAGGAAGTGCAAAATGGATATGCAGGTATGGCTAGATGACAAATGTAATGATCTAGATTCGCATATCACTAGGGGTAAGATACATACTGCCTACAGGAAAATTAAAGACACCATTGGAGAAAAGAGAACCACTTGCATGAATATAAAAAGCTCAAATCAAAACCCAGAAGGGAAAGAAGAAAGGTGGAGGGCGTATGTAGAGGGTCTATACAAGGGCGATGTTCTTGAAGACATTATGGAAATGGAAGAGACTGTAGATGAAGATGGAATAGGAGGTATGATACTGTGTGAAGAGTTTCACTGAGCACTGAAAGTCCTAAGTCGAAACAAGGCCACGGGAGTAGACGACATTCGATTAGAACTACTGATAGCCTTGGGAGAGCCAGGCCTAACAAAACTCTACCATCTATTGAGCAAGGGGTATGAGATAGGCGAAACATCCACAGACATGAAGAAGAATATAATAATTCCAATCCCAAAGAAAGCAGGTGTTGACAAATGTGAAAATTACCAAACTATCAGTTTAATATGCCACGGCTGCAAAATACTGAAACGAATTCTTTACAGACGAATGGAAAAACTGGTAGAAGCCGACCTCGGGGAAGATCAGTTTGGATTCCATAGAAATGTTGGAACACGAGAGGCAATACTGACCCTACTACTTATCTTACAAAATAGATTAAGGAAAGGCAAACTTACGTTTCTAGCATTTGTAGGCTTACAGAAAGCTTTTGACAATGTTGACTGGAATACTCTCTTTCAAATTCTGAAGGTGGCAGGGGTAAAATACAAGGAGCAAAAGGCTATTTACAGTTTGTACAGAAACCAGAAGGCAGTTATAAGAGTCGAGGGGCATGAAAGGGAACCATTCGTTGGGAAGGGAGTGAGACAGGGTTGTAGCCTATACCCGATTTTATTCAATCTGTATATTGAGCAAGCAGTAAAGGAAACAAAAGAAAAGTTCGGAGTAGGTATTAAAATCCATGGAGAAGAAATAAAACTTAGAGATTCGCCGATAACATGGTAATTCTGTCAGACACAGCAAAGAACCTGGAAAAGCAGCTGAACGGAATGGACAGTGTCATGAAAGGAGGGTATAAGATGAACATCAGTAAAAGCAAATCGAGGATAATATAATGTAGTCGAATGAAGTCGGGTGATGCTGAGGGAATTAGATTGTGAAATCAGACACTTAAGTAGGAAAGGAGTTTGGCTATTTGGGGAGCAAAATTACTGATGATGGTCAGAGTAGAGAGGATATAAAATGAAGACTGGCAATGGCAAGGAAAGCGTTTCTGAAGAAGACAAATTTGTTAACATCGAGTACTGATTTAAGTGTCAGGAAGTCGTTTCTGAAAGTATTTGTATGGAGTGTAGCCATGTATAGAAGTGAAACGTGGGCGATAAATAGATTAGTCAGGAAGAGAATAGAAGCTTTCGAAATGTGGTGCTGCAGAAGAATGCTGAAGATTAAATGGTTAGATCACGTAACTAATGAGGAGGTATTGAATATAATTGGAGAGAAGAGAAATTTGTGGCACACCTTGACTAGAAGAAAGGAACGGTTGATAAGGCATTTTCTGAGGCATCAAGGGATCACCAACTTGGTATTCGGGGCAGCGTGGAGGGTAAAATCGCAGAGGGAGACCAAGAGATGAATACACTAACGAGACTCAGAAGGATGTAGATTGCAGTAGGTACTGGGAGATGAAGAAGCTTGCACAGGATAGAGTAGCATGGAGAGCTGCATCAAACCAGTCTCTGGACTGAAGACCACAATAACAATTAAACCCCAGTAACACTATATCCTTTGTTAGCAAGGATATTTTTATCAACCCGGCGTCGCATTGAATTCCTGATGTGTTGTATGCCTGGAGAACTGCGAACCGGTATTGTTCCAGAGCCTTCCACAATACGGCCACGAAGGTGCTGTACTTCTCGTAAAAGAGTTCTGCCACAAAGGATGTAAATGCCCACACAAATAAAAGTGTATTGGGCTTAGGTCTGGAGAGCGTGGAGGTCAACGACTCGGTGCTACTCCACTTACCCATTTGTGTCAGAATTTGATATTTAGAAACCAATGGGATCCAATAGTGAAATGTAGAGCAGTTCCTGCCATACACGAAGTATGGGTTTTGCAGCACTCGTAAAGTCAAATGCCCTTGCACAACAGGCAAAGTATTCTCTAAGAAAGCCTGGAATGTTTCACCGTTTATCCTGGGTGGATGGGCAGAGGCGCTAACAAAATTTCACCAACAATGCTGGCCCAAACGTCAGCAGAAAGTCTTTGATGTCGTGATTGCACAAATTCGTAAGGATTCTCGACAGTCAGTAATATGGAATACCAGTGAACCGAAGATTGAACATTGTTGGTCACCTTTCATGATTTCCCTTGTCATTGTTTTATTTTTTCGAACGTTATTTGAATTATTCAGCAAGACTGTTCGCATTTTGTTCGTTAACTGTGGTTCGAACCGATTGTATTGTGATTATGAAGAGAATAGAAAATATGATCTAACGTAGGAATAAAGCATTTCCGGGCAGTTGCCTATGTATTTTATTCCTCTAAATGTGAGGAAAGTCTTGTTTAAGTTAGACCATACCTTTTTGTTACATCGATATCTTGCGGAGGAAAGCACTCACTCGCCTCCGATCACACAAGACAGTAGAAGGATACCAACAGTCGTATTGGTTCAGATGCATAACAACGGTATGTTAGCTTGAAACAGTAATACTAACAATGGCCCCGATTACGCTATTGCAGAGATATAGAGAACAAACGTTTCCTGTCTTGTTTACACGCTACTTTAGCGGTGAAATGCGTGCGTGCAAATGGGTCATGCCCAGTTCATGAACCCTCTTGTAGCACTCCCATGTCCCATAAGTGTCAGAAGCGAAGCGACAAAAAACAAAAAAAAAAAAACAAAAATATTTATCAAACAGTGCCACGCGAACTAGCAAGTTTTGTCACCTCCATAAAGCTGGTACCCAGTGCAGACCGCGCCCCCCTCACCATCTTGCTAGCCCAATGTGTTTGGTCTCGTCATGCGTTCGCAACTTCCTTGACGACTTCGCAGTTTTTCCCAAGAGACCTCCTCCACAACTGACTACATATCTGAAAGGTGCGTGGTGCGAATTAAGTGTTCATTGCACAGTTGAAGTTCCACCCAACGTGTGAGGGGGCGCTAATTCTGAAGTTGGGTTCACGTCGCAATTTCTTCTCTGCCCGATGACTGGGTGTTCGTGGTGCTTCCATCATTTCATCACTTGTAACAGTGGATTGATTGGATTGTGTACTAATTGAAGTGCGTAAAAAACTGGGACTTTGTATGGGCGCTGATGACCGCACAGTTGAGCGCCCCACCAACCAAACATCATTATAATCATGCCGCTATATCTTAACGCCCGTCGATGAGGGAATGGCGTGGGTTGAAACCTGAGAGCGAGTAGGTGGTTGAACAGGATAATGGCATCAGCTTAGAGCCAGCACCTGGGTTCACGGACAGCAGCAGAACACAACACTTACCACACAGCATCCCCTCGTGAGTGGCACATTGTCCGTCATTGTTGATGTCCCAGCGTGGTTGGTTAAGGGAGTTAGCGGCGGGAAGAAGTGACTGAGACGACGGCTGCCGCTTGGCTGCTGGAGCTCTTAAGGGAGGGCTTGGCATCCGCTGTCGCGTAGAGCTGCAATAAGCCGCAGTTGACAGACGGCTGTATGAATGCGGGCAGCCAGTGGGTACTAAAAGAAGCGAGTATCTGAGTTAGCCGTGCGATGCCGAGCAGGAAGTTCGTGCAGCAAAGCTATGGGAGCAACGTCATGGAGTCTCAGGTCGGGGCTCATAGTGGCTTATTGTCAACATGTGTCATCTGTTCCTGTGCTTCCTCAGCCATGACAATGCTAGAAAAAACTGTGTCCGTTGTCTTCTGTGCAAAATTTCGGTTGTGCAGAGGTCTGGGATTCAGTTAAACTTGTACATGGTATTACATTGCTATAACGGCGAGGCTGCTGTGGGTTCTGTTGTGAAACCCTAAAGTATCCGTATTTAATTTTCAATTGTGCTAGAAGTATATTCTGCTCTGTATTTTATCGCTGGCGTTGGTTGAGTTGTTGATCGGAATTATCAGCGCCTGTCGTCACCGGTTGGTAGCACGGATGAGTGTGTTTTAATTATCTATTTACTGTTCCTCTTGTCAACTCATTTATTTAGTGTCAGCTTGTGTCTTTGGTGTGTCGGTTTCTGCTGGGATACTCTTTTCATACTGTGCCGACAGCTAGTGTTTGACTATTTCATTTTTTGTTGTCATTCATTCACAGCTTGTACATTTACTTACGGGATGCTATTGCATTGTTTTGTGACCTCCATATTTATGTGAAGTTAAATGTTCTCTCAGGGGCAGAAAATTTTCACACTCTTTTATATTCTACTACATATTAAGTTCTATATACCGGGTGATCAAAAAGTCAGTATAAATTTGAAAACATAATTAACCACGGAATAATGTAGATATAGAGGTAATAACTGGCACACATGCTTGGAATGACATGGTGTTTTATAAGAACAAAAAAAAAAAACACTGTTCACTAAATGTCCGACAGATGCGCGTCGTTTGGTGATGATCGTGTGCTCAGCCGCCACTTTCGTCATGCTTGGCCTCCCAGGTTCCCAGACATCAGTCCGTGCGATTATTGGCCTTGGGTTTACCTGAAGTCGCAAGTGTATCGTAATCGACCGACATCTCTAGGGATGCTGAGAGACAACATCCGACGTCAATGCCTCACCATAACTCCGGACATGCTTTACAGTGCTATTCACAACATTATTCCTCGACTACAGCTATACTTCAGGAATGATGGTGGACATATTGAGCATTTCCTGTAAAGAACATCTTATTTCCCTTGTCTTCCTTTGTTATGCTAATTATTGCTTTTCTGAGCAGATGAAGCGCCATCTGTCGGACAATTTTTGAACTTTTGTATTTTTCTGGTTCTAATAAAACCCCATGTATTCCAAGCATGTGTGTCGATTTGTACCTCTCTATCTAGATTATTCCGAGATCTATTCAGTTTTCAAATTTATACTGACTTTTTGATCACCTGGTACTCGTGAATTAAATTATGTCTGATCTTTTTCATTCAATCTAATATGTTGAGTTTCACTTTTAATGAATCTATTTATAGCCTCTTTATGATTTAGACCCACAAAAGCCCCATTCACTTTCCACGCTACCGTTCCCTGGACCACAGCAGAAGTGATTTAAGTTTTACAGCACTTGGGAAAAGCAAAAGCATACACTATTCATTACTGAGAACATTAACTGATGACAAAATTTTCATTAGAAATCACTGTTTGACTAAAGACGTCAGCCTCGTTTAGTCAGAAAAATATATGAATTTTACATTATTTGGAATACAGAAATAAAACACAACACAATGCGTGAAATAAAATCGTTCAAAATATTATCTTCTAAACATGGTTTGTTGTGTACTAGGGTATAAATTATCTAGAGCAACTAAGTGTCGCTGTGTTCATGTATTTAGTCCTTAGTTTCACTATTTCTTCACTTCTCTGCAGTGTGGAAAATCTACCATATAACTTTTGCCAAGAAGATCCGTTAAGGAATCTTCTTTATTCATTTATAAAATCATTGTCATTTCCTTTATTCTGACCCTACCTTCCGGGTTAATGTGTCACAGGTGGTGTTTCATATACTCATTTTCACCGCCCTGTACTAAGCTAAGCGAACTGACGTTGTTCCGGTTAGCATAAACGCACCTCGTTACGTTTCACTGGCTGCCATAGTGAATCGACTTTATAGACATTTGAGTTACAAGCAGCGACCTCTCCAGTATCAGTGGTGATTTGAAGTTGTCCTGCAAAGAAGTATTAACCCTCAATTTCTGAAGGATTGGTATGACGAAACTGTCTGTTGCGTTTTCGAATGTACCACATGCTGATAACACGCAGTCATATTCATACCCTTACAAACGATTATTACACATTCAAACGACGCTCACATGGGTCAACACTTTCTTTCACCTCATCCAACAATTATATTGAAATACAAGCAAAATATTTGATGCAATAAATTAAAAGATGGACAGGAACTCATAAGTACTAGATCAGTGAAGGTTGAGGCAAGACTGAAAGTATTTATAGCAGAAGAGGACGGACTCGTCAGTTGTTCCCAAATTTCGTGGTTGTGCTCAGGCCAGCGGTGGTGGGAGTCAAGGTCCTAATATTTCGGGAATAACCACGCGCTGAGATACCCATAGTATGAAGCTAGAGTACAACACTGTAAGATGTTTTTCATACTGCGAAGGGTCTAAAATTTAAGATAAATAACAACAGAGGTGGTCGCTCTCGAATTCTTGAGGTACCTAGGGAAACCAATTTGGAGGTGGGAAGAGATCGCTAATTAATTATAATTTAGAGGTAACTATTCGGCAGGAACTTTTACTGCAAATTTTTTTGGAACACGTGGTGAGAACATGGGATGGAAGTGAGGTTTCGGCATGAGCTTGTGTTGCTATAGGAAGAAGTTACTGACTCTGACTATTCGAACGCGATCTGGTGAAGTTTCTGTTTTAAAGAAAGATGAAACAATTTCAACAGAAATCGTCAACTCTCTTGCTTTCAAAGGAGATACAGTATGATGTGCGGATGTAGGCAGTTGTGCATATAAGCGAGTGGTGTATATTTCCGCTACTGTGTCCTCTGGGTTGATTTCAGGCCGCAAAAAATCAGTTTCACTGATGTAGAGATATAATTTGGTCTTCCGAAACAATTAAATTACATGTTGCATGTGGGAAAGAATATGTAGTTGATACACTTCGATGGACTGTGAATCCTCAACCATGAGTTCACAGGGTCATTCATGCACGACCTTCCAGCAGGATTCAAAAATTTGTGAACAGGATGGAAATTGAGAGTAACTGCACCAAAGTGTTGCCGTTAGGTGGGAATGTGAGTCGGCCGATGAACGTGTAGAGACAGTTCGCGCATTTGCGATTAATTCTTTGTCCGGGTGGCGCATTGGTTAGTACAGCTGCCTAGAAGCAGGAGATCCCAGGTTCGAGTCTCAATCTGGCATACATTTTCATTCGTCATCTCTGATTCCGCATAAAGTCCCGATGCAGCTAATATCATCAGTTCCTTCCCCCCCTCCCACACCCCGACCGCCACCAGCAGTTTTCTGAATTAAATAAGAGGGGTAATGGGGAATGGAAATGAGGGAGACTTTCTTCAATAGACTAGTAATTCGCGCTTTTAATTCACACAGTTTATATCTGTTTCTTAGTAGTACGTCATCTACATCGTACACGCTGTAACAGCTGTCAATTGCGTAGCAGAGAGTACCCCCATAGCACTACACAGTGGGGTTTTCTCCCGCTCCACTCACGTATGAGGTAAAGGAAGAATGACTTCTTTACTACTTCTGTAACGTAATCTTTGTCCACAGGCCCTGACAGGGCCATCGGTACCGACCGAAAGTGTGACCTTCTGCCAATAGCGCCATTGGATGCAATAAGGAAGGTCTGGTCAATATTCGTGACCTGGAGTCGCTACTTGTCAATTAGCTGCCTCTTCAATTGGCCTCACGAGGCTGAGTGCAGCCCTTTTCTTCCACACACCAAAGAAAAATCCCTGGCAGTAACGGGAACTGAATCCGGGTCCTCCAGATGGCTCTCCGCCGCTGTGAACACTAAGCTATGAAGGTGAACATAATTTCGTGCCAGCTGCAATTTTTCTAACCTAATCCTCGCGGACTTTACGGGAGCTCTACCGATGTTCATGGAGAACACAAACTACTCCCAATAAATTTTCCAGATTTTTCAGGTTCATTTCTTGTTTTTATATAACTGAATCATTTCCGATGATGGTGACTAATTTTGTAGCTATGATGATTCGCTTTGTTAGACCTGTTACCTGTGCTTCTGTGGTTACAGCCTTCATGATATGAACGACAAATGCTTTTTAATTAAATAATCAGCTTAAAAAAATTTGGTTTTTGCCTGATCAGGTCTAAACCGAAGTTTACAAAAAGAAAACATAACATAAGGAACCAAAGTGCTTAGTAGATCTAAAAGGAAACGTGCATTTAAATAAATTACATTATTACTGAGTGATAAGGAATTTTGAAAACTGTTGAAGCCACGTACTACGGGTGTCTATAGGACTGGAACGATTTTACTTAACAACTGCTTTGTTTAACCTTCAGATCTAAAGGGAGTGAAATTGGCTGACCCATAAGTGAACATTTCAATTCCAGTGTGTTTATTAACTACCAGAAACAATCTCGCCACTCAGGCAAAATTATTTACGGAACACTCACTACATAAAATCATAAGCGAGTTAATAAGTCATTAGCCAACAATCTCCCATAAACATTGAGAAACGCCACTCAAGCAAAATATTTAAGAAAACACACTCATTGCATAAAATCATTAATAAACCAATAAACCATTAGCAACGATCTCATATAAATATTGACAGAAGCCACTAAGGCTGAATTTCACAATAACTTTGACAAAACAACTCTAGTTAAGACACGTTATTTAAGACGCTTTCAATTCCAATACTTTAACATTACGTGTAAAATAATAGTGGACACACATCACCAATCTTAACACGAATACTTAGAACATATCTATTAAAACGTAACTTGGGCAATCTTGCAGAGCGAACCGCGAAATTTTTCAAATGCCCATTGGCTTGTAACTGGGCTTTTCGGGCATAGAAAGTTACAACTTTGTACAATCATAAATATGTAAAAACAGAAGTAAGACCAAAGCTTGTAAGGCCGAAATTTAACCACGAACGGTGGAACCGACTGAGGGACGTAATACTTAACTTCGAACGAAGATGTGGCTCCGTTTGCAACCCCATATCGAGTAGGCTACCGAAGTGTGAACACAGCAAACGCTACCTAAGAGGAACACACGAGCTCAGGCGAAGTCCACCGCCCGTATAAGCCCAACTTGTAATGTAAAGGGAAGCCCTACGCTTCGGTTGCCTGGTGCCACAGATCACTGAAACACCGACCACACCCGACAACAGGAGTCCAAAAACTTTTCTTAACTTTAACATTCAACAGTAATTTCATTCGCAAGTCCTTTCTTAAATTGAAACAGTACCTGAAAAACAAACGCTAAGAGTGGGAAATGAACTGGCTCACGAGAACCGACACTCACTAGAATTTAATGACACACATATTGGCCACCTTAAGTGGGCCTGCAAAGCACAGTACGGTAACCTTTAGAAATAAAAACTCAGATTGCCCACAGAGGACATATCGACATGGAGTAACCGATATCGTAAGCAAATTAAACACTTGCTAACAATAGCTAATGAACTAACATTCTGTCAATACATCAATATCATGCAGAAGCAGAGCGCACGCTTTGTAAGAGGCATCGAATGAAATCGAACACACGTAACATCACGCGTCCGGCAACGTTTTACTGTACCAAGAGCAATCACATTCACAGTTAACTCAGCGCTCTTAGTAATTAGATTACTTAACAGGGTGTCTTGATGCTGGGGCGATTTCGTGAAGATGTCAGACCATCAATTCGCAAGACCTTAACAGCGTGCCCCTCCAAGGAAGCGGGCACATCCACAGCTCACGTGGTTGCCGGAGAATCCACAGCACCGGCCAAATCCCGCCGCCTCCAATATGACCACTTGATAACCGCCGCCCGGCCTCGGACACGCTGTCTTCGCTTCTGCCCGCCAGACAAGAGCCGTCTACGGCACCGCCATCTTCCATTCTCAAAGTGTTGTTCCATTGTTCGCGGTCGGCAGTCGCTTACGTCTCGAGCCGGCACAAGCCCCCAGACAAACCTCTGTACTAGGAAATCCATCGTACTCATATCGAAGATACTACCAGCGCCGGTCCCTCCACGGCTCAAGTACTAAACGCTGACATCTTAATCGCCTCTTCTTTTGAATTTTTTGTTTTCTGTCATAGAACCAGCTCATTCAGTAACGGAATTTATCCTACTAAAAATAGCAACTGAAACCGGTGAATCCATACTGTCAAGATGTGAGAACCCATGCCACGTGTTTCCAACAGGAAGCGTGGCATGCTGTGAAGGTCAGCACCTGCAATCTCCGTAAATAGAACAGGCTCCTCATTTAAGACCGTGACAGCTGCTCCTGGGGTATTTACGGCACCATTAAGCATCTTCTTGGCTCGCATGGAAGGCTCCTCTAGTAGTGTCAGTTATGCGGAATTTATTTCTGTACATGCTTCGCTAAATATGCTGGTAGCTCTTTGGAATAAACAGTTTGAACTAATAAAAAGACACTAGTTGTGTGATAAGAGCCAGGTGTAAATAGATGTAAAAGACTATCCACTTTTAGCAAATGTAAAACAGTGAATTTATACCACGGGAAACCAACGGAATTCAGAATCTGATAACCGTTTCATTTTAAGGAAATAACTGTAAAACGTTACAGCGAAGATAATACAGTTAACATCGAAAATCTCCTATCATGTTCACATACATCCTCCTGATCTAATCTGTTTGGAACTTAATGAGAAATCTAACACTACTTTAAAGAGACAGTATCTCTATACATCTGACTGCGCTGATCGAGTGCAGTATATACTTAAACTAATGAAGTAGTTAAACTAATAAAACCATATGTAGAAAAGGAGGAGATGGGGTTACATATCCTAATTTACTGCAACTGACAGAATATTAACCATGTAGGCATTAATTATAATTGAAAATAATCGCGGAAAACTTGACCATTACTTACAATTAAGCGACCCACTCAGTTATTAATGCTTTCGTATCGTATATCTACTTGTGTCAATTACCTCACAAATACAAGTATATCGCTACAGGAAAAATAAGCCAGCAAACTAATAACATTAGGTACTTATAATATCAGACAGAGGTACGAAGAGTGCTTTTCTATATATAGGTACTGATGTCTTCTACAAAGTAACCTTAAATCACACAAGACCATGTGATTCCTGCCTTTCATAAACTGTCACAAGCTCATCGGGAAAGCATTCACACATTTGTCTTCCATCAGTTGGAGCTATACTTATCCTCTCAATACCTGTTGAGTCCCATGAGTTCCGGGAACGTTTTTCCCCAACAGCAATTTCCACTGTGAATGTAGATCAAGGCAAGACATCAGAACGCTTCTCTATCAAAGAATTTTTAACATGTTGTAGTCCTGTCAGCAACTGTGATAAATTAATACGTCGAAGATTCGCCTCAGTAGGGAAAAGTTACTGGTCTTTACCCAGGTTTCAGCTACAGTAATCTAGCCTTCTTCAGAAGCATAAAATAAACTAATACGTGCCAGAATAAGGCACGGTCAAACATATAAAGTTGAAGTACCGTAGTACCATGTTAAGCTACGTTACTTAGCTGAGGAACAGCCCAGCCTCACTTCATGGACAGTGATCGATTAGCTGCGGACGTTTCAGCGCAGCGTCCGCGGCTAGCCGACCGCTTTCCATGAAGTGGTACCGGTGCTGTTCCTCAGCTAAGTAACGTAGCTTAACATGGTACCACAGTACTTCAACTTTATATGTTTCACCGTGCCTTATTCTGGCATGTATTAGTTTATTGTATGCTTCTGAAGAAGGCTAGATTACTGTAGCTGAAACATGGGGAAAGACCAGTAACTTTTCACAACTAAGGCGGATCGTGGACGTATTGCTTCTGTATCACCTGTTATATCATAACTGCAGTGTCCTCAAATTACTTCGGTGTAGGAGAGACATGGCGACTCGGAATCAATGTAAATAGCTTGTCGTGGGGGTTTATGACATTCAGTGAAATATAACATTTTATGGAGACGGTACGGAATTGGCAGTATACAGGACGGATGTTTGATCAGTTAGTAATACACTACATCTTTAATAGGCGAAGTTCTGAGTTATGGGCACTGGGACAGAACAGACTATTAAAAAGACCTGCACACTACAAACTTGACTATCTGTCTTGCATCCCATACCGCCGATGCCCCAAGGCTGCTGTCTGGCGTACGTCTCTGATGTCGGCGTGCATATACGTTCGCTGTTGGTTATTCCAGAAGAAACACAGGAGACATTGAGTTGCGCTGGTCGACAATAAAATCCACGAGCCCACAATGAATTGTTTTTTACCAGCTATGACGCCTCTATCAGATGCTTGGCAAAAATCTGCAAAATTTACACACACAACAGCAGTAAGCAGCTCAAATGGGACAACTAAAGCCCATGTAATATTATTCTTCCATTAAAAGTATGACTGAATAAGAATTGACGGCCGGAGTGACCGAGCGGTTATAGGGGCTACAGTCTGGAACTGCGCGACCACTGCGGTCGCAGGTTCGAATCCTGCCTCGGGCATGGATGTGTGTGATGTCCTTAGGTTAGTTAGGTTTAAGTAGTTCTAAGTTCTGGGGGACTGATGACCACAGCAGTTAAGTCCCATAGTGCTCCGAGCCATTTGAACCATTCTTTTTGAATAAGTATTTCATTGTTTTAATTTGTGTAGTTCCATATCAGCAGCTTTTCTATATGGAATCTGTTCTTAACAACATGAATTTAATTAGTTTCCTTTAATTTCCGTCTATGGTCACAATTTTTTTGTTTAACAGATTACTGGTTTCGGTCTTTGATGACCATCATCAGATCTGTCTCATAAAATCAAAGTCCTAATGCACTGCAGCCATAGTGGCATAGTCAACTATTAAATGCGGAATCATTTGCCTATGCCACTATGGCTGCAGTGCATTAGGACGTTGATTTTATGAGACAGATCTGATGATGGTCATCAAAGACCGAAACCGGTAATCTGTTAAACAAAAAAATTGTGACCATAGATGGAAATTAAAGGAAACTTATTACATATACGGGTGACTGTGTTATTTCGCGACGATGTCGCATCTTGATGAATTTAATTATTGGGTGTTCATCTGTACCAGTCTGATACCTATCGTTCATTATAACCACTTCAAGAAAAGGTGGTCTGCTACTTGTTTGCCGCGCGGGATTAGCCGTGCGGTCTAGGGCGCTGCAGTCGTGGACTGCGCGGTTGGTCTCGGCGGAGGTTCGAGTCCTCCCTCGGTCATGGGTGTGTGTGTGTTTGTCCTTAGGATAATGTAGGTTAAGTAGTGTGTAAGCTTATCGTCTGATGACCTTAGAATTTAAGTCCCATAAGATTTCACACACATCTGAACATTTTGCTACTTGTTTCCCAACGTGAGGCTGACAGAAGTAAAGACAGCTACGTATTTGTCAATGAGTGATATAGGTCCTTAAGTACATGAGACAAGAGCAAGCCATTAATACTTATTTTCCGTTGGGTGACGGGTCCGGTGTTGAAGTGTGTACGTGTGGAAGAAAAATGAATAAGTCTATTTTGACAGGCGTAGTCCACATAGTTGTAAAATTACTATCACGCAGAAAACTTCTGGTAGTAAACAGGTCGCAAATTATGTCGCTTGTTTGCAAGAAGACTGTTCAATGTAGAATAAAAACAAGTGTGTTTTAGTAATTCTGATTTCTTTACTCCAGTATCCTATCATTATATTCGAATCACACTACAAGCTTAGAAAATTAGAAGAAATTACAATCAAAAGTCAGGGTTTATCTCTGTTTTATTAGCTGATAATGAAGTGTTTCGCAGCCCTAAATCCGCTACGACTCAGTATTTACTTTCAGTACCAAATGCTCGACAACGAAGGCTTACTCCGAGAATTTCTTTTCTTGGCACTGGTGACGACCCGGTCTTACTGCAGCTAAGGTTATTTAATCTCTGTACTTTACTAAGTACAGCAGGAGCCGTGGGTGAAGCTTCCCTGCATATTTCAGAGTAGAGCTGTTGAAAGACAGAGACAACGTAAACTAATCTTCGTCGTGATCCCTGACTTAATTTCACTGAACTTTTCTCTTCCGCCAACCACAGTCGAGGCCTATTGTTTGTGCCTTCGTCAAAAATTGACGACATACACACACTGACAGAGACACTCACACATACGCAATTCACACACATACGACTGCACTCCCTTGCAACTGTATGATCAGAAAATACCCAACGTTCATAGTTAGCAATTTTTCGCTATGTGGAGTACGTTAGTCATAAAATAGCATAAAACAACGCAGAAAACTTCCGTGATACGCTACGCTAGGTACGTCTTACACAACTGAGGTGCGGGTGCCCCAGAGGTGGCCAGCTAACGAAGTCAACGGCCATGAATCTCATCGACACGCAGCACAGCTCGAGACTCAGAATTTTGCTATGGAGGTTTTTACTGTAATCGCAATCCAGTTGGTCAAGCCAAGTTAACCGTTGCCTGTGACACACACGTTCCACCGCCGCACCATAAGGTGCCCACTGAAGCATCCCACAGCTTAGGATGACACAGGACTGGCGGCCCTTGCCAGTCCCTACTTCAGGAGCCCCGGAATCGCCCATACCCGCCAAACGGATACTGTGCCACTTAGATCAGAAGTAAATTACGCCGTGTCGTAGAACGTCTCTCTTGCAGAATTTAACACAGGAACTGGCTGGTTACTATGTGACACTTCTACGCATGGTAAATGAACCTGCAACGAAAGGTGTTACTATTCTTTGGTTCTTCCCTATTTCCTCTCTCAGTCCTATCTGATAAGGACCCAAGACTGTCAAGGAATATTCAGTTATTTGTCGAAAGTATGTTCAGTATGGTGTCTCCTCTGTTGACGGACTGTATTCTTCCAATGAATCACAGTCTGTCATCTACCTTCCCCACGTATAATTTTATGTGATCCTTACTCTTTATACCGTTCCTTATTCTTCTCATAGGCGTTTTATAACCGATATTTAATATACTTTTTATCTTGGTTTGGTCCGTAATACTACCTTTTCCGGTGAAGTTCTGGTTCACAATGTATATCCGCTTTGAATGAAAAATTCCGCGTTGAGAGAACTGCAGGTAGATAGAGCAGAATTTCTGCATCACGTTTCGAAGCATTGAACATGTGCTGTAATACTGACGGAAAAGTGTGTAGTACCACCACTGATTTTGAATAGGCATGGTAAACTTCCAAATAATTATTTAAACGAAAATAAATTCTTTATACAACACCGTTTTAAATCAGGTTAAAATGTATATAACAATTTCCCCTAGCTCCATACATATTCCTAAAGCCATACAGATAGATCTGAAAATTAGTGACTATGAATTACCAATAGCTATGAAAATATTTGTAGGATTTATAATGAAAATAGTGAAGAGCATTCAGTACGTAACTTATGCGTGAATTGCTCACCTCGCTAATTATACCTACTGAATGCGACACACATTTTTTGTTAGAACTCTTACAAGAACCTTTTGTAGCTACCGAAAACTCACAATTACAGGTTTTCTGATCTATTTGCGTCGGATTTGGACTCTGCATACAGACAGCAGAAATTATTTTATACTTCTCAGTCCCATTTTTCAACGTGTTATATTTAATTTTTTTTTTCATTTCAATGATCATTTCCTATTTTTCAGCCTTATGTGCGTGAAATTTGTCAATGGACTGCCGTGTAATGAGATCGGCTAGCTCTATAGTGCGACCGCGAGCACTAAATGGCGAGCAAGGTTGGTGTAACCCTATGACGCTGACATGCCAGCACTGCAGACGCGATAGTATTGCCTGCATATACAGCAGCGCCATTTATAGACCGTCACAGAGTTCCATGCATACTGCATGTAATACGTTTCAATACTACCCGCATGACATCCCAGTCCTTCAAGGCAGATGAGGAGTCAAGCACTGACAACCCATTTCACCCGCACTGTTATGGTAGCTAGGATGACAAGACAGACTAGAAAGCTAATTTATATTGCATTATCAATCAGTTGTTAGCTAAATTTAGAAATTCAGGTCTGTATCTAATTGCGACGGCTTGATCAAATGAACTGGAAAAATTTGTACCGAACAGACAGATTGACAACACAGTGACCTATCAATAACCGTTTTAATAAAGCATGCATGCTCAGTTGTAGAAAGGAAATATAAGAAATAGCTTTTACTATGGATTCATATTCTGTTGTGATGTATTTCATAAAAATAGATGGTAGCAGTTAACAGTTTAGTGTCAATGTAGAGATTCGAGAAAATACTGCCCATGTGAGTACATCATTTTACCACAGATTGCAACACCGTGAATTACAGTCAGAAGCTACGTGAAACTTCCGTTTGATGTTTATTCACGGTGTCTGCCAACATAGCTCATGTGGTACTGATTTCAACATATCAGTTACGATTTTTCAACTATATATACAGTGAAAAGTAAATCCGGAGTTTTTAACATGCCATTTCAACGTTACCTCACACAAGCGATTTTCTATAAGATCTTAAAAGTTTTCACAGTTAATATTCGATTACAATGAGGCTGGTTGAATGCCTATTTAGAGTTATGAGCACTTATTGTACCCCAGTATTTTGATTTAACAACTGGCCACTAAAGGACTTACCCTATAATAGTATATCCATATATTATATGCAGTATTAAGTGCATATTAGTGAACCAGTAAGTATACAGGGTGAGCCACTAACTACTGCCTACTACAGTAATTCCGAATGTACGGTAGTAGCTGAAAAGTTTGTGGGACAAATCTTGCATGGGACAACAGGTTTTTTTTTTTGTTGCTAGGTGAGGTCGTGTCAGAGATATGAAGGTCAACTTTGTTTTCTTTTTCAAATAGTATCCTATAGTTTGCTACTTATTTTCTGATAGCGGCTATCGAGACGAATCCAATGATGTGTAACACTTAGGTATTTGAAGGTCAACGGAGGTCATAAAGGTGGCACGAACGTCCATTTACAGAAGGTGTTCGAAGTGATGACCATTAGTATCAATGCAGTGCTGCAATTTTCTTATCGTGAATTGAGTGGTATTCCTTATCACATTGGCACTTATAGAAACACATGCTCTGACAATTCTCTCTCGTATATGTTGCAATTAGTAAATATACGCCGGATATCTAACGTGCCATTGAGATGTAAACACCATTCGACGGTTTGGCAGTACAAAACCATTGGAACGGTAAGACTGATATCGTTGAATCAAACGAATGTGCATGATTTATTCCTTCAAAGAAGAAGCCGATGTGCTTCTCATTTACGGAGAATGACCACGAAATTCAATAAGAGCTAGAGACTTATACGCTGAAAGATATCCTCAACGTACTCATCCTACATGTCACACATTTTAATATGTGTATGATAAATTGAGAATAACTCGATCTCTAACACATCGGAAACATATCCGGCAAAGGAAAGTTACTAACGAGGAAACGGAAATTGGCACTTGCGGTTCGAGATCCTTGCGTTGCTTCGCGTCAAATCGCAAGGGAATCTGGCATGAGCTAGAGTAGTGTTGTTCGTATTCTGCATTGCCATAAATATCATCCTTACTATATCAGTCTCTACCAAGAATTAACTGGTACGCATTGTATGCGTCGCATTGAATTCTGCCGATAGAATCAACTTCAGATTTAGAGGGATGACACATGTATTAATTTGAATTTATTTACTGACGAGGCTGCATTCACAAACCACGTAAACGTTAATTTGCATAACATGCATTATTGGGCAACGGAAAATCCATGTTGGCTGCGACAAGCTGCACACTAAAAAACGTGATCGGTGAACGTATGGTGTGGGATTCCGGACAGAATTCAAAAATGGTTCTGAGTACTATGGGACTCAACTGCTGAGGTCATTAGTCCCCTAGAACTTAGAACTAGTTAAACCTAACTAACCTAAGGACATCACAAACACCCATGCCCGAGGCAGGATTCGAACCTGCGACCGTAGCGGTCTTGCGGTTCCAGACTGCAGCGCCTTTAACCGCACGGCCACTTCGGCCGGCCCCGGACAGAATTATTAGCTCCTATTTCACCGAAGGAAATCTTAATGATAAGAAGTACACCACATTCCTGCAAGAAACATTAGGTTTGTTATTTGGATAAATACATTTAGCAACGAGGAACGTAATGCACTTTCACCACCATGGGTGTCCGGCACATTTTTCGCTGATGGCTAGAAACCAGTTACGAAAAAAATTCTCAGATCGTGGGTTTGGAGGCGGAGGAGATGTGTCGTGGCCGGCTCGTTCGCCAGACTTGACGCCTTTGGATTTTTTCTGGTGGAGATTCGTAAAAGATATTGTTTTTAAAGACGTTCCAACTACATCTGAAGTTACGGAGAGACAATTGTGCTATCATGAACCGATGTGATAAGGAATACCACTCAATCAATGATAAGAAGATTGCAGCACTGCATTAATACCATTGGTTATCACTTCAAACACCTTCTGTAAATGGAAGTTCGTGCCAACTTTTGACCTTCTTTGATATTCAAAGACCTTACTGTTACACATCATTGGATTCGTCTCGATAGCCGCTATCAGCAAATAAGTACCAAATTATAGCATCCCATTTTAAAAAATAAAAAATTTTCTTCATATCTCTGACGCGACCCCATCTAGCAACAAAAAACCAACGTCATATTAAGGCCCTCTTTGTCCCATGCAACTTTTGCCGCACAAACTCTTCAGCTCCGATAGTACTTTCGGCGTTACTCTTGGTGGCAACAATTAGTGACTCACCCTGGTTGTACCGTATTCATGGAATTATATAGAGTGTTACAAAAAGGTACGGCCAAACTTTCAGGAAACGTTCCTCACACACAAATAAAGAAAAGAAGTTATGTGGACATGTGTCCGGAAACGCTTAATTTTCATGTTAGAGATAATTTTAGTTTCGTCAGTATGTACTGTACTTCCTCGATTCACCGCCAGTTGGCCCAATTGAAGGAAGGTAATGGTGACTTCGGTGCTTGTGTTGACATGCGGCTCATTGCTCTACAGTACTAGCATCAAGCACGTCAGTACGTAGCATCAACGGGTCAGTGTTCATCACGAACGTGGTTTTGCAGTCAGTGCAATGTTTACAGATGCGGAGTTGACAGATGCCCATTTGATGTATGGATTAGCACGGGGCAATAGCCGTGGCGCGGTACATTTGTATCGAGACAGATTTCCAGAACGAAGGTGTCTCGACAGGAAGACGTTCGAAGCAATTGATCGGCGTCTTAGGGAGCATGGAACATTCCAGCCTATGACTCGCGACTGGGGAAGACCTAGAACGACGAGGACACCTGCTATGGACGAGGAAATTCTTCGTGCAGTTGACGACAACCCTAATGTCAGCTTCAGAGAAGTTACTGCTGCACAAGGTAACGTTGACCACGTCACTGTATGGAGAGTGCTACGGGAGAACCAGTTGTTTCCGTACCATGCACAGCGTGTGCAAACACTATCAGCAGCTGATTCGCCTCCGCGGGTACACTTCTGCGAATGGTTCATCCAACAATTTGTCAATCCTCATTTCAGTGCAAATGTTCTCTTTACGGATGAGGCTTCATTCCAACGTGATCAAATTGTAAATTTTCACAATCAACATGTGTGGGCTGACGAGAATCCGCACACAATTGTGCAATCACGTCACCAACACAGATTTTCCGTGAACGTTTGGGCAGGCATTATTGGTGATGTTTTGATTGGGCCCTATGTTCTTCCACCTATGCTCAATGGAGCACCTTATCATGATTTCATACGGGATACTCTACCTGTGCTGCTAGAACAAGTGCCTTTACGAGTACGACACAGCATGTGGTTCATGCACGATGGAGCTCCAGCACATATCAGTCGAAGTGTTCGTATGCTTCTCAACAACAGATTCGGTGACCGATGGATTGGTAGAGGCGGACCAATTCCATGGCCTCCACGCTCTCCTGACCTCAACCCTCTTGACTTTCAATTATGGGGGCATATGAAAGCTCTTGTCTACGCAACCTCGATACCAAATGTAGAGACTCTTGGTGCTCGTATTGTGAACGGCTGTGATACAACACGCCATTCTGCAGGGCTGCATCAGCGCATCAGGGATTCCATGCGACGAAGGGTGGATGCATGTATCCTCGCTAACGGAGAATATTTTGAACATTTCCTGTTTGAAGTCACGCTGGTACGTTCTGTTGCTGTGTGTTTCCATTCCATAATTAATGTGATTTGAAGAGAAGCAATAAAATGAGCTCTAACATGGAAAGTAAGCGTTTCCGGACACATGTCCACATAACACATTTTCTTACTTTGTGTGTGAGAAATGTTTCCTGAAAGTTTGGCCGTACCTTTTTGTAACACCCTGTATACAATGCCTTTC
Source organism: Schistocerca serialis cubense (assembly GCF_023864345.2). Lineage (NCBI taxonomy): Eukaryota > Metazoa > Arthropoda > Insecta > Orthoptera > Acrididae > Schistocerca > Schistocerca serialis. The sequence continues at coordinate 521,828,618 of NC_064641.1, forward strand.
CTCTATGACACCATTCCCTTCTTTGGAAACAGACCTATTAGAGAGCTTCTAAGAAAAACCCAACTCACCGGTCAGTCACAGAGCATTCAAGAAAACAGACTATACGTAGATCTCCAAATCACAGACCAGTTTTTTAACCATCAAGCCAATTTGTTTTCAATTTCTTCGTAAGCCATGTCCCTTGCCCGATCAGAGAACTTCTAAGCCAACGTGTATATTTAAATCTCCCAATCAAAATTCAGTATTTTACCATTTCTCCATCTTAAGCCACATCTCTTGGCCAATCATGGAGTGTCTAATCCAAAAACCACCCACCTTTTGCTCTCCGCCAGTCACAACCAATGTCTTACCAGCCATTAAAATGAACCAATCAATCACATTTCAGTACTGTACCTGCTGTTAAAACCTCCCACTAGTCAATGAACGGTGTTCAATTATTGTACCAAACTTTGTGTAAGACAGAATGGATCTTGAAATTAAGCATCATGGTCTTATTTTCAAGTCTAAATTGTTCAAGACCAGCACAAAACATGCTAATAATAACACTGTCAACAGCATTCGGTGTACCTCAATCAACTCACATCTCTGTATAGGAGGATACATTGAAGTAGTATGCAAGTGCACCACTATGAGTCATACATTCTTCGCGGTTCACCACCTCTTTGTGGATAATACTAAAGAAGCCCACAGAGTAAAATGCCTTCACGTCTACTAAATCATTGGAAGTGTCTCTCTCCAGGTGTATTCTCAAGACGCTACATACTGAGCTTCACACCAGATCTCAGAAGACTTGCAGTGAAACCGTTATAACGCACGTAGCACGATGCTACTAATATTGTACAGATAATTCAGTATTTTATTTTGTGACAACCAGTTAGGATGAGACAACAAACAAATCTAAGCTAGGTATAAAATATTTTACTTGGTAAATAATCTGAAAGTTATCGTGTGATGAGCTGGGAGTGAGAGATAGCATGGCAAGAAAATATTCATTCCAAGAAGCACAGTTACTTTTTCAAGCCAATAACGAACCAAAAGACTGCGTCAACTGCCGAGAGGCTTCCAACAAAGCAACAAAATAAATTCGGTGGCAAGCAGACAACTGTTTCTGTACTACCAGGGGCCGTCCTCCATCACCAGACAGACGGTGGCGCAGTGGTTGGCACACTGGCCTCGCATTCGGGAGGACGACAGTTTAAAGCCGCGTCTGGCATCCGGATTTAGGTTTTCCGTGATTCCCCTAAATCGCTTCAGGCCGATTTCCTTCTCTATTCTTTAATAAACATAACTTTTGTTCCGTCCATAATGACTGTTGTCGACGGAACCTCAAACACTAATCTTCTTCTCCCCCTCCCTCCTTTATCACCAGGAATGCTATAACATACAAAAACGAACTTATGAAAACCAGCAATAACAAGCTTACAACATGGAATACCCAGAAGCAGATGATGTCACAATGTTTAAGCGACAAAGCAGCACATTTATGAGTGTATACTCATTAAATTTTGAAATAGGAACAGGGTTATTACACTTCAACTATAGAGAATAGAAAATCAATAAATAATTGAAGCTATGAACCTTAGGAGGCGCTGTTAGTAAAAATAAAATGTAATTAACCATTGCAATACCCCCCCCCCCTCCCCCCGCCCAAGAACAATGGACCTTGCCGTTGGTGGGGCGGCTTGCGTGCCTCAGCGATACAGATAGCCGTACCGTAGGTGCAACCAGAACGGAGGGATATCTGTTGAGAGGCCAGACAAACGTGTGGTTCCTGAAGATGGGCAGCAGCCTTTTCAGTAGTTGCAAGCGGCAACAGTCTGGATGACTGACTGATCTGGCCTCTTAACACTAACCAAAACAGCCTTGCTGTGCTGGTACTGCGAATGGCTGAAACCAAGGGGAAACTACGGCCGTAATTTTTCCCGAGGGCATGCAGCTTTACTGTATGATTAAATGATGATGGCGTCCACTTGGGTAAAATATTCCGGTGGTAAAATAGTCCCCCATTCGGATCTCCGGGCGAAGACTACTCAAGAGGACGTCGTTATCAGGAGGAAAAAAACTGGCGTTCTACGGATCGGAGCGTGGAATGTCGGATCCCTTAATCGGGCAGGTAGGTTAGAAAATTTAAAAAGGGAAATGAATAGGTTAAAGTTAGATATCGTGTGAATTAGTGAAGTTCGGTGGCAGGAGGAACATGACTTCTGGTTAGGTGAATACGGGGTTATAAATACAAAATCAAGTAGGGGTAATGCAGGAGTCGGTTTAATAATGAATATAAAAATTCGAGTGCGTCTAAGCTACTACAAACAGCATAGTGAACGCGTTATTGTAGCCAAGATAGACACGAAGCCCACGCCCTTACAGTAGTACAAGTTTATATACCAACTAGCTCTGCACATGACGAAGAAATTGAAGAAATGTATAATGAAATAAAAGAAATTATTCAGATAGTGAAGGGAGATGAAAATTTAATGGTCATTGGTGACTGGAATTCGGTAGTAGGAAAAGGGAGAGAAGGAAACGTAGTAGGTGAATATGGATTGGGACTAAGAAATGAAAGAGGAAGCCGCCTGATAGAATTTTTCACAGAGCACAACATAATCATAGCTAACACTTGGTTCAAGAATCATAAAAGAAGGTTGTATACATGGAAGAAGCCTGGAGATACTGACAGGTTTCAGATAGATTACATAATGGGAAGACAGAGATTTAGGAACCACGTTTTAAATAGTAAGACATTTCCAGGGGCGGATGTGCACTCTGATCACAATCTATTGGTTATGAACTGTAGATTAAAACTGAATAAACAGCAAAAAGGTGGGAATTTAAGGAGATGGGACCTGGATAAACTGAAAGAACCAGATTTTGCTCAGAGTTTCAGGAAGAGCATAAGGGAACAATTGACAGGAATGGGGGAAAGAAATACAGTAGAAGAAGAATGGGTAGCTTTGAGAGATGAAGTAGTGAAGGCAGCAGAGGGCCTAGTAGGTAAAAAGCAGAGGACCTAGTAGGTAAAAAGACAAGGGCTGTTAGAAATCCTTGGGTGGCAGAAGAAATACTGAATTTAATTGATGAAAGGAGAAAATATAAAAATGCAGTGAATGAAGCAGGCAAAAAGGAATACAAATGTCTCAAAAATGAGATCGACAGGAAGTGCGAAATGGCTAAGCAGGGATGGCTAGAGGACAAATGTAATAATGTAGAGGATTATCTCACCAGGGGTAAGATAGATACTGCCTACAGGAAAATTAAAGAGACCTTTGGAGAAAAGAGAACCACTTGTATGAATATCAAGAGCTCAGGTGGAAACCCAGTACTAAGCAGAGAAGGGAAAGCAGAAAGGTGGAGGGAGCATATAGAGGGCCTATACAAGGGCAATGTTCTTAAGGACAATATTATGGAAATGGAAGAGGATGTAGATGAAGATGAAATGGGAGATACGATACTGCGTGAAGAGTTTGATAGAGCACTGAAAGACCTGAGTCGAAACAAGCCCCCGGGAGTACACACAATTCCATTAGAACTACTGACGGCCTTGGGAGAGCCAGTCCTGACAAAACTCTACCATCCGGTGAGAAAGATGTGTGAGACAGGCTAAATACCCTCAGACTTCAAGAAGAATATAATAATTCCGAACCCAAAGAAAGCAGGTGCTGACAGATGTGAAAATTACCGAACAATCAATTTAATAAGTCAGGGATGTAAAATACTAACTCGTATTCTCTACACACGAATGGAAAAACTGGTAGAAGCTGATCTCGGGGAAGATCAGTTTGGATTCCGTAGAAATATTGGAACACGTGAGGCAATACTGACCCTTCCACTTATCTCAGAAGCTAGATTAAGAAAAGGCAAACCTACGTTTCTAGCATTTGTAGATTTAGAGAAAGCTTTTGACAATGTTGACTGGAATACTCTCTTTGAAATTCTGAAGGTTGCAAGGGTAAATTACAGAAAGCAAGAGGCTATTTACAATTTGTACAGAAACCAGATGGCAGTTATAAGAGTCGAGGAGTATGAAAATGAAGCAGTGGTTGGGAAGGGAGTGAGACAGTGTTGTAGCCTCTCCCCGATGTTATACAATCTGTATAATGAGCAAGCAGTGTGGGAAACAAAAGAAACATTTGGAGTAGGTATTAAAATCCATGGAGAAGAAAACGAAACTTTGAGGTTCGCCGATGACATTGTAATTGTGTCAGAGACAGCAAAGGACTTGGAAGAGCAGTTGAACGGAATGGACAGTGTCATGAAAGGAGGGTATAAGATGAACATCAACAAAAGGAAAACAAGGATAATGGAATGTAGTCGAATTAAGCCGGATGATGCTGAGGGAATTAGATTAGGAAATGAGACACTTAAAGTAGTAAAGGAGTTTTGCTATTTGGGGAGCAAAATAACTGATGATGGTCGAAGTAGAGAGGATATCAAATCTAGACTGGCAAGGTAAGCGTTTCTGAAGAAGAGAAACTTGTTCATATCGAGTATTGATTTAAGTGTCAGGAAGTCGTTTCTGAAAGTACTTGTGTGGAGCATAGGCATGTATGGAAGTGAAACATGGACAATAACTTGTTTGGACAAGAAGTGAATAGAAGCTTTAGAAATGTGGCGCTACAGAAGAATGCTGAAGATTAGATGGGTAGATCATATAACTAATGAGGAGGTATTGGGTAGCATTGGGGAGAAGTTTGTGCCACAACTTAACTAGAAGAAGGGATAGGTTTGTAGGACATGTTCTGAGGCATCAAGGGATCACCAGTTTAGTATTGGAGGGTAGCGCGGAGGGCAAAAATCGTAGAGGGAGAGCAAGAGATGATTCAGAAGGATGTAGGTTGCGGTAGGTACTGGGAGATGGAGAAGCTTGCACAGGATAGAGTAGCAAGGAGAGCTGCATCAAACCAGTCTCAGGAGTGAAGACCACAACAACAACAAACCTTTACAAAAAAGCAGAAATTGATAAAATTAATAATACTGTCAACTTTGCATAAAACACAGAGGTAATAATAATATACACTGAAGCCCCAAAGAAACTGGTATAGGCAAGAGTATTCAAATACAGAGATAGGTGAACAGGCAAATACGGCGCTGGGGTCGGCAACGCCTATGTAAGAGAACAATCGTCTGGTGCAGATTTTAGATTGGTTACTGCTGCTACAATGGCAGATTATCAAGATTTTAATAGGTTTTAATGTGGTATTATGGGCGGCCCACAAGCGATGGGTCACAGCACCTCCGAGATATCGACGAAGTGGAGATTTCCCCCTAAGATCATTTCACGAATGTACCGTGAATATTAGGAATCTGGTGAAACATCAAATCTCCGACGTCGCTGCGGCCGGGAAAAGATTCTGCAAAAACGGGAAAAACGAAAAATGTAGAAAATCGTTCAACGTGAAAGAAGTGCCACACTTTCGCAAATTGCTGTAGATTTCAACGTTGCTCCATCAACAAGTATCATCGTGCGAACCATTCAACGAAATATCATCGATATGGCCTTTAGGAGCCGAAGACCCACTCGTAAACCCTTGGTGACTTGACGACACAAGGCTTTACGCGTGGCCTGGGGCCGTCAACACCGATGTTGGACTGCTGACAACTGGAAACGTGTTGCCTGCTCGGACGAGACCCGTTTCAAATTGTGTCGAGCGGATGGACGTGTGCGGGTATGGAGACAATCTCATGAATCCATGGACCCTGTATGTCAGTAGGGGACTGTTCGGGGAGGTGGATTCTCTGTAATGGTGTGGGACGTATGCTTTTGGAGTGATACGACACTTATAGATGACACGTACATTAGCGCCCTTTCTGATCACCTGCATTCATTCATGTCCGGCCGGCCGGAGTGGTCGTGCGGTTCTAGGCGCTTCAGTCTTGAGCCGCGTGACTGCTACGGTCGTAGGTTCGAATCCTGCCCCGGGCATGGATGTGTGTGATGTCCTTGGGTTAGTTAGGTTTAAGTAGTTCTATGTTCTAGGGGACTAATGACCACATATGTTAAGTTCTATCGTGCTCAGAGCCATTTGAACCATTCATGTTCATTATGCATGACGATGGTCTTGGGCAGTTCCAGTAGGACAATGCGACACCCCACGGGCCTATAATTGTTACAGAGGGGCTCCAGGAACACGCTTCTGAGTTTAAACTCTTCCGATGGCCACCAAACACCCAGACATGAACGTTATTCAACATATCCGGGATGTCTTGGAACGTGCAGTTCAGAAGGGATCTCCTGCCCCTCGTAGTGCTACAGATTTATGGACAGCCCAGCATGATTCAAAGTGTCAGTTCCCTCCAGTATTACTTCAGACATCAGTCGAGTTCATGCCACGTCGTTATTGCGGCAATTTTACGTGCTCGCGGGGGCCCTGCACGATATTAGGCAGGTGTACCAGTTTCTTTGACTCTTCAGTGTAGTTAATAATGGGATTTACCTTCAAAACCGAGACTAGTACCTCACATACTGCATCAGTGTCAAGAAAGTAATAATTCAAGGTCGTACTCCCCAGTCATTACAGAACCTGTTGAAGCGGGGCAACCAGAAAAACGTAGGCGAGGTGGTTAGACAATGTGAGCCACATCAAAAAACGAGTTGCTGTTTGGAAGATACTAAAAGGCGAACTATCAAAATGTTCTCACCAGTTTAATTGTTCCCGGTGATCGCTGTCGGTAACTCCCTAGACCGCACAGTAAGATCTGCCGCGCTTGGCATGTGCCCCTCAGCTGCAGCAGGGTAGCTCCAAAACACGCGGGGGAGTCAGTGTGGGCGGTGAATCCTATAAAAGCAGGCAGAAACATAGGTCACTCTTTCTGGCGGTATACCAGCTTCTACATTAATGCCAAAGATACAGATCAAGGGCCGGCCGCAGTGGCCGAGCGGTTCCTGGGTCTTCAGTCTGGCACCGCTCGACCGCTACGGTCGCAGGTTCGAATCCTGCCTCGCGCATGGGTGTGTGTGCTGTCCTTAGGTTAGTTAGGTTTAAGTAGTCCTAAGTTCTAGGGAACTGATGACCTCAGCTGTTGAGTCAAATAGTGGTCAGAGCCATTTTGAATAGATCACTGGATAAATCCCTAGCTATAGGAGCCAGCGCAGCACAATTTCCCCATTAACCAAAAACATGAGGGTTTGGATTGAGGGGAGTGTGGAAGGGAAGTTTACAATAATTATGTGGATTGTATAGTTTTAACCTGTCTTAGATGAATCGGACAATTTCCACTGGTAAACAAATTTTTAATCAAGAGGCAAAATGAGGTCACAACTGTAACGACTTTGCATGGCAAAAGAGTAATAACTGATTAGACCCACCAGATCTTGGACTAGAAAAATTTTACTAAAGATAGTATCGCCCATGTTAAGCTTGATCGTTTGCCTACCCTGGTCATCAGCATCTGTCTTGCGTGCAAGGTCAATACATTTTTAGCATGTTTCCACTTACTCTGGATAATCTCAGAGCTATGCTCAGAGTTAGATTGTCCCAGAAGTAGATTATTAGTAGTCGACGGGTTGGTTAGAGGAGGGGTAAGGGGGTAAGCAAATGTCGGACTAGTCAGAGTTGCCTCGTGTATCTCATGAGTGGCAGAATCAAGGACTAAATTCTACCGAACTGTTTTCTCACTTCGCCTAAGTGTGAGAAAGATAAATGTTGATGATGGATTTAAAATTATCATTAATCCATTCGTCAAAGGATTGATGCAATTAATAAGGCTTGGTGATTTGAGATATTGCTTTCACAAATCGTAACTCTCTGTATACAACATCGGGGAAATTATCACTAAATCAGACTCTAGGTAGGCCAAAAATAAAAAAAGAACGGTAGCCATATTCTAGATGGTTATCATAGTCACCATAGCTTTACTAGATATAAGCCACACAAAACGGGAGAAAGCATCATCAAACACAAGTACATACTGCATCTGTTCCCGTTTTCGGTACAAGAGAGGGGACCTAAATAATCTATTAAGATATTCTCCACAGATTTGTCTTCGTGTGTGGAATGAAGACGGCATGTTATTATAATTGGGTTTAGGAACCTTACAGTCGTCACACTCACTAACAAGCCCTATGACATAGAGATGAGGCGCTATTTAATTTTCATTGTGGTTGTATACATTCCCAAATATCCTCCAATAAAAGACCCATGAAAATACCGAAAAACAACAGGCGCAAACTCCTTGAGGTAACAAATCTTTAACTCCTTATCATAAAAAGGTGAGGGGAGAAAGAGTAGCCCTGTTTTTTTTTTTTTTTTTGGTCATCAGTCTACTGACTGGTTTGATGCGGCCCGCCACGAATTCCTTTCCTGTGCTAACCTCTTCATCTCAGAGTAGCACTTGCAACCTACGTCCTCAATTATTTGCTTGACGTGATCCAATCTCTGTCTTCCTCTACAGTTTTTGCCCTCTACAGCTCCCTCTAGTACCATGGAAGTCATTCCTTCATGTCTTAGCAGATGTCCTATCATCCTATCCCTTCTCCTTATCAGTGTTTTCCACATATTCCTTTCCTCTCCGATTATGCGTAGAACCTTCTCGTTCCTTACCTTATCAGTCCACCTAATTTTCAACATTCGTCTATAGCACCACATCTCAAATGCTTCGATTCTCTTCTGTTCCGGTTTTCCCACAGTCCATGTTTCACTACCATACAATGCTGTACTCCAGACGTACATCCTCAGAAATTTCTTCCTCAAATTAAGGCCGGTATTTGACATTAGTAGACTTCTGGCCAGAAATGCCTATTTTGCCATAGCGAGTCTGCTTTTGATGTCCTCCTTGCTCCGTCCATCATTGGTTATTTTATTGCCTAGGTAGCAGAATTCCTTAACTTCATTGACTTCGTGACCATCAATCCCGATAAGTTTCTCGCTGTTCTCATTTCTACTACTTCTCATTACCTTCGTCTTTCCCCGATTTACTCTCAAATCATACTGTGTACTCATTAGACTGTTCATTCCGTTCAGCAGATCATTTAATTCTTCTTCACTTTCACTCAGGATAGCAATGTCATCAGCGAATCGTATCATTGATATCCTTTCACCTTGTATTTTAATTCCACTCCTGAACCTTTCTTTTATTTCCATCATTGCTTCCTCGATGTACAGATTGAAGAGTAGGGGCGAAAGGCTACAGCTTTGTCTTACACCCTTCTTAATACGAGCACTTCGTTCTTGATCGTCCACTCTTATTATTCCCTCCTGGTTGTTGTACATATTGTATATGACCCGTCTCTCCCTACAGCTTACCCCTAATTTTTTCAGAATCTCGAACAGCTTGCACCATTTTATATTGTCGAACGCTTTTTCCAGATCGATAAATCATATGAAAGTGTCTTGATTTTTCTTTAGCCTTGCTTCCATTATTAGCCGTAACGTCAGAATTGCCTCTCTCGTCCCTTTACTTTCCCTAAAGCCAAACTGATCGTCACCAAGCGCATTCTCAATTTTCTTTTCCATTCTTCTGTATATTATTCTTGTAAGCAGCTTCGATGCATGAGCTGTTAAGCTGATTGTGCGATAATTCTCGCACTTGTCAGCTCTTGCCGTCTTCGGAATTGTGTGGATGATGCTTTTCCGAAAGTCAGATGGTATATCGCCAGACGCATATATTCTACACACCAACGTGAACAGTCGTTTTGTTGCCACTTCCCCCAATGGTTTTAGCAATTCTGATGGAATGTTATCTATCCCTTCTGCCTTATTTGACCGTAAATCCTCCAAAGCTCTTTTAAATTCCGATTCTAATTCTGGATCCCCTATCTCTTCTAAATCGACTCCTGTTTCTTCTTCTATCACATCAGACAAATCTTCCCCCTTGTAGAGGCTCTCAATGTATTCTTTCCACCCATCTGCACTCTCCTCTGCATTTAACAGTGGAATTCCCGCTGCACTCTTAATGTTACCACCGTTGCTTTTAATGTCACCAAAGGTTGTTTTGACTTTCCTGTATGCTGAGTCTGTCCTTCCGACAGTCATATCTTTTTCGATGTCTTCACATTTTTCCTGCAGCCATTTCGTCTTAGCTTCCCTGCCCTTCCTATTTATTTCATTCCTCAGCGACTTGTATTTCTGTATTCCGGATTTTCCCGGAACATGTTTCTACTTCCTCCTTTCATCAATCAATTGAAGTATTTCTTCTGTTACCCATGGTTTCTTCGCAGCTACTTTCTTTGTACCTATGTTTTCCTTCCCAACTTCTGTGATGGCCCTTTTTAGAGATGTCCATTCCTCTTCAACTGTACTGGCTACTGCGCTATTGCTTATTGCTGTATCTATAGCGTTAGAAAACTTCAAATGTATCTCGCCATTCCTTAGTATTTCCGTATCCCACTTCTTTGCGTATTGATTCTTCCTGACTAACGTCTTGAACTTCAGCCTACTCTTCATCACTACTATGTTGTGATCTGTGTCTATATGTGCTCCTGGGTACGCTTTACAATCCAGTATCTGATTTCGGAATCTCTGTCTGACCATGATGTAATCTAATTGAAATCTTCCCGTATCTCCCGGCCTTTTCCAAGTATACCTCCTCCTCTTGTGATTCTTGAACAGGGTATTCGCTATTACTAGCTGAAACTTGTTACAGAACTCAATTAGTTTATTTCATTTCTTGTCCCAAGCCCATATTCTCCTGTAACCTTTTCTTCTACTCCTTCCCCTACAACTGCATCCCAGCCGCCCATGACTATTAGATTTTCGTCCTCCTTTACATACTGTATTACCCTGTCAATATCCTCATACGGTTGCTCTATCTGTTCAGCTTGTGACGTCGGCATGTATACCTGAACTATCGTTGTCGGTGTTGGTCTGCTGTCGATTCTGATTAGAACAACCCGGTCACTGAACTGTTCACAGTAACACACCCTCCGCCCTACCTTCCTATTCATAACGAATCCTACACCTGTTATACCATTTTCTGCTGCTGTTGATATCAGGCGATACTCATCTGACCAGAAATCCTTGTCTTCCTTCCACTTCACTTCACTGACCCCTACTATATCTAGATTGGGCCTTTGCATTTCCCTTTTCAGATTTTCTAGTTTCCCTACCACGTTCAAGCTTCTGACATTCCACGCCCCGACTCGTAGAACGTTATCCTTTCGTTGATTATTCAATCTTTTTCTCATGGTAACCTCCCCCTTGGCAGTCCCCTCCTGGAGATTCGAATGGGGAACTATTCCGGAATCTTTTGCCAATGGAGAGATCATCATTACACTTCTTCAATTACAGGCCACATGTCCTGTGGATACACGTTACGTGTCTTTAATGCAGTGGTTTCCATTGCCTTCTGCATCCTCATGTCGTTGATCATTGCTGATTCTTTATGGGCCGGTTTCCCACCCCTAGGACAAGAGATTGCCCTGAACCTCTATCCGCTCCTCTGCCCTCTTTGACAAGACCGTTGGCAGAATGAGGCTGACTTCTTATGCCGGAAGTCTTCGGCCGCCAATGTTTATTATTTATCAAATTTTACGCAGTGGCGGGGATCGAACCCGGGACCGAAGACGTTTTGATTATGAATCAAAGACGCTACCCCTAGACCACGGGTCTATATCTGGAGCCCTGTACTGAGGTGCTCCGCCACGAGATAGGTCTGTATGAAAACATGTATATCGGGGTCCTGATCCGCCTCCCTTTATATTACCGAAAACCGGAAGTACACCAGTCAGTACTGTCGAAACTGAGACCCTACACCTCGTACCTTGAAGCACCTCCACATCATTGTGATCGACCTCAGAAATGCGGCTTAAGCTGTCTGCAATCTGATTCTCCGATTCTCTTGTAAGTTTTACTGAAAAGCGGAAGACGGAATTGCACACCACCCCATGAGCGTTCATTTCAGTTTTACATGGTCTGCCAATCACCCAGTGTAGCGTCCCCTGGAAATATTTAGTGCAAAATATAATGGAACTGTGACAAGGTGACGTAAAAAGCAGAGGCACGGGACATAGAAATTTTATCCGTTTGCAAATAGATATACAAGACGCATCTCTGGTGCGACCAAAACAGAGAGGTTTCTTTTGTAATCTAGAGGCGATGGTCTTCTTTGTGATTGTTCTTCTTTGTTTCTTATCTCTGTGCGGAATGTAGTTTCTGAATACTCTTAGTTTATTCGGTTGATGAAAGGTCTGTACTGCTCGAAATTACGCATTTGTTATCTTTCAAGTATAACTTTTGTTTCTTAAAGTGATATGTGATTTTGTATGTGTAAAAAATGGTTCAAATGGCTCTGAGCACTATGGGACTTAATATCGCAGGTCATCAGTCCTCTAGAACTTAGAACAACTTAAACTTAACTAACCTAAGGACATCATACACATCCATGCCTGGCGCAGGATTCGAACCTGCGACCGTAGCGGTCACGCGGTTCCACTCTGAAGCGCCTAGAATCGCTCGGCCACTGCGGCCGGCTGTATCTGTAAAGATTAACATTCTATCTCAGAGTATTTGCAGAATTAATTCCTAGTGGGTGTTTTCATTGTTTCCAACTGTTGCTGCCTGGATTAATAATTTGTTAAAATACGGCCGCAGTAACCAACTTACTCAGAGTAATACTACTTCGCTACTCACAACTAGCTATTACACAAATTCCGCTATTACGACTTTCCAGAAGATCAGAAAATTTTAGGGGTATCAGACTGCAGACTGCCGAGTATGTTCCAGCTTTGACGGAGTTTATGCTTTTATTTTCTGTCAAAAATATCTGGAGTGAAAAATTGCTGTTACGTGAAGATGAAAACGTCTCACTTAGCTCACTACTAGCCATTCTTTTGGAAATCCTTCTCACTGTGGGACACACAAGAATTTATATAACAGTGTTGTAATTCTATCTCTCTTACAACTACGTGGGAATAAACCTCCGGGACTTCGTGTACGAAAGTCCTCAACTGCCAATAATGTTAAACTATAAGACGAATATCGTTTCATATTATTACACTAGTAAAATCCTCTTTAGAATTACACCAGCTTAAGGCCAGTTTGTCAGTTAAAAAAAAAAAACTTTTTTGATATTCAAGATAAAATTGGAATTTTTTAAGGCGAAAAGTACCACTAGCGCTTCTACATCGTAGACAGACTACGTTAGCTTGGTGGCAGACGAAGGTCCTAGTAGTATGCCCGACTGTCCTGCTCCTGAGGGAGAAAAGTAGCAGGCTTCTGTCGGGAGGGCCATGCAGAATCTGGAATCGCCAAAACGAGAGAAAGACTTAAGGTCAAGCACCAAACGCTCCCCACTATGACCTCTCTCTTATGCAGCTGTTTCAAGGACGCCAGTGTCTATGCGAAATTAGGTATACATTTCCTAAAGAACTGTCTCATGTCGATGAATCAAGCTACACCTTACTTATTTTTAGACGGAAGACAATTCTGTACATTTTTGATACGGTCCTGATTAATCTTCATGCTGGTGGCAGAGACTAAATATCCTAAAATGCAAATTCTCCGGTGGGTTATATCATTTTCACATGTTTTCATTGCCGAGCCTGCTTCACACTAACCAACTAAAACTTACCTAACATGTTACACATGCTCCTTACTATGTGGCACTACAACATTCAGAGAGCTATAAAAAAACTTAAGGTCTCTCAAAACGTATAAACATAAAAGAACCATCAGGGCACCTGATGGTTGACTTGCCTACGGTCTAACACAAGTAAATATCTTCCAACAGTGAACGTCATGAAACAATGTCGTTATTCTGGCAACGGAACTAACTCCCAAAACATGAATTGATTATGAGCACTATAATCTATGACTCACCAGAACCTGCACCACTCTCTCGTTCACCGGAAAGGTGGGTGATACGTAGGGCGCGAAGTGGGTGACTTAATAACAAATACAGCGAGTACCTTTTGAGTAGCCGATGCAACTGTTTCATCTCCGAAGGGAAAAACCGATATGCTGATCGGTGAAGTGATACATTATCCGTCAACTGTGTCTGATACCTAATCTTATCTGCAACCCCCAATCTGTCTGTCACTGCATCAAGAATCTACTTTAGCAACTTGAAAAGTTATTGGGCCTCCCCTTGCTTCAGATAAGGGACGTAATGTTCAACAGAATTAATGGGAGCATTATTGAAGCGTTGGGTGCAATTATTACCACATAAGCTACAAATATTACCATCCTAAAATCTATCATAGTACTGCTTATCATGATGGACATGATAGTACTGCCTATCATTATAATCAAGAATAAAATTAGTCCTCTTGACGAAGTCACAATGTAGCAACACGTTAGTGGATAAACCACTGGCAGTAACAAAATTTTCTGGCAATGTGAACTCTGGAATTTTCACGCTACTGAGCACAAAGCCTACCAACGGCAATTGCTGTCCGTTGACCATACGACACTGCTGATTAATTGGCTCCAATAAAGACAATTTACATATATCACGGTACATCAGGTATTAAACATAGCACAGGACTAAAACGCTGCTACCTGAATCAAACGAGGCATGCGCACATTCATGGTTAATAGCTGTGCACGCAAACTGGAGAAATTGTTTCGCAAAAACTGTTTCGCTTCTGCTCTCACCTGATTACCTCCGTTCAGCAGCAATGACAGTGGTAATTAGGCGTCAACGGTTTCCAAATCTCTCACGTTAAACTGAAAAATCTAGAACAAAATGCACATGTTTCCCACAAAAACTACAATTTCTCTTGTTTGTGAATCTACCATTCTTCGTCGAAGACGCGTCAGCTTTTTCCATGGCATCACGATTTTTTTATCACTATATTGAGTGCTCTGTATACGTGTAGTAACTCCATCGAGGTCAGCAAGAGCACTGTGTTTATTGGAAAGATCTTCATGTTGCATGCTGACAAAATAATCTTCAGAGCTTCAACTTCAGGAGCCTTTACGCTGAGGATCTTCTGACTGTACAGAATGAACGTGTCACGACAAGCCTGCGCTCGAAAGAAATAGTGACTGACAATTCATATCTGACTTGAATCGACAAATGTTCTTAGACGCGTTGGTAACCTTATCCTCCAAATACTTCAACGTCAGTCCATTATGCAAACCGTGGCAATTACTTTGATCAAGTAACTCTAAGTTTCCTCAAGTAACTCTAGGGTAAAGTACATAACATTTCAAGAATAACGCAAGGGGATCTCTTAAGTAGCTCTTCGAGGCCTTCTAATTGAAAGGCGATCGACAAGAGCTTGACAATTTCTGGATGATTCTCAACAGTTAATCTAGCAATATTCTACATGAATGGCAGAGGGGGTTTAAGTAATCCTTTAAATTGATGTGACATCTCGATACCACCATTTCCTTATAACCTGTCATATGGTCTTTGATTGAAACTTCACTTGCCGAAGAGGATTACTCCATACTACCAAATGATATAACTTGTCATTCTAATACACTGTGGCTTGCATACGACTGTTTAACTTCATTCTGTACTTCATCGATTAATAGGCTGTTTTCCTTACCCGCAATTACGAACATTAAGTTCTGGACTAGGTTACACAAGTGATTAATTTGAACCTAACTCGGTCAATTTGACACTGGAAAGGATTACTATATTTCAGGAAGTCAGTATTTTCCGGCACGCTGGTGAGTGTGGCAGAACTAACAGACAGGTCAGCACTTACTTTGTCAACCTTGGCATTCATACCGGGGAACCTTCTCTTTTATGTGGGAAAGCCCCAGTGTGCCTCTCAGTTCTGTACCGTAAGTACAACACGGTACACTCTTCATATAAGAAACATAACAACAAAGAAATCTCAGTTCCATAACTACAAGAAACTAATTTATTAAGAATTATGGGTACGTCATTATGGATAAGGTATGTATAAATGCATCTAAAAGTGTGCTTTATAGCGGGTAGCTACGCTACTCACTATATGATCGACAGTATGTGGATACCCCTGTGTAATGTTTAACTGATGGTACACATGAAATCGGTAGAAGGAATCACTTGCGAATTCCAAAAAGCTGCCAGCAGTCTAGCCTGAATAATTATTGCGTGTAGGGAGTTAAAAAGAATGGGGTACAGTCGTCGAGTAGCTCTTCATTAGCCACATAATTCTGTACTCAGCGCTAAGCGACGCTTAATATGGTGTAAAGATCAACGCCACTAAACAGTAAATGATTTGAAACGAGTGTTGGCTGCCACATGGAAGACCTGGGTTCGGTTCCCGGTACTGCAAGGGAATTTTCCTTGGTGGTAGGAATGGTATGGGGTGGACTCAGCTTCTTGAAGCCAAATGAGGAGCTACTGCACGGGTAGTAGCGGCTCCGCGGTCTTCAGAGTCTGCAAACCGGCCAGGAGAGCAGTGTGCTGACCACCTGCCCCTCCATACTGCATTCGCATGAGGCCGCTGACAGACGTCCGTTGGGCCTTCACGGCCTGAACGAGGAGCTCGCTTTTTCGACGTGTGACACTCTTCTACTGTACACTACGTATAACTTTATATAGCCATCAGCACTGATTTCCTTTAGTTCCCACACTCATGTTGTGTAGAAAGCGATATGCGACAGTGCCTCTCGATCAACATGTGGTTTGTCATTTATTCTTCTAATGTCACTTGCAGATTGAGACCTGAACCCAACATTCTTTTTTTAGATTGTATTTACCACGCCGTTTGTGTAGCTAAATTGGGTTTTGTGATTGGTTGCATGTATGCTGTAGTTTCGTCTGCTGATGACACATACAGGGAGGTCAGTAACTGTGTGAAAAGGCCAGATACTGTTAGCTTCTGTTATTCTTATAGCGCAGATGATAGCACACGAGACTGCTCAGAATTTGTCTCGGATTCTATCCTTAATACCGTGCCATGTCCGAATTTTGTGTCTACCACTTTTGAGGTCACTGTCTCTGGAGGAGCCGCTTGAATCTGTATGCGCAAAGTCCTGATTGGCTAACTTCAATGCTAATTGTTTTGGAATGGCACAACGTCTCGAATTTTTTCTCAACAATTATGTGTCAGCATCTTCCACCCTGAAAAATCCTTGCAAGCTTTTCAGACTGTTTCTGACCATCTGGTATATTATAAACTAGTTTTGCTGTTACACGAAAGTATACAGTCTTGTGGGTCATAGACCTAGACAACTATATAATTACATAACATCAAATACGTTTCTTATATCACTTGAAATGACAAAGGCAGTCGTTATTATATTTGCACGTGCTCCTATGTCAAACTAGAGCATGTATTTTCATCACCTCTCCACCACGAATTAGAACCTCTCAGTTCGAAATAAACAGGTGGTTGGTTAGACAAAATTTTCAACACCGACAGCTGATGGCCCGCTCTCTATATTGGCCAGAGCCTTCCGGTGACAAAATATGGCAAATAGTTCAGCGATAATTTGAGAGTCAATTATTTCGATCATCACTGTTTACCGCTCACTACAGTGCTGATAGTTATTGTACTGATTACATTTCTTACTGTATGAGATAAGGACCTGTAGAGATTCAAATGTTCGAGTGTTGTATGAGCTGAGAATGCACCCCTCCTCATTTTCTAGCTATTACCTAATTTAAAAGCAGCGTTGGTGACTTTGCGAAGTAGAGAATATTAGGGAAATATTTACTTGAGCGACATTTAATAAGTACTTTTTATTAACTGATAATGTGAAGAAGTAGTACAAATCAACGCAGCCCTCAGTAAACGAGGAGCGAGTAATTCGCAGTGAAGCACTGCACTGTATAATTCCTTTCAGAAACACTGCATAACCTGGCGATTACTGTGCTCCAGCGATCAACAATTCCACAAATCGAACGCCGATAATAAATCAACTGTCACATTACCGGCATACATCGATTTCATGTATACAGCCTTTCTGGGGTATAAGCGCGAGTATTTCGATTGATGAGTGAGGACAGTGCACTCAACAACTTAACCCGAATATTTACTTAATTCGCAGACTAATAATATAGCCTAGGATGGAAAAACTTTTTTGCTGAATATACCTTACTCTTATGTTTTTAGGGTGGTAAATCCAAATATGACACTCAAAAAACTGTATCACCCACCATTTCTTCACATTTTACGGTTAAATTTTTTAAATTAAGCTATTTTTAAAGAATTTAACAGCTTTTACATAGTTAAAATAGTTTAAAAAGGAGATGTAGTGAATTTAGATGACGTTCTTAGCACTGCTGAAAAACATTTGCTGGCTGAAAAAGTCGTTTCTATTTTTGTGTTAACAGATGGTGTTTTGTTTACCGTAAACCCAACCTCACTTTCCCATTTCCTGTACATGTGCTCAGTACAATGTCTCATCGTGATTGTAAAAACACTGCCGACAGTTTTAGTTATATTTGTGGTGAATTTATGATTAAAAAACACCAAAGAAACATTACAGACTTTGTGAAACAGGTTTATCTAGCATACTTTGGATAAACTTGGTCATAAAGATAAATGTTGGGCGCCACATAAGGTATGTTATGTGTGTGTTGTAGATCTGAGAAAATTGTCCTAATAGGAGAAAAAAGCCTTTAGATTTGCTGTTCTTATGATATGAAGGGAGAAAGAAATCATTCTGATGACTGATACTTTTGCAGTGTTGATATTACTGGTCATAATTCGAAAAACAAGGAGGTTATAAGCTACCATAACCTTCCGTCCGCCATCCGACCACTAGGGCATGGTGTAGATTTGCTGGTTCCTGAACCACCAGATGATTTAAATTCTATTCCAACAGAAGTATTTTCTGAAGTACGATCTGATTTAGATCAACCAGATGATGATGAATTCCATTGTAATACAGAAAGTCTAGAGCCCAAATTGTTTACTCAGGCCGAGCTTAACGATTTGATTAGGGATCTGTGCTTACGAAAGGAAAAGCTGAATTTCTTGGCTCTCGATTAAAAGAAAAGAACTTATTGGCAGTTGGGACAAGCAAATACATGTATAGAAAAAAGTTTTTTCGAATACAAAAAGGAAAACTGGAGGTTGTTTATTGATTCATCCAAAAATAGTTTAAAGGCTGTTTTATTACACAGTGGTAACACGTATGGATCTATACCTGTTAAACATTCTGTACCTATGCAAGAAAGCTATGAAAACCTAGAAATAGTGCTAAATAATATAGGCTATTCTGCTCATGGTTGGGTGATTGTGGCGATCTACGGTAACAATCATGCTGCTTGGTCAGCAAGGTGGCTTTACCAAATTTCCATGTTTCTTGTCTCAATGGGACAGTAGGGCTAGGGATCAACACTGGTGCAGAAAGAACTGGACTGTGAGGGAGTCTTTAAAACCTGATGGGAAGATCATTCTATGCAAAAACCTTGTAGATCCAAAAAACGTACTCCTACCACCCCTACATATAAAGTTAGGCTTAATGAAACAGTTTGTAAAGGCTTTGCCTAGAGATGGACCAAGTTTTAAGTATATCTGCCAAAAGTTTCCACACCTTTCAGAAGCTAAACTAAAAGAAGGCATCGTTGTCGGACCTGACACCGAGCGAGGTGGCGCAGTGGTTAGCACACTGCACTCGCATTCGCGAGGACGACGACGGTTCAATCTCGCGTTCGGACATCCTGCCCTGAGGAAGGCCGTTGCAATTCGGCCGAAACGTCAGTTTTAGTTAATTATTGTTGGTAGTTTTAGCAATGACGCGGCATTATACCCAGAAGAATTTTAATCACTATCCTAATTTAGGTTTTCCGTGGTATCCCTAAATCTCTCCGGGCAAATGCTGGGATGGTTCTGTTGAAAGTGCACGGCCGACTTCTTTCTCCCTCCTTCCCTAATCCGATGAGACCGATGACCTCGATTTTTAGTCTCTTCCCCCAAACAATCCAATCCAATCCGGACCTGACATTAGAAAATTGATGTTTGATGTCAACTTTGAATTCACAAGGAGTTTAAATGAGAAAGAAGCATGGGTATATTCAAGCAAGTCGTTACCAAGTTCTTAGGACACGAAAAAGACTCAGAATTGTAGCTACAATGTTAAAGAAGTTTAAAACTTTAGGATGTTTAATGAGCCTGAAAGTTCACTTTTTGAACAGTCACCTTCATAACATCCCAGATAATATGAAAGATGTTAGGGAGGGGCAAGGAGAGCGTTCTAAAATGGTTCAAATGGCTCTGAGCACTATGGGACTTAACAGCTGTGGTCATCAGTCCCCTAGAACTTAGAACTACTTAAACCTAACCAACCTAAGGACATCACACACATCCATGCCCGAAGCAGGATTCGAACCGGCGACCGTAGCAGTCGCGAGGTTCCGGACTGCGCGCCTAGAACCGCCAGACCACCGCGGCCGGCGAGAGCATTCTCACGAGGACATTCAAGTAATGGAAAAACGCTACCAAGGCCGCTGGAACACCAGGGGGATTTTGTTGGTCACTTGACCGAGTAGTTCAAAGTAAAAATAGAAAGAAAATACAAACCAATTCCAGTTGACAAGTGAAACCTCTATTAACGCATATCATTGTTTTAATTAGCTTACTGTAAATACAAACCGTGCTTATGTTGTAACAAAGCGTTTCATTAATTTCCCAATTTACCGTATAGCACAGGATTTTTAAACTATATAATAAAAACATATTGCTCGAAAACTAGGACTGATACAAAAAACGAATTCTAAATTTGGATTCAGCTCATAAAAAGCTATATAGATCAGCTGTCGAAGTAAAAAAGCTTCTAAAAATTGTTTCGTTTCCCTGTGTAATTATAGCTACTAGGAGTAGTGTGTTACGTAGTTGGTTAGTACCTCAAGTGCACGTGGCAAGAGCTAGTCATTAATTTCCACAGCTCAAATTTGCTAGTGAAAGCTTGCACCTGTTCACCCATTTCACAAATTAGCTGATTTCTTCCATGCAAACTTATGTTCAATACATTCATGTGTCCGGTAATGTCCACTAAAAATGCAAGGTCGGCAACCCACTGTGGATCTTGTAACTTGGGGTCGTACCTTCCTTTGCCCTTTAGAAACTGATTTATTGTTATTCTCAGCTCAAAAAATCTTTTGATTACGTTACCGCGGCTAAGCCAGCATACTTCACTGTGGAATGGTACGTAAACGTGCTGTTCCCCAATTTCAGCTAAATATATGTGAAACTGTCTAAGTGTAAGTCCGTGGGATCTCAAATAATTAACTGCCCGAATAACCACTTGCACGACGTCCCCTAGTTTTGCTGCTTTTGCGCACAGTACTTCTTGGTGCAAAATTCAGTGGATACTGTACAATGATTCATCCGTACGCTGCAGCTTTAATCTTAGTAATCGAACAAATCCCATTTTTCGCCTTTCATTCCAGGTGCTCCGTCGCTTGTCACTGACCAAACGTTCCCAGTTTTAAGCCAGGAGAATCAACAGCTTCTTTAACGGCTTTTAGGATGTCCGTGCGAGTGATCGTGCTTTTCAAAGATATCATGTCTAAAAAATCCTCTGTTATGTGCAGAACTGTGTCCACCCCACGGACATCAATCACTAATTGCGTTGTGTCTGAAATATCTGTGGACTCATCAAGTGCGATGGAAAATGCAATAAACTCCTGCACTGCACTCCTTAATTGACGGTAAACGTCACCTGCCATGGCACTTATACGACGACTTACAGTCCGCCGAGAAAGAGTGATAGCTCGAAACTGATTTGCATTCCGTGGGCAAAGTAAATCAGCAGCGTCATTGATGCACTCCTTTATAACCTCACCTTCAGCACATGGTTTTCCATGGTTTTCCAGCTCTCGTTATATTAAGTGCAATCTTATAACTTGCACAAACCGCTGGGCTATCATTTGTAGTCGTCCTGAAAAATTGAAAACTGTGCTCCATAAAATGTTAAATCAGTTAGATGAGCGACATGACGAAAGAAAGTCGCACATCTCTCGTGACTACAGCAACTTAAAGTCAGATTCATCTGGTATCGTCAGATCGCTCTTCTTAAGCTCGGTCAATTTCGCCATCCGCACCTAATCTGAGAACATATTGTACTCGCCCTTGTGAAATTTATTATTTTGGCGATCAATCCTAAACTTCCGCTGACCAGCTAGAATACTGCCACATATTATACATTTCGAATTTTCACGTTTTTGCACAGAGAAAAAATGATTCTCCCATTCCTTTTTTAAAAGATAGAAAATCTCCACTTTTCCGTTTCCTTGATTCACTCTGCATTTTCCATTTCTTGAAATACAACATTCACTACGTAGTGGTCGCTCCGCATCAACGTCCGCAGCTTAGCCTGGTACTTACACTGCCGCAACCTGCCAGCTGTCGCCACTGTCCCGGTCGACGATTGCACACGAGGAACACACGTGCTGCGCTGGGCGATCATGAGCCGCGTGCAACGTTTGCCCGCCCTGGCCTGGTGGATCATGGGCTGAGAAACGTGGAGACCAGAACGTTGCACCTCCACGACCAATCCATTTCCTAGAAGTGCTTCATTTAAATAGTTACTCACATTCATTCCGAAGTATGGCGGTGCACCATCATGCTGAAACCAGATCTATCACCGAATACCAAGTGGAACGTTTTCTAATGCACCAGGAAAAGTATTGTAAAGAAACGTACAATACAGGGGAAGTAATAGGTAAGAGCTCAATAGCACTCCTCCCACGATTCTAGTCTAGTGTTCTTACCAAAAATTGCTGTTGTGAAAGCTGAAAGTACCTCCACAAGTGAAGCTGAATTCGTCAGTCCACATCACGTTATTTATAAAATATTTCTTATCTTCCACTCAGTGCAAAAGCGATTCACAAAACTGTACTCATCAAATGTATTCTTCTGGCTGTTGGTCTTGAGTGAACGTGTAATGATTTACGTGTAATGTTTCATCTCACAGCACTTCAACGATCAGTCTTTGAGATGTTTTGGACGGCCTTGTAACGTCACTGGTACTTCGCCGAGGTGATGGTTGACCTTTTTCAAGAATCACGTCCTCTTTTTGTGGAGTACGTCCCGTCCTTGGACGATCACTGTCCATTGTGGATAAAGATTGCAGGTTTCCCTAAGGCGTTGCAACAGCGGCGAAATGCATTTTTATCGGGATGGTGCCTTTGAGGTTACCGTGTAGCATACGCAGGAGCAGCAGCAGAACCTTGGTTATCGGATGCATTCAGCACCAAAACCGTATCGACCTATTCTTCTTCTGTGTACTCCATCTGGGAGCCGCACGACATCGACTTGACAGGACTAATTACGGATGTGCACTGCACGTCTAGTAGACACATGCAAGCAGTGTAGTGGATCTGGCTCCCACCACCATGTTGAAAACTATTGTCATCCAGAATGAGATTTTCACTGAGCAGCGGAGTGTGCACTGATATGAAACTTCCTGGCAGATTGAAACTGTATGCCTGACCGAGACTCGAACTCGGGGACGTTTCCCTTTCGCGAGCAAGTGCTCTCCCAACTGAGCTACCCAGCCTCGACTCACGACCCCTCCTCACAGCTTCAGTTCTGCCACTATCTCGTCTCCTACCTTGCAAACTTCACATCTACACTGTACTGAGTATAGAAATTCCCAAAAACGTCATCTACGCTCTACCTGGGACAGAAAAAGCCTACAAGTAGGAGAATTATCGTACGATCATATTAACAGTTCATGTATCAAAGTTGCTGACATGAATAATAAACAGATAATTGGAAAATAAAATTGTGGATGTATTAAACGAGGATCAGTCTGGCGTTGTGAAAGGTATAGGCTGTTCTGACACTATGGTTGACAATGGAAAGAAGACTAGTCTACCCGGAAAAAGCATTCGACAACGTCAAATGGTGCAAGATGTTCGAAATTGTGAGAAAAATAGGGGTAAGCTTTAGGGTGAGACGGTTAACATAAAACATGTACGAGAACCAAGAGGGAACAATAAGAAAACAGGCATTAAATGTGTGTGAAGCAGGGTATGGTCTTTGGCCCCTATGTTCAATCTATACATCGAAGAAGCATTGATGGAAATAAGAGAAAGGTTCTACAGCGGAATTAAAAATAAAGGTGAAATGATATTTCTGATAACTTTGCTTTTCTAAGTGAAAGTAAAGAATAATTACATGACCTGCTGAATGGGCCGGCCAGAGTGGCCGAGCGGTTCTAGGCGCTAGTATTTGGAACCGCGCGACTGCTACGGTCGCAGGTTCGAATCCTGCATCGAGCATGGATGTGTGTGATGTCCTTAGGTTAGTTAGGTTTAAGTAGTTGTAAGTTCTAGGGGACTGATGACCTCAGAAGTTAAGTCCCATAGTGCTCAGAGGCATTTAAACCATTTGATTTGCTGAATGGAATGAACGATCTAAATTAGTACAGAATATACACTGAGAATAAGTCAAAGGATGACGAAAGTAATGAGAAGTATCAGAAATGAGAACAGCGAGAAACCTAACATAATGATTGGTGAGCACGAAGCAGATGAAGTGGCAGAAAAATAAACCATAAAGTACGGAGCAAGGAGGACATAAAAAGCAGACTGCAACTGGCAAAAGGCATTGCTGGCCAAGAGAACTCTACGTAGTATCAAATGTAGCCCTTAATTTAAAGAAGAAATTTCTGAGAATGAAAGTGTAGAGCAGCGCAATGTAAGGTAGTGAAACATGGTCAGTGGGAAAACCGGAAAGGAAGACAATCGAAGCATTTGAAATGTGATTTTAAGTGTGGAAGGTAGGTAACGAGGTGCTGGCAGAATTGAAGCTGTGAGGACGGGTCGCAGTCGTGCTTGGGAAGCTCAGATTGTATGGGTTTTTCCCGCGAAAGTAAAGGTCCCGAGTTCGAGTCTCCGTCCGGCCCAAAGTTTTAAACAGCTATTGTCATGTTATAAAACGATTTCCTGCTAATAAGCGACAAGAGCTACGGAACGGACACGTTAAAAAAGGGAAGCTGGCGAGGATTCAGAATGATTGCTCCGTGGTGACTGAGTTTGAATTTCGAGCAGTCTACTCAGTGAGCTACAATGGACAGTACCGTAGTGTGGGGGATACACGTTCCTTTGTACATTCTGATGCACTTCACGATGAAAGTGATGCCAACTCCTCGTTTCAATACGTAGGTTTACAAAATACAGCCAATATCATTTTGACAAATTTAAATGGCGCTGAGCACTATGGGACTTAATTTCTAAGGTCATCAGTCCCCTAGAACTCAGAACTACTTAAACCTAACTAACCTAAGGACATCACACACATCCATGCCCGAGGGAGAATTCGAACCTGCGACCGTAGCGGTCGCGCGATTCCAGACTGTAGCGCCTATAACCGCTCGGCTACCCCGGCCGGCTCATTTTGACAAATGAACATTGTATTGAATCTGGACGAGGAATCGCATATCAACCTTCCTAATGCCACATTTTTCTCTTTACCCTGTATATAACGGGTGTATGTTCTAGGAAGCGTCATGTGCATTTTGTGGGGTATTTGGGAGATACATGCAATTTCGGTTTTGCATTGTGTAGCTGGTGTCAGTCCAAAAAATTGTTGCTCGTCATTATTGCTCGTAACTTCTTTCATCTGGTGCCCAGCCTCAACACAAAGCGTAGGGTTGTTGACATTGCAAACAATTTTTTCAATCGTATTTTATTTGCCATTTCGATGAAGCGCTCCCAAATTAGTCCAACCTGATATTCGTTAAATCGATGTGTATTAACAACGGCAGTAAACACGAAGGATGGACAGCAGTCCATTAGCGACTCTGCAGCGCTGCTACTTGGCACAGTAGCACTCATTGCGGGCCAGAGCAGTGATGTCGCTGCTCCAATACTGGTCCCTGTTGACATATGTCCATAAAAGGAATATCGCCCTAGGGTAATCTTGGACCACTGTATCTAATGAGTACATAAAGCTCGGCTTAGAAATATCATTTTGTCTATATTGGGTACAAACCGACACTTTGCGTCGACACGGGAGTCGCATGAAAGACTTCATGAACACTATTTGTTTGGGCTGACACCAGCTACACAATCCTAAAACGAGACCACAGGTATCTGCTGAAACTCCAGATAAAATGCGCCTGACGTCTCGCAGGAAGCATACCACCCCAGTAAAAATGTGTGTGTGTGTCTTTTCCATATCTCCTCCCAAATGAGCTGAGATTGAAAGCACCGCTTCAGTTGTAAATTTCTTTATTTTCACACGACCGATTTCGGACTCTTTTCAGGTGTCGTAGCTTTGCCGTTCTGCGCTCATAGGCACCACACTGCGCCTGGTACACGCGGTGCTCGGGAACCACGGCACAGCTACGACACCTGAAGATGAGCTTATAACAGTCCGAAACCGGTCGTGTGAAAACAGAGATATTTACAACTGAAGCGGTATTTTCAACCACTGCTATAATGCTCAGTTGGGGATCTTCTTGCAATAGGATTGCTTGTCCTCCCAAATTACTGTACCGACTCCTATCAGTCTTGGTACACGTATTTAGTTAGTCAGGGAAAAATCGCTGTGAGGGAGTGAACCACCTACTTATCATAGTTCAGGAGATACGACATCATAAACACTGAGATGCGCGAAAAACTACGGCATTAAGCATGACGTTTAAATTTATTAAATCTCTGCACCTGTAGTCGCAGTACATTTAGCTGACTTTACCCACACACGCCGCTGAATCTACCGGGCGATCAAAAAGTCAGTATAAATTTGAAAACTTAATAAACCACGGAATAATGTTGATAGAGAGGTAAAAATTGACACACATGCTTGGAATGACATGGGGTTTTATTAGAACTAAAAGAAAAAGTGTTGCTAGACGTGTGGAAGACCTCTTGCGCGCGTTGTTTGGTGATGATCGTGTGCTCAGCCACCACTTTCGTCATGCTTGGCCTCCCAGGTCCCCAGACCTCAGTCCGTGCCATTATTGGCTTTGGCGTTACCTGAAGTCGCCAGTGTATCGTGATCGACCGACATCTCTAGGGATGCTGAAAGACAACATCCGACGCCAATGCCTCACCATAACTCCGGAGTGCTGCTCACAACATTATTCCTCGACTACAGCTATTGTTAAGGAATGATGAGGCACATATTGAACATTTCCTGTAAAGGACATCATCTTTACTTTGTTTTACTTTGTTATGCTAATTATTGCTATTCTGATCAAGTGAAGCGCCATCTGTCAGACATTTTTTGAACTTTTGTATTTTTTTGGTTGTAATAAAACCCCATGGCATTCCAAGCATGTGTGTCAATTTGTACCTCTCTATCTACATTATTCCGAGATTTATTCAGTTTTCAAATTTATACTGACTATTTGATCACCCGGTACTTACACAAATATATCATTGTGCGTCGCCGGGTCTAAGAGATTTGACGTCATAAACTCTGAGATACATGAAACAATGCCGCACTGAAGTATTAATACAACTTGACAGTCCCACAGTCGAGTCAACTTAAGAATATCCGTCACATAAGGCAGTGTTTTTGACAGCTTTTATCTTCGAAGTGCAAATGGCAGTAGGCGGAAACGATACCCATCTGCAGAGTTATCAAGAGGCGTTGCCGTAGAGACGTTTACAAAATCGCGTTGTAGACACCCTAAGCGCTGCGGCCAGCGTGAATAAACTGTCCGGAATCATGTTGGAGCACTGCACTTATACATTTATAAATCATGCATATTTCTTTATGTGACAGTTTTATAATAGCAAATTTTTTTTTTGAAAACACTAATATTAAATTCATTCGATAGGTCACTATAAACACAGTTCGTTATTTGTTTTCTTTTGGGATAGAAAATTGGCCAAATTAATACCAGGTCAATGCCGAGCTTCTCAGCTCGTATATGTTTCATTGAAAACCTCCAAAATAAGTACCAGTCCAAAAGGACCCCATGATATCGTTTGGCCACCGTGTTATTCACTGCTACAAGGCGTCATCCGGATGCAATATAGAGAGAGTAGGTCTGCAAGTCACTCACCATAGACGTTGGAGCCTCTACAGCTCGTTCACGTAACTTCGCAGCTGGCATCACGGGACTGACTGGACCCCACCCAGGCCTCTCACCTGGGACAATACCTTGTACTATCGTGAACAGAACCCACGTCATCTGCCTAGCAGTCAGGCACGCTAACCACTAATACACTTAAACGGACAGTTAATACCTACAAGATTCTCAACAATATTTGTAATTTGATAATCACAGTGTTAATTTAGTTTAATTCTCTATATTTCTTCACGTAGATACTCTCTCCAACAACAGTATAACTTCTGAATACTTAACTAACGTTTTGTACACACGCTGTCTCTTCAGAATTGACATTCCCCTCTGCTGCGGATGATGTGATATAGAAGTTACTCGGAAAATCAAATTGCTAAGCCGCAGTGTTACAAGAACCATGGAAAGCATGTTTCTGGTTTCATTTCTCTGTCTGGCAAAGAGCTTAAGCCTACCAAGAAAGTAATATGCTGTAGTCGTATTTTCACTTGCTTTGCTTCTAAATCATATGTGGGTAACAATGCACGTAGATGAGGTTTTAATAAAATTTTCTTATAACCAACGAGGAAAAGTTTCTACAATAAAATAATGGATGATATTTTACTATTTGACTTAGTATCCCATAGGAACCGCCGACACTAGAGGTATAGTACAAATTTGGATTGCAAAGAGATGGGAAGAAAGGCGGTCGCGGTGATCTTTATGGTAAGAATATGGAATGCATAAATATGGTTTGCGAAATGGATGTTTCCAGATAGATTCTACGTAGACTCAGAGCACTATGGGACTTAACATCTATGGTCATCAGTCCCCTAGAACTTAGAACTACTTAAACCTAACTAACCTACGGACAGCACACAACACCCAGTCATCACGAGGCAGAGAAAATCCCTGACCCCGCCGGGAATCGAACCCGGGAACCCGGGCGTGGGAAGCGAGAACGCTACCGCACGACCACGAGCTGCGGACGATTCTACGTAGAGCTACCCACTGTCTTAACTACCATGAAAATACTATGTAACAAATCATCAGTGTCGCCCTTTACCAAACGCGGCATAGGCATTTATTATTTTGCATTTTTGCTGCAGACTTAAATTTGTAATAGCTTCGTACTGTCAGGCATGTAACAAACTTATAATACTGTATTAGCAAAGATGCCTTTTAACCGAGCAGGAGGAGAACATTCAACTTAACATACCCGTTTTGCAAATAGCTTTCACTGTTGTTATTTTGTGTGTGAAATCTTAGTTGTACGTAGAGATAATCTGTGTTACACACAAAACAGCCTGCTGTTCTCAACAAACAGTGTCGGATTTTCGGTACTCGATCCGAACGCGTTGCAGAGGATTTATATTGTGTATACGAACGCACGACCCTGTCGCGTTTCATGAATAAAGGAATTAGCATACCGCATCGTGATCTCTGCTTCCAATATGTCTACCCCTCCGTGACGTGGCTTCCCTGTCGGCGCACATTGTGTCAAAAGCCTATTAAACAGATTCAAATCACGATGTAATGTGTTTGTCTTCAATTAATATTTCAATTTACTCTTGTAAACATCAGTATTTGTTCACTAAACAACTGAGATTGCTTCAGAATGCGTCGGCATAATTTATTCATGAAGTTCCTTTTATCGATCTAATGGCAGTGTTTCTCATCTGAAACTCACAACACTGCATAGAGCAGCTACAACGAAAGTTATCCAGCTGAGGAAACGTTCACCGAATTTGTGGCGTAGCAGTAAGAAATATGTAGTGCTACCTCAATCACATATTTTATATTAAGATACATAGTGCACATGCAGAAGGTAGTTTAATATTTTCATTAGAGTGCCTTTCGTTGTATATTTCAACGTAACTGTCATAAAGGAGTGTGACTGCATAATATGTAAAATGTTTATTTGACACAACAAACGGTCGTCAAGCCGCAGCCACGAAAACAATAAAAATTTTAGGAGACTTCATAACTAGTTTCGAGGCACTGATTCGTCATTTTCTAATGTAATCACACACCTAGAAAACTGCATTAATAATTGTAGCTATACTTCGACGTGTGAGTCTTTATTTGCAAAATGATAGTTGCATCACAGTAGGACGTAATTCAACGGTAAGTAATATTTTTCATCCCAATGCCGTTTTCATCTACACCGCTTTAAGGTGTTAAATGTATGATCAAGCAAAAATCGTCATGATATCTTCTGTACCGTTTCTGCTACCTTTGCTCCAGTTTACTGGTTTCAGTATATTTTTCGTAGTATTTGAAGAAGTATCGTTGCAATTATTAATGCTGTTTTCTAGGTTCGTGATTACATTTAAAAAGGATGGCTTAGTGCTTCGTAAGCAGTTACGTAACATTTCAAAAATCTTGTTGTTTCAGTGACTGTGGTTTGACGACTTTAACGATTCACATTACATACGTTTTCGGCAACACCAGTAACAAAACTAACGTTACATATTCATCTGTTTGGAAACTGACACAATGGAACAGACGTTTTTGTTGTATACTAAACTGATATGATATGAAATTGTCATGTATGAATGTGAGTTTTCTTTCAGAACAATTCGTACTAAGTCCCAGAGTGGAAGGTTCAAACTTTGAAGGAACACTCCATTCATAAAGTTCACTTATCTATATAGTTCTTCTTACTAGATTTGTGGATGTACTGATAATTTTTCAATGAGTACTTTCTTTTCTCATATTTGAGTGGGAAGTTGTATTGTACTTCCAGTTGTATGTATGACTCTCATTAAGAAGCGCATAAATTTTATAATTTTCTGAAGTGCTTTTCTATGTTGTCAATGATATGTATTACTGCAGAGAACTAGGAGAGATGTAACCTCTTTGCAAATGCGAGTAACTCACTGTGAACGGACACCGGGCCAAGTGATTTTTGACAACTGATTATATACCTTGCTTCTCCTAACAGTCTAAAAATTCATTTTGTAATTATTTTTCTTTAAATTAACATTTTCTGTTTTTAGATATTATGGTGTCTCCTAGAGGAGAGTTGAATACCCCTTCCTTAAATCGTATTTCACTCTTGCTTCACTTGGACAGTAGCTGCCAGATTTATAAATGTTGGACTATCGTCCGACAGTTTAAATCTTCAACGGTTCCATCAGTGAAACATTTACTCATATCGAGGGTCAATTGCATACCTCCAAAGCTCTTAGATTCTGTGACGGAAAGGCAGAAAGAGTAAACGGAGCACATTTTAGATATGAAGTACACTTGTTGATATATTTTTATTATTTCTAAAGGAAAATACCGCAGTTAAATGTAAAATTGCAGTGACAAACTATTGGATACCATTTCTGACATTCTAGTAGACGTATATATTGTGGAGTGGTTTCATGCCACAGATCACTCTATCCATATCATACACCACCGCGTACAGCGTTATAGTTTATGCGTACCTCGGATGGAACTCATATACACGGGAGTCTCTTATGCCCAGAATCAGAAATTCAATGAGCTGAGATCCAGTGATAGAAAGAGCAACCCACCTTGACTACTTCCTCGATTCGATCGAGGTGGAAAGGTTTGTACAGTAAAAGTAGCAGATACGTACGTCACATAGTACTGATGAACCACCTTCCTGTAACAAAGTATTTCTTAATCGTTACTTTCGTTACTGGCAGTAACTATGCGCATGTCGTATCCGACCTTTGGTTACCGTGTAATAGTGAGCACACGTATGTTAACTTATAAAGTAATGGGTTGACAAATGAAGAACTTGAACTTCCAAAATAGGTTGACATTGAGCGAATTATCCACTTACATATACACAAAGCAACAAATATTTGCTTCGGCCATTTACTTAGAAATTGTCTTGCTCAGAAATTTACATACCTCCGAGGATCGCAATTTGTAACACATATCAAATATGTTACTCCCATTCTTCCGTCTGTTTTGCATATCTCCTGTCTCTCTTACTCATCTCTGATAGTTGCCAGCGCAGTCGATCGCGCCAAGCATTTTGAAGAATTTCTAGTCTACTCAGAAGAACGTCTAATGAACAGAAAAATTCCTTCTTGGCATACGTTTTTGCCACAAACAGACACACACACACACATACACACTCAGGGCCATTAAACGTTACGGTTACCAAAGTGAGATCAGGTGTAATACCAAATAGCCGAGCGGTCTGGGGTGCTGCAGTGAGACTGTGCGGCTGGTCCCAGTGGAGGTTCGAGTCCTCCCTCGGGCATGGGTGTGTGTGTTTGTCCTTAGGATAATTTAGGTTAAGTAGTGTGTAACCTTAGGGACTGATGACCTTAGCAGTTATGTCCCATAAGATTTCACACACTTCTTTTGTAATATCAAAACCGTTAATTTGTGGTAGTGAGGAAAGTGAGCATGGTGAGCATTTATGGATTCACATACTGAATGCATGAGTTTCTGAGACGGGTTATGTTGATCTTGTACTAATGTCTGCATCTTGCAGCAAGCATCCTCTTCTTTGGGCCGTTCCATGCTTCTCTCTGCGGCGGCGGACGAATGTGTGATCTCACTTCTAAGTTACTCGGGTCTCTCTCCGCAGTGAACACACTTCGGTGAAATACGTCTCACTTTTATGCAATGTTCTATAAAAATTAATATAAAAGTGGCAGAACATTATTGACAGCTGTGTCTGACATTGAAGTGCCTTTACTTTTAACAAATAGTTCGGATTACTCCAAACCAGCCTAAAGCTCTCAACGATAGAATAGCATGCAGTGTAATAACAGTGAAAGCCCGATCACGTGGAAGCGTGTCTAAACTCAGTGTTTGCGCGGACCGATCGACAGAAAAGTCGAACTCTGTCACTGATAATGCCCTTTTTTATCTACGTATCAACTGCCCACCTAAAGTTGTATAACTGTGTAAGAATTTCTAAAGAGATTAAAATCGTCAGACAAAACTTCAGCACTACGCTGAATTCTACAAGTGCAGCTGACGGTGAAATTTTTAAATACTCGTACATCGTAGTCGACTACAGAAAAAATTAAATTACATGGACAAGCAGCTTGGCAAATTTTTTTTTGTGGCACTGCAGCAGTAACCCGATCTTTTTTCCTTCTTTAGGAATAAAATAAGGTAGCTAACGATTTCGAAACACATAAGTTCAAATAATTTTTCAAATCTAAGACATACAGAAAAACTAAAACCATCAATGTGCTGATGACTGAATTTATCAACCATTATATTGATATTTATGACTGAATGAAACAGTTCCTAGCTTCAAACTTATTAACCATTACAACTATCCTTACACACATCATATACGTTTTAATGTGAATTTACCACTCTACATGGCGGTACGTTGTTTCAATGGCACATTGATTATGGTTTACTTATGAAAAATATTAATTCCTCATTCTAAGTGCCTGCACCAAAAACGCATATAACTAAATAAAATAAACTTTATACTAAAGATACGCTGCTTAACGTTTATTGGTGGTTATTAATTAATCGTAGCTGGGATCTGAAATAAAATAATTACGTAAAATTATATAATGACATTAAGTAGTGTTCGCTCAGCCAAATACAACGGTGTTGATCAATAACGTACCCTAATTACTTTCGGCACTATTAATTTTGATAATTTTAGTGACTTTGTTGCTCCTGTTTTTGACTTAAATAATTACCTGTGGTACGCTACTAGTTGGCATCTATTTCATTTATATCCGTTAAAACTCAGTTTTTGAAACTGATACACATTTTACACGACTCTACTCGTGCATACGAAATTCGTAACTGTATTCAAATATTTATGAATTTCTGTTACTCGTCTATCCGTTGGATAATGGTTTTACATGGTGTTGTTGTCTTTCAATAGGTAGCAGCTTCCGGGGAGTGTACCGACGTAACTTATGACAACAAAACGTGTTTGAAACAGAGGTGTGTCATTGAATTCCCCGCCTCGTAGTAAACTGCCATAACTGAATTCCATACCGCGTATAAAGGCGATAGGGTTGACGTAAGTAGTGAGAGGCGGTACGTACGGCTTTCCAGTTATTAAGAAAATAACGTGCACGGCATGGAAGTCTCAGAATGATCTATCCCTGCTGTCATTCCTCACAAAATCTCCATCAAATCGCCCGTGGTCATTAAGAAAAGAAAAACGCATTCGAAAGTTGCCCGCAGCACTGAATTAATATGACGATGAAGCTCCTTATTTCATATTTGAACTGTAGCTGAATACATAACTGGTATGACTTTAGCATAAGAGGATCTTACATTTGTACATAAGTAGTGGAACATTATGATGACGTTCGATAGCTCTAACACAACCTGAAAGTGTGGTTTAGATCTCATTTATGGAGAGAACTCGTACGATGCAGATGTAGACTGCATTTTGTCTGGACTAACCCCTATGTGTAAATAGCGTGAATCACATCACTGAACCTACTTTCAATATATTGAAGAAGGCTGTATGTCTCTCAAAAGTATCAGCAGCTAAAATTAATAAGCGTTCAAAGAAAGAAATATTTTGTTTGCTGGTGGTAGTTTATCGGTGGGCTCCTGCACGGCAAGGCGGTGGGAAGGTCGCTGTCGGCTGCCTCCTGGTGTGAAGTAAACGCACTTTCAACATGTCAGTTTCTCAAATGGTCCGTTTTAACTATGACGCCTTGCTTGTGACGTGTAACAGTATTTTATTTTGAGAATGTTGAGTCGCCCTCTTTCCTGTATAAGAACTTAAATGCTTTACTGACGTATGTACACTTGGAAATGTGATTTGAAATCACCGAACCGCTCGTGTTCCTGTAAAGGTTTGTATATACCCGAGAGCTATTTTTTTTCCTGATACGTGAGTATTTAGTATGGAAAGCCTAATAATTTGTGACATTGAGATGACAAATAATTATAGAGAATTAGAAATAACTTCCGGTTGTTGTTGAATAATAGCTGCTAGAAGTTTACTACACCAGTGCTTTTGTGCCCCAAAGGCAAACACGGCCAAAGTCTCACGCTGCCTCACGAAAATCGATTTTCAGAATTGTTTATTGGTGCAGGGACGAAATGAAAATACAATGGCATACATTATTTAAAAAAGGACAGAAGGAAATCCCATGTAATCTACAACCCTAATGATAATATTAAGTTAGTGGGACAGTAAAGTAAACGCTCTCAGCGTGAATTCCTAAATGCTGTAATTTAGAAATCGATGACTTTGCAGGAAAACAGACAAAAGCCTTTAAACTTAGCAAACTGAATCACATTGGTTGCACGCCGCGTCGGCACCAAGAGAAGTGCGGCTCAACGGTCAACGGAAGAGAAGCGATACTTTGTCTGTTCGCATGGACAAGTTAAATCTTGACCGACCTGCCGTCTTAGTTGAGATGCCGGAACGAGACGCACCAGACTTGATGTATTTGGTCTTTTTACTAGAAGTGTGCTGCTGATTACCGTTGAAAACGTGCTCACCTTTTGGCGTGGTGTACCTGAAGATCGTGAATAGCAATTAAAGGGAAGTCACATATGCAGCTGACGGTTTTACTGTTGTCACGCATAAACACGACAGCTGCTGTCCCGTTATCCCTTGAAGATGGATGTAAGGAAATTGGTCACTTGATTGGTTACTGGGGTTCCACCTCAAAACACAGTGTACAGATATGTTAGTATTCACCCATAGATGTGTCTTCCAAAGCAAAGGAAAACAATGCTTGTGAGCGACCTGAAACTCGTGAAATAACATTCATTATTTCACACGGTTTCTAGCTGTTGGCTTTCAATTTTGAAGCCTAATTTTTTGTCTCCTGAAATAGAGTGAAATTACACTGAAATCCAGTCGATTAGTTGCTTACAGGCATTGATAAATATCAATAGGAACAGTTTAAAATGTGTGCCCCCACCGGGACTCGACCCTGGAGCTCCTGCTTACGTGGCAGATTCTCTATCCGACCATTTGAACATGGTATCTTTTCTTTTAGTCCTGTCCGAAAGAACAGATAGTATCATCATATAGATAAGGCTTAACGGCCAATGATCTTCTTCAGTGCAGATGCACTTACATTGCTCAAACTATTACGGGAATCGGTAGATTGACTCTCGCGAGCAATGAGTATAGTGGGCACGGACACTACAAATGTAGTGTGAGGACAGTACGTTGGAAATGTGGGTCTTACAGTGAGCTTGGAATAGATACGTCCCGGCAGTTGCATTATCGTCTGTGTCCTCGATGGCTCAGTCGGATAGTCTGCCATGGAAACAGAAGCTCCAGGGTCGAGTCCCGGTCGCGGCAAACATTTTCCACTGTTCCTATAGATATTTATTATCGCCTGTAAACGACTAGTGGTCTGGATTTCAGTGTAATTTCATTCTTCGAGAGCTGCAACATCACCAATGCTGATCCGTAAGAATAGATACCATCTTCATGTGAAACAAAGAGGGTGTGATTCATTAAGATCCCTTTGAACCTAAAGCAACTGTCAGTTCAAAGTGCTGGAAGATGATACCTGACGAGACCGAAAACCGAAATTCATGCCAGAGAAGAAGATGGCCTTTCAATCTATTCGATAAGGTCAGGACCCGGAACAGTTTGTGAGCACCCAAGTCACTGACATATTTTGAATCACAATGCCGTTCCGACTTAGCATCCTCCCATTTCCATCTTCCTGAAAAGACTGAAATTAACTTCAATATTGAAACTCCAAAAGATTGTACTATGGACACGACATTTAACAAACGAAATGCTTACTGTCGTTGAGGTTTTCAATTTTTATCACTCTGAAGGAAGATTGAAATAACGTGGGGAACAAGTTGATGTGAATAACAGTGTAGGAGCTATGTTCCATACAGTGTGATCCTTCCCACACCCCCCACCCCTCAAATCCTAAGGAAATTCATATATGTGTATCCACAAATTACCTTAAGGATCTTCGAGCTTAAGGTAGGAACAATAAAAGTCCACCAATGTCTGCATTTTTCCCTGTACTAATAAACAATTCTGCAAGTCGGTTTCCGTGAGACAGTTTAAGAGCTTCGCAGATATTTCGTTGGGATCGAAAATGTTCGATTGTTGTAAACTTCTCGTACATTGCCAATAAGCCGATCGATTTTGATATCACTTCCTGAGGGCACAGAACTAGAAAATCAGCACATATTACTATGTCATTGAAAGCAGCTCTTTACCTAAGCTAGCCGTTTCAATTCCCGTTTTGCATTTACACAGAACGCCCTAAAATGCTTGTATCTAAAAATGACGAATAACGAAATTAGTTTCAACCAATCTAATAGTGAGCATATACTTTGAAATAAAGGCCAGACAACTAAACTTTGAGAAGGCTTCTGGTAATGAGGATGTCACCTAAGAGCATAAATGTTGTATAGGAATATTTAAAAGATATTCGACAACAACTGCTTGCTGTGAGAATCAGTGCAAACTTCCCGAAAGATCAAGGTTGTCTGCCAGCGACAGATGAGAAGAACAACTGGTAAAAATTGTTCTCTGTGTAATACTGTAATCTCTACAAGGAACAACTCTTCTGACAAGAATCAAAGACTGTTGTCCACAGAATTTTTATATGAGCAAAGAAACGATATTTAGAGGAAGAAATTTTTCTCCCAATACGGTAGAGCACTGTACCTCTACCATAAAAAATGGCGCAGGTTGATACAAGTTTTCCTGGAACGTGGTTTTGACGAAAAGGTGACGTTGAACGTCAACGCCTCCCTTTTCGTCGGACCACGGAGCCACATACTGCTTCCTGTCTGCCACAGGCTTCATGGGAATAAGCTAAGAGAGATTGGTGAACGCACTGTGTCATGTTTGTTAAATCTTCTTCCCTCATTCAGCGCGGGAACTGCATATGACAGAAAATCAATGCTGTTAGCATGAAGTGCACTCCATCATAATCCATACTGTGGCTTGCTGATGTTATCTGTGAGGCGATTAGTGTTTTAGATCGCTAAACGGCAAAGTTATGATCCATCGTGGATAATTCCGCCCCACGAGGTGAATAAGTGACAATGTTTTCATGTTCGGACTAATATCTCACAACTTCGTCATTATAATGATCAATAATAACCATATCTATCAGGTTTCTTATAGGTATTGATGGTTTAGAGAACGAAGAAATTATAGGTAGAAATATCAGAAATACTCCCCGAAACAGTATTACACTGGAAACAGGCGCTGATTTTGCAGAAAAAAGGAGCACCAAATAAACCAAAATTTCAGAGAACACAAGACACTTGAGTATCCCGCATATCCTTACTAATCACCTACAACAAAATCCTGGGCGGCAGTACATGATGGCAGAGGATAATCTGCCTAAATCAGTTAGTTAAAGAATCTGTACAACAATGCTATAGCGCTCAGTCCATTATATCAAGAGAATTAAAAGTTCAGAAAAACTGTGAGATGAGTTTGACAAGATGATATTTTTTTAAATCATTTTTGACCTGTTGCAGCTCAACTTATTTTCCGTTCTTGCATAAAAGTGTCTTCCATAATGCGGAATTCTTTCATCAATTGCTGTATTCGCTTCGCATCTAGAATAACTTTAGGGAAGGACAGAGACTTAAAGCTGCGAGTAAGACAATACATTAGAAGTGAAGGTACGACGAAAGTGAAGCACAGTTAGTACACTGATACGTAAAAACATATTTTTTACGGAAACTTATTTACAGAAGTGAAAGATGAATGTTAAATTGGCATGCAATTCATCAGCTTAGTTTTGCCCAATTTACAAAGAGAGTGACTATTGAGGACAGAAAAACCCCGACGGCTTTCAAGGAATGCACTCACTCGACAGTACTGAATACCAGCCTGAATACGTTGGAGACGCTACGGTATTTGACACACAGGACCCCTCCGAAGCCAAAAGCTGTTGTGATGAGCTTACTGTCGCCTGCTGCCAAGGCGGGCGCTCGAAGTGTCTGACTTGGCACTTGCTGAGGTGGCCCCTGCAGCTGACGCTTAGGCCACCCGCTGGAAAGTGGTGTAAGACCGGTTGGCGACAAGCGGAGTAACGGCAGTCCTTTCCCTCAGGGAAGGGATAAAGAAGCTATCCTTGTGGCGAATGACGCCTCAGTCCTTTTCTTCTCCCCAAAAAATGGCGGCGACACCATAGGAAAATGTACGGCGATGATCCGCCACGCGCTGCCACCCATAGGAAGCGGCTCGAGGTGTAGGAGATGTAGACCAGTACCCGTGTCCACAGACTCCAATTCAGGATCAACGCGGAGGCTGTGTTGTGTGGATCTGGAGTAGCTGGAGGCAGGTGAGGAGCGAACTGTCTGGACTGAATCAGTAATGACAACAGCAGGAGCAGAAATAGGGTGCCCCGAAAGCTGAAAGTGTTGCGAAAGTATCCGAGCAAACTGCAAAGAACATCTGGATAGCGTAGAGTGTTGCGGAGGGTGAAAGTGAGAGTAACTGCGACGTAAAAGTAAAACCACGCTATGCCTGGAGGGGTAAATAGGCGTGAGGACACTAGGAAAAGAAAACTGTTGCGCCCGGATAGCGTACGTGAGCGCGAGAGCACTGGAAAGGAAAATTGTTGTACCCGAATGGTGTAGCTTACTGTGTGAGTATCAAAAATAAAATTGTCGGACTTATTTTATTTCACAATGTCTGTTCGTCCAGACATGCATGTCAGAAGAAAATGACATTGTAATACGAAATAAGTATTGCACGCCTCGATGGGCGAAAACGACCTTAATAACACTGACTTTGATTCCTTGAGTCTAATTCTCACGGTTGCGGGAATCACATAATGTGTGAGCATTGAGGGAAGTACACAATGTGTGGCATATGGATGTCTGAATCGGTCCGAGGTAGCCACTCGCGATAAGTAGGAAACCGAGGTTCGAGTCATGTTCCGGCACAATCTTTCATGTATCACATGACGTCAAGAAATTCGCAATTCGGGAGTCAATTTCGTAATATAAAATTGTTGTGACCGGAGGGTGTAAATGAGTGCAAAAGCACTTGAAAAGAGAAAGTTTGCACCCAGAGGGCGTTAGTGAGTACGAGAGCACTTGGTATATGTAAATGTTGCACAGTTGTGTAGTGCAGGACACTCATCCACTGCACTATACAACTGTTTGTGATCGTGTTTCCAAGTTAATGATATGTTAGCGACAATTTGTGAAAAGTGACCAAGAGAGCCACAGAAATAGATACACCGCAACATATCACAACGAGACTGCCACGTCAGAAGAACAAAGATGACCACGGCATTTACGAAAAGATTATGTAATACCAGTATGATCTCATTGTAAAAGTGTTTTTTTAATGCCATTTAGCCTGAAGATGAGGTTTAACCCTCGAAACTTGTCATTAAATAAAGAAGTAATACAATAGTTGACAAAGTTGGTGACTGGTAGTGGTAATTTTTTTTAAAGAAAACCTTCACATATAACATTCTTGTTCCTCCTTACACGTTAATGTTTTCATTCGTCCATGTGTGTCTTGTTATTGATTAGCCCCGCTGTCTGAGGCACCTTGTCACGGTCCATGCGGCTTTCCCCGTCGCAGGTGCGGGTCCTCCATTGGGCATGGGTGTGTGTGTTGTCCATAACGTAAGCTAGATTAAGTAGTGTGTAGGCGTAGGGACCGATGACCTAAGTAGTTTGGTCCCATTTCCTAATTTTGTCTTGTGAGTGACAGGTTGTTTTTCTTTCGTCTTGTTTATTAAAATTATCCTTGAAAATGGTTGAAAGTGCTAGGCGTAACAGTTTCTTTCGATGCGGAATCTTAATTTTTTTGTCGCCTTTTTTTGTTTTTTAATTTATTCAAAATTCTTTGTTTTTTAAAATTTTATAGGAAGGAAAAGTTTTCAGTCGGTCAAAGTAAAAAAAAAAAACTGTAATAAAACATTTTTCACTCTGTTGATGATTTTATATTCCTTGACTCTTAAAATATCAGTAATTTATTGTTCTGTAATTTATGTTTCTGTCACCGTTTATTCAAGAAATTAAGCTGACGTTTCTTTGTCAATGCAAAGAATTTGGACGTGGTGTCGAAATCAAAGCATATTGTCATTCGCTTTCGTTGTAGAAATCCTTTCCTATTGTACCATCATTATATTGAAGTGCACAAGTCAATTATTTGCTTTCATTTCCTGATCTTGTAACTGGCCCAGAATTTGAACTGAGATCACGCTTCTTGTCCCTTTTCCTATATGTTTGGTTTGTTCTACTTGACTCTAAAATCTTCAGCTACTGAACTTCCTTTACTACTTTGACGATCCATACACTAGCTGTATCTTCAGTCTGTCCTTCCACTTGTTAACTATTATATAAGCTATTAAGGTCTCTTTACTCGGATGTTGCAACCGCTCTTCGTTACTACTCGCTGAAATTTTTCTCTTTGACTTTTCAATCAAAACTCGATTCATATTTCTCGTTACAGCAGGTTCATTTAATTGCATTGGTGATTGTTATGTTGTTTCAGATAGTGAATCAGTTAATGCTTCCACTGGAGATATCATCAATCGCATTTGAAGACTTCTCTCTGGAGCGCCTCCTACATGTCACCATGAACGACCTCATACGTGGACATTTCTGAGATACGGGTTGTAAGTTATCAGACAGCGACTAAAATGCTACTTTGATGGTTACATCGTATACCATGTATTGCCTTGATACTGCTAGTACCGGCTGCCCTATCATCTTCAGGTATCGTACAACTTGGGATTGACTGTTAGGTCATGGGTCAATAGTCTTTGTTTATAAACTTATGACTCTCCAAATCATTGAGAGGCGGAAATGCACATTCGTTCAAAATATTTCAAGCATCACTTATGTGTTCAAGTTATTTCTTAACAATCTATGCATCATTAACAGCAACTTAAATACTTTCATTTGATGCAGCATCGTGTTGATGGTCCCTCCAAGTTTGTAATGGACTCTTGATAGCTCTCAAAATACATTACTGGCGGGATTGCACTTTTAACCCCCATTTTTAAAGAGTTTAGTAGCTGAGAACCTGGCATCACCCGGGTGCGGATTTATTTGAATCTTCTGTTAGCCAATTTCCTCCTCCTTCATCCTCTGTCCCTTCTCTCTCCCTATCTCCTCTTCTCCCGATCTGTGTAAATCTCTTTCTCTCCCTCTCAGTCTCTCCATATCTCCCTGCCCTCTTTCGCCTCATTACCTATCCTAGACCAGGTTACTGATTATTAGCCACACAGAACTTCTTTGTAGATATCAAGTAGTATATGTAACATATTTGGTTGAAATCGATCCAATGTTTAGGAGGAGTTTTTCGCCCGTCGCTTTGCCCACGTACGCACGTGTCTCACACACAGCATATATATATATATATATATATATATATATATATATATATATATATATACATTACACACAGAGTTCACCCGCAACTCTAACGACTTTCGCTCTATATTCTCGGTTTCAAACTTCTCAATGTCTATGTCGCCTTGTCTCGTAAAAAGATATAATTTTTGTAGGTGCATTCAGTAGTACATGAGTATACTGTTAGCAAAATGTGTTGCGAATAGAGTTAGTAGCAAAGAAGAAATAAATTTGAATGTAATGCGTGGGGCGGAGATTTAGTAGCATAGAAGTAATAAATTGGAGCGTAATGCATGAAGTGGCCTTTTTCAAGCATCTCTGTCTTTATCACGTCATATCTCCTGAACTATGTGTCGTACAATTACACAGTTTAGTAGGTACATGCAGTGATGTGTGCGAATACTGTCTACATAATTTGTCGCGAATACAGATAGTAGCGAAGAAGTCTTTGTAAAAAAATAATTATACTGTCAAGCCTGACGCGGCAGTTTTACTGCAAGAACAGCGAGAACGTCAAAAGCCATACACTTTTATTCCTTTCATAATTTTTTACAGGTCGGCGAGAAACGTTTCATAAGGTCTTAAAATTATATGTAAAGATTGTTGCAAGGCTCTAAGTGCTCTCATTTGCAAATAGCGACTGAAATAATTTTACGTACTGGCACGTCTTGTATTACACGCCTTTCTCACGCCTATCCTCACTACTTCGATAGGTAGACGGCTCTTACTCCCACATCGATTTTTTCTAGACGGTGAGTGATACGTATGCCAAGCTTGGTAGAAATCGATCCACTGGTTTATGGGAATATGTGGAATATACATACTTACACACGTACATACATTTTTGTAATATATATGGATTAGATTAGGTACGGGAAACAGATAAAGTGCTGCCCAGATGTCGCTCTGACTTCCATTAACTTTTCCCTAAGTCAGTGTCTTAAATTTTACTGATTCCTTGGGGGCTTCAAGGCCGATGTTAAAAACATACACTTTTAACTTGTTTCCTTCGAATCGTCTAACTGTAAACTTGGAGACCAAGCCTGTGGCTAATGATAACTCAAAACTACCAGAACACTCATGGACTGTTCGCTGGTTCTCTAACTTAGAGCAAAATCTGAATGGGTGCAGGTGAGGCACTTTTGCTGGCCAAGATGACAATGTGAGTTCACCCCATTGCCCGTCGGACTACTTTCTTGTATTAAATTGCGCACTGTCTGCTTTATGGTTCATTAATTTCGTGTAAGTAGTCTACCAGTTCTGAATTTAGAGTCCTGCTGGTCACTCGTTGTCCTTGACGAATTCCAGTTCCACAATATTATTTCAGGAACATGTTTTCATTGCTGTTTACACTTTTTTAGATACTTCAGAAAGTAACAAGTCTACATTCCTTTTCCCGTAAGCAACTGTGTAGTACACGGTACGTGAGATGGCAGGAGCAGCACCTAACCTGTAAACACGACGCAGCGCACACAGGGTACAGCGCGACCGACCGCTAAGATCGCTGAAGTGGAACTGCCACTCGAGCACCGAGCCCGACACATTATGTAAAGTGAAAGCGCCGCTTCGACGCGGTACGCGGGTAGGTAGAGGTAGCTGCCTGTCGCTCGCATTGAGCGGGAATAAATGACCTTCACGAACTGAACTCGCATCCTACACCGCCTCACAGACCTATTAGTGTGTGTAAAGACTA
Organism: Schistocerca serialis cubense; assembly: GCF_023864345.2. Taxonomy (NCBI): domain Eukaryota; kingdom Metazoa; phylum Arthropoda; class Insecta; order Orthoptera; family Acrididae; genus Schistocerca; species Schistocerca serialis. Next base: position 521,872,373 of record NC_064641.1, read on the forward strand.
AACTGGGATTGAGTAATAACTAGTAGTAATCCTACCTAATTCCATTTGTCGTGAAATCTCAGAATTATATGAATCCCCTAGCCTCACCCCATGCCTTTTACCCTTTTTCACTACACTCATACTTGGTGAGATCATGGCTACGCCAATGCCAGATGCGAAGTGGTATAGTTATTTGAGTAAAAGTGACGTTATTGAAGTACAATTCAGGGAATTACGTGTGCTTTATGCCGTATAAGGAATCGTAGACGCAGAAATGGATGCCGACAAGCGCTGGTATGTCCGAAATAAATTTCCGTGCCCATGCTGCGAACGCTCGGGGAACACTCTGCCGGAATTGGATGTGCAACTTTAATGAGCACTGGAGGAATGCCGAACTAGAAGCGGGAGACAAAGACCTCGGTTCCATCACTTTCAGTGCATCTGAGGATCTGAGAAGCTTTTTAAATTTTGCAAATAAACTCACCAACAAAAAATTAGTTACCACCAGGAGACAACACACTAATACCGTGTAACACTATTTCTAGGCTAGATAATGTTCTAAACTCGGTGATGAATGGAATTCACATATTTTTTCAGGTGCTTAAAGTTGAAGCCACTCAGTGAGAGACGAGATCCCGTAGTGCCAGCACATTGCTGTTCCAAATGTTCAAAAATGTTCAAATGTGTGTGAAATCCTATGGGACTTAACTGCTAAGGTCATCAGTCCTTAAGCTTACACACTACTTAACCGAAATTATCCTAAGGACAAACACACACACTCATGCCCGCGGGAGGACTCGAACCTCCGCCGCGACCAGCCGCACGGTCCATGACTGCAGCGCCTTAGACCGCTCGGCTAATCCCGCGCAGCCTGTTTCAGATAGTACCAGAAACTTTGTGTAGAAGTAAGATAAAGTGATGCTTGCAGACCTATGTACAAGGTCATTCCAATAATGGACGACAGGATTGTCCACAAGATGTGGAGGAAAGGGCAACACCTGGTCAACGAGAAGTTTGAATAAACATTCAAATTCAGGCTCACTGTAACCTGATTAGCTGGGCCCCTGTGATGGTATACCTCTAAAACGTTACAGAAATGCCTTCAGCTCTAACTACACGCACCATACACTTGGACCTGATTGCCTCATTCGACCGTAGATGCCGTCGACATCTTGTTTAATTTGGAAGGAGGAAAAATTGAGACAGAGATCACACTACACATGTCCAGTCAGCTACTTTAGAGTTTCTGTGTTGTTTGGCCCATAGGGAACGTGCAGCTTCATTTGCCACTTAGAGAAATGACTCTTTGTGAAGTACCCGATTCCATACGTTCTATGCATATGATTTCTTTAGCAATGTACGTCCGGGATCAGGTCAATATGGAAGTGCATTCACTGGAAATAGCGTCAAGTGCGAAACTGGTTGTCTTTGACAAGGTGTGGTACGCATCTCCTGTTCCTGTCGATGAGGAACTTTCTACAACTACCGTTCTTAGATCGTGTTGCATTACTGCGTCTTATACTCCAAAACGTGTAGACGCTTGCACATTCCGCGTTGATACAGTAACAAATGTGCTGTCTTCATTCAAGGTGGGTCATTGGTGCGCCCATACACAATGGCTCCTTTCTAAGCGTTATAACTTCCTTGCACGATGTGTAGATCTTTAGCTGATACAGGAGTGAGCAACAGAAGCTGTTCATTAACAGAGAATTTAGAAATAAATTTATTCTACACCTAATATCAAACAGTGAAGATAATACGTAACTCTGTTGCTGCAGATGCAGCGTCAGTTATTAACTGTACCATAGGATGTTGAAACTTATACAGGTTCCGCAGATCTACACTCCTGGAAATGGAAAAAAGATCACATTGACACCGGTGTGTCAGACCCACCATACTTGCTCCGGACACTGCGAGAGGGCTGTACAAGCAATGATCATACGCACGGCACAGCGGACACACCAGGAACCGCGGTGTTGGCCGTCGAATGGCGCTAGCTGCGCAGCATTTGTGCACCGCCGCCGTCAGTGTCAGCCAGTTTGCCGTGGCATACGGAGCTCCATCGCAGTCTTTAACACTGGTAGCATGCCGCGACAGCGTGGACGTGAACCGTATGTGCAGTTGACGGACTTTGAGCGAGGGCGTATAGTGGGCATGCGGGAGGCCGGGTGGACGTACCGCCGAATTGCTCAACACGTGGGGCGTGAGGTCTCCACAGTACATCGATGTTGTCGCCAGTGGTCGGCGGAAGGTGCACGTGCCCGTCGACCTGGGACCGGACCGCAGCGACGCACGGATGCACGCCAAGACCGTAGGATCCTACGCAGTGCCGTAGGGGACCGCACCGCCACTTCCCAGCAAATTAGGGACACTGTTGCTCCTGGGGTATCGGCGAGGACCATTCGCAACCGTCTCCATGAAGCTGGGCTACGGTCCCGCACACCGTTAGGCCGTCTTCCGCTCACGCCCCAACATCGTGCAGCCCGCCTCCAGTGGTGTCGCGACAGGCGTGAATGGAGGGACGAATGGAGACGTGTCGTCTTCAGCGATGAGAGTCGCTTCTGCCTTGGTGCCAACGATGGTCGTATGCGTGTTTGCCGCCGTGCAGGTGAGCGTCACAATCAGGACTGCATACGACCGAGGCACACAGGGCCAACACCCGGCATCATGGTGTGGGGAGCGATCTCCTACACTGGCCGTACACCACTGGTGATCGTCGAGGGGACACTGAATAGTGCACGGTACATCCAAACCGTCATCGAACCCATCGTTCTACCATTCCTAGACCGGCAAGGGAACTTGCTGTTCCAACAGGACAATGCACGTCCGCATGTATCCCGTGCCACCCAACGTGCTCTAGAAGGTGTAAGTCAACTACCCTGGCCAGCAAGATCTCCGGATCTGTCCCCCATTGAGCATGTTTGGGACTGGATGAAGCGTCGTCTCACGCGGTCTGCACGTCCAGCACGAACGCTGGTCCAACTGAGGCGCCAGGTGGAAATGGCATGGCAAGCCGTTGCACAGGACTACATCCAGCATTTCTACGATCGTCTCCATGGGAGAATAGCAGCCTGCATTGCTGTAAAAGGTGGATATACACTGTACTAGTGCCGACATTGTGCATGCTCTGTTGCCTGTGTCTATGTGCCTGTGGTTCTGTCAGTGTGATCATGTGATGTATCTGACCCCAGGAATGTGTCAATAAAGTTTCCCCTTCCTGGGACAATGAATTCACGGTGTTCTTATTTCTAGTTCCAGGAGTGTAAAAATTACTCAGTCAATACAATAACTATTCAGTAGATCAAATGCTCTGGAAACTATGAAAGTCTGTAAATGTTATTCACTTAGCAAACACATAAAATTTGGTCTCAGTACACGAATGATTGAACTTAAGTACAACCGCTGCTATAGATCCCGACCTGATACCGGCCGATACCGTACTACCGTACGGTCAGCTCTCCCTGTCGAACCATCTTTCTGCTCTGATTACATACAAGCTACTGGAGCGCAAGCATAGTATTATGCGAGGGTTATTTACGATGCCGGTGGTCACATAACTTCCGAGTACCTACACTTGTCTAAAGCGAGTAATGGCTGCTTCATAGGTGAATGATTGTTGCTTTGGCCGGTGAACTTACGTTCTCTAATCACCTTGTAGCTAATAAAGGTAAGACGGACAATCTGTGAATCACGTGAATTATGTAGAATCAAAGAAAGCATGCACTTTATCTTTTTCAGAGTATAATTATTTGAACGTCTGTTTTCTGGAAATTTAATGCGTTAAAGAAGAACTCAGACTAAAAAAGAAAGAGTATAAACAGCAGCCCCACAAAGCTTAGTCTTTCCCATTACGGCAGGCTGTTTTAACTGGGAAATATACAATACAGGATGATGTATGGAGAACATACGGTTTTTAAATAAAGAACACTCGATAAGTTTTAAAATTAATGTATGTTTATTGACATAAAAGCAAAGCTCATTACCTGCCATTTAATGTAGGCCAGATTTCTTTGTGAAAATTAATGTTGTCGGTGTTATGTCCATCAATTCGAATGCAAAATTCAAATTTCTTCTCCAAATCCCCTATGACTAGGACGAATGTCTCTGCAAGTACTGCAGTAGTTTCTAGAATGACAGCAGTCTTCGACTGGTCCTAACTTTCTGGCTGTGATTATAGACACGGATCTAGAGGTACATCCTCAGACAAACAACACACTCTGATACTTATGGAGATCCGGGAGGCTGAGGGACATTGCCAGAACGTGAGATAACCTCTCCAGGAAACATGCGTCGATGAACTGCCACTGAACGGCTTGCCGTGTGTGATGTAGCGCCATTCTGCTGGAACCAAACATATTTTAAAGGGTTTCTTCATCTTCTCAGTTCTGGTTTGATGAACGTTTCAAACATTCGAATGTATCGGGCCTAATTAAGAGGGACTGCGGCCCCATTTTCTTCGAAAAAATACCATCCAATAACGCCGAATGAGCCAAGAGCATGCTACACTGTGACTTTTTCAGAGTGTGTAGGACGTTGGTGAGTAAGGTGTGTGCTCAGGAACCCAGTGACGCAATTTTTTTTTTATCTACGGTCCCCTTTAAATTAAAATTATCTTCATCGCTCATCAATAAAATTACATTATCATTCGAAATAACTTAGATTCTGGAAGAAATGTCTTCACGTACAGTACAATTAATTGCCTTTAGCTGTTGCACAATAAGGAGTTTGTACCGATGGCATTTTGTTGCATACAGAATTTGTCTAATCGATTCACGATTGATTGCTACCTCACTAGCGTGACATCTAACTGGCCGTCCTGGAGTTCTGGCTATCGCTACCCTTACCGTTGTAACAGTTTCTGGCGACGTTACACTACGTCTCGATCGTGTACGCTTCTTTTCCGTTATGTTTCCTGTTGAACTGAAGTGTTCCATCCAGCTGAGGACTGTGTTACGACTCGGAACAATTCCAAGTCAACCGAGGTCGAATTGCACTCACCACTTCTAACCAAACTATCATAGACGAAAAACCGATGTTACAGCTCACACTGTTCTACTGTAGGTGAAATGGAGTCTTGTCTGGAGAAGAACTACTCTCACCATGAACTCCTCGCTCCACCCGCTGTCAGTACTACGCAGTTCAACACCGTCCGTCTTCCGCGTGAGAGCCAATATAAGCTTAAATTTTTCGTGGTTTATGTTACCTCGTTGTTCACCTATTCCTCGAGGATTTGTATTAGCACTGAACCGGGTATAAGTTTGCTAGACTTTGCCACTTTGCTGTGTGTGTGTGTGTGTGTGTGTGTGTGTGTGTGTGTGTGTGTGTGTGTGTGTTTGTTGTTTGTGTTTCATTGACGTTCAACGATGTGGATATCAACCTCCGTACTAAGATTGGTAGAAACAAATGTGCTTAAGGCGTCTAAAATATTACAAAAGACGTAAGAGCCATTTTTTTACGTAAAATTATACTCTCTGTCAATCTCGTTTACTTTTACCCACACAGTCACACTATCTGTCACCGTTTAAGATACCATAAATTTATTCAAATCTCCTAATTCAATTAAAAACAACCGGACAAGTGCTAGCATGACTCGAGCTCGTACAAACTGTATCTTGTATATGGATATTTCATCTATATATTTTGATGAGTGAATTCCCGCGAATCGAATTGTAGTCGTAAATGGCCATATCTTTTGATTATATAAACTTGGGAGACTAAATTTTACACCGCCAGGGGATCATAGAACTAGCTATCTGACAAATTACAACTTCTTACACCTACGTGATCTTGAAAAGAGGGCTCTTAAGAGAAGGAGAGAGAGAGAGACGGATAACAAGGTAAACTTATAATGGTTCCGTATTTACACGGTGAGGTACAGAACGCTAAAAACGAGTAATGCAAGAATGAAGTTGTAATAAGTGCACAGATATATGTGGCTGATTCGGCACACAAAAAACATGTATCAACCAGCCACCCTGTAGACACATTAAAAATATCTCCCTAAAATTTTAAAGAACAAGTCAGAAATTTCTCAGAACCTTAAAAGTCGTACCACATTAATCTCACTGTCGATTAAAATGGGAACTATATCTATAAGTAAATTATCTCCTGTCCTCTTGAGATGGCACACTGTGAGCTGGTGAAAAGCCCCAGACGCTCGAGGGTCGTCTACCTGGAGCAAGAAGCCATGCGTCATAGGTGTTTGTAATATGTGAAACGAGTGAGAAAGAACTCGTCGCCTCAGTGTGACTGGCAAGAGGTACGCTCTCATAGCGTCATTGTCTTTACTAGGTGCATCTTATTGTCCATCATGTCCATTGCATCGAACTTTCCAGACACTGTCTAATCAGGCTTTGCACTAATATGTTTCATGCCCTGACAAGGAATGTAATTAAGTTTCTTCCTCTTCGGGAACCACGTAATTGTGCGAGTACTATGGGAAACAGACAGTCTCCATATATAATTGTGGGTCCAGCGTGAATCGTGGTTGTACAGCTGGTGCAGTTAAGGTGTCCGTTCCAGTAAAAAGAGAAGTCGGATTCGAATCCCCGTTCGGCACAGATTTTTACCAGCCTTAGGTAGCTGAGGGACGTTCATAATCTACACTGCCAATATATTTTATAATGGCAGCAGTCACCGCAGTGCGCTTTCCTTCGAACATGCATGCATGCATGTCTGAAGGAACAATGGATCGCGCTTCTTAACAAAACAGGCACAGCAATATCGTATTCTTAACTGAGGTTGTAGGGTTTGAGAAGAAACTAAACTTCCAGATCTTCCACAGTTATCAAGTAAACACAACTGCTTTCTTCCACGTTATACTGGGTATGGCTATGACAAACTCAATAATACCTAAATACACTTCCATGAGGAGCACCACTCTCCTGTTCAAAACTATATGACAGCATGTCATCAACACGGTACCAAACAAAGAATTTTGATGAGAAGGAAAAAATAAATGTGGGTGAATAACCACAAAAGCTCCTAGAATATTGTGCCTCCAGTTAGCGTTGTACGCTTTATTCATGTCAAAAATATAGCCCTATACATTGCTGTCTCCTGCTGCAAGGCTGCCTAAAGCAGATCACTTTGCCGAGAATGGGTCGACACCAACTGGGCTTAAGAAACATCCTTATCCCTAATAGTCAGATCAGACAACAGTCCATTATTCGTCGCAAAGTAATTTTTATAGAGCTCGTTTAGGGGACACTTCAGTAAATACTGTGAGAGATTGCAGGGCGCTCTCACTTCTGATTCGGTATTATGCTGCTTCATGATCTTAGGGAATGTGACCTTTATTTCGATTTTACTTCATACATCAGGGTTAGCAAAATGATTCCACCTATTTAACATTAATTTATTTATGACGGAATTTGGAATTACCTTATTAACTATAATTCAATGATGACGAGATGTCGTACGGGAATGGTGGGCAGTAGTTAATGCTAGGCTTGGCTTGCATTCAAAGGAATAGGGTGCCAATTTAAACGACTGCAGTAAACGAGCACAGCGATGGTGGAAAGAGGGAAGCGAAGTTTTTTTCTTTTGTGGGGTGGAAAAATTTCTGGACGACCAAGTTCTGCGGTCTCATTGTGCAGGAATGTTGGTTGGCGCCGGTTGGGAGGCATCCACGTCCAGGTAGATTGACTACCGCCGAGAAGCCGCTGCTGCAATGGCCAGCGCCTTGTAGACCGGCAATAAGCAGAGGATGTGTTCTTGTTAGGCAGGAAGCCGACAAAACAACTATGAGCGTTCTGTGAATTTCCGTGGGACAGGTCACTGGAGCCCAGACGTCCAGACTCTGTTACCAAACATATTGGTGAAAGCACGAGGCTTTTAGCGAGTTTATAGCTTTTCTTTGGAAACCTTGAAATGGACGAAACAGAGGAGATAACAAGCGTTTTATGGAGAGGTGTGTTTCCATCCTGGTCATGTAGTTAGCAAAAGACACTATATAAATGCGTGTGAAAGAGGCCATCAAGCTGAATCTTTTTTCCTTTTCTCCAAATTAACTTTAAAGTCTCTGATTGATGAAACCGATGTATGCAGAGCAAGGACCGCTCTCCGAGCTTCAAATGCCACGCTCCAGCTCGTGATTGGATTGTACTAACGAGGGGGAAATCTAAGATGTAAATAGGTTTTTGCTACTCAGCTGAGGAGAAAAGTGGACAGAAAGGATCACTCTTGTACTGACGCTTCATTAGTAAAGAACTGCAGGTCTCTACCTGAACGGTGAGACTGTGCCACTTAGAGCCTGTGCCAGTCATCTTCTGAACCATCTCGGGGTACTGCTCCTAGCATCACGCACACAATGAGTAATATGTGGGTGTACTTATTTGTCTTTATTTGGCCGTCTACACATATGACATATTCCGTCACGCGTAGTCGTGGCACGGAATTAAATTGGTTTCGCAGACCAGGAAATGGGTCCACCATCACACTGGAATCCACTGGGGTTTCAGAGGCTCATAGGGAAGTACCTGCATTCCGAATTAACCGAACGCCAGACCGCGAACATGCGTTTTTCGGGTGCGTGCCATTAATAACAGATTGCGGCCGTCTATGACTGCAGTCGACAAACGCATCGTGGTGTGCCGTCCTGACCAGCAGGAGGGTAAGGTACTCGCTGCTACGGTGTAGGGCTCCAATATATGTTTCTCAGCACCCTGTTTTTTCAAATCATATTTTTCTTTTTGGAATGGTAGAATATAGATGCTTGATGGTGGCATAGTTTTTGTGCCATAACCCAGATTCACGTGCATGAACTCAGATAAAGCGATTAGTATCTTGTGTCGATCCCCAGCTGATCACTTTCTCCGCCATAGACCCTATGTTAGTGAAAGCGTTTGTCAGATAAAAATGTTTGTGTGAGGCTTCTTTAGTCGTTTTTGTTGTCTTGTGATATTAAGGATGAATAAATATACTGTAATTTAGATCACAATTTCTCCCTGAGTTCTGATTAACAGTACCTTCTCACTTTAATATTAAAGTCTAGATTTGAAACGTAAGTAGAAAGCTTTCAATCGGCGAACTGCTTCCAGGATCTTGGTCCTTGGCACTTCTGTGATGCTGTCAGTTGGCGTACTTGCCGAACAGGTCCACATTATTAAGAAAAATATGGTTCATTAGTATGCTGTAGATATTTAATGCTCTGATTGTGTTGTTTATGTGTTTATTTGTTTCAATTATAGTGCATTTGTGTCAGAGACTTCTGTGTCATTTGTCGACTGACTTCCTGCCGTTGCGAACGGCGTTATTGTATTATGTTTGTGGTGGTTACTATTGAATTTGCTTTGTATTTGGTTGTTTTTGATTCTGAAACTCGTGTACTACTGTCATTGTATTATACTGCATATATCTTGTGAGTTAGATAATACGTTGTCCATGTGTTGCACGGAGAATTAAAATTGTTGTTGATAAAGAGTTTGAGTGATAGCAAGTAGTTTGGCTAGACAAGTAGACTGGGAGCGAAATAAAAAGTATACGTCATGGGGGAAGAGCGCAATGAAACTGTTGAGGCACAGTCTGAACGTAGGGAGGCATTGCTGTTGAACGGTGTTAGTAACAACGAGGTCGAACAGCCGGCCGAAGTGGCCGTGCGGTTAAAGGCGCTGCAGTCTAGAACCGCAGAACCGCTACGGTCGCAGGTTCGAGTCCTGCCTCGGGCATGGATGTTTGTGATGTCCTTAGGTTAGTTAGGTTTAACTAGTTCTAAGTTCTAGGGGACTAATGACCTCAGCAGTTGAGTCCCATAGTGCTCAGAGCCATTTTTTTGAGGTCGCACAACAAGGAAATCAGGGAGACGCAAGCGATATGGCTTTTCTTGAGGGGCAGGCAGTGTCAGAACGCGTGTGATAGAAGATGTGAGCATACCACAACATATCGAGGCAGATGTGCTTATTAGAAAATCCGGACATAGAAGACAGGGCGGTATCGGAACACAATGTTGCGGACACAACATCATAGAATTCATGTATGAGTTCGGACAATCACGATACTGAGAAAAATGAAGACGACTTCAATTTAGTGCATTTGTAATGGGAATGGAGAAGACACTTGGTAGACAAAAAGGTATAGAGGAAAATATTAATAGACTAGAGGGAATGGAGGAGAAAATTAATAAGTTAGTACGAGATAATAACGAGACGAGTACGGACATTAAAAAATATCGGAGTTCATGTAAATCAGATGCGAGAGGAACACAAGTCATGGGCAAATAAACCTAGGAAAACTAACGGATAGTAAACACTATAGGAATGAAAGGTTTAAAGACTGCACATGATACTAAGAAGACGGCAGAGTGCACCTAGACAGTAGCAAGTGTCGCTAGACGAATAGCAGGTGAAGCATCGAAAATGAGTAAGCGCATAGGATTGCAAGGACGAAAGAGGGCGTTAAATTTGAGCAAGAATGTCGAATGCGTGGAAAAGCGGCAAAATGACGAGTCAACGGCCATGGACAAATTATAATGTGAGCTGCGCAAATTAGGGACTGGTTCGGAGTTAGCAACCGCAACTCCAGTGAGCGAGACTAAAGAAGTCCGGGCTCTCCTTTCGTTCAAAGCACAACAGGAAGCGAACAACACGCGCATGGAGAAGAAATTGGTGGAGGTGCTAAGGAAACAAATTCAAATGCGGGCAAGTGCGAATGCAACAGCACCTGAAACAATTTCAGTCGGGGCGGATAACTGTATACCGTTAGCAGCAAGCAGAGGGTATGATGAGATGAACGTCGTATTTTCTCTAAGCCGAGGAGGGAGCACAAACGAGGTGACGTCGAACGAGGACAGCCAAAGATCTGATATTTTCCGAACGACGGACGTGGTCGATGAAACGCCAGTTGATTTTCAGCACTTTCTACAAGTACGAAAATTCCAAATTTTCCGAGATGAGGGCAATTTTACTTGCCCACGTAATTGGATATTACAATTTCACCTCCCTTTACCTCCAAATTAGCCTTTAAAATACAAGCTTGACATTATTTGCGAACGCTTGCAATAGTCAGTTGCGGAGAAAATGCGCGGAATATCAGCAATGTGTAGAAGTTACCAGGAGTTCAAGGACAGCTTCCTAACTATCTACTATTCCATGGAGACGCAAGAGCGCATAAAATACGAGATGATTGTTGGCAAATATTTCGAGAGACTACAAAAGCCCAGTGAACTTTCTGGATGAGTTGACTGACAATAACCAGTGTCTTGACGTAACATGCTCTACCGGTGAAATCATTCGTCATTGTTACACCAAACTTCCGTCAGCATATCAACAAGTTTTAGCTGGAAGATGCAATGTGGAGCTCAGTACTTTCCGTAACACACTTTACGAATTAGAATACGCATTCCGAGCAGAGAATATCAGAGAACACAGAGGAAAGTCTGACAGATACGTTGCAGGCCCTATGTCGCGTCCAGAATATAGCCATTACACTAACAGGAACGGAAATGCAGGGAATGGAGCGAGTTACGGAAACCATTCACTGTCGGGAAATTTCGAAATTAATGAAGTTGAACAACGAAGAGACTGGAATGAGAACCGCAATAATTATGTACTACGCAACAGAGGTTGGAATGGAAGGAGGAATGAAGAGTACAGACCACAAAACAATGGATAGCGAAGCCATGGCTCTGGTTTCAATGACAATAGATGATGGGCGCGATTGAACAACGGAGGAAACGGAAATGGAGCTCAGGTTGAGGAAACTAAGGTTCGGGGAACGAACCCAGGTCGTGGGGCGCGAGGGAATGGTAACCAACGCCACTGACCTTCTGAGCACACCACAGATAGTGGTGACAGTCGAATATAGGCATTGTAGCATAAGTTTGTTTTGTTATGATTATTTTAAAGATAACAATCATTTCTTTAGATCTTTTTGTGATTCACCATGGTAATTAGCATAGGAATTTCTCCCATTGCAGCTAGTCGTAAGGGTTGGCATTAATAGAATTTCGCTGTACAAGTATTTCTTCGCAACTTGTATCAAGTGTATAGATGTACAGTTGGTCATCCCACAGCGGAATAAATTACAATTGTTGAGCGTAGAAATGTGCCGATTACACGACAGGAATTTCGTTGTTCATTTTGCAGTCCTATATCCTGCGAGTTAATATGTTCTCATAGCAATTTTGCAGGTTGCATGGAATGACAGAATCAGATGTCACCACAAAGTTACAATTTTATATCGTCCGCAGCTCGTGGTCGCGCGGTAGCGTTCCCACTCCCGGGTTCCTGGGTTCGATTCCCGGCGGGGTCAGGGATTTTCTCTGACTCGTGATGACTGGGTGTTGTGTGATTTCCTTAGGTTAGTTAGGTTTAAATAGTTCTAAGTTCTAGGGGACTCATGACCATAGATGTTAAGTCCCATAGTGCCCAGAGCCATTTGAACCATTTGAATTTTATATCTTCGAGTATGAAACAAGTATTGGGGACCGAATTCTCTCGTAGCATCATAGAAAAGAGCTAGAATTATATTTCTTCTATTTATTGTGTGTGCATCGCCGTACACCCCATGTTACGATCCAGTATATATTTCATAGTATGGTGTGTGAGAGGGGCGTCGTTGAGATTAGTTTGCGAGATTCTTGGAGGTGATTTAGGAGGCTGGTCGTGTAGTGTCCACACAAAAGGCGTGTTAAATTTCTTGTGTGTTTTGGTGTAGTTTGCGATCAGTGCCCAGTGCAATGTGTCTCCGCTGTGAGCTGATTATTGTTATCGCCAGTTGTGCGATGGCCGGCCGCGGTGGTCTAGCGGTTCTAGGCGCTAAGTCCGGAACCGCGCGACTGCTACGGTCGCAGGTTCGAATCCTGCCTCGGGCATGGATGTGTGTGATGTCCTTAGGTTAGTTAGGTTTAAGTAGTTCTAAATTCTAGGGGACTGATGACCACAGATGTTAAGTCCCAGAGTGCTCAGAGCCATTTGAACCATTTAGTTGTGCGATGTATTTGTGGTGTGTTTTTTGTCCGTGTATGTAGCCTTTGCTGCGATATTTCTCGCGAACGTGATATTTTATTCTAGTGTGTTTACACAGATGAGCTATCGCGTCTAATGCCGTTGTTGTTCACTGTGGTTATTCTCTTGTGGTTAATCGCATGTGGTTTTCCGCACTATTAGACGAAGATATTCATATGGGCTTTCGGGAGTAATTCGTGAGCGCCTGAGTGGTAGATCTTGGATAATAGTGTGTACCATGTGGAATGTGTGAGTCACTTTGGTATGGTTTTGCACAGTGGGCGCGGCACACCATCAGTGTGTGAGAAAGAGAAGAACGGAAGATATGTAGCTTTTTAGTCAAATGTTGATAATACCTTGTGGGTCAAAAGGCTCTGAGTCATCAGTCCCCTAGAACTCAGAACTATTTGAACCTAAGTAACCTAAGGACATCACACACATCCATGCACGGGGCAGGATTCGAACCTGCGACCGTAGTGGTAGCGCAGTTACAGACTGTAACGCGTAGAACCGCTCGGCATCCCTGGCCGGCAATACCTTCTGCTTTTCATGTTTGTTTCAGGGGCTGGAGTGGAAGATTTGTACACGAACCTGAGAAAATTTTGTGTCAGTTCCAGCAAAAATAGAATTTCGCGTATTTTATACCACTTAGAACAGCGAGCAGATTGGTGACATCAGTACTCATCGAGATTCACACCATACACCAGCGGTAGTGCCACCTTAACGACAACAAAATGGGAGTATAGTAGTTTGTATACCTTTTATGGGAGTTGGGTTGCACGAATAGGTACTAGACTTAGATGGAATGAGAATGACTGAAGTGAATGTGCAATCTAAGCCGGCTTAGTACTTTGAGTGCATGAAAGTTTGTGAGAAATTAACACTACACCATCATACAGTACAATGCCTCACCACTACTTCAGATTATAAAGATTTAGACACAGAAATTAATCATTTAAAATTATTGCTATAATAATATCAAATTATTTATGTTATAGAATGGATTATATTTTAGTCAAAGAACTGTAAACTCTTTTATTCTTTTTATTCTTCGAGTAATCATTCATTATAATTCACTGTATTTATGCTGTAAACATACTTGTAAAAACACGGTGAAACGCGTATGTTTCAGATGTATTCATTACCAGCGATGGCGAGGCATTACAGAATCTTTGACCAGAGAGTTATTTATCGTTGCTAGTCTGCACTTGACCGCGCGAGAGTGCAGTAGTGTGTGTGGAATCGGCAGAGGGAGTAGTCAGTTGCGAGTGGCACTCTGTCGGCAGTTGTAGCGAGTGGACGGTTGTACTGAGCGGGCGTCGGCATGCGACGGCGGTGTGCTCTCCTTGGTCACGGTGTGCTCTGGTCACGATTCAGGACGAGGTATTTTGTTATAGAAGGTAATGAAGCAGCATTGCGCTCAGCTAATAACATATGTTAATTGTAATTAATTTATTGAAGAATTGTCCCAATAACAATTTTCGTTTAAACTAACTGTTTTAAACAAAAAGATTCATTTCACGTTAAATAATACTTCCCGTGCATTCCCTCCAAGAATCAAAATTAAATGTGGGCCAGCATTGCACTGAGCTGTGCCGAAAAATAAGAGCAGATATAGATGCAGTTTACTGAGGTAAGAATTTTGGTTTTTGTGTTCAGGTGCACAGGGCCGATGGTCAGCGCAGCTGCCCTTATAAAATTTATCAGGTTTATTTATTGCTGTTCAGATATTACATTCAGTTCATGCTTCATTATTTAATTAACATTATTGTGGGTTTAATGGTCAATTATTATTCTTTAATTTTGTGGGCAGTTTACATTTGGGCCATTTTTATTATGCAGTTTTGTGTTGAAAGTAATTTCCGACAATGGACCACATTTTCGATCTGCTATATGGACACGTATGTTACGAGCTAGAAACATTTCTCCGATCTATGTATTCAGGTACCATGCTTCTTCGAACCCTTGTGAACGATTAATGAAAGAAGTTGGTAAACTGTGTAGAATATACTGCCATAAAGGACATATTGATTGGGACACACACATACACCCATTCCAGGATGTAATTAATTCCATACCAAATGAATCCACTATGCTATCTCCGTCTGTTATACTGAAAAATGTTGAACCACATAACAAAATTAAAGAATTAGTAACATTTCCTACATCTCGTCGACTACGACACCATGAAATAATTGACATTTTGCTGAACAACATCAAACGTGCCGCAGAGTGCCGGAGAAGACAACAAAAACAGGTCTGTATACGCCGTGACTTTCACGTTGGACAGAAGATATTAGTACGTACACACTATTTATCCAACAAAATAAAAGGTAGGTGCAGTAAATTTGAACTTCTATACGCAGGTCCATATCGAATTCGCAGCATTCCTCACCCTAATGTTGTACTCGTCGAAACTTTGAGAATCAGAAAATCGAAAGGAAACCATCACGTGTCGAACGTCACATCTTTTATTAAATGAAGATACATTATGATTTATCACACTTTAATGCCATTTCCTAATTTTTTATGACCACTTATGCAATTATATTCACATGAACACTTACTGATGATTTTAGTATTTTTTCTTGCCCAGCATGTAAGGTTAGCAGGTCGCTTTTCTTGTCGTTACACATCAGACCGTGCATATCTTTCCAGATGAACTTACACATTTTTGACCACTTATGCAATTATATTCACATGACTACTTACTGATGATTGTCGTATTTTTTTTTTTGGCAAGTGCCCAGAAAGGTTAGGTTAGCAGGTCGCTTTTCTTGTCGTTACACATTAGACAGTGCACATTTTCCAGATGAAATTACGTATCTTACGAATAATTATGCAATTCTATCTAGTGATATATTAATTTTATCAAATTTTTTCTCTATTTAAGTCTTCAATTCTCCCCTCTATTAACTACACAACATACGAGCTGAACACAAAGAAGGTCACATTTCTTGTCATCATTTTTTTTATGTTTGTACGATTGTTTTCATGTTTTGTTTGTATGCACTATGAAATAGTTAAAATATGCCTTATGATATCTCAACATCGTGACTACTTTACTGCTACATTGTGATACACTGGGTACATTTTTGCCTCTGAACACTATCTATGTTTTTTCACATATTACGTTTTCTGTCATGTTATGCTGTATGCTTAATTATGTTACCATAAACCAGTCATTATTTAGTGAGTATATGATGTAAATGCAAGACATTAATCTCTGTTCATCAATTTCAGAAGGAAATGATGCGTGAAAGAAATAAATTAAACAAAATGGGAATTTCACCTTCGGAATGAACGAAAGAGAATGCAGTACTTCGTGATGAAGAGTAAATGGATCAGAATTAACAAGCATTAACAAGAATATAGTATACACATCGTAGAATAGCAGTCTTAACTAAGGTTTTCTTTCAGAATACGAGGCGATTGATGCAGGCTGTCAGAGAGAACTACACATCTTAGATTTAGTGATGAAATATGATAGAAGTAAGGAATAGTTGCATAATTAGTGATGAAGTGATTTTTTTTTGCAGATGATAATGAATGCTGATGAATAATGATGAAGAATATGCTGCTATGGATAATGAAGTTTTTCTTTACAGGTGATGATGATAATGGAGTTATGATAATATAGATAATGAAATGATGGATAATGAAGTTTATTCTTTACAGATGAGGATATTGTTGAAATTATGTATTAATGCTATGTAATTATTTAAGTATTTGTTGCAGTTCGTTTTGACAGTAGGTATTATATTGAATAGTATGATGACTGAAGGTTTTGGAAGGGACAGCTATGGAATACAATTTTATACACATTTCATTACCTGTTAATTCGAAGATCACTACTTTTCAACATAAAATGCGTTTCTTATTTCAGTTTAATAATCCATTTTTGTATATTTTGCAGGAGAAATTATTTATGAAATTAATGTGCTATAAGCAGTTGTTCATTAAGTCTACGTCATTTATGAAGGTGATTACATATAGTCTACTTGTTTCATAATCTTGCTACGTTACACATTTTCATTTGCAGCAACAACCCAAAAGCAATTTATTTTCTTTCCCCTGTAATTACCCAACGCAATGCATTGCTAACACAAAAAAAGGAAAGTATTACCAGTCCCAAATAATGCTACCAGTTTAAAAGAGTTGTGAGTAATACTGAATGATGTTTTCCAACCACAGACTTTGAGTAATTGTTATGGTATAATAATAATGCTTTGTAGCTGGGAAATGAATGCTACTGATTACTGTATTGAGATGACCAATGACTAATTATGAACATTATTCTGTAATACTATGTTATTGACTACCTCCTGTTTTATGCTTTGTAACTGGGAAGTGAATGCTAGTGATTACTGTATTGAGATGACCAATGATTAGTTATGAACATTATTCTGTAATACTATGTTGTTGACTACCTCCTGTTTTATGCTTTGTAACTGGGAAATGAATGCTAGTGATTACTGTATTGAGATGACCAATGATTTATTATGAATATTATTCTGTAATACTATGTTATTGACTACCTCCTGTTTTAAGTAATGACTTCTGATGATTTGTAATTAGGAAATGAGTGCCAATGTTCTCTGTAAAACACCACATGAATATAATTATGTAATGACTTCTGATGATTTATAATTAGGCAATGAGTGCCAATGTTCTCTGTAATAAGCCACATGAATATTATTATGTAATATAATTAGGCAATGAGTGCCAATGTTCTCTGTAACACGCCAATTTATGAACATTATTCTGTAATACTACATACATGGTACAGAAATGTTCAATAACTGGGCAATGAATGCCGCAAACTACTAACGTAATTCTCGGTGAAGACTAGTATGTGACTTAATGTCCTTCACCTTCTGACCTAACTACCTTGAATTACTGCAATATCCGTTTGTCCTGTATATCCTCTTGATCATGGAGCACTATATTTGGTTTTTGCACTAGTTCTATGTTGGTGTACCTTACAAGAACGTGGTGTTCACACGACATGTTGTCCACCACTGTAAGCGATGGAGATGTTATTATGGTCCCACTGTTTGGTGTACCTGATGTACTGCCAAAATGATAACATGGAATATTACTACGACATTTCAGTGTCTTGGCTACACTGATAAATACTTCTGGGAAAAGAACTTCAGATTGTTTCACTTGGTGTTGTGCTCCAGTAGAAAGATATGGACTTTCAGTGCAGCTGCGTGCAACCTAAAGTGCTACAACCATGATGCAATCCTTCCCTTTCATATCCTAATTCTTGTAACATAATGAAAATCATTTTTTTGCTAATATGATTTGTATTCATGACCAATACATTTTTTTTGATTTGCTGATATATTCTGAATTATAGTGCGTGTGCACTTTTTTCATTTTTGTAACATGATTTCTACTTATTGTATATACATTATGTGATTTGCTGATATATTCTGAATTATAGTGGGTGTTCAGTTTTGTCATTTTTCTAGCATGATTTCTACTCATTGTATGTACATTTTTTTTTATTTGTTGATATGTTCTGAACTACAGTACTTGTGCACATATGTCATTTGTCGAGAGAATTGTACTCATTATGTCTATTTGTTGTGAAAACTTTGAAGAATTTTTCAGTGCATGTGCACTTAAGTCATTTGTTAATATGTTTTGTACTCATATTTTGTTATTGCCAAATACGTTTTGTACTCGGTCCATGTGCACCATATTTACTTCATGTTCTACATCTATATATTCTCTGTTTGTAAAGTTAATTAATTAAGAAAATATTTGTTGCTCATGGCAAGTCCAAATGACTCACCATCGCTGCCAAATTTTTACCCCCCCCCCCCCCCCAGTGGAGGGTTATGAAACGCGTACGTTTCATATGTATTCATTACCAGCGATGGCGAGGCATGACAGAATCTTTGACCAGAGAGTTATTTATCGTTGCTAGTCTGCGCTTGACCGCGCGAGAGTGCAGTAGTGTGTGTGGAATCGGCGGAGGGAGTAGTCAGTTGCGAGTGGCACTCTGTCGGCAGTTGTTGTAGTTAGTGGACGGTTGTACTGAGCGGGCGTCGGCACGCGTCGGCGGTGTGCTCTCCTTGCATCTCTGGTCACGATTCAGGACGAGGTATTTTGTTATGGAAGGTAATGAAGCAGCATTGCGCTCAGCTAATAACATATGTTAATTGTAATTAATGTGTTCAAGAATTGCCGCAATAACAATTTTCTTTTAAACTAATTGTTTTAAACAAAAAGATTCATTTCACGTTAAATAATACTTCCCATGCATTGCCTCCAAGAATCAAAATTAAATGTGGGCCAGCATTGCACTGAGCTGTGCCGAAAAATAAGAGCAGATATAGATGCAGTTTACTGAGGTAAGAATTTTGATTTTTGTGTTCAGGTTTAATTATTGCACAGGGCCGAAGGTCAGTGCAGCTGCCCTTATGAAATTTATCAGGTTTAATTATTGCTGTTCAGATATTACATTCAGTTCCTGCTTCATTATTTAATTAACATTATTGTGGGTTTAATGGTCAATTATTATTCTTTAATTTTGTGGGCAGTTTACATTTGGGCTATTTTTATTATGCAGTTTTGTGGGAAGACAACATTTCACTTGACATTGACCTTTTAATATTTTTGCGGGGAGGTTACACTTTTAAAATTTCACGGGAGGTTACAACGGCACAGTGTTTCCTTGTAAGGACTGTGCAAACTATTGGCGGCTGAGTTGATGACGACGTATCTGGCGTTTGGAGAGATTGCGGACACCGGAGTGGCTATAGCAGCTGGGCTGACGGGCCGCCCCTCAAACAAGACTGTCAAGGTCATATTCCAGCCCTGTGAGCAAGGGCTTGATGCAGCAGACGGTTTCCGACTTAGCGACTGCAGGACAGCTGGTGGACATGATGTCATTGGCTGCATGGATGGAGTACAAGCCCCTTCGCACCTCCGATTGTCAACAAGGGGCTGGTGGGGATCCACAAGATGCAAAGTTGTAGATCAAGTTGACAATAAGCCATTTAATGGTGAACACACACACACACACATACACACGACCACAGGCAGATTCACACTGTCAAACAGTAAGGGTCTCTCTACCAGGAGGCAATCTCGTCCGTGCAACTTTGCGTGTAGAAAAACAAATAGAAAACAACCGGCACATTCTAGCAACCAAGAGTCTAGTCTGTGTGCGGCAGCTTCGAATACCAACGGCCGCACGGGATTAGATGAGCGGTCTCAGGCGCTGCAGTCATGGACTGTGCGGCTGGTCCCGGCGGAGGTTCGAGTCCTCCCTGGGGCATGGTTGTGTGTGTTTGTATTTAGAATAATTTAGGTTAAAGTAGTGTGTAAGCTTAGGGACTGATGACCTGAGCAGTTAAGCCCCGTATGATTTCACACAAATTTGCACATTTGAATACCAACGGCACAGTATCATAGACCAACAGAAACAGTCTAAACCACCGCGTCCCCTTAGGGGTGGCTACAATGCATAAAGAAAGAGCAATCTTACCACAAGAAGCTGGGAACACGATAATACAAATGGCAGAACATCATGCCTCCAGGCACATCACCTCACCGCCCTTCTGGATGAATCGCAACAAAAACCACGACGCGGAGGGGCTTCCCACCTCAAAACAGTTCACCGTACGATACAATCCGACTCACAAAACGTGGCTGTGCACCTGGGCCACCTACTGCAAAACTGCCCATATGCTAGTACATCCCCTCTCTCTTTTAAAGCTGCAACTGATCGCATGCTAAGCACTGTGACCCCCTTTGGCGACGCATCAGAGGAAGGAGAGCACGGCTCAACCTCCTCCTCCGAAGGTGAAGTGAGAGGGGGGGGGTGGAATACCAAAGGATGGCAGTATGACAGCTTAGGCTTTAATTTGACTAACATGCAGCTGAATGAAATTATTGTTAGCAAGGTTTTTAAAGAGAAAGTTGACCAGGGGCCAATAAAATGCGGGGGCTAACTTACCAACACTAGATGCTTCTGTGGTCACATGGACAGTAAAGTTACATACAAAATCCCGACAGCCCACCTTTTATTCGGACCCGGACCCTACCACAGTTATAGCGCTGAGCTTGCCAGAGGTGTGCTCGCTTCATATTGCGCCAAAAGTTCTCCCAATTGCACTTAATTTGATGCGGATTAAAATTTTCTGGTAAGAGGTCTTCGATATTCCACATATTGGATAGGGGAGTATTAATTGGATAAGCAAGCATGAGGAAGTAGGGGGTCGCGCTGGAAACCTCATGCTGAGCAGTGTTAAAAGCAAGATTCAGCCACGGCAATGACGAATACCACTTGTTCTCCACGTTGGCATGATAAATAATTAAGTCTGCCTTTAGGTTCCAGTTAACACGCTCAGCAAACGAAAGCTGTGGATAATAGGGTGTGGTGGTAACGTCTTTTATGGCATTATTAAAGCAGAACCTGCGAAACCCTTTTGAAATAAAGCCAGGAGCATTGTTGTTAAGCAGGGTCTTAAGGGGGCGAAAGAAAGTGAAAACTTTAGTAAGATGGGTTATGGTGCTGTACGTCATAATCTCCCTGCTGGGGAAGAGCCACGTGAAGTGGCTAAAGGCGTCGACGATGACCAAGATAGTGGTTCCCATTATTGGTCCTGGGTAAGGGTCCCGCGTGATCAATGAACATCTTATCCATCGCGGTAAACTCTCAGTCAGATTGTAATAATCCCTGACTAACGTTATTTCTCGGCTTCCGTATTTTACAGGCCTCACATTGCCAAACTAATCGACAGGCATCCTTATACATCGCGGGCCAGGTGACATGCTGGCACGATTTGGCGACCAATTCGGCCACTCCTTAATGTCCACCTAGGATTGAAGTATGAAAATACTTAAAGGTGGACTGAACAAGGCTTTGGGGCAAGCAAATCCTATCCTGAGTGGACCTGCCGAAATGCCGACTTAAGACTCCTCTCAGTAAGATAAGGTGGACCTCCTCCCCATTCAACATGGCCCACCTAATGGGCCCCAAGATGCCGTCATGCGACTGTGCCCCTTTGAGGTAAACCAATAGTTCAGGGATCTCGGACAGGACAGTTCCAATGAGGATAGCGATCTGGCAAACGTCCTTTTTAAGATCTTCCCCTTTTTCCCCAAACATGCGACTCAGAGCATTGTCGACCTGGTTCTTGGCCCCTTTAATATGGCGAACCGGCCGGTATGAAAACCACTGTGAGGTAATAGGCGAGACGTGGCGCCCTGAGAATATTCTAAGTTCACAGGAAGGCCAACCACGTGGGGCCGGACGCTGGCCAAAGCAAGAGGGGCCCAACCGTGAGGCTGGGAATTCCATGTTGATGCCGTGTTGATGAAGGAGACATGCCAGTTACACGAAAAAACGGTAGCACCATGCTTGTAAATATATTTATTCTTCCGTGTCTTTGTTTTTATCCAATATATACTATTCATGAAGAAATTGGTTAAATACTTACCTTTTTTAGAAAGCACAGAGACATTTGGCTACTGGCCTACCTATATTTGCTATTCCCTTGATGTATGTTTATTTAATTTCTTTATGTATTTAATAATGTGTGGTAGAGCGTGTTTATGGTCCAGCCACAGGAGTATTTATTTAATTTATAGTTATTTAAATCTAAATCCAGTACCGGTATTTCGAATGTGTTTGTGGTGTTGCATTGCCTGGCAGACATGGTGCGAGTGCTGTAGCAAATCACAGCACTCATGAATGGGGAGACTGGATGGAAGCGAGTTTGAGAGAGGACAGGACAGTACGGGACAGGACACAGAAGGTGCTGGACGTGAAGGCGCGGGGGATAGTCGCGAGAAGGACTTAGAGAGTGGAGCGGTTTGCGCGTGGTCGCGGCAGATAGAAATACTTGGGAGTGCAGACTTGTTCACTTGCGAAATCTTCGTGGCTTGTACAATAAGGACGTAGTGTGCGTTTAGAAGAGAGTATCTCGTGAGCTATGTGGTTGTTCATAGCTAATTACGTGCAGTAGGAATCTATTGTTTCCTTGTTATTCATCTTATAATTTATTTAATTGCTGGACCATCGACACCAATAAGTGTTTTTCAGAAATATATCACAATCTCAAAAGTACTTCTGCTATCGTACACATCATTTAAAGTCGTTTGGATAGTACCTGCGGATTTTATTTAATTACAATCTTTCATTTATAAATTTATATGTTTCTTTCGTAACTTGGAATTTCCAAGTGATAGAACCTTCGACCATTTGATTCATGTGTCTATTCTTATTATATACTGTAGACTCAGCAGTATTTGGCCTGTAATGCGGCAACTACGTATCCCAGCCCATAGACAACGATACCAGCAAAAACTTTTAGTATATCAACTCTCACTCGAAGGGTGCGTAGTTGAGGGCCACCACCACATCACACATTTTATTCTGTTTTGAAAGCCCGTAATTGGGGGCTCGTCGGGATTTGAACCCTGCAAAGTGGTAATTCCTTTTCTCTCTGTTATTCAGCATACAATGCGAAGTGTAAAAACCTTGGCAAAACCTGTAAAGATTTCTGTAGAGTTAACGTCTCACAAAACATTGTGAGATCGGTTTTTCCCGCAAATAGGTTTCTGGAGATAGTGAAATTACGCTGTATTTTTCACAAATAACAAATTCTATTGATAGAGGTCCTAATCTGTCAGGTTAAAGGCAATTTTCGTGGGGGCTCAGTCTAATTAATTTGAGTTCACGGAACAGTAGCGGTTAGCGCGTTTAACGGACAGCTGTATTGGATACGGTTGGTGCACGCTATAATGGGGGGCAGTTATGGTTACATCGGTCGACTTTTGCAGAAGTGGACGCACCTCAGCAGCATTAACACGGCAGTTTTCAGAATTACACATACTAGGTGACTGTCTTATATCCGTGACGTGCTGGCGGCGCAGTATACCTGTCTATCGCAGTTTGAAGGCGATTGATATAGACTTGGCTATGCAGTTTAATAAACAGCAATTGATTGGAGGTCCAAATGTTTTTCGTGGACTGCATCTGAACTTTATCTGTGATGTACAAGCAGTGTTTGGAGGTAGTACCTGGATGACACTTGCTGTGTATGGGGCAATCAAGCAGATTATGGTGGCCTTGAAGCATTTCCAGGTGCTAACATTTTGGCTTGGAAGACGTGGAGTATTGCTGAGACTACAGGACTGTTGGCTAAACAGACTTATGGTACTCTTGTTCCAAGCATGCCATTTGTTTTGACTACGAGAAGGAAGAACTTTAGAAACAACGGAAGTGAACCAGTTAGCCTGAAATCAGAGTGTGAAAGTGTAACTACTAGGAATTCAGGCAAGGGGAATGAATGTGTGGGAGATATGTTGTATGAGCTTATGCAAATGATACAGGAATTGGATAATAACATGTATACAATGGCAAATAATATCAGTACAATTCAAACAGTTACAATTCGGACTGATATAGGTACAATGCGAACTGAAATATGTTCCGCTGTGAAAGAGGAATTTCAAAAACTTATGGGTAACCTTTAAGAAGCAATTGATGGTAAATTAAAATGTGTCCGAGTGGATATGGGGAAATTTACAAACGAAGTTGTAACATTAAAATCTAAAATCGAATCAGTGGAAATAGATCTTGGGGAAAAATGAATGAAATACCGACGGAACTTGGGGGCAAGGTAAGCGACTGTATAAAAGCGCAACATGCTCATATAACTGCGGTATAAATTTAGCAATTAGTGACATTGCCAATCGTGTAGGTGAAGGGGAGAAAGAAGTGATCAAAATTAAAGATAAAATAGAGTCCTTTATCACTAGTGAAAATGAATTTAAAAAACATATGCAACAGTTAAAAAGTGATTTAAATTCTTAAGCCTTCCAACAGGACAGGCGGTTATAAATATCCCTTGGGGAAAAGCCAGATCTGTGATATGTTAGACAGATGACGGAAGATATCACCAAGTAAATTTCTTGGCTGCGTGAAGTGACGCTTTTGTTCACGGCGTGTCGGACGAAGCAAAAATAAACTATGTTAAACGGGATTTGGAAGGAGACCCACAGTCTTGGGCAAATGTTAAATGTAGTTCTTTCGAATCGTACGAAGAGTTCGAAAAGCGTTTTTTGAATGAATTTTGGAGCGAGGCAAAGCAAACGCGGATCCAAAATGAATTTTTAAACAGGCCAAGTTACAGGTACGTTAATGGAACGATGAGAGATTTTTCCAAGCGCGAACGTGGAAAGCTTATGCACGTGAAAAATCCGTTGGGGGTTTTAACGGAAATCACCACGTTAAAAAGGCGATTACCTGAAGGTTTTTAGTGGGATCTTGTCCATAGTGCATGTGATTCCGTTTAGGAATTTGTAGAATTTGTAGAATAATTAGAGAGGGCTTTGAATTTCAATCCTCAGAGCCAACCGGGCGGCAGTTATCAAAACGGGAAGTCAGATAATCATCGCCAAAATAGTAATCGTGAGAGAAGTCTAAGGAATTCTCAGAGAGACAGTAGCAGAAATGAGCAGAATGGTCGAAGAACGAACAGTTGTGATAAATTCCGCAAACGGGATCCAGGAAATGAACGCAGATTTGATGGAGGAAATTCGCGCGAAGTGCAATCGCGTAACAACCGGTCGGGAAACTGATGTTCGCTTCTCAGGTCCGCGGATGGCGATCTAAACAGGTGATGAAAAGGACTGGAGATAATGGTAGAAATGTTGAAAGGCAACAGTTACATAATATGGAGTATGCTAAAGAGGAAAGCTATGTAGGAGGCTCTTTCAAAAAATAAAAAAAAAATAAAAAAAATAAAAAATAAAAAAAACAGGCGCGAACGGCAGAAACATAGATTTGTGAGAGATTTAAGTGAAAGTAATGGGAATAAATTTGCGGGGAATGATGTTAGTTATGAATGTGTAATGAATGAGTGTGTGAATGGTGATGAATGGAAAGATTCAGTGGTTCAAGAAGAAGTTAGAGAGGAGATGAATTTTGTGTGTGGAGAGTTCTGAAGAGATATTAGCAAACAGTAGCAATTGCAGTAAGGAAGGTATTGTAGTAACAAGTATTTGTGAATCAGGGAAAAGCGTCGATGTTAGCTTTGGTCTAGCCAGCTGCAAGTAAGGGTGATGGTGTTTTGGCAGAAAGCGTCAATGTTACTAAGGGAGGCTTAGCATTGGTCTCGCCAGCAGTTGAAGTTAAAAATGTATCTGCGGAGGTAGATGATTTCTGTTTAAAGGAATAGAGTAATGGTAATCTATGTTATGATGCAAAGGCTACTGGTATTGATACTTTGGAGGAAGGAATTTACGCGTTTATAGTCACGAATGAAGGCGAAACGAAACTTATTGATGTATGTGTGAATCTAAAAAGTTAGTCAGTGTGTGAAAGTGACAACGTATGTAAAATCGGATCGGGGGTTAATCTGGATGAAAGGTGTGTGGAAATGGCAGTGTGTGCTGTTTTTTATCCAATCACAGCGGAATGTAGCACGTCTGGAAGTCCCAGAATTGTACGACAAGGTAGCAGCAATTCGTGTAATGTAGCGGCGGAGGATAGAGTTGTGTGTGATTTGCATAAAGTTAATTTGTCGATGGAGGTTTTTACACTTCGCATTATATGCCGAATAACAGACAGAAAAGGGATTACCACTTTGTAGGGTTCAAATCCAGGACGAGCCCCCAATTACGGGATTTCAAAACAGAATAAAATGTGTGTTGTGGTGATGGCCCCCACTTACGTACCCTCCGACTCAGAGTTGAAATATTAAAAGTTTTTGCTGGTTTCGTAGTATACGGGCTGGGATATGCAGTTGCCGCATTACAGGCCAAATACTGCTGAGTCTACAGTATACAAAAGAATACACACATGAATTGAGTGGTCAAAGGTTTCTATCACTCAGCAATTGCGAGTTATGAAAGAAACATAAATTTATAAATGAAAGATTGCAATTAAATAAAATCTGCAGGTACTATCTTAACGACTTTAAAAGATGAGTGTGATAGTAGAAGTACTTTTGAGAATGCGCTATGTTCCTGAAAAACACTTAGTGGTGTCGATGGTCCAACAATTAAATAAAATATAAGTTCAATAACAGGGAAACAACAGATTCCTACTGCATGTAATTAACTATGAACAACAACATAGCTCACGAGATACTCACTTCTAAACGCACGCTACGTCCTTATTGTATAAGCCACGGAGATTTCACAAGTGAACAAGTCTGCACTCCGAAGTATTTCTATTTGCCGCGACCACGCGCAAACCGCTCCACTCTCTAAGTCCTTCTCGCGACTATCCCTCGCGCCTTCACGTCCAGCACTTTGTGTGTCCTGTCCCGTACTGTCCTCTCTCAAACTCGCTTCCATCCAGTCTCCCCATTCATGAGTGCTGTGATTTGCTACAGCACTCGCACCATGTCCTCCAGCCAATGCAACCACACAAACATAACGAATAACATTCGAAATATTGGATTTAGATTTAAATAACTATAAATTAAATAAATATTCCTATGGCTGGACCGTAAACATGCTCTACCACACATTATTAAACACATAAACAAATTAAATAAAAATATATCAAAGGAATATCAACAAAAGGTAGGCCAGTAGCTTAATGTCTCTGTGCTTTCGAAAACACAGTAAATATTTAACCAATATCTTCATGAATAGTATACATCGGACATAAACACAGACATCGAAGAATAAATTTAGGTTTACACTAATAGCTTTGTAAATACATGGCAAACGACAACATCGGATGAAGCATTTATATTTTGGAAATTCGTTGCAGGATGATACTTGTACAATTTACTGTCAGATACTAAACTTTAAACTAATAAAGATATTCAAAATCTGATTTCACCATTAGAATCGTCATGCAAATAATAATAATGTACATTTTTTTTCCTTTTGAGGTATCATGATTCATCTGGCTAATGATAAATTCTGTACGAACTGTGAAATGTGTGCCATTAAGGTTTCACAGAGTCCGCCATCTTTGTCACTCCCAGCGTGTCTCCTTCATCAACACAGCATCACCGTGGAATTCCCAGCCACACGGCTGGGCCCCTCTTGCTTCGGCCAGCGTCCGGCCCCACGTGGTTGGCCTGCCCAGTGGCCTGCGCCCACCGAGTGTCCCGTGGGGCCACTGCTTCCTCTGAATTTAGAATATTTTCAGGGCGCAACGACTCGCCCGTTACCTCACACAACTACACTTATTAACATTATGGATTGCCAGAATGTTCAGAAGTAGCACTCTTCAGATCATAGAAATAAATATAAAAAAAAATTTCAAAGATCAGAATTAAATGATTAAACGCCAGGCCGTATTGTTTACAAGATCGTTGTGGTGGTGCGGGAGCAGAATGAATTGTGAAGTAACTTAAAGTAACACATATTATGAACGAAACAGCATATTAATTAAATGCCTGCATTTCAGTTATGCATAATGAATTTTTTGGACGAGAAATAATTTTTTTCATTTATGTGCGATTTTATTAGCACTTCTTGTGCCACTCACTCAACGCTGAGGCTTTTCATGCACAATTTTTTTCCGTCGCACTACACACGCTCACACGGATTGTAGTACGAAGTACTCATCAACTCACTTTAGTCTTTTGACCAAGTGCCTCGCAAATCTGTCTACAGCGAAAACCAAAAGTACAAACCCGTCAACAAACCACTTCTCAAAACCAACCAGGATCTTCGCTAAAGATTCCCTCCATCGGAAGACGATACTTTAGGAATGTTGTCACAAGGCAAACGATTAAAGCATAGCAAGCTCAAATTCAAATAAGTTCTATTTAACTGACTTCAATAAATCCGTCCACCTCCGTGCACCAAAATTTGCTTGCACATACATTTACGATTTTAATACTTTTCAACTTGACCACAAAATTCTTTGCGACATTTTTATACAAAGCATAAAAGAATACATATTTTACTTAAATTTACAAAGTCACTAACCTCCACGCACCCTCAGTGCCTAAACTTCCCCCTTTTGCAGACATACAGTGCCTCAATAAACTAACAAATTACTGATGAATCCCCAAAGAAACATATAAATTATCCCTCCAAAATTACTACCACTAATCACAGATTAGAACAGCTTCTTACTTCTGTCCATTCTCTACATACCCTTAGCAATTTTGAACTTCTCTCTTTTCCACATATGCGGCAGCAATGACCGTAAAGTTCTACCGTACCAACGCCAATCAGTCACATTAAAATCACAGTTTTCTTTCATATAACAATTCGTGTGAACTTCACTACACAAACTAGCCTCATCCACACTCTTTACTTCAGCCCTCTCTAAATTTTCTGTTAGTTCTTCCACACATTTCGCCGATCCACTTCCCACAGCATGCACAGCTTTACGTGTTTTCCCCCTACAAAACATCGACACTTGCAGCTTCAACAAAATTACACATCGATTCCCCGTTAAACGCTTTATTTTGCTGAAATAATAAATCGATACGTAAGCCATCATTACCATAAATATTCGCTTCAGCAACCTTATCTGTTGTTACACCATTTACATCACTACAAAATTCACCACTAGAGATTTCTGTAGAGTGAACGTTGGAGGGTGCGTAGTCGAGGGTCACCACAACAACACCCATTTTATTCTGCCCGCACCACCTACCTAGCAATATACCCGGATTTTCTGAGCCCGGCTAATACACTGGTTATCTGCCTCGAGGTCGAACTCCCTATGTTCGAGTTAGAATTTAAACTTCTCTAGAGTCAACAGAACAGCGAGAGCTTGACATTCGTACACAGAGTACTTCAAATTGACCTCGGACAGACACTTAAGACAACAAGGTCTCTATCCCCTTCAATTTGCTGCAGGAGGATGGCAGCAATGCTGGTGCTTGACGAACCATCGGTCTGGACAATGAATCGGTGGCTGAAGTCAGGGATTGCCAAGACAGGGGGGTTGGTGAAGGCAATTCTCAGGGCGTCAAAGGCGGCTTGTAGGCTATCTCCCCAAATAAAGCTCACCTATATCTTGCATAAGTTGTTATGTGGGGCCGCCAGCTGTGCGAAATTCGGCACAAACTTCCTGAAATATTTGGCCATCCCAATGAAACTTGTGAAGTCCTTCTTTCTGGTGGGCGGGGGAAAATTTCTAAGACTGGTTCAAAAATCAAATGGCTCTGAGCACTATGGGACTTAACTTCTGAGGTCATCAGTCCCTAGAACCTAGAACTACTTAAACCTAACTAACTTAAGGACGTCACACACATCAATGCCCGAGGCAGGATTCGAACCAGCGACCGTAGCTGTCGCGCGGTTCCAGACTCTAAGACTGGTGTTCCGCTCCTGATCGATGCTGATTCCATCATGAGAAAACAAATGCGCGAGGAACGAGATTTCTTCTCATACCAAGGCGATCTTGGATGGTTTAACTGTCAGACCAGCACCACGCAATTTCTCCAGAACGGATTGCAATTGATTCAAACGTTCATCAAAGGTCTTACTGTAGATGAATACGTCATCCAAATAATTATAAAGGAATTCGAACTTGGTATCACCAAATATACTGTCCAACAGGCGAGATAGAACTGCAGCTCCAGTCGACAATCCAAACAGGACTCTGTGAAAATCAAAAAGATTCCAGTCGGTACAAAACGCGGTAGCCTTTTTGGATTCCTCCGCCAACGCAATCTGATGGCATGCCTGATTCCAGTCGAGGACGGTAAAGTACCTAGCGCCAGCAAACCAGTTGAAACAGCTATGAAGGTCAGGAAGTGGAACGGACTCTAGAACCGCCTTCTGATTAAGTTGCCGGTAGTCAACAACAGGCCGGTAATCTCGTCCCTGAGCCTTCGGGACTGAGAACATTGGTGAAGCGTAAGGTCTGATAACCCCATCACGCCACATCGCGCCGACCTTCTGGCGTTGGATCCAAATTTAGGGAGGGTATAACCTGTAGGGGGCTTGACACACCAGGACATCATCGATCAAGCGAATTCTATACTTTATCCAATCGTTTACTCCCAATCTGTCGGTAAGAACGTCAGGATAACGTAGAAGCACCTCGAACTGTTGTTGTGCTTGGGGTCTGTGGAGGTGACCAAGCTGAAACTCAGATGTAACCTCGTTGACCAACAAGTGACGCCGCTAACTAATCTCAGAGGAACAAAACCCTATTTTCTGGACACAGCAAAATTAAAAGGGTCCTGCTGTTCACGTCAAGGAAAAGTCCAGTGTGCTGAATAAAATCGCAGCAAGCATCAGGGTAACGCCAAGTTTTCTCATCAAGAGTAGCTATGCTGGCCAGGAAAACCCCACCACAGACAACTTGACTTGCACCTCTCCCGGCAGGGGCAGCCTCTGTCCGTTAACTGTTCGACACCTCTCAAAACTGAGCTATAGGGGTGGCAACTTACGGATCCTACGAAACTCAAGATGTCCAGATGGAGCAGGAACACAGCGCTCCCGGTGTCAACGAGACCACAAACGGGCTCCTGATTGAGTAGAGCACAGACAAAGTGAAGTTACGAGGAATTAGCTGTTCTGACACGACCACAGCCTTTCGGTAACCTAGAATGATAGTCCCTTCCCCCTTCCCCCAGTTTCCTCTGGCGCCATCGACCTCTTTTGGCCCCGCGCTGCTCGGTGCAACTCCAGACGGGATGGGTGTCAGACCCACACCTCCCGTCAGTTAACGACCGATGAGGCGTTTGTGCTAGCTCAGACGAAAATTCAGGTGCCCTGGTCGCCGCGCTACGAAGGCCCCTCTGCTCATCAGCAACCCTAAGGGCATATATAGAGGTAGCCAACTCGGATAACTGGAAGTAGGTAGTAGGCTTCCCAGCGAACTACGCCCTTGAACGATCCTCAGGTCTCATCCCCTGCAGAATAGCCTCCACACCCCACTGTTCGGCAACCTCCATATTTAAGGCGCGTTCAGCAGTACGAACTTGGTCGATATATTGTACTAACGGTTCAGATGGTCCCTGAACGCACCAATAACATCGACGATCCAATTCGTTGCAGGCACGAGGTGAAAGCTTAGATGTAATAATAGTCCGCTGGAGGTAGGTGAGGGTAGGTCGTTCTCGCAGGTCTTCCAAGAATATCCCAGACAGGGTCCCCACACTCAGCGGATACATCAAACATATAATGGTAGTTTCCAGCACCCCCAACGCCTCAGCATTCAGCTAGAGACGCACGACCAATCAGAGAAAATGTTGAATTTGGCCAATACTGTCAATGGCGAACTGGGTGACATCTCGGAGCAAATGCATGACCGCGTTCGGCAATCTGGTTAACTGTACCGTCACCTATCCCTCCAGTAAGCCACCACCTTGTTGGGGACTACCTGGTTGAAGTGTTCGGTTATGCATAACTTCGAATTCTTCCTCTATCCCAGTAGTATTCGCTTTGGATTGTAACTGAGTAATTCTGTCAGCTAACTTGTCTATCTCTTCTTTGGACCGTTTATCGGTTTGCATGGTGCTAAGGTCACCTGATCTGGCCTGCCAGTGGTAAAGATGGGCCTGAATTCTTGACCTTTGTTTCGGAGTGACACGAGTACTCTCCAAAAAATTATAGTTCTGTTCTAGCTGGTCAACAACCTGCTCAATCAAAGATATAACTTCGTCAACCCTCCCCAGCATGTCCGGAGTAATGACAATTGGCTAGAGTAATGTAGCCTGCAACCTATTTACTGACTCGGTTGCAGTCCCCTGGGTTGACTGTTGACGACTGGCGAGCTCATAACGCAGATGGTCAATTTTTAAATATGACCACCCTGGGCAGCTCCTGGCGGCCATACTAATATGAAACCCTACACGCTCCGCTCGTAACCCGAAAATAACCACTTTCTGCAACCATTGATATGGTCTTACTCAAGTCTGGATTTATCGTTAAGTAGGCGTGAGAGTAGGGAGGGCTAGGCCGCGTTCCGAGGGATCGAACAATGCAGGCTGTGACAGAGGTGGCGAGTGGCGTGCCTCAGAATAGGCAACGCTCTCAACCCAAATACGCTCCCAAGGTACAGGACACAGTATCACAGTTGGATGCGGAACATCGGAAACCAATGTCGGCCCTGCAATGCATTATAAATACAGACGTTTCATGTCTTCCCAAATATTAAGTGGGAAGACTGTATATAAAAGGATATACGAAAATTATGGTCACTACGCAATCAGACCAAAAACTGGGGCCCAGTTGTCAATAATGATAGGTCAATTCTCAGACCTGTTGCGACCAAACATATAAAAGATTTGAACAGTACGTATGCATATTAAACTAGAGAAATGTTATTAACCAAGCAACAAGCCCAGAATACTACAGCTGATAGCCGTAAGCTACCAGGTAAGCCCGCTGCGGGTGAGACTATTAAACGCCCGAATTATTTTACGTTTGAAATGTAAGCAGACATAGATAAAGGACTACAACAACATAATCGATAAAGCAACAAGTAGCAGGTGTTACTGACAACAGTAGTACTTAGACGCGAAGCCTGCTTCGACCGAGGATATACACACATTAAAAATAAGGAAGTTAAAACACCAATACACAGATATATATATATATATATATATATATATATATATATATATATATATATATATATATAAAACCAAAACTATGTAATTAACAAAGTCAGAATCCCAGAGTACATCTCCTATAGGCTGTAAAACGCTGGGTAATAACAGTATTTTCAACTGTACGCTGATGGAGCACTCAACGACGCCCTGTCGAAAGGCTCTTCTTGTGGCTTCCCGTTAAACAAATTGTGATTCAATGACGCACATTAATAACAACAGGAAATATCAACGGCGCTGTGTCGAAAGGTAGTAATCTTGCCAAGTTATCGATAATTACAGAGCAACGACGTATTTGGTTATAACAGTAATTTCAACTATACGCTCATTGACGCTCAACGTCGCTCTGTCGAAAGGCTCCACTTGTTGCTTGCCGATAAACAACTTGCCATTCAGCGGTGAACGTTAGCAACAACAGGTATATCAACGGCATACTGTCGAAAAGTAGTAATCTTGGCAACAGTATTTAATAGTCACAGAGCAATGACGTATTTGGTTAAAACAGTAATCTCAACTGTACGCTCTCTGAACACTCAACGTCGCTCTGTCGAATGCCCCCTCTTGTTGCTTGCCGTTAAACAAATTATCATTCAATGGTGCACGTTAACAACAACAGGAAAAGTCGGGGAACACTACAAGAAAGCCACGACACGAATCCGCAAGATGCCAACTTGCACATCAAGTTGACAATATGCCATTTAACGGTGAACGCACACACTTGACCACAGGCAGATTCAAACTGTCAAATAGTGAGCGTCGCACTACCAGGAAGCAATCTCGCCGGTGCAGCTTTGCATGCAGCAAAATAAATAGCAAACAACCGGCACATACTAGCAACCAAGGGTCTAGTCCGTGGGAGGCAGCTTCGAATACCAACGGCCACAGTTTCACAGACCAACGGCTACAGATTAAATCACCAAGGGGGTTTGGGGGGGGGGGGATACTATGCATAATGAAAGAGCAGTCAATGAGGTATCCTTGGTAAGAGTGGTAAGCAGTGCTAACAGAGTAGTGAGTCCATTTGTGTATGTATTTTTGTGTCTATTTTGGAAGGGATATAAGTACATTTATATTAGTGTTTGAACTTCTAGTTGTGCGAAATTAAAATCTATGATGGGTAAAGGAGGTCAGGCAAAGGCACCTGTATCTGACGAGCACCACTTGCTCGATATGGAAGTAGAAAACAATGTTCAGAATGGAAATGAATCCCATGCCACCACATCGGGAAACAAACCTTCCGAAGTGCGGGGCGAGGCTCTGTTAATACCAAATAATGCACCACAGAGTAATGAACATGTGAGACCTAAATTCCACTGCATGTTAAACGGGACGAGTCAAGTGGTAGGATGGGTGGAAAACCGGTGTGTTCACCTACTGCTGACACGTCCGCAGAATTTTTGCTATGCCTCGATAAGAGAGAGCGGGAGAGAGAGCAAAGGTAATTTCAAACGCTGAATGCGCGTGGACAAGAGCGTCATAGGAATGTTGAACAAAGGGAACTAAACAGCATACATTGCGAACTCTTGGAAATGCGTACTGTATGCCTAGAAATACCAGATCTAGTCCGAAACTTAACTAGTGAGATGCAAAATTTACAAATTGCTCACACTTGCATTCAAGACGAGGTTCAAATCTTGACAATTCGTGTCGAAAATGTAGATCTTGACGCACGTCGGAACGTACACAAATACCTAGACGCCAGGCACTAAAGGTCGAAAGAGAGTTTGATGAGAGGCTATCTGTAAAAGATCACGAAATCTCATCCAAGCGCTGCCGCAATTCAAGCAGATAGTCACATACAACAGCACAGTTACACGTTTGGCAAGAAGATATCGCTCGGAGACTAACCGAATTGGAAAAGCACGCTGACAATCGAGGACCCTTAGCCAGTCAGGTTTCTCGGTTGGAAATGAGCAATTACATAAGCACTGCGCAGAGCGCTTATGCGCATGCACCACCGATTGACAACAACAATTCACAATGCGGAATGTCTTACGGTTCACTGCCGGATATGATGATGAAACTGGATAGTGGTAATTTACTGTACCATAATGAGGATAATGTTATTAAACATAGGCAGTTTCAACCGTTCAACAATGAAAAGGGTACCATACACCCTACTGATTTCACCTAAAGTTCATGTAATGTTTTTCCTCGATGGACGGAAAAGCAAAGAATTCAATTCATTGTATTAATAATACAAGGTGTCGCGGTACTCTGGGCAACGGACGCGTTCGAGAGATGCCATACCACAAAGCAATTTGAGTACTCACTTTTACAAACGAACTGGTTCAATTGTTAACAGGAAATACTAAAGAAGGAGTTGCACAGTTCTGATATGTTCAGGACAAGACTGCGATACCTCTCCAAGTATTCTGAAAAGTATATTAATAAGACAGATACTTCGATGAAGCAATGTCTGACCGGGACATAATAAGGCTAATTAAAATGAAGTTCTCCAGTGACATAAAAAAAAACAATTTACTAATGTACTGGATTATGATACTGAACATTTTGTGGGAGTTGTTTACTCTGTAGATTTGCTTATAGAAAACATGAAAAGGGAAAGTAAACTTCATCAAGTAGGTTGTAGGGAACATATAGCTGAAAAGAACTGCACCAGTACTAACCAAACACCTAATGGTAATGGTAACCATAACGAATCGAAGCAACCCAGCAGGGGCTGAATAATGGTAATCGGTATAGGAATCGATGTAGAGAAAGGCGTCATGACGGGCGCATGAACAATGGACCCAATGGTAATGGTAACCCGCAGGCGCTGAGTGATGTAACTAGGAGCGCGAGTACAATGAACAAACAACCAGCGCAGTGGCAACCAAATATGGCGATACAATGGGTACAGAATTTCAACCAACCTCCGGATATGACAGCTGTTTACAGCAACCAGCAACAACATTAAAGTAATACGACTTATCAAACTACACCACATGGGACACAAAACAGCCGACCCAAAAATTATAATAATAATCAAAATCATAACTTGAGGTTAGTGAAGGTGAGAGAGAACTGAAAACCCATTGCAACCGACGAGTCAAACTAAATCCAGCCACAATCTGCTATCCATTGCTTTCTGTGACAGGGTATAGTGAGGGTGCATTCCACATACAAGACACAAATCTAAATGTGTTGAGGTACAGTGATGGAGTTAACAATGAGAATGAAATAATGAACGTACCTCAGAAGAGTCAACAAACTGATAAGAATGTTGTCAGGCTGTATTATTAGCAGAAATCTAATTCATTCTGATCCGGGTGATAGTCGACTAAGGCGCGTCGGCGAACGTCCTGAATTGTATAAGCACATAAGTTGAAATGACGGTATACCTATCTTACCGGTTAAAACTTGCCGAGTGACAGTTCGCAATCGGCGCATAGTTTTAAGGGATAAGGTACCAGGTGCAATTTGAGTTCAGAGTAGGAAATGAAGCCATAAAGAGTTCTTTCCTATTAGTAAAAGGTTGGTGGTTGCTTGCATCCTGGGAATAGAGTTACCACGGCAGAGGGATGCAATAATCGACCTCCCGTGCGGTGAATTAATTCTTGTAAATAAGGGTAAGCGAAATGTATTGCCAATGTCACACATACAAGAACACCATGGCAAGTACTGCCGAAGCCTTCGAGTAAATTATGAAAGTCTGTAGGTTATACATTCAGATGTAGGCTTATGTGAACCAAAAGAGTATTGCAGTGAATTTATAAAAATGCAGTAAATGAAGCAGGCTAAAAGGAATACAAACGTCTCAAAAATGAGATCGACAAGAAGTGCAAAATGGCTAAGCAGGGATGGCTAGAGGACAAATGGGAGATATGATACTGCGTAAAGAGTTTGACAGAGCACTGAAAGACCTGAGTGTAGACAACATTCAATTAGAACTACTTACAGCCTTGGGAGAGCAAGTCCTGACAAAACTCTACCATCTGGTGAGCAAGATGTATGAGACAGGCGAAATTCCCTCAGACTTCAAGAAGAATATAATAATTACTATCCCAAAGAAAGCAGGTGTCGACAGATGTGAAAATTACCGAACTATCAGTTTAATAAGTCACAGCTGCAAAATACTAGCGCGAATTCTTTACAGAGGAAAGGAAAAACTGATAGAAGACGAACTCGGGGAAGATCAGTTTGGATTCCACAGAAATGTTGGAACACGTAAGGCAATACTGACCCTACGACTTATCTTAGAAGCTAGATTAAGGAAAGGCAAACCTACGTTTCTAGCATTTGTAGACTTAGAGAAAACTTTTGACAATGTTGATTGGATTACTCTCTTTCAAATTTTGAAGGTGGCAGGGGTAAAATACAGGGAGCGAAAGGCTATTTACAATTTGTACAGAAAGCAGATGTCACTTATAAGAGTCGAGGGGTATGAAAGGGAAGCAGTGGTTGGGAAGGGAGATGTTATTCAATTTGTATATTGAGCAAGCAATAAAGGAAACAAAAGAAAAGTTCGGAGAAGATATTAAAAGCCATGGAGAAGAAATAAAAACTCTGAGGTTCACCGATGACATTGTAATTCTGTCAGAGACAGCAAAGGACTTGGAAGAGCAGTTGAACGGAATGGACAGTGTCTTGAAAGGAGGGTACAAGATGAACATCATCAAAAGCAAAACGAAAATAATGGAATGTAGTTGAATTAAGTCGGGTGATGCTGAGGGAATTAGATTAGGAAATGAGACACTTACAGAAGTAAAGCAGTTTTGCTATTTGGGGAGCAAAATAACCGACGATGGTCGAATTAGAGAGGATATAAAATGTAGACTGGCAATGGCAAGGAAAGCGTTTCTGAAGAAGAAAAATTTGTTAACATCGGGTATAGATATAAATGTCAGGAAGTCGTTTCTGAAAGTATTTGTATGGAGTGTAGCTATGTGTAGTAGTGAGAGGTGGACGATAAATAGTTTAGACAAGAAGCGAATAGAAGCTTTCGAAATGTGGTGCTACAGAAGAATGCTGAAGATTAGATGGGTAGATCACATAACTAATGAAGTGTTGAATAGGATTGGGGAGAAGAGAAGTTTGTGGCACAACTTGACTAGAAGAAGGGATCGGTTGGTAGGACATGTTATGAGACATCGAAGGATCACCAATTTAGTATTGGAGGGTAGCGTGGAGGGTAAAAATCGTAGAGGGAGACCAAGAGATGAATACACTAAGCAGATTCAGAAGGATGTAAGCTGCAGTAGGTACTGGGAGATGAAGAAGCTTGCACAGGATAGAGTAGCATGGAGAGCTGCATCAAACCAATCTCATGACTGAAGACCACAACTACAACAACAACATTTATAAATGAGAACACTGAAGAAACAAAACAACTCAGAAACAGTCAAGCGTTGCAGTCGGAATATTTATCCCTTGCACAAAAAAATAACTGATTCAGTTGCTAATACACTATGAGAACATGTTCTTAGAGAGGCTGGGTACTGTCGAGGGATATACCTACAACATAGAAGCAATGTCTCATAGAACGTTTGGCCATGCTAACTACACTGTCCCATGGTCCAACAAGGAGGCAGTAACGATTGGGCGATATCCATGGGAATGAAATCAAATGACTATACATGAATAAAGATCTAAAAAGATTTGTTCAGTAGAATAGTAACCAAATTCCTAAATAGTAGTTGCAACTTATGATATATTTTCTAATGTGAAAACAGAATAGTTCAGTTCTTGTATATAGATAAAACCATGCACTAAAAGTTAGTTTATGTGAGCAATGGTACGAAGTGCAGTGTACTACTGCTATTGAAATCATTAGAAAATTTTGAAAAATATTATGTATACCATCATTTGTGGAAATCATAAAGACTTATTCAAACGTAAATGACAGCACAGATTGCTGAAAGAACCTTATTTTGAATTATCCGTCAGTGTCTAGAAAAAGTGTTATTTCTATTTAGTAAGTAGATATAAATGTTGTATATTGTGCCCTAGGATACATGTTGAGAAAAAAGGGAGATGTGTTAACAACGATATTAAAGGCGAACATGAGTGCAGGGTGCAATGACCCCAAAGAGACCTCATGTGTGTCCAGGAAATTACATGTGTAACATACGCGACTAAGATAGGCCCTTCTAATGCAACCTTGATTGAAAATACTTATATTTTTTCTTTAAATTCTTGAAAGGAGGGTACAAGATGAACATCAACAAAAGCAAATCGAGGGTAATGGAATGTAGTCGAATTAAGTCGGGTGATGCTGAGGGAATTAGATTAGGAAGTGAGACACTTAAAGTAGTAAAGCAGTTTGGCTATTTGGGGAGCAAAATAACTGATGATGGTCGAAGTGGAGTGGATATAAAATGTAGACAAGCTTAAAGATGATAGCTTGCACTTTAAGCCTATGTGAACGCCTTAGTTGTGAAAAAAAAATTGAAAAATACATTGATAACAGTATAGGCAAAGTTTCTATAAAGTCAAGCCTGGCTCTGGAGACAAGTGGGCAAAAAGTGTAGACATGACTTGGGACTCACCACAGACAAAACGAAAATACATTAGCACTGTCTAAAATCTGAAGAAGAAACTTTGTATATGTGCAAACATAATTATTAACGCTAATATGTAAGGTAAAGAACTGTAGAACCCTGAGTGAATTGAAAACAGTCTGACTTGAACTTAAAAATGACAGTGCTGATCTTTCTAACTGAGACAATTAATCTTGAACTATGTGAGACTGTGAAAGTTCAACTTTTTACTCTAGGCTGTGAAGTGCTGGTACTGAACGTTAAACAGTGAAAAGACAATGAAGACAACAATATCGTTTAGGATAAAGTGTGTGTGTGTTCTCTAAGAGTGCGGAAACCTTAACAAAAAACTATCACTAGGCCAATGTCTTTGAGAAAAACTAGACTTTCATTTAGACAGAATGTACCCGTGGTCTAGGGGTAGCGTCTTTGATTCATAATCAAAACGTCTTCGATCCCGGGTTCGATCCCAGCCACTTTCTAAATTTTGATAAATAATCAGCATTGGTGGCCGGAGACATCCGGCATAAGAAGTCAGCCTCATTCTGTCAACGGCCTTGTCAAAGAGGGCGGAGGAGCGGATAGAGGTTCAGGGCACTCTCTTCTCGGAGGGGTGGGAATTGCCCCTAAAGGCGGAAGAATCAGCAATGATCAACGACATGAGGATGCAGAAGGCAATGGAAACCACTGCATTAAAGACACGTAACGTTTATCCACACGACATGTGGCCTGTAATTGAAGAAGTGTCATGATGATCTCTCCATTGGCAAAAGATTCCGGAGTAGTCCCCCATTCGGATCTCCGGGATGGGACTGCCCAGGGGGAGGTTACCATGAGAAAAAGATTGAATAATCAACGAAAGGATAACGTTCTACGAGTCGGGGCGTGGAATGTCAGAAGCTTGAACGTGGTAGGGAAACTAGAAAATCTGAAAAAAGAAATGAAAAGGCTCAATCTAGATATAGTAGGGGTCAGTGAAGTGAACTGGAAGGAAGACAAGGATTTCTGGTCAGATGAGTATCGGGTAATATCAACAGCAGCAGAAAATGG
Organism: Schistocerca serialis cubense; assembly: GCF_023864345.2. Lineage (NCBI taxonomy): Eukaryota > Metazoa > Arthropoda > Insecta > Orthoptera > Acrididae > Schistocerca > Schistocerca serialis. Next base: position 521,913,356 of record NC_064641.1, read on the forward strand.
TATAACAGGTGTAGGATTCGTTATGAATAGGAAGATAGGGCAGAGGGTGTGTTACTGTGAACAGTTCAGTGACCGGGTTGTTCTAATCAGAATCGACAGCAGACCAACACCGACAACGATAGTTCAGGTATACATGCCGACGTCGCTAGCTGAACAGATAGAGAAAGCGTATGAGGATATTGACAGGGTAATACAGTATGTAAAGGGGGACGAAAATCTAATAGTCATGGGCGACTGGGATGCAGTTGTAGGGGAAGTAGTAGAAGAAAAGGTTACAGGAGAATATGGGCTTGGGGCAATGAAATAGACTAATTGAGTTCTGTAACAAGTTTCAGCTAGTAACAGCGAATACCCTGTTCAAGAATCACAAGAGGAGGAGGTATACTTGGAAAAGGCCGGGAGATACGGGAAGATTTCAATTAGATTACATCATGGTCAGACAGAGATTCCGAAATCAGATACTGGATTGTAAGGCGTACCCTGGAGCAGATATAGCCTCAGATCACAATATAGTAGTGATGAAGAGTAGGCTGAAGTTCAAGACATTAGTCAGGAAGAATCAATACGCAAAGAAGTGGGATACGGAAGTACTAAGGAATGACGAGATACGTTTGAAGTTCTCTAACGCTATAGATACAGCAATAAGGAATAGCGCAGTAGGCAGTACAGTTGAAGAGGAATGGACATCTCTAACAAGGGCCATCACAGAAGTTGGGAAGGAAAACATAAGTACAAAGAAGGTAGCTGCGACGAAACCATGGGTAACAGAAGAAATACTTTAGTTGATTGATGAAAAGAGGAAGTACAAACATGTTCCGGGAAAATCAGGAATACAGAAATACAAGTCGCTGAGGAATGAAATAAATAGGAAGTGCAGGGAAGCTAAGACGAAATGGCTGCAGGAAAAAATGTGAAGACATCGAAAAAGATATGATTTTCCGAAGGACAGACTCAGCATACAGGAAAGTCAAAACAACCTTAGGTAACATTAAGAATGCAACGGGAATTCCACTGTTAAATGCAGAGGAGAGAACAGATAGGTGGAAAGAATACATTGAAAGCCTCTATGAGGGTAAAGATTTGTCTGATGTGATAGAAGAAGAAACAGGAGTCGATTTAGAAGAGATAGGGGATCCCGTATTAGAAGCCGAACTTAAAAGAGCTTTGGAGGACTTACGGTAAAATAAGGCAGAAGGGATAGATAACATTCCATCAGAATTTCTAAAATCATTGGGGGAAGTGGCAGCAAAACGACTATTCACGTTGGTTTGTAGAATATATGAGTCTGGCGACATACCATCTGACTTTCGGAAAAGCATCATCCACACAATTCCGAAGTCGGCAAGAGCTGACAAGTGCGAGAATTATCGCACAATCAGCTTAACAGCTCATGCATCGAAGCTGCTTACAAGAATAATATACAGAAGAATGGAAAAGAAAATTGAGAATGCGCTAGGTGACGATCAGTTTGGCTTTAGGAAAAGTAAAGGGACGAGAGAGGCAATTCTGACGATACGGCTAATAATGGAAGCGAGGCTAAAGTAAAATCAAGACACTTTCAAAGGATTTGTCGACCTGGAAAAAGCGTTCGACAATATGAAATGGTGCAAGCTGCTCGAGATTCTGAAAAAAGTAGGGGTAAGCTATAGGGAGAGACGGGTCATATACAATATGTACAACAACGAAGAAGGAATAATAAGAGTGGACGATCAAGAACGAAGTGCTCGTATTAAGAAGGGTGTAAGACAAGGCTGTAGCCTTTCGCCCCTACTCTTCAATCTGTACATCGAGGAAGCAATGACGGAAATAAAAGAAAGGTTCAGTAGTGGAATAAAAATACAAGGTGAAAGGATATCAATGATACGTTTCGCTGATGACATTGCTATCGTGAGTGAAAGTGAAGAAGAATTAAATGATCTGCTGAACGGAATGAAGTCTAATGAGTACACAGTATGGTCTGAGAGTAAATCAGAGAAAGACGAAGGTAATGAGAAATAGTAGAAATGAGAACAGCGAGAAACTTAACATCAGGATTGATGGTCACGAAGTCAATGAAGTTAAGGGATTCTTCTACCTAGGCAGTAAAATAACCAATGACGGTCGGAGCAAGGAGGACATCGAAAGCAGACTCGCTTTTTTCTCAAAACAGGCATTTCTGGCCAAGAGAAGTCTACTAATATCAAATAACGGCCTTAATTTGAGGAAGAAATTTCTGAGGATGTACGTCTGGAGTACAGCATCTGCTAAGACATGAGGGAATGACTTCCATGGTACTAGAGGGAGCTGTAGAGGCCGAAAACTGTAGAGGAAGACAGAGATTGGAATGCGTCAAGCAAATAATTGCGGACGTAGGTTGCAAGTGCTACTCTGAGATGACGAGGTTAGCAAAGGAAAGGAATTCGTGGCGGGCCGCATCAAACCAGTCAGTAGACTGATGACCAAAAAAAAAAAAAAAACAATACGCATTGCTCTGCTACGCGCGGACTGTTAGAAATTCAGCGAACGCAGAGGCGTAACAAATAATTGGTAAACAGTAGCGTACTCGACACGCCACGATAAAATATGCCTGCATTGTGACGTGTGCAGTAAAGTGTCTTTTACGAATGTAAAGTGAGATCAAAATAATACAACGCGTGAACTACATGTCAATACAAAACATAAGTTCTGCCACAACGTGCTAGTTTGTGACTTAAAGACTGGCGAAAGCCTCACAACAGGTATCAAATTAATTATCTGTCCTTTACCCGCTAGTTATAATGTCTGTAACGGGAAGGCAGTGTTACGTTATATGTATATTTTTCCATTTTCACTGACGGAGACGAGCTGCTGTGCGGAGTCTTGTCTCACTCCGACTCGCCCAGCTATCGACAGATGACTGGCGCGAGGCGCAGCATCAGCTAACGGCAGCCGAAGCACCAACAAATACTACTCCTGCATAAACCGCCTCCAGCGGCTACCGGTCAGTGCCTACCAGCACCGCCAGGAACCAGCCTCAACAACACGACTCAGTACAGCTTCCTCCGCAATGAATGAACGATTTGTTTTACATAACTTCACATTCACCAATATCGTTGTAATAATCAAACATATCCTTTTGCATAACCTAGATCATGCTATTATTAATAGTTCAATAACAATTAAATTGAGTTCGTCTCTCGCTCCACCTACGTTTTCACCTGGGGTTTCCCTCAGGCCTTGCCAAATAGGGAGTGAATAATCATAATCCCGGGAATTTTCAAAATCTTGGACTATTCCGCGTATCAGTGCCTGTTAGCAAAATTTGAGCCGCAACAGCCAAAATCAAAGCAGCCAAAGTAAGATGGGGCCTAAGTATAGCAATATAGTTAAATAGTTTTACAAAACCAAGCCACAAAATATTTATTCACTGTAATGTCACTAAACACGTACGTAACGTTTATCCTATTTAAATACTGTGTTAATTCATGTTTTGTCTAAATGACAACGAATGTAAATGAAAACCAAAAGAATTCGACGAGATGTTGAAACTATCACTCAAATGTGACCAGTAAAGACTTTACAAGGTGTGCGAGTGCTGTGAATGCACGGAAGGAAATGTTAACGACAAACAATTAAAAGAAGTTGATGTGCCACGAACATTTTGGGGGAGCGTTGTGCCGTTCCAGCGACAGTTGCCTCGTAAACGAGAAGTGTATTTCACTACGAAATAAATTTGCACGAACCTTATGTGTTTCACCAACCGTTTAGGCGACGTAGACTTTTCCTGTTTGATAGTAAATATTAGATTTAATCTTTGAATCAGGGAGTAATCTCCTTGAATGTAATGACTTCTATTAGTAAAGTATAAGAACGCTCCTAGATTCCTCTTCGTTTTCTCTCTATTCGCTTGTTTCTAGTAATAGGAAGCAGACATACTGCACCACGAAAATAATGTAAGCATTTGTACTGCTAACCTTGTTAATATAGTACGTTGAAGTTTATATGGAGTTATTTCGATGTACAGTGACTCCTCTGTCATGTTGCTTACATTGAATTTAATTTTCTTAAGACTTTTACAGCTCCACAATTTTAGCTGCCACTGCTTCAACGGGCGCCATTACGCGTCGACCTATAAAGCGAAATCATAGCGGAAGCGCAGAGATAGCCCGCTTTAACATTTAAGAAACATTTTTTACAGCAATGAGCCGCAGCGAAGAGACTTTTCGGCTTACGCCGAGAACCAGGATTCGACTGCCACAGCTTGAATATGATGGTAAGAGTGATGTGTGGGTCCTAAATAACTTCAATATTTGAGTCCATGTTCTTAAAGTACAAATACGCCGAGGCCAATTGAAAACTGTTATCTTTTCATTTTCAAGTAATATTCTTGGAAGTAATCAGTCCATTAAGTTTCATGATTTTACTGCTCAGTAGCGAGTTATGTAAAAGTAAAATCAATTTGTAAATAATTTTCAAAAACAGTTAAATAACTCACGACTCGAAAATCAATGTGTATATTTAAGTCTTATATATTCCAAGTAAAAATCATTTAACAATTTTTTCGTATTGGAACACACAATTAAATTCACCTGTGTTCTGAAAGCCATCGGACGAATGAGAAAAATATTAATAAAAAAATAAATATAATCCTCTCGAAGAGCCACTTCAGATAACACAGAGGTGAAGTTGTTTCAGTATTACTGATCGGTGTCCTTTCAGAATTTTAAAATTTAACATACCATCATTGGGCGCAAATTGTAGTATAGAATTAGTTTCTGACATTACCTGTCCTGCTGCTGTGCTCCTTCAATTGAATAACAAGTACTTCATCTGCCTGCGACTTGTGGAACTGCTGGATTAGCACATCAGCATTTTGGTGCAACTTGCACTCCTCCAGCTTTAAAGCTCATCACATTATTGAGCTACTCGATCTTTTGAATTTAGGAGCCACAACATGGCAGCATGAGCAATGGCTGCTGTGACACGTCTGCCTTAAAAATGGCACTTCAAATAATCTACCGAGACGCCAGAGCCAACAGTTATTACTCAGTAGTCTTGTGATTAATTTCAGCTTTGTTCATGTAATGGGTTTCATATCCAACTGGTTTCTCAATACAATTTTTCTCCTGGCTTAAAACGCAGCTGACAGCATAATCACAAGTGACCCAAGACAGACTATATTGTTTATCAAAGTTCAGGGCACGTAAACCTTCGTTATCTGGCCGCGCGTCTTTTACGGCCTGTTGTCCTCTCTGTTGGGTAAAGTTTGAACTACCTGCTGGGAAGACATGGAGTAGGGAGAGAGTAGATGTAGGTGCTATATTTGACCACTTGTACAATCATGATAGCTGTGAAAACTGCACGTATACAAAGGTGATGTTACGCGCTGGGGGTTCACGTGAAAGATGGCGCAACATTGGCAACATGCTTTCTTACAACGATGAATTGTTTCATAATTTAGAGACAGATTCGTTATCTGATGTACTGAGCGATACAGAATGAAAACGGTGATAATACTAGTGACAGTGGCAGTGAGTTGGGATCTTCTACGTCAACTGAACGTCAGAAACAGCCACTTGTGTTGGGGACTGACACTAATGCCAGTTCTGACATTGCGGTAGACGTTTGTTTAGTGGAAGTGATACTAAGGACAATACAATCAAGATTTGGAACCATTAAATGTCAGACAGGCCTTACATTTGTTTCCGATTATCCGCGTAGTATTTCGGAGGTTCCGGCTCGCTTTTTGGTCAGGAATTATTTGATACTTTCGTAACACAATCTAACCTATATCGCAGTTAGAAAGAGTCACTGAAGATCCTAAAGTGGACTGACATTTCAGTTGTTGAAATAAAACGGTTTTTAGCGATCGCCGTTGTGATGGGACAAGGTAGAAAGGATAGTCTCGGGATAGGAATTCCTAACGTCAGACAGCTGATGTTTCATCATCGATAGAAACAAATATGGAATGCATGGCACGTTTACAACAATTCACAACAGGATGACCCAGCAGACAGGCTCTGGTAACTTTATTAGGTATGATAACAACAGGTGAGACCTGGGGCCTAGAGGAAGGGTGATTTTTTCCCACATCTAATTTCTTCTGAATTCATTCCTCTATAAATGACAGCAGATGCTGGGGAATGAGGCAGGACTTCTCACCTATCGACCACACTGTCTCTGTCATAATTTCATGCCGTGCTAAATCTGTGTTCAGAAAAAAATTCCTTTCTTCGAATAGCCATGCAGATTTCTAGAGTACCATATTAAGCATGCTTCCATCACGTTGTCGCAGTTGTACTAAAATTTCTTTCAACTGATTTCCAAGAAGTTGTGTGATTATGTATACTTCTCTGGTCAGAAAACGTACTGATTTACCGCAAATTACTTTCTGCGTTCTTTTGAACTTTCAGAAACCTTAATTTCTGCCATATGAGATTTTTTTAGTACATTCTACTGCTATCTTTCGCATTCTGTCCAATATTGTTCCAAGCGGAATTTCTTCGGCACAGAAATTGTCCAGGTTCACCGGAACATATTTTTTTCCACTCCGTTCCTCAGCCTTAGAAACGCCAAGTTTCGCATGTATCTGGAGCCAGTATAGAAATTAATTTCTGGTGAGCTGATTAAACAAAAAGATAGTTTCTGTAGGTTCTCAGAATTAATTTGTGATCTAGAGAACTTCCCCCAATACGCAATGCACATTTTCAGTGATACTCGCTTCCAGCACTAAGGTACGCTGTTAGTGTAGACTCGCAAAATAGGTCTTTTTCCTCGACTTACTGGTGTGTTTTCGGTGGTGTCACCATCAAGCAAGTGCAGTGAATCATCTAACTGGGGAGTATATGATCGAAAGTCAACGACTCCCATCCAGTGATGAAGGAATTTGTTACAATGATTAACATCAAAATTGTGTAACAAACATCAAAATTATATTTTCTTCCACTGACCACTACTTCTAAATGGCATTTTCTCGAGAAATCAAAATGTTCTGTTCGTAGTGCATTGATGCAAGAGCGAGGTCGCTTCAACTCCTTCTTGTCACTAGAGTATAAAAGTATTAAGCTCAATCGCACGCCAATGTCTTTTAAAATCGTGACTGGTCTGAATTGATTGATGCGTTGCACAACCAGATCACAATAACGACGTTGAACATGATTTAAGGTTTAATAATGAGCTAGCATCCAACGGTGGATATCCTTTGCGGCCTCTTCTCTACCTATTACATGAAGAGCTGCAAACAGTTCTTTCCTAGCCAATATGTATATCTATACAGTGAGTGCAACAACTAAAATGCAGTAAGCACTGAATGCTAACAATACTTTCAATTTGTGTCTGATGTTAAGATAAGGGGTGAGTCAATCTCATGCGACGAATACAAGATGATTAGTCTCTTGTCTCAGGTGCACACCTCCTCGGAAGATGGGGAAGAGAAAGGGGAGAGAACAATTTAATTACTCCTCCAATCTACAGACTGAGTTCTTTGTTCCACACGCCTAGGTCACATGGAACTTCTCAAGTTGGATGTGATACCTCAGAGTATAGGCACGACAAGAAACAGTTCGTAAGCTGTGGGGAAAAGATTAAAAATCTGTTCCTGTCCGCTGATAATGGGTGGATAGCCTATCGCGATAAGAAGAAGTCACTCTCAAAAGTACTGGCGTTTTACAGAGACTTGACGTATTCAGCATAGTTTTCTGCATGTTCTGTCAAATTTAGAGATAGTATTTTTTATCTTTTCCAGCAGATGACTGCCATTGAGTTGCTTGCAAATATTCCTGAAATTCAGTATTTCTAAGAATAAGAGCTGTTATTTGATCAGGACAGATCTTTGTCGATCACAACTGCCCACCTCTACAGTGTCATCTGTGATCACGTAGTGGTCATTGTATCTACTGAAAACGTCTCACAAAATTTGGTTGTAAGTACAAAGGATAGCTGCTTTATTTCTCTTGGGCATGGGATCCATAATCGTCTGTGTTATCATCTTTCTTGGGCAGGCTGATACATGGCTTTTCTACCATCCTCTCTGTCTTCATCTTCTCTGGCTAGGCAGATGGATGGCTGCAAAGCGTTAGCTTCACGACTCTTACAGTTGTGGCTACAAGAAATGTCGCGGACAATCAGTGGACCTTCAGGGCCGGTAATGTAGTTTTATAATAAAAGTAATTTATTTAGTTCACGGTAGTTACATTCCTTACAGATTTGTTTTTTAAATAGTTGTTATCATCATTTATATACAGAATAAACGTTATTTAATGAATATTTAATTGATATGTTCCAAGTACTTTTTCTATCTGTCGGATGCCGAGCTGATCTGCCGGATTAAACAACGAGGCATCGTCAGCCATAAATCCCTGATAATGCAGCATCTAGCCAGTATCACTGAACATGAAAAATTTTGTAGGTCTAGGTTTCATACTTCTCGAATCGAAAAACGCGCAGAATTATTTCTGTGGCAGTACCGAAAGCAGAAAATGAGTCTTTAACGTAACACTCCTACAACGCGTCAAGAAATCGTAATCATTTTGCATTCAGGAAACAGATTTCTCGGGAAAATCGGTACATCACAATAATGTACATGAAAGTACTAATTAATTTTCCAGTATGTTATGTTTAGAGAAAATATAAAAAATGAGCCATCAGAAGTTACAATGTGTGGAGTGTCCTCAATTGAAGTTCCAGTTGGAAATCGCTATAGAAAGAGAACCACAGCTCGGGATGACTTCAGATTTGAACAGTATATTATTGACGCTGGAGGAAACATGGAGGAACAAAAATGATGTAACGAAAATTTTACCAGGATATGGCGCTCTAAGCGTCTTTACGTAAATAGGGGTCGGCTACAAATGACAGATGAGTCGCAATATGATGGCTTCGGTTTTAATTTCACTTTACATGATACCTACTGTTCAATATGCATGACAAGTTCGGCTGTTAACAGATGTGGCGCTGGGCTGACTGCAGTGGCCGAGCGGTTCTAAGCATTTCAGTCAGGAACCGCGCGACCTCTACGGTCGCAGGTTCGTGCCCTGCCTCGGGCATGGATGTGTGTAATGTTCTTAGGTTAGTTAAGTTTAAGTAGGTCTACGTTCAAGGTGACTGATGACGTAAACTGTTAAGTCCCATAGAGCTCAGAGCCATTTGAACCAAGTTGCGGCACTGTAAGTTACCTAAGTCCGTCCACCACTGCAAAGTGGTACCACATCAGATTGGGATAAATCGGTTTTTAATTGTCCTGTGGCCAAAAACTGCATAAAATTCAAAATGACGGTTTCTAACTGTCGTGGAACTGGCGCAAAACATGTTCAGTATGCTGTTCCCCGTTTTCTGACATAAGCCGAAACCGGGAAACAGCATGTTCCACGACAGGTCGGAGTGTCTCAGTGGTCATGTCCCGGGGATCGCACTCAGAATACGTTGTGGAATACCTGCCGTCAGTTCAGTCACATTCGCATTTGGAGTACTGAACACCTCTTTCACATAACGCCACAGCCACGGATTAAGATCAGGTGGCTGAACGGCCAAGCTGTAGGAAAATGAGGGCGGATAATTCAAGCACCTCCGAAATGCAGCAGCCGTTTCACTGGCTGCGCATTGTGCAGAGGGGAGCCATGTTATAGAAGAATGATCCTACCTCCACATATACGCTGTTGAAGGATTGGAAAGACCTTGGTGGGGCCGGCCGGTGTGGCCGAGCGGTTCTAGGCGCTTCAGTCTGGAACCGCGCGACCGCTACGGTCGCAGGTTCGAATCCTGCCTCGGGCATGGATGTGTGTGATGTCCTTAGGTTAGTTAGGTATAAGTAGTTGTAAGTTCTAGGGGACTGATGACCTCAGATGTTAAGCCCATAGTGCTCAGAGCCATTTCAACCATTTTTAGACCTTGGTGGGCAAAAGACTCTCGTTGTGTTTAGCAATGACAGTGTAGGTAAGAGGATTTGTAGTACTTATCTCCTCAAGGTTAAACGTACTGTGAGTCTGGACCACAGTCACCTTTGCAGAAGGAAGTGGTACCGTTTGATGTGTGTGGCTTTTCAGTTTTCCACATTCTGCAATTCTGCGTATTGACGTATCCTATACGTTGGAAATGTGCTTCGTCCGTCGATGGAATGTTTCATGGTCATTCATTGTCCACTTCCGTGTGAGCCAGAAATCTCAGAACGAACCCGTTTGTGTTACTGGCTATAAACAGGAAGTAACTTCTGAACATGGTGATTTTATAGGTGATTTTATATGGATATCTGTGAGAACAGAATATGGATTGAAAGTAAATTGAAAAAAGACGAAGGTAACGAGAGGTAGCAGAAATGAGAACAGGTAGATATTTAACATCAGGATTGATGGTCACGAAGAAGAGGAAGTTAAGGTATTCCGCTACATAGGCAGTAAAATAAGCAATCACAGACGGAGCAAGGAGGGCATAAAAAGCAGACTAGCAACGGCAAAAAAGGGCATTCCTGCCCAAGAGAAGTCTGCTAGCTTAAAACGTAGGCCTTAATTAGAGGAAGAAATTTCTAAAAATGTGCGTTTGGAGTACAGCACTGTGTGTTCGTGAAACATGGGACTGTGGGGAATTGGAACAGAAGAGAATCGAATCATTTGAGATGTGACGCTACAGACGAATGTTGAAAATTAGGTGGACTGATAAGGTAAGAGATGAGGATGTTCTGTGCAGCATCGGAGTGAAAAGGAATATGTGGAAAACATAATGAGAAGAGACTGGGACATCAGGGAATAACTTCCATGGTACTAGAGGGAGCTGTAGACGGCAAAAAGTGGAAAGGTAGATTTTGATTGGAATAAATCCAGCAACTATTAGGAGACGTAGGTTGCAAGTAGTACTCTGAGATGAAGAGGTCACACAGGAATAGAATTCGTGGCGGGCCGTATGCATCAAGTCTGAAGACTGATGACCCAAGAGAAAAGCAATGCAGAATGTGTCATAGGGTTTCATGCACCCTGGATGCAGGCACGTCCAACGGTCGGGCAATTCCCAGCTCACTGCATGTTTGCACACAACCGCTCGACCCCTCCTACAATGCTTTCGTCCATCTGCCGCATTGCAGTTGGAAAGAACCTGTGTTTTCGAACTTTGTAATCATCATCTCCAGACGCTTGTCAGACATCGGACCAATACCTTGCTTCATACTCTTTAGTGTCCGTACTTCCGAAGAGGTACTGGCGCCCATTCACCGTTCGTGTGAGACAGCTTTAGCAGCAGCGTACCATTTTTCTTGAAGAGTCATGTTGGACATCTCGGACGCAAAGTGAGGGAGGGGCGTATGCCACGCGTCAGTTGGTATGCATATTATGACGCTTAAAGCACCATGTATTGGTAAAATTTTCTTGACTTCTTTTTGTTTCATGACGTTTCCCCCTCCGTCAGTAACATGTGTTCATATCTGACGTCATTCTGACAAGTGTTTCTCTTTCTACAGCGTTTTGAAACTGGAACTTTGATTATGAAAACCCTGTATGTGCTCTAAACGCTGTGCTTCACATTATCATCTAGTTCATATCCGACTGCCTACTTATTTGGGCTTCAGTGAATTTCGTTATATGAGTAATAGATAAATTTACATTTTTCGCCAAGGCTCATGCCGAATCCTTCCACTGGCCAACGAAGAAAAATAGTGGTGGACAAGGGAAAAAATAATGTAGTTGCAAATTTCTTTACAATAGCAGGAGGGATTGTCCTAAATAACACACTAAAAGTCCACACAGGTGGGCACTGAACGTGGGGATAGTTATGAAGGTTAGAGGGAGGAGGGGTGTTTAAAGGACAGCTGCTTCATGTTTTTCTTGAATTACTTGACAACTGCGGCTTATAGTGAAACTATTTCCCAGTATATAGTTATACTACGTTTTCCTAAAAAAAAACACTTATTCATTTCTTTCTAGTACGAATAGTTCCCACTTTGAAGAGGATCAAAAAGGCACATTATCTGAAGAAGCATTGTTTTAATGATATGAAATTACTGTCTAATGTTAATTGAAGTAGGTTAAGAAGAAATATTATATATGTGTAACACGTGTAAATCCAGTAGAGCCTTACTAAGGGATAAATTGTATCCTGGTGGTGTAATAGGCTGTAAGAAGCGGGGGTGAAAATGTGGAAGTGAGGAGAAAGGTACTTCGCCGGAATATTGGCTCGAACTTACTTCCTTCACACGTCTGCGAACTGAAGAGAGAGCAGTTGGTACCACAGTCCGCCTACCCTACCATTTCAGAAGAAGCAGTTAAAGGATGTTTCACAAACTTGTATCGATCCTTCGCAGCGCTCCTTTTGAATAAATGGCAACACAGTACACAGAAATGTCCGGGGGTGTTTCTTTTCCGTGAAGTACATTAACGCTTTATGAAATAGAGGTGTGAGTTTTTAATAATACAAACTCAAGAAACGCATATCGATAGAATCTTCGTAAATATCTGCCCGCTGTTCTACGCTTCTAGAGGGGGGATTGATTCTTAGTCATCCTGTACGACTGCTGTAGCGTTCTTCTGTGAAAAACTACTTCCTCCACCACGAGCGCTACTCGCTTTTCATTTTGCAGACAGAAAGTACCTCTCCGGTATTTCCTGCTCATTTGTCTTAAGAACTTCACTGACCTCGTGTTTTTATACTGCACTTATTTTCAATACGGGTATATTAAATGAGTATTTATCAGCAGTTGTTAAGCAAACTAAGGTGTAAAAAAGCTCAACAGTCTACCAGACTAAAGAGCCTGTTTCCAGTGTAACACACTGTAAACATGTATTTGACAATGTTTATTTCATTGTATTCACTACCACTAACTGCGCCGACCATTGTGACCGAGCGGTTCTAGACGCTTCAGTCCGAAACCACGCGACTGATACGGTCGCAGGTTCCAATCCTGCCTCGGGCATGTATGTGTGTGATATCCATAGGTTAGTTAGGTTTAGGTGGTTCTAAGTTCTATGTGACTGATGACCTTAAGACCTGATGACCTTAAGATCTAGTCCCATAGTGCTCAGAGCCATTTGAACCATTTGAACCACTAACTGCAATCCTTTATCACAGCGCGAGTGGTATCAAATGCATGTTCTCAGCCTGAGATCTCCCAACTTCAGTAGAGCCCAGAAGCTTACACTGTATTCCCCCGCAAGAGAAGTTGTTCTTCAAGGAGCTATGTTTCGTCATATATATATCAGCACGTCAAGCAATGCATGCAGCAGTTTATTGGTCTAGACTTGATCGCTCCATCAGGCTTATTCACACCCTCCTCGTGCCTGTGTGGTAAGTGGCTCCACTCAGTGCAGTATACAAGTGCCAGCAGTTCCTCAATGGTAGAGATTTATGCAGTCTGCCAGTAACGCAATTAATGGTGAGAAAATCAATCGTCAAGTGTACACACTACAATTGCACGACTTTACAATACACTATCAACGATAGACACCAACAAGTTTCCAACCCACCCCCTTTCCAACCAGTACTACAAAGGTAACTGAAAACAGCATACTTGCATATTTAACGGCCAGTGTTTACAGGAACGTATATTACATAAAGGCTCACGCAAGGGCTTCAATTAAGTACCCATTTAGTACACTGAAAATAACTCCACTATGTAAACACGAGCTCAGTGATTTTGTCTGCTCAAATAGGAGAACTGGACAGGAAAGTTATACTGAAACGCCAGCAGCGCTCGTCATGGAAAATGCCCTTACCGGAAGAGAGCTAACACACACGATGACTTAGAATAAAATTCGCTTCTAGAGAGTAGAATATCCTGACCACATGCGTTCTTGCGTTTGTATTATTATTAACGGAAACCTGCATTCCATGTGGTCCCTAGGCCATTTGTGGAAAATGACCCCCCCCCCGTACTTGCCAGCACATTACGTTAGTATAACTATGTGAAATACCCCGTAGTTTTTTCTTGTGACGTAGAGGGGTAGAGATGGAGCGGATTCGCTTTCTCGCTCTTCATTTTCCACTCCAATGAAGAAGAGAGGTGTGTGATCAGAATCCACTAACCTGCCCTGCCCCAGGCATCTACCCTCAATATGCCTCTAATGCACATATACGTGGCACACACATTTGATATTCGTTCTTAACACAATTTAACAAGAAACTTTATCTTTATACCATTAAAACATTACTTTAAATAATCAGCGCTTTTTCAATATCTTGCTGCTCTGAAACTGTTAACCTTAAGGAAGAAATATATATGATATTTTTGTAGGAAATGTAATTTAGTTTACATTTATACTGAGAAACAGCTTTGCAGGAAGCAACAGTTTTTGAGCTATCGAAGGAAACTATAAGAAAATAACTTTGAAACGCCTCCTCGTTTACGTGCCCACAATCCCACTGGAGGGGACTTTTAGTATGTTGTTCATGCTACTGCGGTACAAATCTTTCTGACTACACTATTAGTCCGTAATTTTCCATCGTTGACTGGACTAGACTGGTACCGGAAGACACAGAAATAGCGTTCTCTGGTAACTCGCTGTCCCATTTGACCTTTTTAAAGGAAACTTAAGTATGCAACGAATTTTTGTGAACTTGATTTAGTCTTGTACATTATTAACGACCAGGGATTAGAACTGCACCAGAGCTTGTGTTCTGTCTTAGAACAGAAAAATACAGCGTGAGCAACTGAGGCAACAGACTTATAATCGCATTGTATCCGGTCTTTTGCGGAAGGTGTTATGGAGACACTGCGAAAGTAAACATTTATGGCCAGGGCAAAAACCAGTGTCAGCCTAGCAGGTTACTGATTTATGTCTGCAGCATTTACGAGGCATACACGCGGAAAGGGCACGCAGTCAGGTGGCAGAAATAAATCAGCTGTAAGCCCCAGACTGTCTTTCCCTGTTAGCAAACAGCAATATTAGCGTCAAAGCAGGGAAAGATAATCACGAAATCCGATTAAAGATGTCAAGAACAGTTGCGTTCCAATGTTTTCATTGCTTTTATCCAGCCCCGATATAAACGTGTACAGAGTTCTTTCCACTAGTAACGAATAATTTTAAAAATAATATTAATTTTAGTAATTTATCGCATTAATAGTGTACACAACGGAAAAATATTAAATTTATTGATGCAGGAATGAGTGTTTGCACGAAATCGGTAAGAGAACGTTTTATACAGTTAATGGTGCTGGTAGATTTGAACATAGAAATTTCTAAACAGCCCAATGTAATCCCGCACAGTCTACGCACCAAAACGTGTTGCAGTGGGTGTATTAATACGAAATATGGCTACTGAAATACTGTAAACATTTTAGATTTGTGCTGTTTACATGACAAAGAAAGCAGGTGTACTTACGCAACAAGTAGTGCTTGGTAATAGATGCTTGGTGTTAATATTTGACGGTGGACTCTGTGTGACCAAAGTGTGTCTCTTGCTCGTACTATTAGATATTCCTATAGAACATAAGCAACTATAGAAAGTTAGTAGGCGTCTTTTTCCGTCGTATTTAGACGGCAGGAATTATTTTAGTAAGAAGACAAAATTCATGATGAATGTATTTGTTCAATTTAAAATATGCACTTTGTCGTGGTGGCAAACCAAAATGTCTCTGATAGTACTAGACTCAAAAGAGTAAATATACATCATACCAGAGAGCAATTAGTTTCTTCGTTATCGAATATGTGCGGTCTTAAATATTTATTTTTACTGAATCAGATAGCAGAAGTAAGTGTTACTTTAATGGACGAAGCAGTTAGATGCAATCAGGTCCCCTGACGCACCAGAACGAAACAAGGGCAAAGGTTAACAGTTTATATGTTGTTCTGCGCATAAAGAAGCTCAAGATGGTAACGAGAGACTAAATTTTCTTCCGGTGGACGTCTTTAACGAAGGCTGCTCGATTATCGCGGCACATGTTATATGAAAGACAGGATACATGCGAGACACGAAAGATTTATGAAGAGGTCTGATGGTCTGCGATGCTGTATGTTTGACTGGCACTCTTGAAGATGGTTTTACGGAAAGATTTCGTGAGATTTCATTTTCTTCACTTTACGGGGCTCTTTCTATTTTACCTCTCCTGTAAGGGGTTTGATATACCACTATGCTTCTTGCAACAGATGTTTTAATGTATGGAAATCAACTAGATACTTCGGTTGTTGTAATTGAGGTCGTGTTGATATTCTTGGATACAAAATTTGTTTACTGATTCGTCAAATTTTCGATGCAAGTAGTTTGAGAAGGTCGCCTTTTGGCACAATATGGCTCTTCATTATCTCATTCAATACATATGACTACACTGCTATGCCATAATAATACTTCACACTTTTATTTTATTCATGACTGTAATTTCAGGAACTATTGTATGCATTTTCCAGAGTAAAATTCAATCGTCGGTTGGAAATATATTTTTAGTATGTTTTACTGGTTTCGACAAGTTCATTTGTCATCAGAAGCTTGGAATTTGTTTAACAGATGTCAGTATCTTCTTCATAGAAGCATAATGCCATGATATGTCCAGAAACGTAAATATTGCTTGTGATTATTTTAAACATACGTACTTTTACTACTGGCGACTGAATTTTATTCTGAAAAATTTGCGCTTTCGTCGATGTGGAAGGTGACGAAGGTACTGAGTCAGTACAGTAAGTACCTAAAGTGGAAGGAAGGTTTCCTATCGCAACAGTAAGCACTGTGACGAGGCGATTGGATTAGTTGCGCAAAACAAACACATTAATTTAACATTCGTCCTACCAGCACTCCATACGTGAATGGAGTGGAAATGAACAGGCAGTATTTTAAGCCCTGCACCTATGTTTGTGAATATGTCGGTCGTGGATTTAACAGTCCAGCTACGACGAGAGATGGAATACATGATCTAATTAAACATGGTTGTTTAATACCTTACCGAGTATTCACTTTAGTATTCAGAGTGATGGAATTTTAGGTAAACCTGATCTTGGATGGCTGGACGGGAAGTGTGGTACTACTAACCTATCAACTTGAAATTGAATTAAATGAATTAAAAAAAAAAACATTTTCATCGCAAGAGACGCTAGCAAACAAGAAGTAGCTTTTGTCTAGCCCAAATTATGAATTAGTATCTGTGCACACCACAGACTTTTGAAGCCATAGGTGTGTCAGTTTCTTTGGGTACTACATTAAATTTTGGTCGTGCAGCGACGTAAGTTTCACTTCTTCCTCTGATATTTAGGCTGTGTATCCCTCAACCATCTTTAGAGTGAGCAGAATTCTTTGCATAGTTTCCTCAGGTGCTTCCTATTTTACATTACCTGACCTAGTGTAAGGAACGCAGAAAGCATTACTCTTACTTTTCTGAATTGGCGGCCACCATGTGCCCAGATTATGATTACTTTCCAGATCGCATTACACGTGGAAACCGCTATAGTATTGGCGTATCTCATCTTTTGTATGTGAGAGGAATAACTATAGGTTCTACAGTACCGAATCTCTGTGCACATGAGGTTGGAAAGCTGTGTTTTGTGTTTCAGACACGAAGGAAGTTAGCGATCAGTCGCGACTCAACCTGTCCTTTATTACAAAACCTAGATTTCAGCTATAGCATAGCTATCATCAGTCTGGTGATAACTACACTGTAACTGATATCTAGATTTGCATTAATATACACATTGAGTCGGCACTCATTGCTCACTTGCTTCCTATCTGAATGCCTTCCTGCTATTTATTTATTTATTTACACGTCTATTCCCGGAGGACCAAATTGAGGAGTAAATCTACAAGGTCATGGAACGTGTCAGTACATGAAATTACAACACAAAAGTAGTAGCAGGTAAAATAAAATGTTTGTGATCCCAAAAAAGGTCGAGCCATAAGTTTAAGTGAACGCAATCAACAATATAACATAGGAATCAGCTTAATTTTTCAAGGAACTCCTCAACAGAATAGGAGTGACCAATGACGAAACTCTTCAGTTTCGATTTCAAAGTGCGTCGATTACTGCTAAGATTTTAGAATTCTTATGGAAGCTTGTTGAAAATGGATGCAGCAGTATACTGCAATCTTTTTGCACAAGAGTTAAGGAAGTGCGATCCAAGTGCAGACTGGATTCCTGCCTAGAATTAACTGAGTGAAAGCTGCTAATTCTCGGGAATAAGCTGATATTGTTAACAAAAAACGACACAAGGAATATATATATATATATATATATATATATATATATATATATATATATATATATATATATATATATGAAAGGTGGCTACACTGAGCCACAGCGCCAGAGAGTTTTGTTTCGCCGCCTCCACTGGCAGTGTTTATTGAGAAGTAGCGGAGGGCAGTGTTAAATAATTTTTTTAAAAAAAAAATTATTTTTATTTTTTTTAGTTTGTTACCTTCATTTATATTGATGAAAACCACTCTAATCATTACAATATCTCCACACCGACTCGCTATTACCACATCTCAACAAGAACTGACTACTGCCACATCTCGACAAGCACTCTTCACTACGACATCTCAGCAAGCACTGACTACTACGAGTTCTCGACAAGCACTGCCCTCCGCTACTTCTCAATAATCACTGCCAGTGGAGGTGGCGAAACGAAACTCTCTGGCGCTGTGGCTCAGTGTAGCCACCTTTCAATATATATATATTCAGATTCAGAAGCCAATGTCAAAATAGCCAGAATAATAAAAAGGAGTCGACAAGAGGTTCCCGAACTTGCCCCACTTATTGCCCGAACTGCCCTATTCTGAGCGAAAAATATCGTTTGAAAATGAGAAGAGTTGCCCCAAAATAAAATACATAAGCCAATGAAAATAAACAAAGCTGACAAATTTTCGTGTCGAACGGTCACTTACTTTAGATACCATTAGAATAGTAAAAATTGAAGCATTAGGTCCTTGAACAAGATCCTGAACGTGGACTTTCCACGACAGTTTACTATTTATATGAACACCTAGAAATTTGAACTGTTCAGTTTCACTAATCATATGCCAGTTCAGTGAAATTAAAACGTCGGGTTCTGTTGAATTGTATCTTAGAAACTGTAAAAACTGAGTCTTACGGTGATTTAACGTTAGTTTATTTTCTACAAGTCATGAACTTATGTCATGAACTGCACTATTTGTAAACGAGCCACTTTTGATCATAACGTCATCAGCAAACAGAAATATTTTAGAATTACTTGCAACACTAAAGGGCATATCATTTATATAAATAAGAAACAGGAATTCCAAACTGCATCAGGATCCACTGCAAATACTATTACAGTTAGGCAGGAGGTGAGAAAACTTGGATTTCATGGTCGAGCGGCTACTCATAAGCCACACATCACGTCGGTAGCTGCCAAACGACGCCTCGTTTGGTGTAATGAGCATAAACATTGGACGACTGAACAGTGGACAATGTTGTGTGGAGTAACAAATCGCGGCACACAATATGGCGATCCATGACAAGGCGTGGGTATGGCGAATGCCTGGTGAACGTCGTGTGCCAGAGTGTGTTGTGCCAACAGTAAAATTCGGAGGCGGTGGTGTTATGGTGTGGTCGTGTTTTCATGGAGGGGGCTTGTTATTTTGCGTGGCACTATCACAGCACCTGCCTACATTGATGTTTTAAGCACCTTCTAGCCTCCAACTGTTGAAGATCAATTCGGGGATGGCGACTGCATCTTTGAACACGATCGAACACCTGTTCATAATGCAGTGCCTGTGGTAGAGTACTTACACGACAATAACATCCCTGTAATGGACTGGCCTGCACCGAGTCCTGACCTGAATCCTACAGAACACCTTTGGTACGTTTCGGAACGCCGATTTAGTGCCAGGTTTCACCGACCAACATCGATACCTCTCTTAAGTGCAGCACTCCATGAAGAATGGGCTGCCATTCTCCAAGAAACTTTCCAGCACCTGAATGAACGTGTTCCTGCGAGAGTGGAAACTGTCAACAAGGCTGAGGGTGGGCCACCACCATACTGACTTCCAACATTACCGATGAAGGACGGCACAAACTTCAGTCATTTTCAGCCAAGTGTCCGAATACTTTTAATCACGTAGTGTGTTTGTGCGATCAAAGGACTCAAACATTGGCAGAAGAAAAGTCCAAGAAGACGTTGAAATATCTATGAACGAGTTTAACTTCGATAGAGGGGAGGATTATAGGCTTCCGGCTTATGGCTTCCCGCCTTCAGGGATATGAATAAGCAACCGCGGTGTGCGAGCAATACAATGTTTAGGAAGGCACCTCTGCGCACAATAACGTTTTCGATAAACATTTCCCCTCTTTTGTTCAGCCTGTATCCTTTCTGTTCAATAGTGGTGGACCTCCAATAGCTCCAACAAAAATTTCATCCCATCACTCTTCTCCACCTAAGTGCGGGAAAAGTCCCTTTCTATCCAAAGATGACGGTCCGCCTATGCAGCCACTATAATTTTAACTAAGGACCGCACTTCTTCAGCGTTAGTGCAGAAATTTCACTTAGTATGCAGCTACGGTGGCCCACCAGGTCTCAAGAACTTTACCCGGTAATCCCTCTTCTCCATCGCAATCGCGGGGAAAAATTCCCCCTTCATAGAAGAACGCAACTGTGGTGCTTGACAGTTTTCAGTCAGCCATGGACATCACCGAATCCTGAAGAATGTCGAAGCAGAGGGGTAGAAAAGTAGATGACATAGACGAACTATGATGTAGCCTAGAAATTCAGTGACCGCAGCCACGAAAGCCCACTAATTTCAAATTGTATTTCATATACAGTGCGATTAATGTTCATCTCTAACTGAATTATTGTTAGGTATGTCCCACAGCCCACTTAATACGCTTGCGAGAATACCATTGATTTACCCTTAAGCATGTGTACCTAAGGGCAATGACCACTTTCACTAGCTTAATCCCAGCCGCAACTGACAATCAATTGAATAAGCATCACATTCCATATCTTATGTGTTCCATAATATTCAAGTTCTATTGATTATACTTCTCACGTTAAAAACAGTTAACTAAAAGTTAAGGCAATATCTGCTGCTATACTCATACAAATCCAACTAGAAGATAATATTTTTTTCTTAATATCATTTAATTCAATGTAAAATATCTTCCATTACGGCTATGTATTGCTCTTGGCTTTCGAAATACATCGTATTCTTTCTACCCTGAAAATCTGTATCTACCTACAAAGCAATCTTAGGGCTCCTCATGGACCTGAAGTTGGTCTCCTAGTGTCACAAGGACGACCCTCACTGTTAGAGCCTCCGAACGATTCGAGCCTCTGTTAGCCCTCAACCACAGCGACTGCGAGCTTCCAGAAGGTTCGAGCCTCTGTTGGCAGCTGAAGTTGTACCAAAAAAAAAATGCACTATTCGGAAAGCTAGTCGGACTTGCGGATTATGTCACGTCTCTCTTTATAGATACATAAAGAAAAAGAGGAATAATGAATGTTTAATAGTTTTTTATGTTAGGCCTAGACAAGTATTTACTGCAGAAGAAGAGTGTAAGTTGGCTTCATACCTACTCAAGTGCACCGAAATGTATTTTGGACTACTTCCTATAGAAGTAAGGAAACTAGCTTACCAATGCGGTGTGAAGCTTAATGCTAAAAACATTCCACCTTCTTGGCATCAAAATAACATGGCTAGTACTGACTGGTTCCTAAATTTTATGCGCAGAAATCCTCAGTTATCTTTAAGGACACCAGAAGCGACGTGTTTAAGTCGAGCGACGTCGTTCAGGTAAGACTAACGTTAATTCATTCTTAGCAACATATCAACGACTTCTCCAAAAATATCAATTTAATACTTCTCGAACATGGAACATTGATGAAACAGTGGTCACAACGGTTCAAAAATCTAAGAAAATAGTAGCTGCTCGTGGCCAAAAGCAAATTGGAGCTATCACATCGGCTGAGAGGGGAACTCATGTAACACTCGCTTGTGCCTCTATCACTGCAGGTAATTTTATCCCATCGATGTTCTTTTTTCCCAGCCTCAAATATTCTGAAATATTTACTCGTAGTGGACCTCCAGATTGCATTGGTGCTGGTAATTCCTCTGGATGGATGACCGAAAAAGAATTTATAATTTTTGTGGATCATTTTATCAAACACGCCAAACACACCAAGGAAGAGTCAGTTCTGTTGCTACTAGATAAGCATAGCTCACACGTGAATATTGGTGTTTTTGAAAAAGCCAAAGGAAATAATGTCATCATGTTATCGTTTCCCCCACACTGCTCCAACAATTTGCAAACTTTAGACGTAGGAGTGTACGGCCCTTTTAAAAATTACATAAATAGGGCACAGACAGCATGGATGCACAACAATCCGGGGAAAACGGTAACAATATATGACATCCAAGGTATTGTGAAAGAGTCGTTACCGCTTGCCTTAAACCCTGCTAATATTATGAATGGATTTAAAGCTTCTGGTGTGTGGCCTTTGAATGCTGATATTTTCCAAGACTCCGACTTTGCACCATGTTATGTTACTGATCGTCCAGATCCTACATAAGAGCCAGATGTCGTAAATGTCACAGAAAATTTATCATTTAATCTTGAAAATCCAGAACTATTAGATTTAGCCCCTAAATTAAATATCAGCACCACGGAAATTATAAGCCAAATCGAAACTGCGAGCGAAACAACTCCGAGTTGCTCCAGTCTACACATACCTGTTTCGCCATCGAGAAAAACTAATACAAATAGCAGATGCAAAAGAAAATCTTCATTATTGACGGACACTCTTGAAATAGAAACCTTCCAAAAGGAATATGAGGAAAAGATGAAGAATAAACAGAAAAAAGATGACAAAATTAAAGGAAAAGGTAAAGGAAAGGGGAAGGGGAAAGGCACAGGTAAATCAACAAAACATAAAACCGGAGTGGACAGAGCTAAAAAAAAAGATTTTATGTTCAGACTGAGAATCTGAATCAGAAGAGTGGTATTGCCTGGTAAGTGGTGACGCTTACACAGATTCAAATAAAGAAGATTGGGTCCAGTGTTGCATTTGTAAGTTGTAGGCAAATGTAGGATGTGGTACAGGAGACACTATATCTTTCATTTGTATTAATTGTAGTTCAAATGAAGACTGAATTTAATTATAATAAAACCCTCCAAGTGTTGATTCGTATATAAGTGTAATACTTCGTTGGATCGATATTACAAAGAGATAATTTCGAAGCATACCTTAGCTATAAATAATTTAATTATTTACTGTGATTGAAAGGTACCATGATGATTATAAGTAGTGTTTACTTAAATAAAACTTTTAATTACTTAATTTTTAGGTGTTGATTGCTTAAAAAGTGTATTTAAGTTGATTTTTTATAAGTATTACATAATACCTACTTTAGAAAGATGTCAATTTTGTTAACAATAAACAAAGAATAAGTGATTAAAGGTGTTATTGTTGTTTTTGTTTGTCGTTACTACTTGCCCCAGTAGACGTTACAACATGCTCCAAGCACGAGGTAAGTTGTAACACCGCACTTCTTCTAGCAAATAATTGATTGTAAAATAATGACCAATAGTTATGGTATTATTTTACTTGATTTGGTAGAGGAAGAGTTACAGCATCCATCCATCTTTATTTAGTAGCAATTTCATCAATGGTTCTCAAGACATATTAGTTTTCATGAAAACTCTTACAACAAGCCCCTCGCTCCCCTACTACCTCATTGTGATGCTTCTCCTCTTACGCTACCGACATTGAACATAACTTTCTCAATATCACTCAATTATTTGGGTAACACTTCTTCAACTGACTTCAAAAATACAGCTCGGCATATATTGCCCAGTGGATTGTATGTATGCATACGAGGGTGTGCTGAAAAGTACGGTACACATATCTGCAAGGGAAAACTTTTAAAAGCCTTTTTAGTAAAACAGATGTTATTACCATTTTGCATCTTCATTCTTCACATCTTCCTATTTGTAGCCCTCCACAGCTAGAGGTCTCCAATCTTTAGATTGCAACATGACACTGCATAGCTTAACTACGTCGGAGTGTGAGAAACAACGAGTTGTAATTACATTTAAATTAGAAGAGTTCATCCTCACAGGGAGCACCATCACCTTCAGCACGATGACGCCAGATCACACATGAGTGCGCGACTTCTTCACCAATCCAACGTCTCTGTTTCGTTGTCATTGACCATCCTCCATACAGTCTTGACTCGATCCTCATTGGACCTACGTCCTTTCCAAAACTTAACGGCCACCTTCGAGGACTTCATTTTGATGGTGACCAAGCGGTGTTTGTGTTTCATTAAATACACGATGCATTTCCGACCGTAAATATCCACCATCAGGTGTAATCTGTCTTAATACATGATCTATTTTTGCTCTTGAATGAGGTGAAATGCATATTCTGTCACTAAAATGTTTGACGTTATGTTATAAATTTCGCTAATCAAACGCGGAGAATATATGCGAAATAGTCAGAAAAATGAATAGCTTAAACTTACCAGATAATCCGAGACAGGCGTTTGGAAATTTTAATACGATCATACTTCATTTACTCCATCCTGTACATACATATCACTTCAATTAAGAGTCAGATTTGCATACACATGTTAATAAATACTTCACAGATGCGGTACACGTTGTGATCAAAGATGAATTGATTCATAGTGAAAGAGATCTAATTACTAAACAATTCACACATGCAAGGAATAACTTCAGAGTAGGTCTTTAAAATTACTGAAGTGACGGTGGCTTGCTAAATTCGTTTGTTCCTTTAAACATGATCCAATTCTAAAATTCCAAAACAAAACCAGAAAAATGGTCAATAAATGCAATTTTATCTTCACACAAAAACAAACAAAAACATGAATTTCAATGAATCCCACAGAACCAATACTGAGAGCTCAACCTCATGTGTTATTGATGGCTATTGATAATTCTAAAAACATGCCTGCCTCCATAGTCTCTCAATTACTGAACGAAACTCTGTAGCTGTAGTTTTGATAAGTCATGCTCAGTTAGGAACACAAATGGATGAGCAACAAAAATTAAAGATTTAGAAATTGCTGCAGGTGCCATGTTTGGTTCTTTTCATGTAACAAAAGTATTTACAAATGTACCAACTGAAAAAAACCATACACATAATTCGTGAAAACATAGTAAAACTTAAAAAAAATGTCAGTTGAAGAAATATCAAATGTCAAGGACAAGGATCTGCCACTATTCTCATACAATTGCTTTTCATTTAGAGAGAAAGTTTACCAACAGAAAGATAGTCTTGCCATGGGCAAGTATATCAAGTGCCCTGGTAGATATATTTCTCAATCAGGTGGAAAGTAGGTTCTTTAAAGAAAACAATATGTTACTGGAGGTATGCTGATGATACCTTGTTGCTATTCAATGGAACAAAGAAGGAGATTGAAGAACTACTAGCAGTATTCGATTCTTTCCACAGAAACCAAAAATTCACAATAGAAAATCAGGACAACAAAATCATAAATTGCCTGCATCTTGAAGTTACAGACCACCAAGAAAATATTAGTTCAACATACACAGAGAGTCCACATAGACAGACATAACACTGGAAAAATTCATCATACCATCCCACCACACAGAAATATGCAGCATTTAGCTCTAATCTACACAGAGTACACTGTCTTGATTTTGAGGAAAACAGCCTCAGGAATGAGCTAGATGCAATAAAAAGCAGATTTAAACAATGGCTACACAGTCAAAGTTGTTGACAATTTAGACTGACAAATACACAATAGTAAGACAACAAATTGCCATGCTGTGAAAGAAGAGAAAGTACCTGCAGTATCCCATACCTTCGACCCATATCAAAAAAATCGCTAACCTTTTCAAAAAGACAAATGCAAAAATTGCGTTCTCAACTAATAATAAGTTAGGAAACTTACTTGTCTGTAACATAAGGTCCAACGCACAAAAATTCAACAACAGTGGAGTGTACAAAATATCATGCTCCAATCGTCCTCCCTACTGTATAGGGAACACAGACAGAAACTTTAAAACCCGTTTCGGGGAACACAAAAATGTTTTCACGCTCAACCACTTAGAAAAATCATTTGTTGCACAACATATGTCAGAAACGAAACATACATTATCTACAGTCCAGAGAACAATTTGAAGTACTACAAATTGAAGTCAACGGAAAGACCATAAATCTGTTAGAACAACTGCAGAAATACATTCATAAATTTAAAAAAAAAAAAAAAAACACTAGAATATATGTTAAAGGAACAAACGGATTTCTGAAGCCAAAGTTATTTCAGTAATTTTAAAGATGTATTCTAAGTTTATTCCCTGTAAATGTCAGTTGTTTAATAATTAGATCTGTGGCACTACGAATAAATTCATTTTTGACCACAGCATGTACAACACCTGTTTACTGACACATGTATACAAATGAGCCTCTTGAATGAAGTCATATGTATGAAGAGGATGGAGAAAGGAATGTATGATAACACTAAAATGTTCAAAACGCTTTTCTTGTATCATGAGATAAGTTTCCACTGTCATTTTTTCTACTATTTGGCACATTTTTTCTGCGTTTACTTTACGAAATTCATACCGTTACATCAAACCATTTCATGACAGGAATATGCATTTCACGATATTCAAGAGCAAAAATAAATCATGTATTAAGACAAATTACACTTAATGATGGACGCACAGTGTCCGAAAAGTATCGTGTATTTAACAAAACATGTACATTCTTGACTGAAAGCTTCTTATAATTCATACTTTCAGTGTACTGAGTACCGTCACGTTTGAAGATACAAAACGTGGATAAAATAAAAAAAAAACGTTTCGAATGTGTTCTATAGATAACTGAAACCACATATATGCACTTCAAGTGCCCAGAACTATCTCTGTACCTGCTAGTGACTCTCGAATTCTGCTTCCGACCCTCTTCTGTTGTGGGAAAGATGTCATACCTAATGTGGTTTATGCCTCTTTCTCTGATTGTATAGTTGCCTATGGTAGCAGGATTACAATTTTAACGAACTACAGGCGGATATCACACCAACCATTTATCCTCACCACACGTCCACCCATCTTTTAATTAGTTAGAATTACGTCTTCTGCAAAGTTCCCTGATTCATTTGCTTATTTTCGTCTTTCCAAATACTTCCCGGCGAGAATCTACCTTTCAGTCGCTTTTTTTACTCTTGATAAGTCAAACTCATTTGCACATTGCAGACATTAAAGGTCAAAACTATATTCTGTCAAGATCACTATTTCACTTTTCCTGACAAAAAGTTTTCTAACGTAACCGAAATAATGGAATGACGGAGTTCACATGTGTAGCACGAACCTGGCTACATCTTGTTTTTTTTTTTCATTCAAATCGAAGCTTTTCTAAGTTAAACTGTTGTCGGTAGAAGAACATTATGAGAATGGTAATTATGGAGATTGTACCAGTACGCAGATATTCTCATGACAATGAATAACATCTGATACTGCATACAAATTAGTGATGTAGAAGTAGACATTAGTTTTGAGGTATCACTTATGAATGTTAATTAATTGCACAAAATTTTGTCGCACGTATACGGTAATGAGAATGCGTACTAAACACACAAGAGATTTCTTGTCTGAGACGGTTACAAGGGCCTTCATTAGAGTCATGTATAACGGAAGAGCGCACTCTCTCAACGACCCAAGTTTTTATTTAACAACGAGTTTTTTTGACAATCAGATGGTGGCACCATGGGAAGTCCTTTGTATCCCCTATTGATCAGTAATTTTATGAAAGATTAAATTCTCTTGATCTGTATACAGTCATCTAGAATTTTTTGAAGGACATCATATACGCGTTTGACAATAGGAATTATTTATTTCACAATTGCAATTTCGGCCTGTGGGCCATTATCAGGTGGTACTGGAAAATATTTGCCTTTGGGACATTGAAAAGTTTCTTTTTATGTGTAAATAAATTTGAGTCCCAAAACTAAAATAATTTATGTAAACCTACGCAAGAAACGCATTTCTCTATTAATTCCGTGTATTGTCTTTAAATTGCCTCATAATTTAAACCTTTTATTAATTCTTAAATGTGTGAGATCATACAGACTTCAAAATTAGCGAAAGAGAGCAATTGTAGCGCAAGCGGCGTCAACAATCAAATAATCAAATTTTATGCGATCAGCCACACTAGAAAGGAGCGCAGCGCAGTCTCTCGAATATTTTTCCACTCAAGAGGCTTACAGAACAGGAAGAGACTGAGGACAATGAAAGTAAAGTTGCATTCAGTATTCTACTGTATATAAACACGAGCGGCTCTCTCTCTCTTTCTCTCTCTCTCTCTCTCTCTCTCTCTCTCTCCCTCCTTATGCTTGCTCTATTTATGTCTCCGCTCATGTCGATCGCTCTCTGTTAATGATAGCTCTCTCAAATGATTCTGTAACAGGCAGTTGTACTTGGAAGATATTTTCGAGGTGTATGAAATGTCTGCCTATATAAAAGTATCGTCAATATATGAATAATTGTTACTGTTTACCAATGTTTCATTTCAACAATATTAACCTTGCCAGCCAGCTTTTCTTGGTTTCAACTAGGAGAACTGTAAAATTGCCGACATCGTTTGCTGGCCGCTGCCGAACATCACTGACGTTTGAATTATTAACAGCCACTCGTGCGTCCCTGAGATCTGTTAAGTCGATCTGTAAACCCTGTTTTAGGGCAGCACTTCTGTGTATAACGCATGATATTAATGATCGGCATTCGGCCTACAAACGATACAAACGATGTGTGCGGTCAGTCTACTCCACGGTATCAAAGCAGGCTGGATAAAATCTTGAATTATTAATTTTATCTCTCTTAGTGGTAATTATATCTGTGCCGTATGAGAATTTAAACTTGGCTGCTTCTTTTGATTAACTGCACTCCTGTTAATATCCTCTTATCAAAGTTCATTTCTCAGTTACCACTAAAAAGGGCCGCACAAAACAGATAAAAGATTTTGCTTTAAAATAATAATTCAACATGTCAGACTTTAAACCCCCCCCCCCCCCCCAACACACATATATAGGTCATCGTCAAAATGACTTGGCTGGACGAAATGCTCAAATTAATAATTTGTTGTGCAGTTGTGAAAAAAATAATTTGTACAGTCAATAGCAAATATGATGTTCTTAAAAAAATTATGAAATATTTTGAGGAGCTAGTACCTGCTTCAGCTATTGTGAAGCAAATAGTATTTTGGCGATATGCTAAAGGCACTTTTACGGTTTCGCCTCATTAATTGGTCAGCCAGCGAGAGTTCCCACAACATCTAAAATCCATACATGAAAACATAAAATTTACTATGAAGATAGAGATGGTTGCTTCCGTTTTAAGACGTGCTGTTGCTACGTAAGAGCCATGGTACACTTTTGCCATTGAGTGTTTAGGAAGCCCACTCATATAGCTCTGTATTTACAGGTTACTTATTGCAACTGTCCGGTACAAACGATGGGCGTTCTAAAGACCTGAACCCAGCCACACCATATTGAGTCGGATGCCGATATTCTGCAAACGGAAGTGGAACATCTGCAAACTGTACTTCTGAACAATGGACGTGCTACAGATGTATAAACGACAGAAGAGGGAAGAGGGTGAGAGCTTCAGGATGACTGTTCATCTACCTTATTTTCGAAACGTGTTAGCGATAATAGGCAGAATATTAAGAAAACATTAACTTAAAGCAATCTTTCATCCTCATCCCAAAAACTCGATGCTTTTGGTGTCTGTTAAATACGACTTGTGAAAGGCAGGTTTTTACAGGATTCCGTGCGAAAGCGGCAAATCTTACGCAGGGCAAACGACGCGCACTGCGCAGGATGGCTTTGTAAAACTTTAGAGGCTAATCTCGTCCACCCAGAAAGTTCACTGTCGCCAAACATTGTATTTCCACTGATCATTTGATGAAATACAATGAAACAAAATTTGTGGCACGTACGTCAAACAGTTGTAACTCCACCTTCGATAGATCAGTGGAAGTACGACTGAATCCCTCCCTTGTGAATCGAGAAGGCGGCTTCCAGTTAAATTCTGAAAGGAATCCTTTCACAGAGGAACTTCGCACTATGCGTATCCGGCGTCGTTCGGCGATTTTACCATCTTTAGACAATCAATTTCACATCGATGAGGCTAGCTTTCACCAAGAAGGGCGTGTCGCAGAGTACAGACTTGCAGCAGAAGCCCGTCCGCTCAAGCAGCGCATGCGGAACGCCAATTGGATGCAATACGCATGTGCCGGCGGGGCCTTGAATTTGTAGCTCAGCACATTTTCATCATTATTCGCTTGAAAATTGCCAGAAGATTCTACGCCGAAGAATCGTGGCAGAATGTTGCAGCCATCCGGCAATTCGCCCGAAATTCTTTAACACAAGAAGACAGGGCTCTTGAGAATTAACCGTTACTGATAATCGGAAAATCTCTGTCATCGCCGTTCCAGTTGATGTATCCTTTAGGTAATCACTAACTCTTCTCGTAAAAAGTAATTCCGTTGAGAAAATGATGCAAAACTGTTTCTACGCTATTTTTATGTCTCATATTACACCATAATGCCTACTTTTTGGAAAAATTCTTGATATAAGATGGTGCATTTCTTCCAATACTATAGATTTGCTACAATTTTTAGCATGACTGCCAGCGGTCACTTTCAACTCCCAATTAAAAAAGTACACAGCCATTTATTTCGTGGAGAGGGAAACGTTGGTTGAGAAGGGAGTAAGACAGTGTTGTAGCATATCCCCTATGTCATTCAATATAAATATTGAGCAAGCAGTAATGAAAACCAAAGGAAAATTTGAAGTAGGAACTAAGATCCATAGAGAAGAAATAAAACTTTGAGGTTTGCCGATGACATTGTAATCCTGTCAGAGACAGCAAAGGACCTAGAAGAGCAGTTGAACGTAATGGACAGTGTTTTCAAAGGAGGGTATAAGATGAACATTAACAAAAGCAAAACGAGGACAGTAGCCGCGCGATCTGAGGCGTGTTGTCACGGTCCGGGCGGCTACCCCGTCGGAGCTTCGAGTCCACACTCGGGCATGGGTGAGTGTGTTTTCCTTCATTTCAGTTAGTTTAAGTAGTGTGAAAGCTTAGGGACCGATTACCTTAGCAGTTTGGTCCCATAAGACCTTACCACAAATTTCCAATTTCCAGAAAAACCACAAGACAACATGTGTGTAATTAGTCAATAGGTACCTTTATGAGTAGATAGTTGACTGAGAATGTGAACGTCGAGGAGTATTGCAGACACTGTGTCGGGTTTCATTAAGGCATTAGGTGAACAGGTGTGCTACCTGAATAAACACCCACGTCAACTAATAAAAGTAGTTGTCGGGTAAATACGAACACTCGTCATGTACCATGAAAACTATGTAACCTTTGCTGCCATACAATCTACGAGTTTGCGGTAAATCCCCATAGATGGCTATCCATGTTTTCGCAAACAATTATGATTGGTTATATCTATTTATACATGTTTTAATCACAGACTGATGATATGCTGTTTATAGCAGTTACTTTATACAAGCCACCTATTTCTTTCGCAAGCCATTCAGCATATATTTTATTGTGACAACTGTTTGAGGTCTTGTATATCTAAATGGCCATCATTTATGTAATTCGTTAAGCAGTGGGAGGAGTACCGCTCATTTAAGCAACAGCTGCGTTGCTCTCTATAGCGGCTGACGTTCGTGGAGTTTGTGACGCCAGCTCCGTACAGCGTCACCACCTAAAGACATCGGAATAGTATCTTGTTTTACTATTTGTTATATAAGATGTGTTTTATATGTCCAAACTACTTGCACATGTCCCTCTAAATCGGATCTATATTCATATTTCAGTTTGAGGTCTGAAGATGGTCAGAATCTGACTGAAATCGGTAAACACAAAAATAAAGGTTTATGTTCATTTTATCTTACTAAGAAAAACGGCTGTTCCTCAGGAGAAATGTTATCAAAAATTATTTAGAAATACTTCAGTTGACCGATGAATGGAGCAAGTACAAAATAATTAAAGAAAATTTAGGAATATAGAAACACAAGTCAATTAAGAATGAAATAAATAGATAGTTCCGCGGAAGTTAACACGAAAGGGTTGCATGATAGATGTGGAAAAAATCAAAAAAGAAATGATTGTCGGAAAGACTGTCTCAGCATATTGGAAAATCGAAACCGCTTTCATTGGAATGAAAAGAATGGGTAGTAACATTAAGAATGTAAAGAGCAATTCCACTCTTAAAAGCGGTGTAGAGAGCGGATAACTGGAAAGAGTGCTTTGAGGCCTCTGTGAGGCGGAAGATTTGTCTCATGTGATGGAAGAAAACTTAGAGGTCGATATAGAAGAGTTAGGGGATCCAGTCTCAGCATCAGAACTTAATAGAGTTTAGGAAGACTTAAGATCAAATAAGCCAGAAATCACAGATAACATTCCATCAAAATTTATGAAATCATTGGGGGGGATTAGCAACAAAGTGACTATTCACATTGGTATATAGAATGTATAGGTGAACTATGTGATTCAAAGTAATCGGACACCTAGCTGAAAATGACTTAACAAGTTCGTGGCGCCCTCCATCGATAATGCTGGAATTCAATATGGTGTTGGTCCACCCTTAGCCTTGATGACAGCTTCCACTCTCGCAGGCATACGTTCAATCAGGTGCTGGAAAGTTTTTTTCGAGAAAGGCAGCCCATTGTTTACGGAGTGCTGCACTGAGGAGAGGTACTAATGTCGGTCAATGAGGTGTGGCATGAATTCGGGTCTCCAAAACATCCCAAAGGTGTTACATAGGATTCAGGTGAGGACTCTGTACAGGTCAGTTCATCACAAGGATATTATTGTCGTGTAACCACTCCGCCACAGGCCATGCATTATGAACAGGTGCTCGATTGTGTTGAAAGATGCTATCGCCATACCCGATCGCTGTTCATCATTGGGAGGCACGAAGGTGCTTAAAACATCAATGTAGGCCTGTGCTGTGATAGTGCCATGCAAAACAACAAGGGGTGCAAGCCACCTCCGTGAAATTACGACCACACCTAATAACACCGCCTTCGAAGTTTACTATTTGCACTACACACGCTGACAGACTATGTTGACCGGTAATTCGCCATACCCACACCCTGCCATCGGATTGCCACGTTGTTTACCGTGACTCGTCACTCCAGAACACCTTTTTCCTCTGTTGAATAGTCCAATGTTTACGCTCCTTACACCAAGTGAGGCGTCGTTTGACATTTACCGGCGTGATGTGTGGCTTACGAGAAGCCGCTCGACCATGAAATCAAAGTATTCTCACCTCCCGCCAAACTGTCATGGTACTTCCAGATGCACTTTGGAATTCCTGCGATATGGTGTGGATAGATGTCTGCCTATTACACATTACGACCGTCTCCAACTGTCGGC
Source organism: Schistocerca serialis cubense (assembly GCF_023864345.2). NCBI lineage: Eukaryota > Metazoa > Arthropoda > Insecta > Orthoptera > Acrididae > Schistocerca > Schistocerca serialis. The sequence goes on from NC_064641.1 coordinate 521,946,615, forward strand.
GTTCTCTGTCAGCCAACAGACGAGGTCGGCCTGTGCGCTTTTGTGCTGTACATGTCCCTTCATGTTTCCACTTCACTGTCACATCGGAATCAATGGATCTAAGGATGTTTAGGAGGGAGGAAATCTCGCGAACAGACGTATGACACAAGTGACACCCAATCACCTGACCACGTTCGAAGACCGTGAGTTCCGCAGAGCGCCCCATTCTGCTCTCTCACGATGTCTAACGACTACTGAGGTCGCTGATATGAAGTACGTGGCAGTAGGTGGCATCACAATACACTTAATATGAAAAACGTATGTTTTGTGCGTGTCTGAATTCTTTTGATCACGTAGTTCACGTCTTTCGAAAAAAATATCACCCACACAATTTCAAGAATATAAGAGCTGTCAAGAGCGAGAAGTATTGCACGATAAACTTAAAAGCTCAGGCATCAAAGTTTGTTATAAGAGTAGTACCCAGAAGAATGAAAAACGAAGTTGTGTATGTGATAGATGACGATCAGTTTGGCTTTAGGAAGGCAGAGGCACTTGAAAGGCAACGACGACGTTGCTTATGATAATGGAAGGAAGAGTAAAGAAAAAATAGAGACACATTCATAAAATTTGGACCCTAGGCAATGTCAAATTGTGCCAGATGTTCGGAATTATGTGGAAAATATGGGTAAACTATAGGGAGATACGCTTGATATACAACACGTAATAGAGTAAGAGTGAATAATAATACTGGAAGACAAACCCGAAGTGGTCGGATTAAGAAGGGTGCAAGGCAGGGTGTAGTCTTTCGCTCATACTGTTCAGTCTATTCGTCGAAGAAGGAATGATGGGCATAAAAGAAAGGTTCGGGAGTGGAACTGAAATTAAAGCTGAAAGGATATCTGCGATATGATTCGTTGCTGAAATTGCTACCCTTAGTGAAAGTGAATAAGAATTACTTTATCTGGTGAATGAAATGAATAATCCAACGAGTACAGAATATTTACTAAAATTCGATGGAGAACGAAAGTAATGAGAAGCAGTAGAAATAAGAACAGCGATAAATTTAACATCAATATGAAGGTAAGCGATTGTACTACATAGGCAGCAAATAACCAATGACGGACGGAACTAGGATGACATAAAAAACAGACTAACTCTGGCCAAGGGCATTACAGACCAAGAGAAGTCTACTGGTATCAAATACAGTCCTTAATTCGAGGAAAATATTTCTGGAATATACGTTTCGAACACAATGTTGTATGGTAGTGAAACATGGACTGTGGGAAAACCGGAATAGAACAGAATCGAAGCATTTGAGATGTGGTACTACAGACGAATGTTGAAAATTACGTGGACTGATTAGGTATGGTATAAGGAGGTTCTGTGAAAAGTCGAAGAGAGAAGGAGTGTATCGAAAACACTGACAAGAAGAAGGACAGGATGTTAGGACTTCTATTAAGGCATCAGGCAATATCTTCCATTGTACTAGAGGGAGATGTAAAGGCTAAAGACTGTAGGGACACAGAGATAAGAACAGGAAGTTGTGGCAGGCTGCATCAAACCAGTCAAAAGACTGACGACAGAAAAGAAAAGACAAACATAAAAAAACAACGCTACCGAAGCGCAATTTACACTGATAAAGAGTGTACCGCGGTAATATTTTACTCGGTCGCCATCAAAGGTTTCAAGGTGTTAACGAAGCCTTCATTTGTGGACTGCTGCTGTTAGCTTAAACGGTGATCATCTTTCCTTATCGACTGCATAAAAATCTCCAATTTCTACATTGTATCAACCCTCCTCCCTGTCTTTTCTTTGTGCAAAATCGCAAAACGTTCTACCCTTTACGGATTGTGATCTGACGTCTACAAGTGTTCTGCAAACGTACATTTCTTAATACTATCCCTTAGTTTCACGACATGGCGATGTTTGTCAGAAAAGCCACTTCATCAGAAGACGCCGCGGTTGTTTACTGCCTGTAATGTCCTTTTCAAAGGTTAAAAAATTTTTCTAGATGTTTCACTTTCGAAACGTACTACTTATGTCTTCATGTTAATACAGGTTTTAATTGCTTTTTTACTGGTGAAAAATATGTAGTTGGTTCTCTTAGAGATTATGTAGTAACAATTATTATCCTTTTAACTTTATCTGATTTCACTCCATTGCTATCAATCTATTTCATATTGGTAGGATCTTTGCATGCTATTTTTTACATGTTACGACGGTATGTCGCTGCAGGAAATTTCAATAATGTATAAATGAGTGTTTATTACGACACGAGCCCGCAATATTTGCGCACTGTATGCTAGTCTACGTAAGCGCTGCAGCTACCTGCTGGGTGCTTAGTTACACGTTAGTCTATTCGATAGCCATGCTGTTTTAATCTTAGAATTTGTTGGATATTTTAGGTACAATATTTGTATGTTACTTGAGTGCCTCAGCACGTGATAAATGTAACTTTTTATATGCAATGTAATCGAAGTAAGAAACAATTTTACTTTTTAATCAGAAATTATGATCACTTTGTATTCACAATTGGGAGATACGTATCGTTTGTTGTTGTAAAAGAAGTTTTTAGGTAACACCTTGTACTTCTGAAGATGATGAAGTAACTATATCGGACTGTGGGTTAAGTACAAAAATCAATTAATTCCGACAGTAAACTAACTGTCTGTTTCTTTATTAACTGAGGCCCATTAATTTTCCGAGAAATACCGTGAAACGGCGACCTATTACTTGAGAAGTACTAGTTATTGCCCTACTCCATAAAATTATTTCCTTCCTCCATAAACTGTACCAATGCTAGCACAAAAAATTAAAACCAAACATGAGCTCACGCAACCACTCTCCTATACTTCAGGCAGTCTCCCATACACTTCGTTCCAAATGACAGGCCTTCCAGAAAAGGAATCTGCCAGACAGTCCTGCACCATCACTGCCCACTGTGTCAGCCTACTGCGCATTTTCTGTCGTAGGATAGGCGTTGCAGAAAGGCAACGACTAGGGAAAATTCTTTGTGGCTTACCTGCTTCGTTAGCGGAATGCTATTCATCCCAGTGTAATAAATAATACATTATTGTTTCTTGAAAAGACGCCAGACTTCATATGTGCGCTTGTTATAAGTACTTAAGTATATAGTAATCAAAGGGAATGTTCGATTACTAATCACCAAATGCTTTTACGATCAATTGTAAGATCTTTGTCCCCATATTGATCATTAAATAATCCTAATAAATTAAAACAGTTACTGACAACATACCTCTTAAACGCAAAAGGAAGCTATTGTATTTCAAATTAAGTGAAGTTATACGTAGAGGACGCTTGAAGAAGTGTGATCACATACAGAATGGACAAAACTACTTAATATAAATAATTCAACGATGGTACAAGCAACTGGTGTAGAAGAAATTAAGCAGGACTGAAGAGAAATGTGCGCCCAGCAAAGCTTTCTTCTTTGAATCATAACTTTTCTGATAATATGATGCTGCCCATCAAGAACACCCAGTGTTCTCCACACATTCCTTTCCTCTCCGATTCTGCGGAGGACCTTCTCATAACTTACCTTATCAGTCAATCCAATTTTCAACCCTCTTTTGTAGCACCGCATCCCAAATGCTTCGATTATCTTCCATTCCGGTTTTCCCACAATGTATGTTACACTAGGATAGAATGATGTGCTCCAAAAGTACATTCTCGTAAATTCCTTCCTGATAATAAGGTCTATGTGTGATACTAGCTGAACTCTCTTTACCAGGAAATTCCTTTTGTCTGAGCTAATCTAATTTTGTTATCCTCCTTACTCAGTCCATTAAGGGTTATTATACTGACTAAAAGTAGTATTCCTTACTTTCATCTGCTTTGTGATCACCAGTAATGATGTTAAGATTCTCGCTATTCTCGTTTCTATTACTTCTCATTACTTTCTCCTTCCTTCTACCTACTCTCAGGGCATATTCCATACTCATTAGACTGTTCATTCAATTCAAAAGGGTCCTATAAGTCATCACCACTTACAGTAAGCGCAGAAATGTCATCAGCAAATCTTATCACTAATACTGTTTCACTCTGAATTTTAATCCCACTCTTGAACCTTTCTTTTAACGCCGTCGTTGCCTCTTCGATGGATAGAATGAATATTAGAAGGAGAAAGACTACACCCTGCCTTACACCCATTTTAATCCGAGCACTTCGTACTTCGTTTTCCATTCTTGTTGGTCCATCTTCAATCTTGTACATGTGGTATATTATTTGTCTTGCCCTACACCTTACCCCTATTTCACTCAGCATTTCTAACATTTTGGCCCATTTTAGATTGTCTAACGCTTTATCCAGGTCGGCAGATTCAATGAACGTGTATTGATTCTTCTTCTGTCGTGCTTCCATTATCAGCTGCAACGTCAGAACTACCTCTCTGGCGCATTTCCCATTCTCAAACCCAAACTAAGCGTCAACTAACAGATCGTTAATTTTCTTTTCCATTCTTCTGTAAATTATCTTTGCCAGCATTATATTTTGAGTTGATTGTGCGACGGCTCTCGCTTATGTCGGCTCTTGCAATTTTCGGAATTGTGTGGGTGCCATTTTTCCGTATGTATGACGGTATATCGCTAGACTCATACATTCTGCTCACCAACGTAAATAGTCGTTTTGTTGTCATTTCTCGCAGTGATTTACGAAATCCGTATGGAATGATATCGATACCTTCTGCTTTATTTGATCTTAAGACTTCCTAAGCCCTTTTAAATCGTGATTGAAGTAGTGGATTGCTTATCTCCTCCCTATCCACTCCTGTTTCTCTTCTATCGTGTCATCAGACATGTCCTCCCCATCATAGAGGACCTCATTGTACTCTTTCCACCTAATCGTTTTCTCCTGTATGTTAACAGTGCATTTACCATTGCACACTCAATGTTACCGCCTTTGCCTTTAATTTTACCTAAGTTTTTGGTTTACTCTTTTGTACGAGAGAAACATTTCTTTTCCGAATTTTTAACATTTTTCATGCAGCCATTTCGCCCCAGTTTCCCTGCACTTCCGGTTTGGAAATTGGAAATTGGTGGTAAGATCCTATGGGGCCAAACTGCCGAGGCCATCAGTCCCTAGGCTTACACACTACTTAATCTGACTTAAACTAACTTACGCTAATGACAACACACACTCCCGTGTGCGAACTTCTAATTTCTTTCATTCATAAGTTACTTGTACTTTTTTATTACTGAACTTTCATGAGCATTTTTGTACTTTCTTCTTCTGTCGATCAGCTGAAGTATATCTTCTGTTATCCATGGTTCTTTCGCAGTAATTTTCTTTTCACCTATATTTCTGTTACCGTCTTCCCTGACTGCTCTTATTATAGATGTCCATTCCTGTTCAACTAAATTGCTTACAGAGCTATTCGTTATGGCATTATCTGTAGCCTCAGAGAACTTCCAGCGTATCTCTAATTCCTAAGCGCTTCAATATCTCATTTCTTTGTGAAACGATTCTTACTTTCTAGTCTCTTAAATTCCGACCTATTCTTCAACTTACAAAATCCTGATCTATATACCTGCTCGTGGGTACGCCTTATAATCCTATTTCTGATTTCATTTGATTTCGGAATCTCTTACTGACCATGATATAATCTAACTGAAATCTTTCCATATGTGTTGGCCTTCTTCTCCCCGTCTTGTGGTCCGTGAACAGAGCTATTTCAAGCTGAAATTAATCTTTACCCCCTCTCTCAATCGTACTTCGAAGCACAATTTCTCCTGCAATCTTTTCTTCTATTCCTACCCCAATAGCTGCATTCCAGTCCCCTATGAGCTCGATAGTTTCATCTTCCTTTACTTACTGAATTATCCCTTCAGCATCCCCACACACTGTTTCTGTCTCTTCATCACCTGCTTCCGAAGGTGACATGTATACCTGCACCATTGCTGTTGGTGCAAGTCTGCGGCTGATGCTGATGAGAATAACCCTATCACTACACTGTAGCTAACACTCTGCCCTACATTGCTATTCATAACGAATCCTGTTGCCACCATACGATTTTCTGTTGCATTTCATATTACCCTACGCTCTTAATATCAGAAATCGTTCTCTTCTTTCCATTTCACTTCACAGATCCCTACTACATCTAGACTGAATCTTTCCATTTCCATTTTCAGATTTTCGAGCTTCCCTACCACGTTGAAGTTCCTTAAACTCCACGCTTCGACACCTAGAACGTTATCCTTTCCTTGTTTATTTAGTCTCCTTCTCATCGTTACTTTCCTCTTTGCAGACTCCTTACGGAGATCCGAATGGGGGACTACTCCGGAATGTTTTGCCTATTGAGAGATCATCGTGACACCTTTTCAATTCCAGGCCAATAGAGATTATAGTGTCTTTAATGCAGTGGTTTCCACTGCCTTCCAAATACTCATGCCGTTGATAATTCCTAAAACTTCCGCCTTTAAGAGTCATTCTCTCACCCCAAGGGCAAGACAGTGCTCTGAACGTCTATGCACCCTTTGACAAAGCCGTTGGCAGAACGAGAGTGATTAATTATGCAAGAAAACTTTGGTTACCATTAAAGATGATTTTAGTTCAGAACATAATCAGTGGCTTGATTAGATCCCGGGACAAATGACTAATCATTGCGGATACCCATAGATGATGGACGCTGTTTAACTTTTCATGACGTAGAAAGAGAGAAGATGTTATATTGTATATTGTACAGTAGAGACCAGCACAATTTGTGAGGATAGCGTATTAAATCCATCAGTCTCTTTGTTCGCCAATAAACAATTTACATTCTCTGGATGTGGTCACTTCATATCCAGATCTGGTTCAGTAAAATTTCGCAAACTGAAATTGTTTATAAACGTGCATGTAAATGCAGTCATCTTACATCAGTACATGTAAATTATTTTATTTATTCATATTCAAATATTCTTCTGTGTTATAGAAGCTCTGTGTTATTAAAACTTGTATTTGCTCTACTTTGAATTTATGAAAGTCCCTAACTTTCTTTTTGTAGCAGAAAATACACCAAAAATATTTTGGTTAGACAATGTGCACTTTTTTTTTAGTAGAGGTCAATTTTCTGTGTGTCTCTGTGAAAAATAATCTCTTTTCCTTGTTTTGTAATTACGAACCTGATTTTCATTTTTGAAAATTCCTGTTGAGTTTTCAAGAAGCATATACATTCATAAAATGTATAAGGTAGAAGTTTTATTATCTTTCATCTTTTAAATAGTTTACTGCTTGACAGTCTATGAGGAAGTCCCGTCATGATTATGACACCGCATACTACAGTTTTTAAAGTTTGTTTTTCAATACCTGTATTTACCCAGAGGATGCCACCATATCGAAGCAAGCTATTCATAAAAGCACAAGAGGCACACAACAATGATTCAGTCTTGCAACACTATCGAGATATTCGTAGTATATAACAACATTAACTTAGTTTTTTAATTTTAAATCTCTTGATACGTCTTCCATCTCAAGTGCTCATCAACCTAAATCTCCAGAAATTTTTTGTATGGAACTTTTGTAATAACATAGTTCCATAACGCAGATTTCCCGCCGCTTCTACCTTTATTTCTAATATTGCTGAATTTCATTCATACCTGTTTTTTTCTTATTAACGACAGAAGTGTTATCCTTCTGCCATTTTCATGCCTCATTTATTGCCTTGCATATATTCTGCTGTGGATCATCCTCATTACATCCTTTTATGAAAATGCTGATGCACTCAACACAGTTTCTGCAGCCCTCAGTTGCTTTGTAAAATCATTTTTGAATACCAGGAAGAACAAAAGTCCTAACACGGAACAGTTTTGCAATCTGTACACATTTTGTTTGTAATCTGAAAGGTATTCGTTACCTTCATGACATATGTGCACTCTCTACTGTCTATCAGAGAGATAAGACTTGAATACCTTAAAGGCTAGTCCCAAGACCCCATATAACTATGTTTTATAAGGAGCAATACATGACTGGTTAGATCAAATGCTTTGGATAAATCTAAGAATACCTCACAGCTTAATAAATTCATATTCATGGTGTTTAGGACCATTTTGTTGAACTGAAAACCTCTTGTTTCTGCTGACACTTCAATTCCTAAACCAATTTTGAGCATTAGTCGATATTTTATTTTTATTCAGGAAGTCAGCTAGCTTTTCATACACTACCGTATTAATTACCATAGGAAAACTTGTCAGTAGAGACATTGCTATAATTATGTCAGCTGTCCTATCTCTTTTGTAGAGTGACGTTATTGTTGCTAACTTCAGTTTTCAAGGAAACACCACTGTCCTGAAGAAAGGGTTAGTAATGCCAATTAACTGAGAAACTGTACAGGTACAACTACGTCAGTTTAACCCATCTGGAATTCAGTCAGTACCATTAGAAATTTTAATTTTTAACTTTTTATAGAATTTCTCATATCATATTCTGTCACTGGATTCGGGAACATTGTCTATGCACAAGTTGAAAGCTTTATGGTTTTATTGTTTGTATTGCACATACTCTTAACTAGATATGGTGTTATGTTCATATAAAGTTAATTGGACATAGTGGCAGTGTGATGAGCATCATGTATCGTTTTATTCCAACTTTTGATACTGAAGCTGTAGGTTTCACGTTTACATTTTCTTATGCTACTGTTTATAATCTTCCATTCCGATATTGATGTATTTCTTCCCCTGTTGCAAGATGAAGCATTATTTGTCTTTTTTCTGCCTTTAAAACTTTCCTATAGCCCCCTCTGTATTTTCTATACAACAGTTTTATTATTGTATTCAGTTTGGCGTGTCTGATTAGGTTTCTAAGTGTAATAACTGAATATTTAATACCATGCGTTTTCTATGTGTTTTAATTCTCATTGGTTTTAGTACATTTTATTGGGAATACCACATCATATCAATATCTAGAACGAGTGAAAAACGTGTCACACTTCTTGTCGATATGATCAGTTTGTTTACTGTCCAAGTGTACTCTTTCTAGAGCACGATTAAAGATCCTCATATTATTTATTACGTTAACAAGTCTTCTTTGTACATATTTTTCTGTGATTGTATTATTTTTACTGACCCCATTCCTTATGATCACGAACAAAATTGACATCGTTTGTTAATTCAGTATTATAGACACCGTCTTGTTTGTAGGTAAATATCTGATAACGTATTGTTTCTGACCTAACGTCATATCTGGCAGTTTGCTATACAACTGCATATTGAAAGGGCTAATCATATTTAAGAACAGCTCCTTACTTCTATTACTTTTGTTAGGATTAATGATAAAGTCACGAAGGTCTTTATGCATTCTCAGTTCATTTTAAAGATCATCTATATAATGTGCGCACAAGTTCAGGCAGGCTGATGGGGACCTATGGATAAAAGCAACGATAGTTTGGCAGTCTGTCATTTCACTTATACGATAAGTGAATGTTTTTCTACTTTTTTCGTCTTGCTAAGTTCTCCTTCTTTAGATTTAATACCACTCCTAATAGGGAAGCACACACCTTCCAATTTACAATGAGGTGGAAATAGTTATGGGATACAAATACGCACGTATAGAGATTGTGGTAATATCTAGTACATAAGGTACAAAAAGGGTATTGCATTGTCGGTATTGTCTCTAGTACTCAGTTGATTCCTGTGGAAAGGTTTCCGACTTTATTACGGTGGCACAACGGGATTTAACATAGTTTGAACGCGGAATGGTAGTTGGAGCTAGACGCATGGGTCAGTCCATTGCAGAATTCGTTATGGAATTCAATATTCCGAGATCCACATTGTGAAGAGTCTCACCAAGGACAACCAAGGACAACAGAATCACCGACGATTTTCAATTAACGACCGAGGGCAACGGCGTTCACGTAGAGTTGTCAGTGCTAACACAAAAGCAACGTATCGTGAAATAACCCCCTAAATTAATGTGGGACGTACGACGAACGTATTTCTTAGGAAAGTGCGGCGAAATTTCGTGTTAATGGACTGTGGCAGCTGATGACCGACGCGAGTTTCTTTGATAATAGGACCCTAGACGACTGATAAACCGTTGCCTGGTTAGACGAGTTCCGATTTCAGTTGTTAAGAGCTGCTAATATGGTTCGAGAGTGACGCAGACTCCTCGAAACCATGGACCCAAGTTGTCAACGAGGAACTGTGCTAGCTGCTGGTGCTTTTTAATGGCGTAGGTTGTGTTTACATGGAAGTGACGGGGACTTCTCGTCCAACGGTACCAGTCGTTGACTGGAAATAGTTAGAGCCTGTTTGTTTTCATTCATGGGCTTCATGTTCCAAAACATGTCACCAGGCCACATTGTTCACGATTGATTTGACGGACATGCTGGACAGTTCTGGAACAATTTGGTCACCTAGATCGTCCAACATGTATCCGTTCGAAAAGTCATAAGACATAATCGAGTGGTCAGTTCGTGCTCAAAGTCATGCAAAGGGACCACTTTGGAAATTGTATACAACTACAGAGGTAACATGGCTCCGTACAACTGTAGCGGACTCTCAGCGATTTGTTCAGTACATACCATGTCTAGCTGCTGCACTGCGCCGCGCAAAGGTAAACGATGTTAGTAGGTAACCCACAACTTTTGTCGTCTCAGTGTACAGCTTTCGCTGCATAATGTATTTACGAGATCAATGTTCGGTATTTTTTTCTGCAGAATTTTGTGTGTTTCGTAGTCAGTAGTCGTTAGTACACAACACAGAAGTCCTCCATTAGGTTACAATTTGAATTGACTTCCAGCTCACACGTTTTGCTGCCTAATTTTTGCACATTTCCATAAGTTAAAAATTGGGGGTTTGGATCCAGATTGTGTATTCCCTTCAGTCTGCTTGACAGGGTTTCACATCCAGATTTTGAATTCCATTCAGTCGGCCTGACAGAAAGGCGCCCTTCGAGTGTAATGGTAGTGTCACTCTTCCTCTGACTGGCACTCGATTAATTGTCTCTGTTGGACTGGATGCTTTTGTTGGTGCTGTTGATGTTGGTGGTTGTTCCGCTAGTGCTGCTGAAGCTGACAGACACTCTATTACTGTTGCTGATTGTTGATCTGCTGCAGATAATGACGATCACTCTGCTACTGCCACTGTGAAAGGTGGTTCTACTGTTGCAGAGGACACTTGCTCTGGTGGAACTGGTTTGGAGTTATAACCCTACCACAACTGTTGCAATTTAGTATGCTTTTATCTAAATAACAGAAAACCGTGTCTATTTTACCACGTATTGCCCTCTTACAAAAATTTAATTTAGTTTCCAAATAAAGTACACTACGGTAGGATAGTCCTCTCAATAAGAAAAGCAAATCAATACAGATACATTTTTACAGAATTCGCCCTTTTGTAATGTCTAATGGATAAATAAATCAGACATATCCATTATTTTCCTAAGATCTTACCCAGTGGCTAGAAAGAAACGCAGTATGAACAGTGTTGTATTGAAGCTAGGAAAACTCACTTCCAAGTCCATTTATTGGTTTAAAATATGTACTAACGTTCGACCGCCTATCCAGTGAATGAAACAGTGAAGTATTGGAAAAGCAGTTGTATGAATTTGGCCTACCTTTTGCTACTATTTAGTTTGGTTCTTCAAGTAAGTATTAATCCACTTAAACAGTGTTGGACTACACCCTTATACATTAAGTTTTTAAAAGAGATACAGCCCTGTATACAACTTCAAGGTACCTAAAAAATATGGCCAGGGGGACCTTTAAAAAGCATTTTCCCAAATCAGTTAACTTAGATACTAAAATACTTAGATATTGAAGCACGCACTATTTATACTGAACATTTCACTTCAAGGAAAGCTCTTTCTTACTGGAACTTGCCTCCAGAAGCTATTATTCTTTGAACTAACTCTGTATATTCATTTAATAGATTCTAGTAACTTGGTTTCACTCTGATTGAATTTTTCGTAAACAAACTTTCACTTTGCAATAGCTATGAAAACTTTCTCATTATTTACACAAAACCAATATAATGAGTGCCTCTTTATATTAACTTGGCATTTCGTAAGTCTGTATGATGATGATGTTTGGAATGTGGGGCGCTCAACTGCGTGGTTATCAGCGCCCCCGTAAGTCTGTAAATCAGGATACTGGGATTAATCGAGCACCACGAAGAAGCCCTATATATGTGTATGTTTAGGATGTAACAACAGGATGAAACAGTTTTTTAAAGTTCAAGAATGATTATTAAAACACAACTTAGATTAATGTTTCACTCTGTACAAAAGTAAAATACAAAACAAATCTTATCTGGTGGCTATAGGCTTGGGTGTGGCGAACAATAATTATGACGTATGCACTACCCACAGTACGGTCTGCAAAGGTCTAGCTGTACTGGCTCAATTTATCTCCCTGGCGTCGTTGAGTTTTACATACGGTAGCCCAACCACACCCAGCTATTCCGTAAGCCGTTTGCATTCTCCTTCCGAGATATTTTTGCTCAAATTTGCAGGCAATACTCCTACTGCTCCAGAAAGGTGTTGCCTCAATCATTGCTGCCTACAGACTGTGTGACCTACTTCCCGCGCTTGCTCTAGGTAGTGCGCCCATTCGCCCTTGCCACCTTTTTCACTTCCCACCGCCACTTTCGTTTCAAGCAAAAGCGTGATGGCTTTTACACAACACCTATTTCTTACATTGTTCCTAAGGGTGACCATTTCTTACAGTTGTCAAATTTGCATGAACATGAACAGTTTATACACACATATATTTTTAAATACAAAATGTCATCAGAAAATTATTTAACGTAATAAACAATTTGCATAGTATTTTACATAAATTACTCACTTAGAGTGCAAAGAACTTCAACCTATAGTAAAATACACTTTACATATAGAGAAAATATAGTACCAATATGCGAATATCTTAATACAAATCTTATAAAATTGAAATGAGCCATAAACAAATAATATTATAGGGCTCTTTGCTCTACAGACGACTAAATAATGAATTTAGAATTTCGGCACTCATTACTTCTTTTCAATCTTGCTTTCATGTGGACAGCGTGTTCTGTAAAGTGGTCTCCATTATCGATGCTTTTCTCAATAAACGTACGAGTTTTCCATCAGATAGTGCCTACATGGAAATACATGCAATTGAGGCACTCTTGTTATTGTTTCGTTCAGGATTCTTGTTGACGCGAAGTTTCGTTGCGATGTACATCATTCACGCCTCCAATTACGGTGCAACTGATACCCCCCGCCAGTATGTGATCATATCTTTCTGGCAGTGGCGCGCCTGATTTGATAATGCCTGTTTCATTGAGGTCTGGGTGGTTACATCCCGTAATTTCTGTAGCTTCTCTTCCATGACTGTCAGCAAATATATATGTCTGCTGCTTGTACCCTTATTTGTAGGCCACATTGCTATTTTTTTTAATTTGTGGCACGGTCTTATGGGTCTTATGGGACCAAACTACTGAGGTCATTGGTCGCTTACACGCTACTTAATCTAACCTAAACTAACTGACGCTAAGGACAAGACAGACACTCTCATTCCCGAGGGAGGATTCGAACCTCCGATGGGGGGAGCCGCGCAGACCGTGACAAGGCGCCTCAAACCGCTTGGCTACCCTGTGTGGAGCATTGACATTAAGCTTTCTTTGTCTACGAACATAAACTTTACATTATTCCACATTTGATTCACATGTATCTCTATGTGTGACAGGGCTGTTCTTACGTCTGTCTATACTTTCCACAGCTTGCTCTGTATGATTCTTATGCTTCGCATTTAGAAATCTTATTGCCTTATTTATGACTCTCCGGACGATTCCCGATGCGTCGTGCCGCCTTTTCTAATGCTTCCATATAATTTCTGATAGTGTCAAGCTCGTTATAAAATTCATCAGACTCATTAGCTTTGAAACCTAAGTAGCATATTTCAGTCGCTTTACACGGCCATTGTAATCCATGTCACAGTCATATTGAAATAGTACATCTTCCTGACCAAATGAATGTGGTTGGCACCATTCATGATTAAGCACACATTTGTTAAGGCAATTGAGTTCAGTTGCGTCCCATACACTCAGGAACGCTGAAAATAGCACACCCAAAGGGAAGGAAGGTGGAAACGAAAACCTTTGCAAATATGTGTTTGAGATCCAATTTGCAACTGTTTCAAGTTTGGTGAAAGTTAACATAACCACAGACCCTGCAGTTGCACTGAGTTTGGGCAGGGGGCTCTGTTTACTCGTGGCATAGTGGACAAGTCAAATGCTTGACGATATGATCCCATCTCGAGGAGGACATAAGTACAAGCTGATTGCCAAGAAACACGTTAGACGACATTTTCCACAGTTAAGCCAATTTGAGAGGGGCCTAATAACATCGACATGAAAACCGCAGGCAGGTTGGCGGGTCGAGTGGGCAGTCACGTCGATCGTTCAGAACGTTACGTCAGACGATGTTGGTAGCAGTGGACACGAGATGGCATCCCCAAGTGACGTATCGGGTCTGGAGCACGCAGGAAGGCTACGAAGCGAAATGATCTAAGGATCATGCGGCAAGTGGTCAGGGATCCCACAGTGACTCGTTTCACGATACAAACGGTTGTATGGTTTCGAGTTGTTTACGAACCATATCCAGATGCCTTCAAGATGCGAATCCAGATGCACTTGACGCGTACTGCCGCTACCACCGAGAAATCGGCGACTGTTTCGGCAACTCTTTCGAAGTGCGGCCAACTCAGAACGAGGTGGATTACCCCAGATTCGCAAACCATGGTGGCCAGTGATGAAACCCGATTCGTTTTGGAGCGTATGATAGCCGCTTATGGAGAAATGTACAGTTCGTCCCAAACTGTCAAGCGCCACACTGCTCGCACAGCCGGCATAGTGGTCTAGGGGCTATAGCCAGCGATAGCCGGTGAGTGGAACCTTAACGGGACAGCGTTATACTGATGAATTTCTTCAGCTACGTATGGGACCTTTCCTACATAGTATTCCAGGGGCACTTATCCAGCAAGATGACGCTGGTACGGGTACGGATCGAGTTGCTCAAGACTTTCTGTATCATGTTCCGACTCTTCGATGGCCGGCCTGCTCCACAGATTCGATCCCTATGAAGCATGTGTGGGACAAGCTGATATGCCAGATGCCGTTGTACACTCTTCAAGATTTCTGAGCCAGTTTGCCACCCACAGAACGGCATCAGACGTCTAATCAACTCGAAGCCTAACCGTGTGCCGCATGTATTGCAGCAAAAAAGTTCCAATGCGTTATTGATGTTGCACTGTATTTCTCTATTTGTAATCAATGTATTTGTTTAACTTTCTTTATTTTGGGATCAAGTGAATCATCTGTATCATTATGTCTAATAGATTTCATTTCGACCCGATGTTTCCATCTTGCTGTGCTGTTTTCAGTGTTCCTCGGTGAACAGTATACTTGATTAATATTACATCAGAAACTACAGAACGATTTAAAAGTACTTGTTTTCCCGCTACCATACTGGTCTCTGATATAAAAGGAAATGCAGTTACTCACATTATAATATCTTGGAAAGGAAAAGAAGGTGATTTGATTTAATTTTCGTAGAGCAGAAGCAAGTAGAGTTATACACAGCGTTATCATTCACATCATTCAACATACCTAGCCCATGGTTGTATTATTTTTCTCCATGGACTGAAAGCTTCTCCGTAGGTTATACCATTACAAAGGGACAAAGCGTATACATTCCTCTTCTTAGTTGTGGATACTACGTTAGCGGGACAACATGTCTCACCAATCACTAAATGTTTCACGAAAAGGAGAAGAGAATTCTTAAAATAACGACATATAAAGAATGGGTTCGCAGTCTAGTGGCAGAATGCAAGCTCCAGAGGGACAGAATTTATCATCAACTCCACTCTTTCAGCGAGAGCGCAAAGTGGCCCGTCAGTTTTCCTGAAGGCTCGCGTCACGTCAACACGTGTTACGCCAGCAGCAGCAGGCGAGGCGCATCCACGCACGCCGCCCAGCCGGCAGTGGTGCGCTGCCCCAGGCCTCTAAATCACTGCGTGAGACGGGCAGCCGCCTCATTTGAGTAATTACCCGACATTTGCGCCAGAGTGCCGCCGAGCCCGCCGATATGTCAGCGTCAGCCGCCATCCACTGACTCACGTGGAAAGCGCAGCATCCCGCCCACTAACAGGATGTAGCTCTCATGTAGCTGTTCGGTCCCTGGAAAGGACGTTTCATGACGAAGTAATGTTTCCATGACACCCGTGAAGCAGCGGGTCTGCACCAGAACGTTCAGAGGATTACGATAATGGTATAATTCTGAAGCTTTCGCGGGTGTTGACGTTGATGGATAAACCTCCCGATATGTTACATGTCGCGATTTTCCGATTCAAAACTACACCAACAGAAAAAAAGGCGCAACACCAAAACACAATTAATGAAGGGTACTGAAATTTTGGGAATATGTTTCTCTAGGTAACAAATGGCTCTGAGCAGTATGGGACTTAACTTCTGAGGTCATCAGTCCCCTAGAACAAAGAACTACTTAAACCTAACTAAGGACATCACACACACCCATGCCCGATGCAAGATTCGAACTTGCGACCGTAGAAGTCACGCGGTTCCAGACTGTAGCGCCTCCAGGTAATATCAGTCCGCAGCTCGTGTTCCTGCGGCAGCGTTCTCGCTTCCCACGCCCGGGTTCCCGGGTTCGATTCCCGGCGGGATTAGGGATTTTCTCTGCCTCGTGATGACTGGGTGTTGTATGATGTCCTTAGGTTAGTTAGGTTTAAGCAGTTCTAAGTTCTAGGGGACTCATGACCATAGATGTTAAGTCCCATAGTGCTCAGAGCCATTTAATATCTTTAAGAGATTAACTTTGGAAGATCACAATTGTGAAATGCTGGTACGTGTTCACCCGACGTAACCTCGAGAATGTGGAACGCAAACATCTAACATACACTGTTATACAAAATAACATCAACAAACTGCTATTTCTCCGTCATGTGAGTAATTCACCATATAATCATACAAATTGTCAACAGAGGTCCATAAGATGGCGCTCTGCACGGAAAATGGAATTCCGGTCAACGTACAACCACGTCAGCGATGACGTCAGGGCACCTCAGATAGTCCCATATCCACAATCGCTGTGTATACAGTCAACAACGATGCAGTGTGGCACAAAGAAGATGCCTGCCAAACTCTACAGTGTAGGGTCATGAGAGGGACGGAAGCAGGACACTCGTTAACTGATGAGGCGCGATGGCTAAATGTGAATCGTTCTGTTGTTTCTCGGATGTGGAAACAGATTGTGCAGATCGAAACAGTACCCCAAAGACCTGGGCAGGGCCGACTACGTGTCAAATGAGAAAGAGAGGACCGTTATTTGAATATAAGGGCACGAGAGTACCGCCTTAATACTGCGCGACACTGGGAATCTGGCCTCGCCGCATCCACTGGACGTGTTGTATCGAGACAAGCGGCGTAAGGAAGGCTTAGGCAAAGTGACCTCTATTGTTGGAGACCTGCTGCATTTGTTCTTCTGATGCTTCCTCATAGAAGGGAACGTCTAATGTGGAGACGTCAACATGCCACCCGGGCGGCCGAACATTGGGCCAATGTTCTTTCCACAGCTGTGTCCCGGTTTGGTCTCGAGAGTGATTTTCGACGCATTCGTATCTGGAGGGAACGTGGAACACGATTTCGTAACCCAAACGTTATGGAAAGAGACCTATATCGGGGAACATCCCTAATGTTGTGGGCAGGGATTATGTGGATCACATGACCACCTCCTCATGAAATTCTATGGGTGAATCGGTATTATTCAAAATGTCAGGTATCGTGACGAGATTTTGGGACCTCGTTTGGGATTGCTACCGGGTGGTGCGGACCCAGACTTAGTACTGATGGACGATAGTGATCGACCTCATAGAGCAAGAGTGGTTGATATTTTCTTGGACACGGAAGACTGCACATATGACGTAACGGAATGCTCCGCCGTTGTCAGGTCTGTATTGTTGCCATAAGTGGTCACACCCATACTGAGCGCAGTAATCAATTGTCGGAATGAACGGAAAAGTTGTCTACCATTACGCATATTACAGTTGTTTACGTTCTGTGTTATTTACATTGTTCCTAATTTACTATCACCTGTTTAACTGTTTTGTGGCAAAACAAACACAGCCATACAAATTCTCCGTTTGTTGCTTTAATTTTCGAACCAGTGTACATGAACTGCGACGTACAGGTGCCGGATGTCATATTTTTGGGACGGAGTTCAATGCCTATTTTAACCGGTCGGCCAATGCCGGAACGGTTAATGCTGTTTCTGGATGGCGCTGGACTGTTGCCCGATGATGTCCCATATGTCCACGATTCGAGACAGATTTGGTGATCAAGCAGGTCAAGGCAATATATCGACACTCTGTAGAGCATGTAGGTTAACAATAGCGGTATGTGGAAGAGCGTTATTTTGTTTGAAAACGCCCCAAGGAACGCTGTTGATCACTGGCAGCACAACAGTTCGAATCAACAGGCTGATGTACAGTTTTACAATCAGGGTGCGTAGTATAACCAAGAGATTGCTGCTGCTATTATACGAAATCACACTCCAGACCGTAAATCTATGTGTAGGTCCGGTGTGTCTAGGATGCAGACAGGTTGGTTGCAGGACCTCAACTGGCCTACTTGTAATCAACATACTGCCATTACTGGCACCCAGGCGGAACCAGCTTTCATCAGAAAACGCAAGAGGCCTCCACCCTGCCCTCCAGAGAACTCTTACTTGACACCATTAAAGTAGCGGAGGTTTGGGGTTGGTGGGATGCACGCTACGGGACATCTGGCTCTGAGCTGTCTTTAATTAACCTTTTTGTAACAGTTTTTTGTTTCACTGTAGTGCCAACTGATACTCAGATTGCTGCTGCGGATGAAGTATGACGCGTCAGAGTCATAAGAGGAACACTATAGTACTCCTTCTCGATAGTGACATATGGCTCCGGTCTTCTTGTTACCGTACATTCACGTAACCATCACTGCCAGCAGTCATGTAAAGTGGCTACATTCCTGCCAAGTCTTTCTGCAATATCGCGGATGGGACATCCATCTTCTCGTAGCCCTATTGCTCGACCTCATTCAAACTCTGTTACTTATTGATAAAAGCTTCTTTGCCGTCTTAAAGGCATTCTTGATTAACATCAATTCACCACGTCCATTCTCAAAGGTACTAACGTTCACCATACTTACAACGTGTATTTAAAGCAAACCTGATCTGCATCTAGCGGCAATGTTATGCGAGTGGCGCGAAATTTGAATATGAATCGTCTTTCAGATGTAGAAACACGCCTTCCAACTTTCGTTTATGTCGCACAACTCCTTATTGGTGTTGCGATTTCTTTCCTTTAGTGCATTTAATCCTCGAGTGTACCAATCCATTCTCTGGTATTTGTCGAAAAACAGGTTCGCATTCATTTAAGGAATACTAAATTCACTCGCATATTCGAAGGAGCTCATGGGTACAGTTCTTCAGGCGCGCTTGGTAGGGTGATAATCATTGGTAAATACTGTCAGCAGCAATTCAAAGGGAGTGGAAATTCCAACTGCACTGCCATACAAAAAATGTAGCAGCTAGAGTGGCGCAGGGAACTTCACGAGCAGTGGAGGTATGTGATGTTACTTCAGATGTCTTCGAGTTACAAGAACTTGGCAGCATGAGCCGAATTATCTGTATGACGTTGTACCCCATCTGTGGGCTCGAAGCAAGGACTTATCCGTTGGGAAGGGTGTAATAAAGTGGTTCTTCCCTCCGCAGGGGCAAGTTGTCCCACAAGTGTCGTAAATGGTTGTTGACACCACTGTAAAAACAGTTCGATGAAGTTGACATCCGAGTTCCTGTCACACATACTCAATCAGGGCCAGATTTTTCAGTTTTGCTAGCCACGAAAGCCGCCCCCTCCCCCAACATCACACAGACTCGAGCTGTATGTCGAAGAGCTTTGATCTGTAGAAAAATGTCAACATTATACTGACACTTGAGATATAAAACATGAGGATGCATGATATCTCTTACAGAATTTCCTCAATCGCTGACAGCCTCTGTCTGTATCCTATGGATCACGACACTACGCTGCCGGGAGAGACATCGCCGTGTCACTCCATAATACTAGAAAGTTGGGCCCCTACCTAGGTCGCCACCATACCCGCCGATGACGATGATCCAGAATTGAGCAGAATATTAATTCATTGCTGGGCAATGTAATGCATTAATCAACAGTGTAAGCTTCTCGCTCACACGACATCTCCAAACGCAACCGTTTCTGTTACGGTGTTCGTGTCAGCCTATACACTGGACGGTAATTCCCCAGTCCCACTGCTCCTAGTCCCTGAACAACGGTGCATTACGAAACTGAATGTGGCAGAGGATCCATTACCTGTTCTCTGATAGCAGGCCCAGATGTGAAGGGGTTACCATGTGCTTAGTGCACAATGCGGCAGTCGTTATCGGCCGAAACCATGACGACGAATATCCCTACCGTCACGTTCCCATGCAGTCCAACACTGCGCCACTGTCACATTCGAATGCAGAAAAGTCTGGATAGCGCAAGATTCTACCAAAGGGCAAA
Organism: Schistocerca serialis cubense; assembly: GCF_023864345.2. Taxonomy (NCBI): domain Eukaryota; kingdom Metazoa; phylum Arthropoda; class Insecta; order Orthoptera; family Acrididae; genus Schistocerca; species Schistocerca serialis. Next base: position 521,967,145 of record NC_064641.1, read on the forward strand.
ACGGAGACCCACAGCGAAGCCCCGTTCAGCCGAGTGCAGATAATGTCTCACAGAATACATGGTATCTCGGTGTCCTTTACTAAAGTCACCCAATATCTAACGCCGTTCTAGCTTCGAATATACGCCACCAGATCTGGTAACACACTTAACATGAATAACTTGTAGGCCATTCCATCTGTCACAGAGCATTACAACTCAAATACATACCCGCCGATGTTATCTACGTGTATGAAGTTACATTGACATCGGACCACGTCTTTCATGTAACATATAAACACTCCAGAAATCATAAAAAAATTGACAAAAATTTATGTAACGAAGTATCGATACTAATCTACTGGCAGGTGATTATTGCTACGGCTAAGAGTCGGTGGTTTCCTCGTTGTTGTTTATGTTCCTAGCTCGCCGTGACTGCGTGTTTACTTCCTTGTTAGACGGTGTTAATAATCTCCATCGTCATCACCGTCGTAGTCGTCGCTGCCTTCATCATCTTTGCTTATTAAAAGTGGTAGGATGCAAACTGTAATCTAAATAGTCATTATCACATTTCCAGCTGTGTGAGAGACGATATGGAACATAGTTCGATTCATATGCCTTACATTAGTTAGGATAGTGCGCAGTCGTATATACACAAGTGTGTGTGTATTTGGTGATGGCCGGCCGATGTGGCCGAGCAGTTCCAGGCGCTTCAGTCTGGAACCGCACGACCGCTCCGGTCGCAGGATCGAATCCTGCCTTGGGCATGGATGTGGGTGATGTCCTTAGGTTAGTTAGGTTTAAGTATTTCTAAGTTCTAGGGGACTGATGACCTCAGATGTTAAGTCCCATAGTGCACAGAGCCATTTGAACCATTTGGGGCTGGGTGGGTCTGGATGGGCATGCTTGTGGATGCAGTGAAATAATTAGACCAAGACGAACGTTGTTGCAATAGTTGAATCTAACAATGTGTAAACTAGTATTTAACTTAACATTACAATCACTGTAACTCATTTTCAGTCTCATTTACCTATCCACTCAAACCCAACTATCATGCTTGTAAAATCAGTAATTTCTTCAGTATTAAAACGTGCTACGAAAATTGTAGCTAAGCTGTGGGATACAAATTAAAAAAGAACTCAGGAATGTGTGACTGTGTAAGAGCGCGATTAATGGGAAAAACTAACCATGTTTCAATCAGAAAGTTGCTACGGAAATAAAGAGAGGTTCATCCCAGATTCTACCGTAGTAATGAATTAATCGAAGAGCAAATGCTAAATGAAGCGAAAATGAATGTGTGAAGAATAAAGCGAGAAATGTTCAATGGCTCTAAAAGTAAATTTTAGCCAACCTTTCTCACAACAGATCCTAACAAGTTTCGGTCGGTCGTAAAATTAGTAAGCTAATATAAGTTATATTTTCAGTCTTTTAGCTACCATACTGTCAACCAAACTGAAAGTGACAGAGTGAAGACCGAAGAGCTGAGGGCTTTCCGTAAATGGTTTAATAAGCAAGATCGTAATTCGGTTCATCCTGTTAATAACTACCTGAAGCGCGAAATTACAGATATTGAGACTAGCGGAAAAGTACTCCTTTCGGGACACAAAAATGCCAATGTGTTCCTATGTATTTGAAAGACTACGACTGAAATGTGGATACTAACTGCCTCACTCTACCTTTCTCTGCATTTTTTAAAAATTTTGTGGAAACTTTGATATGCCAGTATAACGCACTCATTTTAATATGTAATTCACATCAAATTCCCACAAGTTCCCCCAACTATTAGTCCCTCAAACCCACTAGTCCATTGCTGTAAGTCTGTCATACCCATCCACTCCCTCATTCAGCCCATCTCATTATTATCTCTTTGTCCCTCTGTCACTCCCTCCTGTGTGTCAGCCACAGTCTCCTTCGTTCTGTCCTAATACTACAGTCTCCTCTCAATGTCACTGTCTCCCTCTTCCTCTTTCTCTTACTGCTAATATCTCGTTCCTTCCTTCCTACTGCTGCTGCCGCCTTTTCTCACAGTCACTATCTCCCTCTTATTCGATGTCACTATCATAGAAGCTGTCTCTCATTATCACACAAATTTTCAATTTCCAGAATGTAGGAGATGAGGTAATGGCAGAAGTAAAGCTGTGAGGACGGGGCGTGAGTCGTGCTTGGGTAGCTCAGTTGGTAGAGCATGTAAGAGGTATGCGCTATATGCGCTGCCTGCAATAGGCAAGGCATAGACGCTGCCTGCAATAGGCAAGGCATAGGAGAGTCTCTTCCAGAGAGCAGTATGTAGTTAGTTGTTGCTTGTCGCTAGTCGGCAGTAGTGTGTAGTAGTCTGCGTGAGTCGGCAGTAGTCGGCGGTAGTCGGCGCGAGTCTGCGCTTGTCTGCAGTGTGCCCTGGTCAGGACTCTGGTGGATGAGTATTATTGTAGAAGATAAAGAAGCAGCCTTGCGCATATCTAGTAATGTATGCTAACTGTCATCCAATTTCTTTTAAAAAATGCCCCAATAATAATTTTCATAATATAAAGAATTTTTTTTGAAAAAAAGCATTCATTTCAATTTAAAGATTTTATCCAATGCATGATCATTCCTTTCACGAGTCACGAAGCATACGCCAGCATTGCACGGAGCTGTGCCGGAAATTTTCATTTGGTAAGAGCAGATATATTCGCGTTTTTTATTGAGGTAAGAATTTTTGCTTTTTTTATTCAGAATACAGGGCCGTGGCGCAGCGCTGCTGTCGTCGTAAAATTTACCAGGTTACTGAATATTTTTATTTCGGGGTTTAGGAGTTTTTCTGTTTCAAACTTAACATTAAATGAGAAAAGAATTTTGTGACTACATTAAATGTGAATGCATATCTGCACAGAGATTATAAATGGGAACCAATTTTGTTCAGAGGTTACATTCATTATATAATAATTAAATATTGTTTTTGTGGGGAGGTTACATGTGGTTCATTCATTTTAATATTTTTGCGGGGAGGTTACACTTGGCGACATCCGGCCAGGACCGTATTTCTTCGTGAATCTTCTGAGAAGTATATATCTGCTCTTATTTACTTAAATGTAGTTTGCATCTGGCGCTACGCATTTACTAAATTGTCACTCTTTCTTTCACAGATCATCGGCAATTTATTGCTCTTTGTTGTAATTGTTTGTTCTATTTCACTTTGTCTTTGTTTCATTTGTGCTTAATATTGATTCGTGAAAAATTCCGCGAAAAACTGTTAACAGTACATCGCGATGTGTAATGAGTGAAATAGCTGACTCGAATAATTTGACCGATCATACTAGCGACAGTTTGTGTAATAATGATAGTCCTCCATTTACAGACAATCAGTGCGTACCGACCACTAGTAATGATTTTTATCCTAATGATGAACAAATAAATTCAATTGTGTCGTCTGTCAATTTAACGACAAGTGATGACGTGGCACGTTCTGTTACAATGAACAGTGCCCAGTTTAACACACCCGACAGCAACAATTGTTTATTATGCATTCCTGACGAACTTGTTAACAAATTAATTTGGTATACTCATTTAAGTTACGCACATTACGGTGCCAGAAAATGTTTTCTTATACTGAGACAGAACTGTTATTTTGCCAACATGAAGAAACGTATTCGACTAGTCTTAGCGTCATGTAAAATCTGCCAGAAAGCTAAGTCAGACACGACTTCACATATACCTCCGTTACATCCCATTGTACCTGTTAAATTGAGACACATTGCCGCTGTAGACATTTTTGGTCCGATTCCCAGAACTAATAGAGGTTTTTGCTACATCTTTGTCGCTGTTGAACTCACTTCAAAATTTATTACCTTCACTCCGTTACGCAAAGCTACTGCTAAAACTGTTTCGAAAGCATTTGTAAAACATTTTCTATTTCATGTAGGGCATGTATTGAAAGTAATTTCCGACAGTGGACCACAGTTTCGATCTGCTATATGGACACGTATGTTACGAGCTAGAAACATTTCTCCGATCTATATATCCAGGTACCATGCTTCTTCGAACCCTTGTGAACGATTAATGAAAGGAATTGGTAAACTGTGTAGAATATACTGCCATGAAAAACATATTGATTGGGACGCACACATACTCTCATTCCAGGATGTAATTAATTCCAAACAAATGAATCTACTATGCTATCTCCAACTGTTATACTGAAAAATGTTGAACCACCTAACAAAATTAAAGAATTAGTAACCTTTCCTACATCTCGTCGACTAAGACATCATGATATAACTGACATTGCGCTGAACAGCATCAAACGTGCCGCAGAGCGCCGGAGAAGACAGCAAAAACAGGTTTGTACACGCCGTGACTTTCACATTGGACAGAAGATATTAGTATGTACACATTATTTATCTAATAGAGGAAGAAGTGGATGTGGTAAATTTGAGCTTCTATATGCAGGTCCATATCGAATTCGCAGCATTGCTCACCCCAATGTAGTACACGTCGAAACTCTGAGAACCAGAAAAACCAAAGGGAGTCACCACGTCTCCAACATCAAACACTTTATTGAATGAACATACTTTATGATTTATCACACTGTAATGCCATTTCCTGATTTTTTTATGACCACTTATGCAATTATATTTATATGATCACTTACTGATGATTATCGTATTTTTTCTTGGCAAGTGCCCGGCAAGGTAAGGTTAACAGGTCGGTTTTCTTGTCGTTACACATCAGACTGTGCACATTTTCCATTCTTCATGTATGTACGATTGTTTTCCTGTTTTGTTTGTATGCACTATGAAATATTTAAGATGTAACAAACACCAGTTGATTTTGACATTTTGCCTTATGATATCTCAACATCGTTACTATTTTACATTTTTCGCTGCTACATTGTGATATTCTGTGTACACTTTTGCACCTGTACACTTTCTATGTTTTTCACATATTACGTTCTCTGTCATGCTATGCTGTATGCTCAATTATATTACTATAAACCAGCTTTTATTTAATGGGTATATGATTTGAATGAAAGACATTATTCATTGTTTATCATTTTCAGAAAGAAATAGCGTGTAAAAGAAACAAATTAAACAGAAATGGGAATTTCACCTTCGAAATGAACGAAAAGAAGATGCAATACCTAGTCACGAAGAGTAAATGGATCAGAATTAACAAGCGTTAACAAGAATATACTATACATATCGTATGATAGCAGTCTTAACTAATTTTTTCTTTCAGAATACGAGGCGATTGATGCAGGCTGTCAGACAGAACTACACATCTTAGTTTTAGTGATGAAATATGCTAGAAATAAGGAACTCTATACTATGAAAAGTTGTATAATGAATAACGAAGTGACTTTTTTGCAGATGATAATGAATGATGATGAATAGTGATGAAGAATATGCTACTATGGACAATGAAGTTTTTCTTTACAGGTGATGATAATATTGGTGTTACGGAAGTTTTTCTTTGCAGGTGATGATAGTAATGATAATGAAGTATTTCTTTGCAGATGGGGATAATGTTGAAGTTTATGTATTTATGCTATGTAGTTATTTAAGTATTTGTTGCAGTTCGTTTTGACTGTATGTCTTATGTCGCTTGGTATGATGACTGAAGGTTTTGGAAAGGACAGCTAGAGAACATACACTCCTGGAAATTGAAATAAGAACACCGTGAATTCATTGTCCCAGGAAGGGGAAACTTTATTGACACATTCCTGGGGTCAGATACATCACATGATCACACTGACAGACCCACAGGCACATAGACACAGGCAACAGAGAATGCACAATGTCGGCACTAGTACAGTGTATATCCACCTTTCGCAGCAATACAGGCTGCTATTCTCCCATGGAGACGATCGTAGAGATCCTGGATGTAGTCCTGTGGAACGGCTTGCCATGCCATTTCCACCTGGCGCCTCAGTTGGACCAGCGTTCGTGCTGGACGTGCAGACCGCGTGAGACGACGCTTCATCCAGTCCCAAACATGCTCAATGGGGGACAGATCCGGAGATCTTGCTGGCCAGGGTAGTTGACTTACACCTTCTAGAGCACGTTGGGTGGCACGGGATACATGCGGACGTGCATTGTCCTGTTGGAACACCAAGTTCCCTTGCCGGTCTACGGATGGTAGAACGATGGGTTCGATGACGGTTTGGATGTACCGTGCACTATTCAGTGTCCCCTCGACGATCACCAGTGGTGTACGGCCAGTGTAGGAGATCGCTCCCCACACCATGATGCCGGGTGTTGGCCCTGTGTGCCTCGGTCGTATGCAGTCCTGATTGTGGCGCTCACCTGCACGGCGCCAAACACGCATATGACCATCATTGGCACCAAGGCAGAAGCGACTCTCATCGCTGAAGACGACACGTCTCCATTCGTCCCTCCATTCACGCCTGTCGCGACACCACTGGAGGCGGGCTGCACGATGTTGGGGCGTGAGCGGAAGACGGCCTAACGGTGTGCGGGACCGTAGCCCAGCATCATGGAGACGGTTGCGAATGGTCCTCGCCGATACCCCAGGAGCAACAGTGTCCCTAATTTGCTGCGAAGTGGCGGTGCGGTCCCCTACGGCACTGCGTAGAGTCCTATGGTCTTGGCGTGCATCCGTGCGTCGCTGCGGTCCGGTCCCAGGTCGACGGGCACGTGCACCTTCCGTCGACCACTGGCGACAACATCGATGTACTGTGGAGACCTCACGCCCCACGTGTTGAGCAATTCGGCGGTACGTCCACCCGGCCTCCCGCATGCCCACTATACGCCCTCGCTCAAAGTGCGTCAACTGCACATACGGTTCACGTCCACGCTGTCGCGGCATGCTACCAGTGTTAAAGACTGCGATGGAGCTCCGTATGCCACGGCAAACTGGCTGACACTAACGGCGGCGGTGCACAAATGCTGCGCAGCTAGCGCCATTCGACGGCCAATACCGCGGTTCCTGGTGTGTCCGCTGTGCCGTGCATGTGATCATTGCTTGTACAGCCCTCTCGCAGTGTCCGGAGCAAGTATGGTGGGTCTGACACACCGGTGTCAATGTGTTCTTTTTTCCATTTCCAGGAGTGTATATATTTAATACACATTTCATTACCTGTTAATCCGAAGTTCACTACTTTTCAGCATAATATGTGTTTCTTCTTTCAGCTTAATAATCCATTTTGTATTTTTCCAGGAGAAGCTATTCATGAAATTAATGTGCTATAAGCAGTTGGTCATTAAACTTGCGTTTTTTTTTTACCCATTTGTGTGTGTCATTCATGAATGTGATCGCATATACTCTATTTGTTTCATAACCTTGCCACAGCTGAGTCATGACGAATGACGTTACCTATCCTCATTTGCAGCAATAAGTCAAAAGCAAATATAGTTACGCCCCAGCAATTAATTATCATTTCCAACGCAGTGCATTGCTAGCACAAAAAAAAAAAAAATGTATTACAAGTCCCAAATATTGCTACTAGTTTAAAAGAGTTATGAGTAATACTGAATGATGTTATCTAATCACAGGCTATGAGAAATTGTTACAGAGTGTTTCATTTTTAAATATGTCATATGTCACTTGAATGATGAGTTGTGAGTAATAGTGAATGATATTTTGTAATAATGCAAGCATGCTCTACACTCTTTAACACCTGTTTCGATGGATGACTTCTGATGTTTTGTAACTGGCCAATGAGTGCCAAATAATTATTTTTAAATATGTCATATGTTACTTGAATGATGAAAAATGTTTTGTAATATTCATTACTTGCTAGCCAATGAATGCCACTCTTTCTTATATTTTAAATTTATATTATGTCACTTACATGCTGTATATATGAATACCAGTAGCTTGATGCTACACTTATTAACTCCTGTTTTGAATGAGGACTTCTGATGTTTTGTAACTGGCCAATGAGTGTCAATAATTATTTTTAAATATGACATGTTACTTGAATGATGAAAAATGTTTTGTAATATTCATTACTTGCTAGCCAATGAATGCCACTGTTTCTTATATTTTAAATTTTTATTATGTCACTTTCATGCAATATATATGAATACCAGTAGCTCCTCTTTTGACTGATGACTTCTGATGATTTGTAACTGACCAATGAGTGCCAATGTTCTCTGTTAGCAGATAACTTATGAACGTTATTCTGTAATACTTCATACATGGTACAGAAATGTTCAGTAACTGGGCGATGAGTGCCACGAATTACTGAAATCAGTTGATGGACTAGTGTAATTATCAATGATGACTGGCATAAGACTTAATGTCCTTCACCTTCTGACCTCATTACCAGAAATTACTACAATATCCGTTTCTCCTGTCTATCCTCATGATCATGGAGCACTATATTTGGTTTTTGCACTAATTCTTCGTTGGTGTAGCTTACAAGAACGTGGTGTTGACACGACATGCTGTCCACCACCTTGAGCGATGGAAATGTTATTATGATCCCACTGTTTGGTGTACATAATGTACTACCAATATGATAACATGGAATATTACTACGACATTTCAGTGTCTTGGCTACTCTGATTAATATTTCAGGAAAAAGAACTTCAGATTGTCGCACTTGGTGTTGTGCTTCTGTAGAAAGATATAGACTTTCAGTGCAGCTGCGTGCAACCTAATGTGCTACAACCATGATTCAATCCTTACCTTTCTTATCCTAGTTCTTGTAAAATGGTAAAAAAAAAAATAATACAGTGCGTGTGCACTTTGTCATTTGTTAATATGATTTGTACTCATTGCATGTACATTTTGTGATTTCCTAATATGTTCTGTACTACAGTGCGTGTGCACTTTTGCCATTTGTTAATATGTTTTGTACTCATTGCGTATACATTTTGTCATTGCTTGATATGTTCTGTACTCAGTGTACGTGCACTATATTTTATTTCATCTGCAATTTTATGTATATATTCTGTGATTGTAAGCTTAGTTAATTAGGAAAAATTTGTTGCTCATGGCAAGTCCAATTGACTCACCATCGCTGCCAAATTTGTGACCCCCCTCCCTCCCCCCCTCCTGTGGAGGGCTACGTAAGAGGTATGCGCTACATGCGCTGCCTGCAATAGGCAAGGCATAGACGCTGCCTGCAATAGGCAAGGCATAGGAGAGTCCCTAACCAGGGAGCAGTATGTAGTTAGTTGTTGCTTGTCGCTAGTCGGCAGTAGTGTGTAGTAGTCTGCGTGAGTCGGCAGTAGTCGGCGGTAGTCGGCGCGAGTATGCGCTTGTCTGCAGTCTGCCCTGGTCGGGACTCTGGTGGATGAGTATTATTGTAGAAGGTAAAGAAGCACCCTTGCGCATATCTAGTAATGTATGTTAACTGTCATCCAATTTCTTTTAAAAAATGCCCCAATAATAATTTTTATAATATAAAGTATTTTTTAAAAAAAAAGCATTCATTTCAATTTAAAGATTTTATCCAATGCATGATCATTCCTTTCACGAGTCACGAAGCATACGCCAGCATTGCACGGAGCTGTGCCGAAAATTTTCTGTTGGTAAGAGCAGATATATTCGCGGATTTTATTGAGGTAAGAATTTTTGCTTTTTTTATTCAGAATACAGGGCCGTGGTGCAGCGCTGCTGTCGTCGTAAAATTTGCCAGGTTACTGAATATTTTTATTTCGGGGTTTAGGAGTTTTTCTGTTTCAAACTTAACATTAAATGAGAAAATAATTTTGTGAGTACATTAAATGTGAATGCATTTCTGCACAGAGATTATAAATGGGAACCAGTTTTGTTCAGAGGTTACATTCATTATATAATAATTAAATATTGTTTTTGTAGAGAGGTTACATCTGGTTCATTCATTTTAATATTTTTGCGGGGAGGTTACAAGCACTTTCCCGCGAAAGGCAAAGTTCCCGAGTTCGAGTCTCAGTTTTAATCTGTCAGGAAGTTTCAATTTCCAACTTATGACTGCCACTGTCGTTTTCTCTCTCAGCATAAAACGCGAGAATATTTTCGCATGCCAAAATTTCTGGGAAACTTTTGAAAATCTGCTGAGGAAGGAAGAAAGAGGCAACTGATACTCCGCTATGCCTTTAAACAAACAGGAACATGTTTACATTTTTTGTTTTCCGATTGGAGCATTTTTCCACTGGTTCATATGAAACTCATATGATAATAAATCTGTTTTTCAGAAATGGTTTTTAGTTTAGTTACGTGAAATTGAAGTAACATAAAACTAATTTTACTTCGCAGACCGAATTGTAGTGCGAATTTTATGCGTGCAGGTAAAGTAACTTTGAACCTATGTATATTTAAGATACGGATAAAGATATGGAGAAAATTTTGAAGGATGTTTCAGATTGAGATCTTGGGAATATATCATACAAATTTCAGCTATTTGCAGTGCATAGCCATCTTGGAATCCACGACAACCTTTTGTTTCGCTGGTCACGGCGAAAATGCAGTTGAAATTTCTTTTTGTGTGGTTTTAGAGGAACTGACCACGTAATAATGATGCCTTCATAAGGCTCATCAAATCTACCGTCTACCACATTAAATGCAAAAAGAACCAACTGATTTGGTCCATTTGCCTAAACAAGAAGAAGTTAGTAACATTCATACTTTTGTCTTGTACTATAGGATAGTGACACTAAGATGATACTTCAGTTGGGTATAGAAATAGCTCCCAGTCCAAGGGCTATCCAAAAGACTTCGCCCTACCTTTGCCGCACTCATACCAATAAGTGATTGCGTGACAGAAAATCAAACAAGATTACTCACCTGTGGAAGGGCATGGAAACCAGGCGGGATACATGTGAGATCTCACAGAGATTATGCGAATGAATTTAGTTGCCTTCGAGAAAACAGTTTGTCGTAAGTCGATGGAGCAATGAAGAGTACCTAGCTTTTGGCAAAAATGCGCTGATGATTTTCAGTCTCAAGAAAATTGGATGGACTGAGGCTTAACCTGCAGACCTACATCGGTGATATCAGTAAGCTGTAAAATTTTGGATCATATTTCACGCTCAAGTATTATAATTTTAGAGGATAAAAATCTCCTCTATAAAAATAAGAATTGATTTGCAGTTACTCATATTGCAGAACTCATATTGGTATTATCGTCATGAGACACAGTTCGCCGAAGACAAAGGAAGCCTTGCAGATACCGCGATATTTCGAGATGTCCTTGCGGTTTAGATTAAGATGGTCATTTACAGAACAGTATAAGATCTTACCTGGTATCAGACTAGAGTTTGTTATTAGAGTGGATTCAAACTTTCGATCTTGACGAGGCAGACTCGATAGATCTAAATTTCTAGAGTATGGTAAGGAAATATTACACAACTGTTAATGTTCACGGTACACTAAGGTGACAAAAGTCGTGGGATCTCTACAAATACCGTGTTGGACCTCTGTTTCCTGGAACAGTGCAACAACTCGACGTGGGAAGGACTCAACAAGTAGTTGGAAGTCACCTGCAGAACCATTGACCCATTCTGCCTCTACAGCAAAAGACCCACAAGCCGACCATCAAGACGGAAGATACGTTACAACCAACAGAAATGCACGTACTCTTATTACAATGAATAATGACGTTTATGATTTTACACGAAGAGTCGCTTGGGATTCCGCACCTGCTTTAAATATCTGTCGATTTAAGGACTACGAGTATTGCTGACACCATATTCAATCTAATGGCGAGGTCAATTCAACAATGCACCCTATTAGACAGAAGAAAGCTCTTATTGGTAAATCAGCAAAACAGCAAGAGAACGGGCACTTCTGAATCGCAGATATCTCCTTTCGAATTAACCGTAACAAGGTTTTCGAAGATTTCTTATGAACAATTAAATAATTAGGGGCACTCTACACAATGTACAGACACAGTTGTTGGAAGATTTTGTAATGCTAACATGGATGTTAATGTGATAGCGGTAAGGTGAGTTTCCAACATAATTTTAATTGGTGGCCATGAGTACCTTAAATTTTTACTAGTCGGTGGATTAGAAGAGGTAGGCCAGTGTCTTCAACAACACCGTTACCTGATTTAACTCTTTATCGTTATTTATTTGGGAGGCCCATAAGATACACTGGAGATCACAAGTAGTTTACAAAACTAGATACCAGTCGCTCCCAATGCCAGTAGCTCCTATGTGGACATATACTTCAGGATACTCAATGTATACAAAGATGGCATGACTATCCTTCTGAAATGAAGCAAAGTATTTTGAACACCAGATGCTACGGACGGAAACAGAGAATGTGATATTTTCTAAAGCTCTATTACACGATATGGAAATGCTAATACATTGAGTTTGAACTTAGGAGTTCAAGAAATAGTTTCTCTCTGTACCGATGTACTATACAAAATATTAAAATGTGCGATGAAAAGTCAGACACAAAATACAGTAAAATGAAAATATTAAAAATATCTGAAAATGCGCGTGCAATTACCTCTCTTAGTGGTAATTTATAATAAAATGAAATAATAACGGTACGTACAGACTCTATAAGATAACTGTATAGTATCTCTATACTAATATATAATTTTTTTACTAGCTGACGAAAGAAACTAAAACGACTAGCGTTATTACTCACTCTCTGTTCTAGTGTCGAAACACACGCTACGGCAGCCATTACGCATTATAAGTTGTAAATTTTAAATAATGTATGATAATTTATGCTGAATGTGTATTTTTTTCCTTCATATGCCTTGTGACCTTAATGCAGAAATAAAAATATTATTTTTAAGGTTTTCAGCGCGCGGGATAAACGACACGAACGGTCGAAAAATCGACCATTCTTGGCAGGCATCTTGCTTAGGAATAAATTCATTATAAATTTCTTTCCCTTCCGTTCTCAAAGGACACCTTAAAAGATTTGCATCATAATTGTTAAGGAAAAGAAAGTGAATATACTACTTTATGTTATGTGAAAGTAAAAACAAGGAACATTGCATTAAGTTCTGATATTGGGTGCTTCTCGCCAAGACGAAGATTATTACGTTAAAAAAAAAGGGGAACACTTTCTTTCAGTACAAGGTTTCTTTCAATTAAATATCACTACAGTAAAGATATCCTGCAGCAATTTTTTAATGTGATAAGACATACAATCCCTGAGATTAAGTTTTTTGATTCTTTTGTCAGTATGAACGTTCCACGTAGACCTCAGTTAAAACAAATGCTAAAAGCGCCTCACGCAATCCTATATTAACAAGACGGTGAGTCGCGCGCTGTTAAATAATCAGAGTTCAGAGAACTATTTTACGAAAGTATAGATTCAGGTCCCACATATTTTCATGAATTTTTCTGTTGTCCTCTCCGCCAAATAAGTGCTGTATCACGCTGTTGCCGGGCGTAAATATCAGTAAAGTTAAGTGCTACAATCTTACACTACTTAAGACGGTGTACGGACCTGAGCGAAAGCGGCACATCTCTCAGTGTAAACTTACGGACCGCTAACTTATCCACAGAACTTTATTTTACCTTCTCTACTCGTCAGCAGCCCAGGGATGTTATTTGTGAAATCACCTAAATGGCTCTAAATGCTCGTACATATTTAGACAAAAATGATTCTTTTCTTGAGATTAGTTAAAAAATGTTTTTCAGCATATTTCCATTTGAAATTCTTAAGTTGAGCTCTGCTTTCCTGTTCTCACGACGGTCCAGGTGAAGTTAAGTTTAGAGTTCTGTTTGTCTAACGCCTATTGTTTCTATTTTGCTCTCTAAGTTTGAGAAGCGTCCAGGCAATTTAAAGTTCACTATCCTGTTTCCCTTAAACGTGATTTATACGCCAAAAATCCGATGCACTGTTTCCGAAGAATACCACCTTTACAATAGGTCAACGGCTCTCTTCTTATCTGGCATCCTGTATGTGTAGTCTACTTCAGTTTACAGTGAATGTGTGGGCTTGGGCAAAGGTTTGCGACTAACGCACAGGTGAGCCGGCACCCGGAATTGTGTAGCTGGTTGCCTCTCTGAGAATTCCTAGGCGTTCGGTATCATTCGTGTTAATTCCGTCTCTCGGATCAAAAACCATTGAACATAAATTGTACTGCACCAGTTTACTAAATGACAAAGAACAATATTTCACGTTGCCATCAGAGAGCTGGTTCACCGATTATGCTACCAAACCATCAAACACTATCAAATTTGTGAAATTAAAGACCGAAGAGAAGCTCAATATGTGGATACATTGCCATTTCCTTACGTATGTCAGACTGTTCCAGTCAAACAGCAGATAACGACCAAAAGTGCAGGAAAATACGATGGAAACGAAAAAGAGGTCTAATTATATTCACCAGAATCTGAGAAATACCACATTCACTTAATGAAACTTAAGGCTTTGGTGCCTGCTCTGAAGAGATGGTGTGGTGTTTTTGGTAGCGACAGAATAAAGTTAGCACCGCTTAAGAGATTTGTATCTGAGATGTTGGTTCACACGTGTGGATGTACTGGATCCTCCATACTGTCCAGTGAACATATTACCCAACGTACAGCACAGCACAATAACGGATGAGACTGGAAAATTCCACCCACTGTTCTATGTTGATTGCTGTGGCACCTTATGTTGTTTTTATATGTGATACTGTTTCCATTCCACGTAAATGCTACTTTAGTATTAATGGATGCTCATCATGTTCTTATCTTTTTTTAAATTACTAATGGATTTTTGACATGGACCTTAGTGCTAGCCACAGAATGATTTTTTAACAATTAAAAGTATAACAACCTGAATCCGTTATAAAAGAACCATTATTAACTGTATAAATGTAAACTGAAATTAAGGCCATTCTTTAATATGAAAGAAAGCTGCAAATACAAATCACACTTATTCATTTACTATCTTATAATAAGAAAACAGGAAGTTCCTTATCCTATCTTCTTATTTGTTCTGCTGCTATAAAAAGTATTGGAGATTATGATTTTTTAAGCTTTTCGGTGCTAAAAGAGTGTGAATGTTCGTTGGTAATGCATTGCTAGAGGCCATCAGAACCTGCGGTAGTACTGTGGTTTCTTAACATCATTATCCGATTAATTTACCTCCCATCTATTTTTGACCTTCTGAAAGCGTCTCCGGGACCTTTCTTGATAACCAAGTGCGCGTAGTACGTTGTCTGAGGCATTACTGACGACATAGAACGGTTCACACAGTTCCTTAGTCATTATACGTCAATAACCACATATGAGTTGATAGATAAGCTTTTAATTATGAGGTGCACCAACTGAGCTGAGTCGACGGGGGTGGGGCCAGCCAACCACATCCACTTTGTCGTTGCTGAAACGCAGTATGCAATACCTCGAATTACTCACGACCACTGTATCGGTTTCAATCAGTTTTAGCAGGTATCATTGTTACTGCGTGCGTAAATTACAACATGTCCAATATACTTGATAGCCCCTTTACACAGAAGGGAAGGATAGCTAAGTGTGAGGGAGATAATGCAGAGTAGTAATGCCATTTGTTGTTTTATTACATTTATTGAAATAACAACAAATAACAGTAAACACAGTAATAATGAGATTCCCTCTTAACATACAAAAACCAAATAGAAAATATGTAAGAAGTGAATAACAGAGATATGCAACTTATACCAATATACTGTTAAAGCAGAATATGTCCCCTAAATTTTGATAGTTTTGTTTAAAGAAAATAACGCATTGGTAGCGCAGGGAAAAGTCAGTTAAAAGAAACACCTACAAATAAACTACACTCCTGGAAATGGAAAAAAGAACACATTGACACCGGTGTGTCAGACCCACCATACTTGCTCCGGACACTGCGAGAGGGCTGTACAAGCAATGATCACACGCACGGCACAGCGGACACACCAGGAACCGCGGTGTTGGCCGTCGAATGGCGCTAGCTGCGCAGCATTTGTGCACCGCCGCCGTCAGTGTCAGCCAGTTTGCCCTGGCATACGGAGCTCCATCGCAGTCTTTAACACTGGTAGCATGCCGCGACAGCGTGGACGTGAACCGTATGTGCAGTTGACGGACTTTGAGCGAGGGCGTATGGTGGGCATGCGGGAGGCCGGGTGGACGTACCGCCGAATTGCTCAACACGTGGGGTGTGAGGTCTCCACAGTACATCGATGTTGTCGCCAGTGGTCGGCGGAAGGTGCACGTGCCCGTCGACCTGGGACCGGACCGCAGCGACGCACGGATGCACGCCAAGACCGTAGGATCCTACGCAGTGCCGTAGGGGACCGCACCGCCACTTCCCAGTAAATTAGGGACACTGTTGCTCCTGGGGTATCGGCGAGGACCATTCGCAACCGTCTCCATGAAGCTGGGCTACGGTCCCGCACACCGTTAGGCCGTCTTCCGCTCACGCCCCAACATCGTGCAGCCCACCTCCAGTGGTGTCGCGACAGGCGTGAATGGAGGGACGAATGGAGACGTATCGGCTTCAGCGATGAGAGTCGCTTCTGCCTTGTTGCCAATGATGATCGTATGCGTGTTTGGCGCCGTGCAGGTGAGCGCCACAATCAGGAATGCATACGACCGAGGCACACAGGGCCAACACCCGGCATCATGGTGTGGGGAGCGATCTCCTACACTGGCCGTACACCACTGGTGATCGTCGAGGGGACACTGAATAGTGCACGGTACATCCAAACCGTCATCGAACCCATCGTTCTACCATCCGTAGACCGGCAAGGGAACTTGGTGTTCCAACAGGACAATGCACGTCCGCATGTATCCCGTGCCACCCAACGTGCTCTAGAAGGTGTAAGTCAACTACCCTGGCCAGCAAGATCTCCGGATCTGTCCCCCATTGAGCATGTTTGGGACTGGATGAAGCGTCGTCTCACGCGGTCTGCACGTCCAGCACGAGCGCTGGTCCAACTGAGGCGCCAGGTGGAAATGGCATGGCAAGCCGTTCCACAGGACTACATCCAGCATCTCTACGATCGTCTCCATGGGAGAATAGCAGCCTGCATTGCTGCGAAAGGTGGATATACACTGTACTAGTGCCGACATTGTGCATGCTCTGTTGCCTGTGTCTATGTGCCTGTGGTTCTGTCAGTGTGATCATGTAATGTATCTGACCCCAGGAATGTGTCAATAAAGTTTCCCCTTCGTGGGACAATGAATTCACGGTGTTCTTATTTCAATTTCCAGGAGTGTATGAATCCCTAACGGTTGAGGGGAAGCTGGTACAGTATATTTACTTAAATCTAAAACCCGAATAAGTAAAATGTTGAGAGAGAGAGGGTACAATTTTGAATAAATACACGGGGCGTAAAATACAGAAGGAAACTTAAGTTGCTCGTTGCAATAGACGGCCTCAAATCTGTGCCCCCCAGGGGCTCAGCATTCATTTGCTGGGTACGGGCTTGGCGACCCCGGGGTTCCTGAGCTGGGCACTGGTATGCGCCGCCCGTCCCCTGTCACCGTAACCTCTGAGCATGCTTCAGCGACCACCGTGCGGCGCGGCGGTGGAACGTTGTGTGTCTCAGGGAATGGGGATCTTGGCTTGACCGCCCGGATCGTGAGGATGGAATAAACCTCTATAAAAAACCCCTCAATCTCAAGGTGTGCTGCGCGCTGATGAGATGCATGGCTGTTGAGGTGGAACAGTCGATAGCGGGCAACCTCTGGGGAACCTGCCGCACCTCAGTTGTATAAGGCTTACCCAGGCATGCGGGGCTCTTTCTGGGGTGACGTTTCGTTCCCTAGCTGCTCGTGGGACGCACATGGCAACCACGTATTTCCCTTCACCAACTTCGCAATCAGTCAAGCGCATGAGGGAGGCTAGTCCTCCAGATATGCATATGGAAAAGAGTAACAGGGCTCATGGAGTCGTCAATGACAATGTTTTCATCGTGATTAAGAGGAAGGAGGGCTCATTTGACAAAGTGTCTCCTTTCTACATACATCAAGGTTTAGAAGGACTCGCAGGTACACTGAAATCTATCAAACGCCTGAGGAATGGTACCCTGTTAGTTGAGACTACTAGGGCATCGCAAGTGGAGCTGCTTCGGAAGTCACCCAAGTTAGGCGAGTATGATATCACTGTCGAGTTGCACAATTCCCTCAACTCCAGTAAAGGCGTTGTCACCTGCCGTGATTTAATGGATATCGATGTCGACGAGCTGAAGCAAGAATGGGCAACACAGGGGATTGTCGACGTGGAACAAAGGACACGTAGAAATAATGGCGTCACGGAGAAATCTGCCACTTTCATTGTGACTTTCAATTCGCCTGTCTTACCTGAATACGTTCTGGCTGGTTTCCTCAGACTTAGGGTTCGGCCTTATATACCTAACCCTATGCGCTGTTTCAAATGTCAGCGATTTGGCCATACGACAATGAGTTGTGGGGGTGAACCAACCTGCGGTATCTGTGGCAAGGCAGCTCATGAAGTTGGGACCAACTGCACATCTCCAGCGCTGTGTATAAACTGCTCTGGGAGCCATCCCGTCTGGAGCAGAGACTGCCCCGTCTTTGCGGAAGAACGAAAAATTCAGGAGATCAAGGTGACAAAGAGGCTACCTTATGTGGAAGCCAAAAAAGAGTACAGGGCTACAAAACCCACTGTCTTCGTCACGTCCTATGCCTCCTTGGTGCACAACCGTGCGTCGCGAGTCGACGCTTCGACGCAGACCATGTCCAGCATCGCAGTATCCTCCACCAATACCTGTACCTGTGTTTGTACCTGCCAGAGCACTCCCACTAACGATATCGCTATTCAGGCTGCTCCGCCTGCACCCACCGCTATTGCAGAGACGGCTCCAGTGAAACCTTCGAAGGCCCTCCAGAAACAGAGTGCCTCTCCCCTTCCCGCATCCCCAGCTTCCACAAAGAAAACGGGACCAGGGAAAGGGGCACGGCGTTTGACGTCACGCCTGCCAAAGGCACCATCGGATGTCGTCATGGCATCCCTGACTGATGAGGAGGACATCGTCATGGATTTTGATACCTCTTCCCCAGAACCTGGCAGCCCCTCTGCTGCCACTCGCTCTACAAGTGCCTCACCAGCGCGGCGCAAAGACAGGGGGAAATCTAAACCGAAACGTTGATATGGCTCCCATACTTCAGTGGAATCTGAATGGAGTCAGACCTCGCCTTGCAGAATTGCGGCTGTTAGTACAGGCAAACCCCATTTGCATCTCTTTGCAAGAGACACATTTTAAAGAGACTGACACGCCTGTGCTTACGGGATATCGCATGTACAGGCAAGACGACCTGACTGGTAATAGGGCTCAGGGTGGGGTGGCAGTGTTCATTAAGGACACATTCCACTCCTCACCTGTGACCTTAACCACGACGCTACAAGCGGTTGCAGCTCGGATCCTGGCCCAGGTTCATGTTACGGTGTGCTCCGTCTATTTACCACCCGCTGAGCTCATTGACAGTGAAGCCCTCGCACGGCTCATTGATCAGCTACCCCGTCCCTTTCTCCTTTTAGGAGACTTTAATGCTCATAATGCATTCTGGGGTTCCAACAAAACCTGCCCCAGAGGCCAGATGATTGAGCAGTTGCTCAGGACTTCCGACGTCATACTGCTGAACACAGGTCAGGCCACGCATTTTAGCACCGCTTCAGGTTCGTCTTCTGCCATAGACCTCTCTATTTGTTCGCCTGTGCTTGCGGACATTGCTCAGTGGGTCGTCGACGACGACCTTCATGGCAGCGACCATTACCCTATCTGGCTCCATCTGCCAGTTGAAATGGGTCGTGTCGCACAGCCGCCGAAATGGTTGTTCCGGAAGGGAAACTGGACGCTCTACCGGCAGTTGGCTGTTTTTGAACGGTGTGAAGGCGTCCAGGATTGGGTGGATCACATTACGGCGGTGATGCACCATGCCGCTGATGTATCCATACCAAAGTCAAAGGGAACACCTGTGAGGCAGCCTGTCCCTTGGTGGAATGACGACTGTCGTACCGCCATCAGAGACAGGCGGGCGGCTTTGAGGAGATTCCGTCGGTGCCCCACTGCTGCGCATCTGACAACTTTCCGGATAGCACGGGCGCGGGCGAGGAAAATCGTTCAGGAGAGTAAACGGAGGTCTTGGCGTGAGTTCCTGAACTCCATCAATAGGTCCACATCTTCAAGCAAAGTATGGGAAGCCATTAGGAGGATCTCAAGGCGATACTGTCGACCGCCACTAGCCGCTATACGTGAGCGGGGGTGTCTCCTAACATCTCCGAGAGACATCGCCCGGGCGTTGGCAGAATCTTTTCAAACTATTACGGCCGATTCTAGCCAGGACCCCGAATTTCTGCGCTATCGGGGTACACAGGAGAGGGCTGGTTTTGATTTCCGTTCACAGAACACTGAGGAATACAACCAGTCTTTCTCTTTGTGGGAGTTGGACTCTGCACTGTCCATATCTCGGGATACCGCACCTGGTCCAGACCTGATATCGTATAGCATGCTGCAGCAGTTGGATCTGCGGTCAAAGGAAGTCCTCCTTCAACTTTTTAATGAAATCTGGAAGACCGGCGACTTTCCTAGTTCGTGGAAAGAATCGATTTTAATTCCGCTTTTAAAACCAGGGAAGGATCGGACCGAACCCAGCAGCTACCGTAGCATTAGTCTCACGAGCTGCGTCGGAAAGACATTTGAGCGTATGGTCAATAGGCGCCTGGTGTGGGTTCTCGAATCTAGATCCTTACTTACCCGCTGCCAGTGTGGATTCAGGAGGTATCATTCCACCCTAGATAACCTGATCCTACTCGAAACAGCAATACAAGATGCTTTCCTCCGTAAGCAACACCTTATCGGGGTTTTCTTCGACCTGGAGAAGGCGTACGATACTACCTGGAGGCATACCATTTTGCGGCAGCTTTATGAGTGGGGTTTCCGTGGGCGTTTACCCACACTCATCCGATCCTTTCTGTCGGACAGGTATTTTATGTATAAGGTTGGGAATGTCCTGTCTGACCGTTTTAAGCAGGAGAACGGTGTCCCTCAAGGAAGTGTCCTCAGTGTGACAGCTTTCGCAATTGCCATCAATAGTATTGCGTCCACAGTGCGCCGGCCCGTGCAGTGCTCCTTGTTTGTGGACGATTTCTCCATTTTCTATGCGTCTTCCTCCGTCACAGCTGCTACACGCCAATTACAGCTGACACTCGTGCGATTGGAGAAGTGGTCTAAGACCACGGGCTTTAAATTCTCTTTGGAGAAGACCATTTGTGTAGATTTTAACCGTTCCCGTTCTCTTTTGAACCTCCCTGTTTTAAAACTAGGAGACACTGTTCTCCCCTTTATGGAAAAAGTGAAATATCTCGGGCTTATTTTTGATGAGAAGCTCACATGGTAGCCACACTTAAAGGATCTAAAGGTCCGCTGTTTCAAGGCTTTAAACGTCCTTAGATGCGTCAGTCATAGATCCTGGGGCGCTGACAGGGCACGTCTGCTCCAACTTTATAAGGCCTTTGTGCGACCTCGACTGGAATACGGATGTCAAGCTTATGGCTCTGCAAGACCTTCCTACCTCAAAGTGTTGGATGTGATTCACCATGAGGGTCTTAGGCTTTCAACGGGGGCTTATCGCACGAGTCCGGTTGCTAGTCTGTGTGTCGAGGCGGGAGAGCCTCCACTGTCCATTCGGCGTCTTCTCCTCGTGGTACGGCACGCGTACAGGACCAGGTCCACTCCTCTTTCATTGGCGTCCGACACTTTTTCCCAGCCGGCACTGGCACGTCTCTTCCGCCACCGTCCGGCGGCGACAAAGCCGTTTGGCATCCGTGCAAAGGAGAGTCTCGAGTCGGTACACCTGGAGGGCATTAAGGTCCTCCACCAGGGATGGAGTAGGGGATCTCCCTGGCGACTACAAAGGCCAAGATTACTTCTTGATCTGGCTGCTTACAGGAAGTATTGTACCCCGGACCACCTTTTTAAAATTAAACTTACTGAGATTTTAGAACGCCATTCCGATTTTACTCCTGTTTACACGGATGGTTCTAAACAGGGGGATTTTATGGGCTGCTCTGCTGTGTTTCCCCATACTGTCCATCGGATAGGGCTCCCAGAGCAGTTCTCAGTTTACTACGCAGAACTGTTTGCCATTCTGCAAGCATTAGAGCATATGCGCCGACATCGTGGCACGAAATTCATCATCTGCTCCGATTCCCAAAGTGCTCTACACGCTCTTCAACAAATGTACCCTGCAGATCGGATGGTGCAAGAGGTGCAGGACGCACTCCTGCTCTTGCAACAGCAGGGTAAGGTTGTGATTTTCTGCTGGGTTCCAGGGCACGTAGGGATTCCTGGAAATGAACTTGCAGATGCGGCTGCCAAGGAGGCTTGCTCCATCCCACCTCCTGCTCGCTGTTCCGTCCCCCTGCAGGCCATTATGTCTTTCGTGACTCGGAAGGTCATGCGTTGGTGGGAGGCTCAGTGGCTGGACGTGAGGGATAATAAGTTGCGAGCGGTGAAGGATTCTGTCCGACCGTGGCTCACCTCCTTCCGACAACGACGCGCTGAGGAAGTAGCCCTTACACGGCTTAGAATAGGACATTGTCCTTTGACACATGGTTTTCTGTTACGTCGTGAGGAGCCACCAATGTGTCAGACATGTGGGGTACAGTTGTCGATACGGCACATTTTAACTGAGTGTGTTTTATATGCAGGTTTGAGGGAAGATTTCAGTTTCCCACCAGACCTACCCTCTCTTTTAACTAATAATGAGGCGAGTGTCACTAGAGTTTTACGTTTTTGTGTGATGTCTGGCCTTCTTCCCAAAATATTGGGATTGAAGTCTTAATGTGCTGTCCAGTGCTTTGGTCACCCATTATTTGTAAGTGGTCACTCAGCCACCGTTACTTATTTTTCCCTGTTTGTACTGCTATTTTATTTTTAGTTTTATCTCCCTGTTTTGTGTGCTGTGTCCAATCTTGCAATTTGAACAATACCACTTCTCTCACGATTCAGCTCTGAATTGAACTTTTGAGAATGGGCGCTGATAACCTCGCTGTTGTGCGCCCTAAAACACTAATCATCATCATCATCATCATCATCAAATCTGTGCTTAGGCCAGTCCACCACGTCACGACAAAGTTACCGAACAGAAAGGCGGCGTACAACATCAACAGGTCCACGCGCCCCTGAGGCATAGAGAAGTCGGCCACTAGCTGACGCAAGTTAGAGCTGTTCATATAAGGCACTAAATAAGTGAGACCCAAAGAACCGGTTTAGCATTTATGAATGAAGCCATTACAAGAAAATACCAAAGAGGAGCAACTCTGGTCATAAAGATTTCTATTCAAAAAAAGAGAACATCAGTAATAAAGGCAGCCTCAAACTTTATTAGCTGGCTAGTCACAATTCTAATCACAGCGACTCAGCGACAAATACTGCCGATAACTGTCAGGCCGCCAAGTCGTTTGCTGGCATTTATTACAATAAGGCAAGAAGGAACAAGCTAATCTCTATAGACCTGGAACTAAGCAGATTATCACAGCCCATTACCTGCTTATGCAACACTTTAAGCAAGGAAATTTGTAGCACAATTTGCATTTGTATTAGACATACTACGTTTAAGTCCACTTCTCCAGAAATAAAAAAATAAAAACAAGAAGGCGACTTTTGAAGTACCCAGCAGCAGAAAATGATAACATTAAATTCAGTTCTTCAGGAAGCCACCAAGACCAGGCGTAGCCGTGAGCGATCGAAATACCACCAGTGTCCATAAAAGGTACAACAGGCGAACGCAAGTTGAATATTGTCATGGCAGTATTAATTATAAATGTCGCACACAGCACTGAATCGACTGTATCACAAACCAATGGACGACAAGACGTATGGAATTCGTTCAACCGGACGCTGTCTCCACAAAAATTGCAGCAAGCGAAAAATCTAAGGCCGTTACCAAAACAATCACCGGAGAAATGAAGTTGTCGCTCGTAGTCTGGGCCGATGGTCGGCGTGGTCAGCCGTACCTACCAGTTCGCTTGCCCTTGTCGATGCACCGCCAGAGATATTGCTTCACAAGGAGAAACGACACACAGAGGGAAACCTGGCGCCATAGACACCAACTACTACGGAAGGCAGGGAAGAATCAATAGCGAGTCCTCACCGCAGCTCAACGTTCCTAGAGAAAAGAACATATGTGAAACTGTTTACTACACTAATAAACATTAAATGGCCCAGCGCACAAACGAACATCGGTAGACTCTTTCTAGTCGAGCCCCTCGACGAGTGCTTCATCTAGATTGTTGATGCCACCATGGAAATTCCACTGGGACACTAAATGACAATGTGGCTCGTTGTCTGAATGTCACCATGTCACAGGTACTGTCAGTGCAAAAGCTCAGCTTTTCAATGTTGTATTTCCACACACCTTCCTTTGTCCGGTAACTGGGAAGTTGTTCCCACACCTCCCTGATAATGAAAGTCTGTAACTCTAACAGTTAGATTGTCAAGTTCGTGGTTTCGGGTTTTCGTTGCCTACCACACACGTTTCCACTCAGTTGATCCCAGTGGACGACATTTCGGCTCCTTCCTCGTATGCTGGTCTCCTGATCCGAGGCGTTTCGTTGGCAGCGAGAATAAATTTTCATGAAGAGGCTTTAACTCATTTCTAAAAATATGCTCGCAAAGATTTTAAAGAGCCAGCTTTTGACGATGGTGAGCTGACCAGATGTTGCAGCCAATACTTAGGTGCACATCCGAATGATACACCAATGGTTCTCATAGTTGCGTTAAAATAAACGTTTCCTTTCTTCACGTGGACCTGTGGAGACCAACTGGTGGGAAATAATTTGCTGCAATACGTACCATTCCAAGGGATGCTCCCACTGAGAACTGCTGGATTTCCTCTTCCTCCCCATTTGCCACCTGCCAGCTTTCTCACCTGCCTTACTGGTGTTTTTACACTCTTACCTGTGTTTTAGCGGGTGGGAGTGGATAGCAGTTGACGCATTTTATTCAGAAGTGAGTAATTCAATCATACATATCTGTTTTATACACACTTTTAAGAATAACGCAGTATTGGAACGCTGTCGGACAACGAAACCGTCTATGAATTAGAGCGAAAATTCGAATATTAGCTCTCCACTGATATAATCTGGCTCTGACACTCACTGTTAACACGAAAAGGACAGTAAATGTAAGTTCCGGCGTAAGCGCCAAGTACCCTGCTCTGCAACACCTAAGGACGAAAATAACTTTCGCATGTTGTGTCACTACGAAGTAACTAAACTGGAAAAAAAACATGGACTGCACAACAAGGTTTTCGGAAATTCCCATTACGCAGTTCTAGGACTTGTGGAAGGGAGTGTGTGCGTGATATGTTCAATAGGACCCATGTTCGAAAACATACTGTTTCCGTCCTTCGACAGTTTCAGTTAAGATGCTTAACCAGTGCACGTCTGCTGGGGGAACATTCTCCCACTGAGAACTGCTGGATTTCCTCTTCCTCCCCATTTGCCACCTGCCAGCTTTCTCACCTGCCTTACTGGTGTTTTTACCCTCTTACCTGTGTTTTAGCGGGTGGGAGTGACACGTAATGTTTAGTTATTAGCTACAAAAATATGTGGTTATGTGATAAATAGGTGTTGCATTATGTTTCCTTTCTTATTGTTACACAATAATTATACAGAGTTACGCCTAATTCACTTACTCAAGTAGAAGGGGATGAGTTAAACATTTGAATTGAAACAGTCGTACAACTGAAACGGACATTGGTTGATATTGAAAATACCATTTATTCAGTCCCCTCTACAAGGCCTAGAAGTTTATAATGGGAATTCCCGAACACCCTGTAAGAGGAACTATTAAGGTAAAACACAGGAGACAGCTGAAAGAATTGCGCAATGAGACGGAACGAACTGACACTTTTATTCGAGAAGAATAACCGTACTGAAAATTACCGCGATTCATTATGGTCTCCAGGACATTACAAAAGGCGGGACCAGCTTCTAAATTGGGACTGAGGTCACCACGGGTGGCAGTGCATGCTATGGGACGTGCTGTCATGCTAGCCATAACGTTTGTCAGGAATTCTTATGGTAGAGCGTTCCATTTTCCACCAGCTGACATCAAAACTTTTGAGGACGATGTGTTGTGACACTGCACTCCCTACCCAAGAGCTTCTCGTCGGGGGTGCATTCGGCCCTGACATCCTTTTTATGGATGACAACGCTCGACCGCGTCGAACAGCAAAGGTCGCGGAGCTCTTGGAAGAAAAAGATTTTCGGCAAGTGGACTGGTCTGCTCATTCCCCGGAATTATTCCCCTCGACCACGTGTGAGGTGCGTTGGGCAGACGTACTGCAGCGCGTCCCAGGCACTGACGATCATCCAGCAATTGTCTACTACCCTAGTGGAGGAAGTGAACGCTCTACAACGAGAACTCCGTACCAATCTCCTGGCCAGCACGAGAGCACATTGCAACGCATGCACGGTGTCCTTGTAGATCAAACCATGACCCACCTTTTGTAATGTCCAAGAGACCACATGTTTCACTGTATGGACCAAGTTTCATCGAACTAATCTACTTCTGAGTGACACATCATGCGAGGATTACGATCACTCTTAACCCATACAGTCACAGTGACAAAATAAGTAAAGAAAAGATTTTTTCATCTATTTTTTGTTGTTTTGTTGTTACACATAGTTATATTCTAAGTGGAATTGTTTTAATTTTTATTTCTCATACGTCCTGAAATACTTATGTTATATTTTGGATCTTAAACACTAGAAGAAAATAATTTTTGTAACATGCAGTAAGAGTTCTGTCCATGAAATTTTTAATATCAGTTACTTTTAAGCACAAACAAATGTGTATTGCACTTCTTGCACATAGTTCCGTACCCTTCATGGGGCCATTTAGAGACATGCTTCGTTTGTTAGCATTAAGGAAAGTGTTCAGCCAGGTCACACTGACTCAGCTTTCTTGACTGGGCCACAGCATTTTTTTTCTCTTGCTATATTTTTCTCACATCCAGAAACACCAGAGCTCCCCCATTTATCCACAGAAATTGCTCTGGAGAGCCGTGACAAACATCTCGCATGAGACCTTGTCCACATACTACCCACATTCACTCTAAAAATTGTTTGTGACAGTCTTTTACATTCTGGTATTATGTCCACTGCCCAAGCTCTTTTGTACTTATTTCAATAATTAGCAGGTAAATCAGTGAAACAATAAAACAGTCTAAATCGCCAGTTTTGTTCTTGTATTTGTCCTATTTCATGAACAGTTTATCATCATTTGCAAGTACCTTCTGGCTCATTCACAACAGGAGTACAGCAGAGTAACAGTTGAAATCGCTATGCTCCAGCATGCGAACTATTTCTTCAGCGTTGATAACTGAAAATCAGTATGGATATTATAAAAATGAATGCAAAACACGCTTCCGCAAAAACTCAGAAACAAGAGAGTTATGTGATGTGGTAGTTCTCTATCCCCATCCACCAAGAAGGTTCCCATTTTTACCTGAAGGGCGTGCTTTTAAAGATATAAGGGCTTGGAAATTTCGCAACCTAGATATTTCTAGAACATTCCGTATAATTTGAGAGAATTCGAAAACATTCTATAGTATACGACATCATTACGCAACATTTCAGAATGTTCCGGAATGTTCCTCAATGGTCCAGGAAATTCTAGAATATTCAGGTTCAAATGGCTCTAAGCACTATGGGACTTAACATCTGAGGTCATCAGTCCCCTAGAACTTAGAAATACTTAAACCTAACTAACCTAAGGACATCACACACATTCATGCCCGAGGCAGGATTCGAACCTACGACCGCAGCAGTCGCGCGGTTCCGGACTGAATCGCCTGGAGCCGCTCAGTCACCGCGGCCGGCCTAGAATATTCTGGAATAGCCTGGAATATCTTGGAAAATTTCAGAATTTTCTGGAACATCCCATATCATTGTGGAACAATCCAGAATACTCCCGAATGTTTTGAAATGTTCTGGAACCTTGTGAACCTTTCGAAGCCTTTTTGTTATATTTTGGAATTTGTCACTCGTGGGGCTACCCATTGGTAAGGTTGTGTAAAACAAGACACGTCGTGGCTTCCAAAGTCAGTTTCTTATTAGTGACAAAGGAGCAACCGAAAAAGTAGTACGGCGAGTGAATAGAAATAAACAGTGAAGTCTGAGTAGTCAAACTGATACAGTGACTGAATATAAACCAAAAATAAAACGGGAAAGGGTGTAAAGCGTACGTAGTGTATTTAATAATAAAACGTTCGTTTGATTTACATTTTAGACAATGATCAAACATAAAAGAGGAGAAGATCTTGCCAGTTCTGAAGCGAAACGGTGAAGACCAAAAAAGCAGAGGAAAATCGAAACAGACGAAGGACGCGAAGCACGTTTCAGTTCCCAGCGAACGTGAATGAACATCGTCAGCGGCAGAGAAACGGAAGACCAACAAAGTGAACGGTTTGGTGAATCAAGAATTGCGACACAGTCTTATAATAAAAGACTGCGAGCTCAAGCAAGACATGAAAATACACCCCTACGAGCAGAGCGGTCAAGTAAACAGTCCAACTTAACAAATAAAGATCTCCACGACGACTCGACTAAAGAGTAATATAAGAAACGCAAAGACGTCGTAAGGAAAAATGGATAACATCTGCCATTTTGCAGCGCTAAAAAATTCAGTAGAGAATCTCCAGACATCTATTGAATGAATGGAAAAATTCGATTGCCCCCACTGCAAGCACCTCCGCAAGAATTTTTACGTTACGTGATAGGGGAAACTCCAGAGTCAAAACACATTCTTCAAAATATAAGAGCGTACAACAGCTGCGTCGAAGTGACTTATTTACGTGTCACTCCGATCAACACTTACGCAAATGAAATCGATCATGCTTTTTCTCATCAAGGGGAAAATCTATGCTTGCCACTTAATGATCAGAAAGAGTGAACCATACAACCACGTTCTCAACACTCACCGTTTGTTCCAACAATTCGTGGTAGATATGTATCTAAAAGCAGGAGCCGAACGGATGCTTCACATCAGACGCAATCAGAAGAAACTACGCAAGAAAGAACACATCCGCCTTCAAGACGCCAACACAAAAGACGGAAGCATTGAGACATTGGAACAATGGTAACCTTACCTTCATCATACGAAAGAAGTCCGACCTACTTATACGAATACACTCAAGATGCCATGACCTACAAAAGAAGATGTGGAGTACTTGACCTCTTCATAACATTCACATGCAGCTCGTCGTGGTCAGAAATCAAAGAAATATGCACAAGACCTTATCTGTCGGCATGACATAGAGTTTTCCGACAATTGAGATTTATTGAAGTAATCGCAAAATATCAAACCTTTGGTACCTTTACATGCTGATATTCACAATAGAAAGACAAAAATGAGGACTGGCTCACTCACACAATCTCATCGAATCCAAAACGGCTTTGGGGTTTCTTCAAAGAGATTGTGAGTGAAGACTTACTGTACCAAATCATACAAGCTCATCCTGAACTGACCATCGAATTCAACGACTACATCTTCTATGAAACACTCATATGTGTTTAGCAATAAGCAACCCGACCAGAGTACAACTTTGGATTCAAGCACCATGAAAAGTGCTATAAGTGTGCTAAACATCGATAGTACAAAGGAAAAAAAGCTACTTCATCAACGAACTACATCAATACATTGCTCACAACAATGAAAATCACAAGGAAATTTACGACCTAACCATGGACCGGATCGACAACAATACTGGCGGAATTATTTACTTGGACGAACCAGGCGGTACCTGGAATACGTTTCTAATAACTCTATTGCTCGCGAAATACATGCTAAAAATTACATAGGTCTTCCACTGAACTCATACGGTACTGCAGCCCCACTATTTTAAGAAGGACGAACTGCCCATTCCGCCCAAAAACTACCGTTTACAACGGTAACACGGACCACCTAAACTGTAATCGATGCGAACGTTAAACCTCTGCGAGGAATTATTGAGAAAGCTGCGACCGTAAGATAACCTAACGGGAACAGAAAAATTACACTGGGATTCGTTTCCCTAACACTCAAGCAAAGTATAACGAACAGTAAACCGGTGGGTCTACATCTACATCTACATTTATACTCCGCAAGCCACTCAACGGTGTATGACGGAGTGCACTGTCATTACCTCCCTTTCCTGTTCCAGTCGCGTATGGTTCGCGGGAAGTACGACTGTCTGAAAGCCTCCGTGCGCGCTCTAATCTCTCTAATTTTACATTCGTGATCTCCTCGGGAGGTATAAGTAGGGGGAAGCAATATATTCGATACCTCATCCTGAAATGCACCCTCTCGAAACCTGGCGAGCAAGCTACACCGCGATGCAGAGCGCCTCTCTGGCAGAGTCTGCCACTTGAGTTTGTTAAACATCTCCGTAACGCTATCACGGTTACCAAATAACCCTGTGACGAAACGCGCCGCTCTTCTTTGGATCTTCTCTATCTCCTCCGTCAACCCGATCTGGTACGGTCAGGAACAGACGTTCTCCAGCACAAAAGCAAGTTGTAATATTACGTATTAATATCGGTCGCCATTCTAATTAGACATTCTTCTGTGAAGCAATATAATAAAGCAGAAGGCAGCGCTAAGACTAACCTAACCTTCCTTGACACACACACTAAACTCTTTCTTTATATCTGTTCACACTAGAACACAGTAACCCTATCTTGTAGAAAAATGTAATACTGACTTGGAAGTCAGGCTAACGAATGATCAATGAGATAGCAACCAGTAACATATGCCTCTCAACACCACGTACTTAAATGAACTAGATGCAGCAGTTTGTAGAACCAATAACCAACACAAATGAAACTAATAGTAATACTAAACTTGGAAGAGCATGACATGATTCTGATATAAGTCCGCGGATCTATTAATGATCATACTCTATAACATCACTGCTTTGTACAGGCTCTCTACGACTGTGCATTAACCAACTTGCATTAGAATAGCTAATACAGTAAATATTTCATTCTTAAGCTCGGTTTGAAGCAGTTAAACAGAATGAAAATCAAACTGTACACATGTTCTGAAGGAGCCTTTGCATTGCTTCATTAACTAACTAGCCTAGGACATGAGGATCGTTAAATTTTCATGGTTTGAAGAACCATGCTTATTAACAAAAGTATACAAGTATGTATGAGAAATTGTATTCTTATCAATAATTATTAATTAAGTAAAGCACAACAAACTACAACTCTTTGAATACCAAATGTCATTTGATGAGCAGTATTTCAACCTACTCAAAATATAGTTTGCTGTACAAATGCCAACACAACATTAAATTCAACTTTAAACACTTTCTCATGAAATAAACACTGATGAAACTTCGTAATTATGGTCAAAGTGCATAAATGCGGCAACTAATAAACTTTTTCACTTCAGATCAACTTCACTATTTTCAGGCAGCTTTTCAAGTGAAGCAAATTATTTAAGTTAACGACTGCAGACTGATTTAAAAATGCACTGGAAGTGGAGTGTTTCGCAAACTAAAAGAGCTGAGCTTTAAACAATATAGCCGGCCGGGGTGACCGATCGGTTCTAGGCGCTTCAGTCGGGAACTGCGCGACCGCTACGGTCGCAGGTTCGAATCCCGCCCCGGGCATGGATGTGTGTGATGTCCTTAGGTTAGTTAGGATTAAGTAGTTCTAAGTTCTAGGGGGCTGATGACCTTAGAAGTTAAGTCCCATAGTGCTCAGAGCCATTTCAACCATTTTTTTAAACAATATAACTCCACACATTGGAAAACAATCACAACTATTTTTACAGCTGCCGAATAAGTCTTTCATTAATAAATCAGGACACTCGGAATTAAATTCACTAGGCCACTATTCGTGTCCTGATTTATGATTTGGGAGAATCGTTGGTGTAAGATAGAGTTTTTAGCAACATCACTGTTCTTATTAAAATAAACTAAATTTAACAAATACCTGGTCCATTCACAGAGTGCCAAACATAAAGATTTTAGTGGAAGGTTGATGGCACTAGTGGCGTAATTTTCAGTGGCTGTTAACATGGCGGTATTGCCGCCATGGTAGTACTGTTGGCCCCGCCCAGTTACAGATCTTCTTGGCGTGAGAATTATATTTTTACGGTACCAAAAACCATCCCATGATAACAGTATCACCAAATGTAGCATCCCATTATTACTGCTCTTAATCTCCTCTGGCCACAAAACTTCAAGAAAATGAGCGACAATGATTCGCTACTGGTAGGGAGATATTAACCACAGCACTGCTCAGCCAAGACTCCTTACCACAAAAGACCACACCTTTTCCACTCGGGAAGGCTAAAAATCCACAAGCACAGTTCAAACAATATCGTCCAAAAAGTTCACCTACCTGAAATATGTATACATAGTCAAACAATTTCCATGACAGATACAACACTCTACATAAGCAACACTACAAACTGACATATAAATATCGGTACAGATAAAAAGCAGGTCGAAAGCAAGTGTTACACGATCAATACAGCTGAAGAACAATTCCCTGTATGTAAACTCTCAAGAGCACCTGGATGGGGTGAACTTCTAAAGCAAGCTAAAATTATCTTCTGAGTCGAATGCACGATGTCAGATAAAAAATTACTCGAAGCCATGGACAGAACATAACAAGACATGCGAGGAAACATTGGAGTGATCAGAGGAACTCTACTCACACCCTCAGCTGATTTTCGACAAACATTCCCAATTATCCCCAAGTCTATACGAGGAGACGAGACAATGCATGCTTTAAAAAACTGTCCGGCTACACACACAAATACTACAACAAAAATATGGCAGTTGAACTATGAAGACGAAACAACAGAACATTTTGCTCGACAACTTTTACAGACAGGCGAAGGCACATATCCTACTGACAAGAAGACCGGCGTCGTTAAGCTCAACAATGTTGTCTTCAACATAGCCACTGATCAAAACGAACTCATGGAGAAAATTTATCCAAACATTGTTCACAGCTAAACCAATCTGGACTGGCTATTGAATAGTCTATTTTGGCAACTAAACATAATATTATTGATGATAACAGCTTTAATATTCAAAAGAAAATCCTCGGTGAAGAGAGAATACACAGATCGATCGACACGATGGCAAACGGTGAAGAAAGTGTGAACCTACATACAGAATTTGTAAAATGTTTGTAAGTACCAATAATGTCATTACACTGCCTTCGACTTAAAATTGGAGGTGCTATTATGCTACTCAGAAATCTCAACTCACCAAAACTACGTAATGGAAGAAAGATGACCGTGAAATAGCTGTCGAGTAACGTCATCGAAGCCGAACATATGAGTGGAAAGTACGAAGGACATACACTACTTATCCCCATAATACCACCGACCTCTACTGAACTGTAATTCCAATTTCAAAAATGCAATTTTCAATCAAATTAGCCTATAGTTTTGTAATTAACCAAGCTTTAAGGACAAACTTTAAATTATTGCGGTATTAACCTCAAAGACTCCTGCGTCTCTTACGGTCAACTATACGTAGCTTGCTCTCGAGTAGAAATTCGAAAAACTACCCTGGATAACAACATGAAAAAAAACATTTATACACATGTATTGTAACTCATATCAGCATCTCGAGCAAAGGCGGGTACCCCAGCTAGTAATAACATAAATTAAATGTTGACAGTGCAAAATAGGTTTCCTAAGAAAGTGAGGTATAGTCAAAGTCTTACGTAATTCTGGGATCTTCCTCACTCAGCATTAACGAAAATCTACTATTTGTATTTCATATGAAATACAGAAACACCTTTCAGGATATAACCTGAAATACACGACTGCTGTCGTCACCACAAGATAAAATTGTAGCAAAACTTATATCATTCAAATATACGTCCTTTCCGCCAACGGCCTTGCCACAGCGGTAACACCGGTGCCCGTCCGGTCACAGTACTTAAGAACCTTTGCGCTTGTCTCGCTCCTGGGTGGGTGACTGTTCGGTTCTGCCAAGATCTCTTGGTAAGCGGATTGCACTCAGCCCATGTGATGCCAACTGAGGAGCTACTAGAACGGGAAGTAGCGGCTCCGGTCACGAAATCTGACAACGGATCGGAGAGCGATGTGCTGACGACGTGGCCCTCCATGTCCGTAACCAGTGACGCCTGTCTTGTGAGAATGACACGGAGGTCGGTAGGTACCGTTTGACCTTCGAGACCTGGTCGGACGCTGTTTTTAATTTATGTCATTCTTTCCGCCTACTGAAAGTAACAAATAAATGTAAGGGACAGTGTAACGTACTATTTCGAAATACCTTCTGAGCGGACACTCCGTTGAGTCGTATGGTCAACATATCGTAAGGGGCGCTGCAAGAGGAGTGCCATCAAGTAGCGCTCACTGAAACTACTCAACCTGTAAGAAGATGTCACACAGATCTTGAGTTGGTAGAACAGTTTATTAATTTTACGAAACGAAAATCCCAGAACTCGTATGTGTACCCACAGACCGAAGATATTAAGTCTTGCTCACTAGTTTATTTAGTTACCATTAATTCATCCAACGTGTGTGGGCGGTTTTAACCCTCGGTAAGGTTTGTGCATATCTATGGCGGCACTGGATTTACACCAAGGCTGCCCCCACCCCCACCGCTCCGTTCATGCAAGGCGGACGTGGCGTGTTGGGTGCGGCGCTAATGGGTTCGGCTTACACGCGCGCCCTTGGCCATCGAGCGGATATTACACCGCGGGTCGCCGCCTCTGGCCCCTAACCCCCACTCCCACTCCCTCCCCGCACTCCTCACAGACTGCCACCACCATCGCAACCCACCGTCGTGGTCCCTCCTCCGGCGGGACGGCTCCTGATTTCGCTACCCGCCGCACAACTCCCAGGAGGGCGCCCCACGGAAAATCTCTCTCCTCCTTCGCCGGATTGCATTCCAGCGCGGAGCTTTTCCCTGGTCCGAGCGCAGCTATTGCAAAAAGCTCTCTGCTGGAAGGAAATGCACAGCCAGCATCGCATTGCAAAGGTTTTCTTCGGTAGAAATCAGGTCAAACTTGAACAGCATACGAAAAATTTTATTTACATTTCAGGGAGACCTTTTTACCTAGAGGACTGTGTACCTAGAAAAACATGATGTTGTTTGGTTGGTATTTCAGTCTGGTGACCGACTTTACAGCCAATTGAAGGAATGCGCACCAGAAATCGCCATCAGTAGTTTCCACCATATTCTAGAGTTTCCGTTGTTGCTAGACATAATGTTGTGCTTTGTGCAGCATTTGTAACTGTTACGAGATCTACATACTGAAGTGCTGTATAACGTATTAAACCTTTTTGAAATACATTGTTAATTATTGAGTTACAGAATGATGTGCCATGAAAAGTTCTATATACTTTAAAAACTAATTGCATCACCTGTGGACGCTTAAGCTATAATTTGTCGGTCGTTTACTTATAGTACCGTGAAACAAAAGAAGGTCTTTTACCATGGAAGAAAAGATCGTTGTCTTCAAAAAATTAAGCTGTCACATTTCCGCGAAATTCTTCTCTTACAATTAATAAAGTGTTTCGGGCTATTACTCCTTGTAGAATGGATTTCAGCTTAAAACCCAAGTTTCGTCCCCATCTGTGGAGAACATTTTCAAAGAGAATTGTAGCTTCTTTGAATGTCTGAACCACACCCTGGCTCGCTACTGACTACAGCAAAATACCACTGCCGCGTTCTTCCACGTGGTTCAGCGCATTGGCGTGACGTCACAAGTTTCGAATGCACGAGCGCAATTGGCTGTTGACGACTGCCGTCGTCCGCAATTGCTGTCACTCCACGGTGGGAGAATGTTATACATGTTCCTTGGCACCGGAATCGGAATCGAGATGCTCAGTGAAGTGTTAAAGCAACTGAATCCGATTCTTCCTCGCGACGTTGCAGAAGTATTTAAATATTGTCTCACAGCCAAATGGAACCATAAGTTTTGTGAATAGCCGGATGGTGTCACAGTGGCGAGCCTCTTTACTCCAGTTACAGCGAATTTCCTTATAGAAAAATTCGAGGAGCAGA
The DNA here is from genome assembly GCF_023864345.2 of Schistocerca serialis cubense. Taxonomy (NCBI): domain Eukaryota; kingdom Metazoa; phylum Arthropoda; class Insecta; order Orthoptera; family Acrididae; genus Schistocerca; species Schistocerca serialis. The sequence continues at coordinate 522,002,991 of NC_064641.1, forward strand.
CACTGGAAACTGCGAACCAGAAACCGAGTATTTGGTTCTGGTACGTGGATGATAGGTTTGTTTTATGGCAGAGTTGTAGGGAGGAATTGGATCGTTAGAAACATCTGAATATGATCAATCCGAAGATTCAGTTTATCATGGAGTAGGAGGCAGGCGGAAGATTGAATTTTCTTTATATGCTAGTTTTCCAGAAAGAAGATGGTAGAATGGGCAACACGGTCAAACGAAAACCCACGCACACAGACTGTTACCTACATCGGGGTTCGAACAATCACCCACAACAAAAGCGAGACATCACAAAAACGTTGGCGGATAGAGCAAGAAAAATCGGTGAACCCGAGCTGCTTGACACAGAATTAAAACATCTCACCAATGCATTGTTCAGTAATTGTTATTGGTTCGAAGAAGGGAAAAAGATCGTTAAGTCCATCGCGTAGAAATCGTAGCGATGATCAAACGCAGACGAAATAAAAAGTTTTTCCGCCTTACATGAAGGACGTTACTGACCACATAACAAAAATCTTGGAAAAACAGAACATCCTCGTAAACTACAGACCCACCCGAAAAATTCAATATCACCTAAAATTGGCCACCAGTACCACCAGCATCCCACTAAATTGTTTATATTTGGCAATCAGTAAATTTACCAGGTATCGTTAAATTTGGTAGATTTTGCCAGTTTTCGATTTCCAAACATTAAAAAAGTGGCCATTCTTTTCATTTCAAATTTCTTTTCATTTCAAATTTCATCTATATATGACTAAAAGCTTGTACAGCTTCTTTCTGACTGATTTATTGTGCTTCTTCACAGATAACAGCACTATCTCCGAAATGTTTCAGGTTAATATTAATATTGTGCACAAGGGCACTGATGTACAGCAAGGTAGCCAGCATACATCCCAGGGACAAACCCGAAGTAACCTCTATGCCTGTCGATGATTCTCCATCCAAGATGACGTGCGGCGTCCACCCTAGCAAAACGTTCTCAATCCAGTCAAAAATTTCACTTCACAGCCCATACGAAAACACTTTTGATAACAGACCTTGGTGTGGAACTGCGTAAAATGCTCATCGGAAATCGGTAAATACTTAATCTGAGAAGGAAATCTTTTGCGAGGGCACTGTTATGTAAACCATTCTCGGTTTTCTTGCCGCGTCAATTAGGGATAAATTCTCGAGCTCTCGACGGTAGGCTCCATCGTCATCGTCAAGAGGAACGGACTGTCTTCACTGTTACTGTAACACCTTATAGAAGGTAGGCCGGCAGCGGCAATACTACGCCACTGTAAGGCCACACATAGTACAAGCGGAAATATAGGAAGACATAGAAAAACAAAACAAAATGATGGACTGAAAACAGTAGACACACCAGGTAAAAAACATGGAGCCGTTCACAGGCGTAGTAAAATTAAAAAAAAAAGTTCAGCACTGGTACATGAACACAGATGATTGAAATGACACACATTAATGATGGAGCGTCGGCAATGAAACGCTAAAGCACTAACATGATGGCACACACAAAAATCTGATGGTGATGATCTCCAGCGCGCGTATGTTCACTGTACGGTTACAAGTCTGGGGACCTGCCAAAGTGGAAAGGTTTGGGGAGGAGGGAGAGGGGAGGGTGTAGATGCCAGTGGCAGAGGAGCTGGGAAGGGGAGGAAAGAAGGTAGGCGGGTACGGTAAGCCTGGGGGAGAGGAGTGAGGGAGGAAGGGAGGAGGGAGAGAAGGGAGAGAGGGTGCCCTTGGGAAAAGACACAGGGGGTGGAAAGGAAGGATCAAAGTTGGTCAGAGTGATAGATGGCGGGGATGAGGGAATCATCAGGGAGGGGGAGTGGGTGGAAGCCACCTTGGGCAAGGGGTTGGAGAGTGGAGAGATGGAGAGCATGTGAAATGTGGGAACACAGGCGCAGCAGCTGATGGGGGTGGGAGAGGTTGGGAGAGACAACCGGGTGAGGGGGATCAAGTTTACGGGAAGTGTAGAGGATCTGTAGGTGTTTGAGGAAAAGGAGGAGGTATGGGAATGGAATGAGGTCATACAGGATCCGCGTGGGGGAGGGGAGGCTGATGCGATAGGTGAGGTGGAGTGCCTGGCATTCTAGAATTTGAAGGGATTTGTAAAATGTAGGAGGGGCGGAGATCCAGGTGGGATGGGTGTAGCTGAGGATAGGGGGGATGAGAGATTTGTAGATGTAGAGTATGGTGGAGGGGTCCAGGCCACATGTGCTGCCAGAAAGGAGCTAAAGGAGAGGGATCTGGGAGTGTGCCTTGGTTTGAATAGTCCAGAGATGGGGGTTCCAGGAGAGGTGATGGTCAAGACTGACTTCAAAGTACTTGAGGGTGGGGGTGAAGGTGATAGGACGGCCATAAATGGTGATGTAGAAGTCGAGGAGACAGACGGAAGGAGTGGTTTTGCCTACTATGATCGCCTACATCTTTGAAGGATTGACCTTGAGCAACCACTGGTTACACCAACTGGTGAACCAGTCAAGATGGGTTTGCAGAAGGTGTAGCGTTGCAGGGTGTTGGGGAAGGCAACAAAGGCGGTGTCATTGGTGTACTGGAGAAGGTGGTTGGGGGGGGGGGGCGGTTGAAGGCGGCGGCATGTCCGCCATATACAGAAGGTAGAGAAGATCGGAAAGGACAGAATCTTGGGGCACACCTGTAGAGGGGTAGAAGGTGTAGGAATCTGTGTTAGGGATGGTGACATAGAAAGGACATTGGGAAAGATAGGACCCGTTCAGATGGACATAGCTGATATGAAGGGCGAAGGTTTGGAGCTTGAATAGGAAGCTGGAATACCGTACACGGTCATAAGCACATTGAAATTCGAGAGAGAGGAAAGTCACGGATTGATGGGAGTTGAGCTGTTCGGAAAGGAGATGAGTGAGGTGGAGGAGAATGTCATCCTTAGAGGAGGACGGTCGAAAGCCACACTAATTAACCAGAAGGAGGTGGTGCTGACGGAGATGCTGGTGAATGCATTGGGTAAGGATGGATTCCAGGACCTTGCTGATGACCGAGGTAAATCTGATGGGTCGGTAAGAGGCGACAGAGGATGGCGGTTTGTCAGATTTCAGGAACATAAGGATCCAGGAGGTTTTCCACAGGTCGGGGTAGTAGCCGGTAGACAAGACCACATTATACAATCTGTCCAGGGTGAAGAGGAAGGAGGCGGGAGCTTCAGAGATGGCGATAGGTAACATGATCATGATTGGGAACAGTGTTGCATTTCTTGCAGAGTGTATTGTTGATATCTTGAGTAGTGATAGAGGCTCTGAGTTCATTGTGTGTAGTGTTGTCCAAATACTGGAGGCCAGGAGTGAGTGGAGGGACAGAGGTGTCAGATCGATCATGGACATCAGGGAAGAGGAAGTAATCGAACTGGGGATCGTCAGTGAGGGTAAAGATATCAGAGAGGTAGGAGGCAAAGTAATTGGCGTTTCTAAGGTTGTCAGGGAAGGGGTGGTAATTATGAAGTTGAGGGTAGTTGGGGGGGTGATTAGATGTGGTAAGATGGAAGAAGGCTGACAAGTACTTGCACGAGCTGATATGGATGGTAGCATTAAGATGGGTGCATGTCTGTCGCCAGTACCGGGACTTCTTAGCTGCAAGCATGTTTCTGACATGTCGTTGTAGTGTGTCTGTGTGTCCCGGTCACGTGTGTGGAGGAAGGCACTGTAGAGACGATGGTATTCACAGAGGAGGAGGATGGCCTGCGGGGGTAAAGTGGGACAGTGCGGTGGAGGGCGACAGAAGGGATGTGCGCCACCAAGGCCTCAGACAAGGTCTGCTGGAGATAGGAGGTGGCATGGGTAACATCATCAGGGTAGTGGTAGGCGAGGGGTGGCTATCGATCTGGGTAGAGGGGGTATCCCGGTAGGCATACCTGTCGACACAGGAATAATCATGGACATATTTTGGGGGGAGGGTTAATGTGAGAATTGGGACAGGTGCGACAATCGTCTGAAACGATGAGGAGGACAGGGAGATTGTCGCTGCCAGTGGGGTCTAGGCCATCAACCACCACTATGCAGCCAAGATTAGGGGAGGAGAGGACGACATCGGGAATGGTATTGGATTTGGGGTGGGTGTGCTGGGGAATGGGAACAAGGTCACCTTATAGGGAGGAGAGGAACCCATCCCACCACCATAACTGGGTGACAGAATAGCTATGGATGTTGAGGTTGGTGGTGATCACGTAGGAGAAGGTATGGTTGATGTGAGGAAGGAAGTCAAAAGGAATAGGGGCAATAGGGCGGACATAGATGGTGGCGCAGGTAATGGTAAGGCTGGGAAGAAGAGACTGTGGATCAGTTGTCCTGTGTGGTCAGGAAGGACGGGTTGGAGTCGAACAGGGATCTGTCGGTGGTGGCCGATGGCTACTCCACCACACGCTATCGGGAGGGGAATATAGAAGCAGTGGAGGAGGTAGGGTGAAGTGTGTATTGTATGCGGGGGCTGAAGAAAGGTTTCATTGAGGAGGAAGGCAACTATGCAGTGGGTCATGAGGGTGTGCAGGAGGAGGTTCTTGTTTGCGGGAAGGGAATGGATGTTATTGAACAAGATACAGTGCTGTCACACCATGACCAGAATTTAGACAGTTGTGTCGAGATGGGAGAAGGTGAAGTGAGCTTGGTTATGGGAATAGGTGGCATAGTTGTTGAGGTGGAAGACAGGTCAGGTGGCGAGAGACATCTGCTGGGGGGGAGGGGGGTGTGGAGGCAGGGGGCACTGGAATGGGTGGACATTCTGGAGGACTATGGTGAAATACCTGATGCTGTCCTTGCCAGTGGGGTGGGTAATGGCGGGAGTTGCCAGGAGGTTGGGTGCACCCAGACGGCAGACAGAGACGGTGAGTTCAGGAGTGGCGTGGAGGTCAGGCCTTGCACTTCTCGGTTAGGTATTGTGCGGCAGGTTGCAGGAAGGAGGGTCTAAACGTTGTGACACTGCCAGAGAAAGTGTGTCTGTTTACAGTGTAGGCAGACGGGAGCATCCCAACACTTAGATGTTAGGTGTGCGTTATAATGCAGGCAACTCTGGCACCAGAGGAACTGAGGACAGAGACGCAAGGTGTCGACTTTGTATTGGCAATGGAAATGGAGGGCACCCTCCTTCAGGAGAAGGTCAATGGAAGGGGTGTGTTCAGAAAACACCGTCATAAGGCGAGTGGGGCCAGCAGGGTTGAAAATCCGGCTTACCACCTGTATTTCCAGGTAGGGGTGCGCCTTAAGCTCTGTCAACATCTCCTCCTCCATGATGGTCAGACTAAGCCGAGTGACCACCGCAGTGAGGGTCGGCAGGCAATACGGGAGCTGGGGTTGGCAGGTGGAGGATGGGGAAGGAGAAAGGGTGAGGGAAGCATGGGGGGCCAAAGCAAGTAATGGGGATTCTGGAGAGGATTTAGGTTCATAGTGTGGGCTAGGGGAGGTGATAAGAACGGAGTCCCAACGGGGAGTGAGGAGGGAGTTGGGGCTCCAGGAAAGTGCTGGCAGAAGAACAGTGTGAGGTTCCGGGCCTCGAGAAGTGAGGGATGAGAAAGGGACAGGAGGTATTTGTAGGAGGAGGGGGAGGAGGAAGGGGAGGTGGTAGAAGGGACAGGCGGGGAGACACCCATGGCATGCACAGGGGTCGGAGGAGGAAGAGGCTGGGATTATTTTTGAGCAGAGGAGGCGTGGGTGCCGCTGGGGTGCTTAACTGCGACAGAAGGGTGAGAAGAGGCATGGGGGTTGGGAGCAACATGTAGATGGCGGGACGTGGCAGGTCGTGGTGTGGGCGCTGGTGCTGATGTTGGCGATGGTGACGGTGGCAGTGAAGGCGATGGAGAAGGGGATGGTGATGGAAATGGCGACAGAGACAGGTGCTCTATGCAGGTGGGCGCCACAGGGATAGAGGCAACAGGGTGAGGGAGGGAAGGAAGGGATCAGAGGATGAGGCTAAGGGTGAGGGAGCCAGGGACAGGGCGACGAAGAATGCAGGAGAGGGGAGGTTGAGAAGGGGGAGGGTGGAATGGGGGAGGGGGCGACTGGGCACACCATGTAATCGTGGTGGAGGTTGCGGATGGAGGAGTATAGACGATGGCAGTGGTGGTGGTAGTAGTGGTGGGTGTAGTCATGAATAGAAGGGGAAAGGAAGGAAAAGGACAGGACTGGACAAAACGAGAGAAGAAAACAAGGAACTCACGGAGACGAAGATGGATGAATGTGCACGACGGTGCCAACTGGGGCCGAAGACCCACTCTGCTGCGACCAGCGGGAGGGCGACTGCAGGGGCTGCTGGGCTGCTGGGCTGCGGGGACGGCTGCCACTGCTACTGCTGCTGCTGGCTGGCTGGCACGCTGGCTGGCTCACTAGTCGTCTGCTGCTGCGTTTGCAACACCTATGCCGTTATCGAAGGGCGGTACTCTTCCGAGTTACCGGAGGAGATGTGTCTTCACTGTTGCTGTGGTGGCGTTTTATAGCCCCTGGACAGATTGTGATTGATCGACTTGTGATTGGTCAGCGATTACGTACTACTGTCGCAGACGGTGTCAGTGCGTGCGCTGCTGGCGCCACGGCTGCCATGGGAACGTAAACACTGCAAGGAATGTCTCTGCTGTTTCTCTCAATAGAGCACTCGTTTCCAGGCACCACTCAGATTATTGGCCTTCAAGTTTGAAGTTCTTCTCTCTCACTCTTATTTCAAGAGCTTCCTTAATAATAGAATCCCTGTATCAGGAGCCATCGGATAAGATTTTTGTTTCATCAAACAGTGTTTTATCTTTGTTAGTGAGGCCATGTTCCGCAATTGCCGATTTCTCTATTTCTTTGCAAAAACAGCCATAATGTCTGTTGAGATAATCCATCTTGAATGCAAAACGTTTATTCACATGACCGGTTCCGGTTCCTCTAGAACCATCTTCAGATCTGCAATTTCGGTTACAGGAGCAACCCATCCACACACAGCAACCATCACATGCTGCATCACATGTGAAAGGGTACGAATGGTCAGACCTATACAATTGCTTCCTCACTCACAGGTGACATTATAAATTCCAGTCATCCTAATGCCGAGACTCTCCTTAACAGGGGGCATCATATCTGTAAGTTTCTTAGGAGGACAAAAAATCGGTCTTATACCTCGTCTACCTCTCTTCCTGTTTTACAGTATATAGTGCGACAAAAAGGAAGAACCGCAATCGGTAGTTCATTCAGTGAGTGTGCAGTGAAACATGGGACTTAGGGAAACGAAGATTTCGGCGTGGACGAGACCTTACTCTGCTACTGTTGTTTGATCAGTTCTTTTTTTAAGAATCACGTACACTTTATTTGGAACCAATTGTATATTAGGTTGACAATAAGGAACAATTATCAAATTAGATTTTTAAAACAACATCTAATTAAAATTTCTCTAGACAAATAGCATTCACAGCTGAAGGCCTAGATTGTAAATTCTTACTAAAATATTTTATTATAAAAGAGGGACAATCATATTGTGATACTGTATCTAATTAAAATTTCTTTAGACAAATTGCATTCACGGCTGAAGCCCTTGTTGTTGTTGTAGTCTTCAGTCCAGAGACTGGTTTGATGCAGCTCTCCATTCTGCTCTATACTGTGCAAACTTCTTCATCTCCCAGTATCTACTGCAACCGACATCATTCTGAATCTGCTTAGTGTATTCATATCTTCGTCTTCATCTACAATTTTTATACTCCACGCTGCCCTCTAACACTAAATTGGTGATGCCTCAAAACATGTCCTATCAACCTATCCCTTCTTCTAGTCAAGTTGTGTCACAAATTTCTCTTCTTCCTCCTCATTAGTTATGTGATCTATCTATCTAATCTTCAGCATTCTTCTGTACACCACATTTCGAAAGCTTCAATTCTCTTCCTGTCCGAACTATTTATCGTCCACGTTTCACTTCCATACAAGGCTACACTCCATTCAAGTACTTGCAGAAACGACTTCCTGACACTTACATCTGTACTCGATGTTAACAAACTTCTCTTCTTCAGAAACGCTTTCCTTGCCATTGCCAGTCTACATTTTATATCCTCTCTACTTCAACCATCATCAGTTATTTTGCACCATAAAGAGCAAAACTCAACTACTACTTTAAGTTTCTCATTTCCTAAAATAATTCACTCAATATTACCCTACTTAATTCGACTACATTCCATTATCCTCGTTTTTCTTTTGTTGATGTTCATCTGACTGCCTCAAGACAGTGTCCATTCCTCTCAACTACTCTTCCTGGTCCTTTGCTGTCTCTGATAGAATTACAATGTCATCGGCGAAACTCAAAGTTTTTACTTTTTCTCCGTGGACTTTAGTTCCTACTCCGAATTCGTTGTTTTGTTTCCATTACTGCTTCCTCAATAGACAGATTGAATAACACCGGCGATAGTCTACAACCCTGTCACACTCCCTTCCCAACCACTACTTCCCTTTCATGCCGTCGACTCTTATAACTGCCATCTGGTTTCTATACATAGCCCTTCTGTAAATAGACTTTCGCTCCCTGTATTATACCCCAGCCAGAATTTGAAAGAGAACAGTCCAGTCAAAATTGTGAAATACTTTCCTTAAGTCTACAAATGCTAGAAACGTAGGTTGCCTTTTCCTAATCAAGCTTCTAAGATAAGTCGTAGGGGCAGTAATGCCTCACGTGTTCCAACATTTCAACGAAATCCAAACTGATCTTCCCCGAGGTCGCCTTCCACCACTTTTTCCATTCGTCTGTAAAGAATTCATGTTAGTATTTTGCATCCGTGACTTATCAACCTGATAGATCGGTAATTTTCACACCTGTCAACACCTGCTTTCTTTGGGATTGGAATTACTATATTCTTCATGAAGTCTGAGGGTATTTCGCCTGTTTCATACATCTTGCTCACCAGATGCTAGAGTTTTGTCAGGGCAGGCCCTACCAAGGCTGCCAGTAGTTCCAACGGAATGTTGTCTACTCCTGTGGCCTTGTTTCGACTCAGGGCTTTCAGTGCTCTGCCAAACTCTTCATGCAGTATCATATGTCCCATTCCATCTTCATCTACATCTTCTAGCATTTCCATAATATTGTCCTCAAGTACATCGCCCCTGTATAGATCCTCTACATACTCCTTCCACCTTTCTGTTTCCTTTCTCTGCTTAGAACTTGGTTTCTCTCTGAGTTCTTGATATTCATACAAGAGGTTCTCTTTTCTCCAAAAGTCTCTTTAATTTTCCTGTAGGCAGTATCTATCTTACTCCTAGTGAGATATGCCTCTACATCCTTACATTTGAAACGTGTGTATTCCTTTCTGCCTGCTTCATTTACTACACTTTTATACATTCTCCTTTCATCAGTTAAAATCAAAATATATCCAGTTACCCAAGGAGTTCTACTAGCCCTCGTCTTTTTACCTACTTGTTCCTCTGCTGCCTTCTCAATTTCATCTCACAAAGCTACCCATTCTTCTTCTACTGTATTTCTTTCCCCCATTCCTGCCTATCGTTCCCTAATGCTCTCCCTGAAAATTTCTACAATCACTAGTTTTGTCAGTTTATCCAGGGTACATCTCCTTATATTTCTGCCTTTTTCCAGTTTCTACAGTTCGTAACCAATACATTATGTTCAGAGTCCACATCTGCGCCTGGAAATGTCTTACAATTTAAAAACTGGTTCCTAAATCTCTGTCTTCCCATTATATGATATATCTGAAACGTTGCTGTACTCCAGGCGTCTTCCATGTATACAACCTTCTTTCGTGATTCTTGAACCAAGTCTTAGCTATGGTTATGGCCTTATTGACAAGAAATTCCAATTATTTGTTAGCAGAAGGCCCCAACAGTAATTACTCGAAAACAATTTGGAGGTTGAAGGCCTGGATAGCATATATTACTAAAACATTATAAGAAAAGGACAGTCATTTTGAGAGACAATATCTATTTAAAAATTCTTAAGACAAACGGCTGAACGACTTACTGACAAGAAATTCAAATTATTTTTCCGCTGGAAGCTCCAATAGTAAGTACTGAGAACGAATTTGACGGCTAAAGGGCTAGATAGCATATTCTTACTAAAATATTATTAAAAAAAAGATAGTCATATTAAGAGACAATACGTAATTAAAAATTCTTAAGGCAAATTGTAGCTTCGCGGGGTTAGCCGAGCGGTCTGAGGCGCTGCAGTCATGGTCTATGTGGCTGGTCCTGGCGGAGGTTCGAGTCCTCCATCGTGCATGGGTGTGTGTGTTTGTCCTTGGGATAATTTAGGTTAAGTAGTGTGTAAGCTTAGGGACTGATGACCTTAACAGCATTTTCACGTTTCCCTTTCTTGGAAAATGCTGTGTTTATATTGCGTGCACCATAGCCGTTCTTTGAGATCACGTACTTCATATGGTTAATTTCAGACTTCAGTTCAGACAGTCAGCTGCTCCTGACGATGACGATGGCGCCTATCGTCGAAAGCTCGAGATTTTGAGAAGAACTGGCGTGGCAAGATAACCGAGAATGTCTTACAATAATGAATCGATCTGACTGAACTGATCCATTGCTTTTGGTATGTCATGTGAGAAACGTGCGAGTTAGTATCCAAACGATCAATGTTTTCGCAATCCACAGTGGCTGATACGGAGATGGTCATTGTTTTAGAGGTAACTCACTATGTTTGATCTCAGAATATGTGACTTGCGCTATCAGGTGGCGGGTTTCCGGGTTCCGATTAATACATCCGGAGTCCACTACACACAGGAAGTGGCTACACGGGTAGCGGGGGCTGTGTGGAAGGGACTGTGCGGTTTTTTATGTTAGAGGGTCTCAGGGAACCACACAAAGGGCGTCCGTCTCAAAGGGGCGGGTAAAACACAGTAAGATAGTAGTAGAAATTATCGGTATTGTGGTTGCAAATTGTCGTATCAGTGTTGGGAAGGAACCAGAGGTCCAAGCTCTAATAGAAAGCACGGTAGCTCAAATAGTTATAGGTATGGGAAACTGGCTAAAGGCGGAAATAAGTTCAGCCGGCATTTATTCAAACGACTTAACAGTGCCCAGATATCATAGTATAAATGCAGTTGCTGCCAGATGTAGTTTACCTTGTAATGAAATTGAAGCAGATAGTTCCTGCGAAATAATGTGGCTACGGGCTATACTTGGCGATCGGACTAAACTGTTAACTGGATCGTTTTACCGATCCCCCGACTCGAAGATATAATGACTGTACAGTTCAAGGAAAACCTGAGTCTCATTTCAAATAGGTACACCACTCATACAATATAGTCGGTGGTGACTTCAATCTACCCTCGATATGCTGGAAAAACTACACTTTTAAAGAAGGCATAAAACGTCATCCGAAGTTGTACTGAATGCTTTCTCAGAAAATTATTTTGAACAATTAGTTCATGATCCCACTCGAAACGTAAATTTTTCAGAAAGCGTACTTGACCGTTGAGCAACAAATCATCCTGGACTGCTACGGAGTGTCATTACGAATACGGGGATTAGCGACTACAAGGCAGATGCTGCTAGGGTAAATACCGTAACACCTACAACCGTCGAAAAGAAACGCAAAGAACATCTATTTAAAAAAACTGATAAGAATGCTCTTAACGTCTTTTGAAGAGACAGGCTCCACTCCTTCCGATCTGATCACGTAAGCGTAGAAAATATGTGGAATGATTTCAAAGAAAGAGTAACAACTGCAATTGAGAGATATGTACCACATAAATTAATAAATGATGGTAATGATCCCCCATGGTACGCAAAACGGGTCAGATCGCTGTAGCAGAAGCAACAAAAAAAGCATGCTAAATTTAAAAGAACGCAATATCCACAACATTGGCAATGTTTTGCAGAAGTTCGAAACATAGACAGTACTTAATTGTGAGATGCTTTTAATATTTTCCACAACGAAACACTGTCTCGGAATCTGGCAGAAAACCCAAGGAGATTCCGGTCACACATAAAGCACACCAGTGGCAAGACGCGATCAGTACGTTCACTGCGCGATAACAACGGTGAAGTCACTGATGAGAGTGCCACTAAAGCAGAATTATTAAACACTCCTTCACCTACGAATACGAAGTAAATATTCGTGAATTCCAATGAAGAACAGCTGCCAAGATGAGAAACATAGAAGTAGATATGCTGGGTGTAGCAAAACAGCTTAAATCACTTAATAAATGGAAGACATCCGGTCCAGATTCTATACCAGTCAGGTTCCTTTCAGAATATGCTGGTACAATAACTTCTATCAAGCAGTTGTAAACAACCGCTCCCTCACAGAAAGTTCCGAACCTAAGGGCTGGAAAATTGCTCAGACCGGCCCTAGTGGCCGAATAGTTCTAGGCGCTACAGTCTGAAACTGAGTGACCGCTACGGTCGCAGGTTCGAATCCTGCCTCGGGCATGGATGTGTGTGATGTCCTTAGGTTAGTTAGGTTTAAGCAGTTCTCAGTTCTAGGGGACTGATGACCTCAGAAGTTAAGTCCCATAGTGCTCAGAGCCATTTGAACCATTTTAACCAAAATTGCTCAAGTCACACCAATACCCAAAAATGGAATAGGTGTAATCCGCTGAATTACAAGCCCATATCACTAACGTCGATTTGCAGTAGAATTTTGGAATATATGCTGTGTTCACACATATGAATTTCCTCAAAGAAAACGATTTAATGACACCTAGTTAGCACGGATTCATGAAACATCGTTCTTGTGAAACACAAGTGGCTCTTTCTACTCATGAAATAATGAGTGGTATTAAAGGAAATGTAAAACTGACTCCATATTTTTAGATTTCTGGAAGACCTTTGTCACCGTTCCTTACAAGCGTCTTCTAACTAAACTGTGCGCCTATGGAATATCCCTCAGATGTGTGATTGGATTCGTGATTTCCTGTTAGAAAGAAAGAAGTGTGAAATTGTTCTTATGAGTACTAAAAGAAATCTACTAAATTTCGTTTACGCGATTTGTAACATAAATCTGAAGGCTGTAAATTCAACCAAATGCTTAGGGATTAAAATTACAAATAATCTAAGCAAAAACAGACATAATGTCTTATGGGATAACAGCAATCAGTGATTTTATAATGTTACTTAAAATCCGTCTTTATGGCAATTTTTTTTCTTTTTTCTTTTATTCATATGACCGGTTTCGGTTCATTCAGAACCATCTTCAGATCTGATATTTCAGTTACAGGAGTAACCCGTCCAAATCCAGCAACTTTCACATGCTGATATTTCAGATCTACGCTGCCAATCACGTGCCTCGTTAGTTCGCTACTTCCAGGATTTGGAATACAATCCGCTCTGCAAAATAATGACTAGAAATGGTCTGTTGGCCAGCTTGGATGTTGTTTTGAGGCGGTTCCTGACATTCTATTAGGTAACTATTGGGCTGGTACCCACGCCAAACAATTCGCAAACATCTACGAGTAGAAAACGTTCGCACACTTTCACATAGCATAGGACATCCGGTGACCACTCTAGAGCTAAGAACTAAGGCCAGGAAAATGAAGAAAATGATTCATGCAGCACATCATTAATTTACGAGATACCCAGCGCATTGGCCTTGTATTCGCAAATCCAATCCACGACAAGTGATGGAGAAGCTGAGGGGCCAAAAGTCATAGGATAGGAATATGGACACATACAGAAGGCGGTAATGCTGCGTACACAAAGTATAAAACACTAGTGTATTGTCGGAGCTGTAATTACCGTACCCTCCGTCACAATGGAGGACTGTCCAAAGGCTCCGTCCTCTCTCCTCTCCTATGTCTCCTCTACACTGCTAATATAACCAAATCACCGACACTAGTCAACTTCCTTCAGTACGCTGATGACACCACCTACCTCGTCCTTTGTCCTACACTCCAGAAATGACAGCGATCCCTCCAAATATACCACAATCATTTTAACTTCTGGTTTAACCACTAGCGCCTCAAGATTAAATACTCTAAAACCATGACAATAATTATAGGATGAACCAACCGCACCTTCCGCCTCAGTGACTTCTACCTTGCTATTTAAAACTGTCAAAAAATGGTTCAAATGGCTCTGAGCACTAATGGGAATCCACATCTTAGGTCATAAGTCCCCTAGAACTTAGAACTACTTAAACCTAACTAACTTAAGGACATCACACACACCCATGCCCGAGGCAGGATTCGAACCTGCGACCGTAGCAGCCCCGCGTTTCCGGACTTCAGCGCCAGAACCGCACGGCCATCGCGGCCGGCTTAAAACTGTCCTATCCATTTAACTAACCCACTAAAATATCTTTAACCCTCGACCGACTGCTAATGTGGCAACCGCACCTACTAACCTTTCGACAGAGTGCCCATAAAAGACTAGAACTAGTAAATCTACTAATAGGACAAACTTATGTATTATACTCCTTTACTATTCTCAAAATCCAGATCCGCTCTATCCTCTACTGTTCAAATGCTGCACGGTTCTCCGCCCCACCGAAGTTCTGTAAGTCCCTCAAAATCATCGACGGCCGTGCACTCCGTCCAGCATTCCGCATCAGTTTATCATCCCGCAAGTGGATCCTCTACCGTCTCATCACATTCGCATCCCTTCCAAGCCACACTGACGGTGATTGTGGTGATTGGTTTGTGGGGCACTTAACTGAGCAGTCATCAGCGCCTCCACAAAGTCCCAGTTTTCACACAGTCTAATTTTTTCACATTTCAATCCAACTACTGTCATGAATAATGATGATGATGATGAATTGGTGAGGACAGCACATACATCCAGTCCCTGGGCAGAGAAATACCCCACCCGGCCGGGAATCGAACACGTGTCCCCGTGATCCAGAGGTGGCAATGCTAGCTAGTAGACCACGAGCAGTGGACCCACACACATGGAAGACATCCGCTTCTCCTACACCATCCGCAGACTAGATAGTAGTAGCTCCATTGTCTCCCCCCGACCACCGACCCTGGTATGGTACCGAGCGTTCAGAAACACATCTCTCACTACCTACACCTACACAAGCACGACATCCTACTCAAACGTTTCTTCAACCAGCTCCATCTCCCAGACAATGAAATCCGTCCCGATATTTATCCTTCCTACCAAAGTTAGCTCTTCCTCCACGTAATGACTCCTCCCTCCCTTCTCCCTTTCCTTCCATCCCAATAATCTTCATCTTGTAACCACCACTACACCGCCAAACCACACTACTCCTCACCCTATGTCTTTATCATCGACTGTATTGGCCACTATCCATCTCAGCTCCTGTCTATTCCATAAAATTCCTACCTAAATCACCATTACCTTTTTACCCACACCCCTCAACCCTAAGAAATATACTCTTTCCTCTGGTTATAGTGTGCAAGTCGATCAGATTTTAAGTGAAGGTGCAGTGCTTCAGAGGTCTTCTACAGGTCGAGTCACCTAACGTTACCGCTGGATATATTTCGTAAACCACATGAAATACTGACGAATCGATTCCACAGACCGAACCTGAGGAGAGGGGCTAGTGTAATTGGTTAATACAAACCATAAAAAAATGCACGGAAGTATGTTTCTTTAACACAAACCTACGTTTTTTTAAATGGAACCCCGTTAGTTTTGTTATCACATCTGAACATATAAACAAATACGTAATCAGTGCCGTTTGTTGCATTGTAAAATGTTAATTACATCCGGAGATATTGTAACCTAAAGTTGACGCTTGAGTATCACTCCTCCGCTGTTCGATCGTGTGTATCGGAGAGCACCGAATTACGTAGGGATCCAAAGGGAACGGTGATGGACCTTAGGTACAGAAGAGACTGGAACAACACATTACGTCCACATGCTAACACCTTTTTATTGATCTTTTTCACTGACGCACATGTACATTACCATGAGGGGTGAGGTACACGTACACACGTGGTTTCCGTTTTCAAATACGGAGTGGAATAGAGTGTGTCACGACATGTCAGGCCAATAGATGTTCAATGTGGTGGCCATCATTTGCTGCACACAATTGCAATCTCTGGCGTAATAAATGTCGTACACGCCGCAGTACATCTGGTGTGCTGTCGCCGCAGGCTGCCACAACACGTTGTTTCATATCCTCTGCGGTTGTAGGCACTTCACGGTACATATTCACCTTTAACGTACCCTACAGAAAGAAGTCCAGAGGTGTAAGATCAGGAGAACGGCCTGGCCAATTTATACGTCCTCCACGTCCTATAAAACTCCCGTCGAACGTGTACCTCATCCCTCATGGTAATGTACATGTGCGTCAGTGAACAAGACCAATAAAAAGGTGTTAGCATGTGGACGCAATGTGCTGTTCCAGTCTCTTCTGTACCTAAGGTCCATCACCGTTCCCTTTGGATCCCTACGTAATTCGGTGCTCTCCGATACACACGCTCGAACAGCCGAGGAGTGGTACTCAAGCGTCAACTTTAGGTTACAATATCTCCGGATGTAATTAACATTTTACATAGCAGCAAACGGCACCGATTACGTATTTGTTTATATGTTCAGAAGTGCTAACAAAACTAACGGGGTTCCATTTGAAAAAACGCAGGTTTGTGTTAAAAAACATACTTCCGCGCATTTTTTTATGGTTTGTATTAACCAATTACACTAGGCCCTCTCCTCACGTTCGGTCTGTGGAATCGATTCGTCAGTATTAGATGTGGTTAACGAATCTCCAGCGGTAATGTTAGGTGACTCACCCTGTGTATAAGAAGAATTTCATCTTCCTGTGATGTGTTTTTATAATGTATATATTATACTTTTTGTAACTATCCCTCTTTGATTTTTAATTTAAACTTGAAAAACACCCCATATTTGGTTTCTGTCATTATAAATTCTTTTAAATCATATAGCAAAGAGTGAAACATTGTGCCGCTCACAGCCGACCTCTCACCCATATGGGACGAAGGAGATGAAATAATTAAGGGTATAAAGTGGAGCTATCATTTGCACTCAGGAGATTCATGTGAAAATGTTAACGACTGTCCGCAGCTCGTGGTCGTGCGGTAGCGCTCTCGCTTCCCGCGCTCGTGTTCCCGGGTTCGATTCCTGGAGGGGTCAGGGATTATCTCTTCCTCGTGATGACTGGGTGTTGTGTGATGTCCTTACAAGGGAACCTCCCCATCGCATCCCCCCTCAGATTTAGTTATAAGTTGGCACAGTAGATTGGCTTTGAAAAACTGAACACAGATCAGTTGAGAAAACAGGAAGAAGTTGTGTGGAACTATGAAAATAATAAGTAAAATATACAAACTGAGTAGTCTATGAGTAAGATAGGCAATATCGAGGACAATGTGAGCTCAAGAGCACCGTGGTCCTGTGGTTAGCGTGAGCAGCTGCGGAGCGAGGGGTCCTTGGTTCAAGTCTACACTCGAGTGAATATTTTAATTTTTTATTTTCAGACAATTATCAAAGTTTTGGCACTCATACATAATCAACTTCGCTCTCCAAAATTCCAGGACATATTGAGATTTGCTTGGAAATATGCAGGATTTGACGGTTTACACACGGAAAAATTGAAAACGTTAAAAACATATTATGTTTTGACAGAGCACAGGGAAAATTGTGCGACAGTGAAACTGTTGCATTCATTTGTTGCAATTTATGTGACAAACTCTTATGTTTTCATCATTTTTTTGGGATTGATTATCACATCCACAAGAAAACCTAAATCGGGCAAGATAGAAGAATCTTTTTACCCATTCGCCAAGTGTACAAGTTAGGTGGGTCGACAACATATTCCTGGTATGTGAAGCACATGCCGTCACCAGTGTCGTACAGAATATATCAGACGTGTTTTCCTGTGGAGGAATCGGTTGACCTTTGAACTTGCGATCAAATGTTTTCTGTTCCCATTGGAGAGGCACGTTCTTTCGTCTACTAATCGCACGGTTTTGCGGTGCGGTCGCAGAACACAGACACTAAACTTATTACAGTGAACAGAGACGTCAATTAATAAACGGATAGATCATAACTATGCGAAAATAAAGAAAGTAACCTTTCCACTCGAGGGAAGACTTGAACCAAGCACCTCTCGTTCCGCAGCTGCTCACGCTAACCACACGACCACTGCGCTCCTGAGCTCACATTGTCCTTGATATTGCCTATCTTACACATGGACTACTCAGTTTGTATATTTTGCTTATTTATTTCATAGTTCCACACAACTTCTTCCTGTTTTCTCGACTGATGTGTGTTCAGTTTTTCAAGGCCCATCCACTGTGCCAATTTGTAACTAAATCTGAGGGGGGTGTGATGGGGAGGTTCCCTTCTTAGTTTAGTTAGGTTTAAGAAGTTCTAAGTTCTAGGGGACTGATGACCATAGATGTTAAGTCCCATAGTGCTCAGAACCATTTGAACCATTTGCTAACGTCTTTATTGTCGTCAAACGACGAGGAAAGTAACAAGCTTTGAATGTGGAATGGTAGTTGGAGTTATATGCATGAGACAGTGTATTTCGGAATGTGTCAGGGAATGTCATATTCCGTGATCCACTGTGTCAAGAGTGTACCGAGAATACCATATTTCAGGCATCACTTCTCACCACGGGCAATGCAGTGGCCGATGATCATCATTTAACGACCTAGAGCAGCGGCGATTGCATAGTTTTCAGTGTGAACAGAAGAGCGACACTGCGTGAAATAACCGCAGAAGTCATTGTGGGTCATAGGGCGAACATATCCGTTAGGACAGTGCGGCAAAATTTGGCGTTAACGGGCTATGGCAGCAGACGAACGACTGGATTGCCTCTGTTAACATTACGGCGTCGCCTGCAGCTCGTGCGTGACCTGGACTCCTATTCATATCAGACACCCATGGCCTTGTCAGATGATTCCGGATTTCAGGTGGTTCGAATATGGCGCAGGCCCCATGAAGCTAGGGACCCAAGTTGTCAAGAGGGTCTGTGCAAGCTCGATAATGATTTGGGGTGTGTTAACACGCAATGCACTGATCCAACTGAACTGATCATTGACTGCAAAAATCTATGTTCGGCTACTTGGAAACCATTAGCAACCATTAATGAACTTCATGTTTCTAAACAACGATGTTATGTCATCTGGCCACAGTTATTTGAGACTGGTTTGAAGAACATTCTGAGCAATTTGAGTTAATTATTTGGTCATACGGGTTTCCCGACATGAATCCCACGAGCATTTATGGGGTTCAATCCTGCACCGGCAACACTTTCGGAATTGTGGTTGGTTGTAGAGGCAGCATGGCTCAGTTTTTCTGCAGGGGTCTTCCAACGACTGTTGAGTCCATGCCACGTCGAGTTGGTGCTCTACGTCTGGCTAAAAGTGGTATTAGGAGGTATCCGAAGACCTTTGTCAGGTCACTGTATTCTCTACTTACTCTCTTCATGGCAAATGACTCTGACAATGATAGTTCCTCCGAGTCAACGTAATCATGGTACAGACTCGATATTATGATACAAGATAAATCAAAGGCGTTTATGACCTCGAAGAGTCTCCTTCACTCGCTCATTACGGATCTTGCAGCAGTGCAACATACTAATACAATGCATCATACCCTCTTTGATTGAATGTCTCCCCATTTGTCATCAAAACACCTCCAGACATCCCAGTTCAACAAATACTTCGTTACTGAGTGTGGATTGCAGTAGATGCCTCCCTTCCCCTATTCAATAGTTATTTTAATTCAGTTGCTGTTCCACGTGCTGTCCCAAAACTACATACGAGGCTAAGAGAGGACATACTTACAAATGTTCAGATGCAGTGTGGTATGCAGAGGGGACAGTCACCGTGTTCCCCTCTGTCACACTTTGATGTATTCGATTGTAGTATCAAGTAAACAATTTTGTGCGATATCAGGGAACTGACCTCTACATTATTCGTTATGCCAGCGACCAAAGACCTTGGGAAGGAACGGCAACTCTGAATCACGCGTAAAATGGCTCTCCCATGGCACACTGGCAATGAAACCCAAGAGGAAAATTTATAAAATACAGGGGAGGAAGAGTAGTTTTTTGTTTAACTGAGACAATTAGCGGACAGAGCACTATATAAGCAACACGCGAAGATGCTAATCAAAGCCTTGGTCACGCATGAAGCAGGCAAGGGTGAAGAAATTTATGCAGGGACGTTCAAAATAAGATAAGTCGTGGACAGGATGATTGTTTCATCTGAGGCTGAGGGCGGCGCCTCCAAATATAGCCTCAAAGGCTATGACTGCCGCACTCCTTGGCACCAAATGGGCTCTACAGACGCTGATAGGGCGTGTTTCATATGTAATCGACTGAAGGTCGAGAAAGTGAATAAACCGCCGTAGAGTGCGACCAATACAAATAAAGTCCGGAAAGCCGTCTAACGGAGGTTAGGTTGCTCCTGCCTTGCTCTGCACGATTCGATTCCATTCAATGACGGTGGGCCACCAATAGCAGCAGGAAGACGCTTAATCAATAACTCCTCTGCAGCATATGTGTGGGAAATAGCCCTTTCTATGCAGCAGCCAGTGTTAGATGATAACCCCACTTCTTCGTCTCTATCCAGTGACGATGGACTGCAATGATTAGCACAGGAATTTTACCCAATAATCCAACAACTTCAGCACAAACGGTGGCAAAACTCAAGAACGCGATACTGGTCTCAGTCAGCCGTGTACACCACAACACCGTGAAGAAGATCCCAGGAGAGGGATCGAATCGTCGATCGTACGGGAGAATTGTGATGCGGATTAATAACGAAGAAAATTGTACCTCCAGTGACAAAGGGCACTACAGCCTGCACATTTCATCTGTAACGTTCAATTACTGAGGCCCCGCTTGGCAAACGGCATGCTCAGTTGCCGCTGTAGACGAATCATTCTCCTCGCATGCCAAGCAGTGTAATGCACTCCTCTACTTCCAACCTAGTACAAGCCAACAAGCCAGCACAAGGAGTACTTATTCATTTGTGTAACTGACTGTTTATTATGTTATCTAAAATATGTGTTATCTGTTTGGTCTCACAAGGGATCCCGCCAAACACAGTCGATATTTGGCAGCGTATTAGAAGGATGAAAATAAAGAAACACCTATTTTGGTTTAGCTACCAACACACAATGGTTACTAAGAAAATGACAATTGAGGATTCTATGCGACTTCATCAGGCTACTAACGCGGCATGGAACTACATGCGTTGGTAGCTCAGCGACTGAGACTTGCGATCCGTGTTCAAATCAAGTCTTACGTGTTAGTCTTTTTATTTTGGTGTTCTCATGACATCTCGAAATACACATGAATTAATAAAGATTTCAAATCAGATTAAAATACATTTTAACATTACAACTGTCTTGATTGACACCTTCCAGAAAACTGCTACCAACAGAATTTTTGGCTATAAGATGTTAATGACAAATTTGATCCCCCCATCCACTAAAACGTAAAAAAATTAATGGAAGATCGGACCGTGAACGCAACAGCCACATGATATGGAACTCTCACAAAAAAGCTATCATTAGTTTGTGAGCAAATTTTGCAACATTACGAAACAGTGAAACAGTTTCTGTACTTAACTGACTAGTGGGGTGGCCAAAAGACCACTGCTTACATGATATGGTATTTAGCGCTGAATCATTCATTTCTTACCTAGTTCACTGATTTCATACATGTGTTATGTCATTCTTCCTTGGCTGTGGCTGATAACCTTTACTCACCTCATATCATAGTTTATCTTCTATTTTTCATTATTTCATGCTGCTGACAAAGATCCCCGCAATGGAATCCTTACTAGAGAGAAAAGCAATGAATAAACTTCTGGAGCTAAGAAAACCCTTACCACCAGGACTCTAATAGCAAAGATCCTACTATTTCCACTCTGACTATGGCAGGCGAAATTCTACTACTTATCAACTACGTCGCCATTAGACACAAACAATCAAAAACATTTCTGCAGCGAAAAAAACCCTTACCACAAAGACTCGAATAGCAAAGATCCTATATTTCTACTCTGACTCTGGAAGGTAAAATTCTACTGCTTATCAACTACATCGCCACGTGTCCAGATATTTCATAGTGACTGACGAATTCAACCCTCAAACCGAATCATGTACTTCAACGACCTGCTTCTCCAGTACTCACACTTCTAAAATAAACACCTTCACAACGGTAATCGAACACATATACTTCTTAAGAACTACACCGTATGGTTACTGTGAAGTATCTTTTTCTGTGGTCTGACGAATGGGGATAAACAAGAAAAACAACAAAATAAAAGAAACTTAACCCTCGCATTGCGTTCTTTAACAGAACAATTATTATTGAAAGATGACTCTGTTACATTATTCACGTAATAGCTAACTCATTCATAATACGTATTAGAAAAACAATCAGTAAACACAGGCAGAAATAATAAACAGCATAAATGATTAAAACACTGTATTATTCCCTAATTTATGTGAGGTTTTGTCGTGGTACCTTCCCCAAATAACTTTATTCTACTGCATCGAGCCCCAAATAATTATCGTGAACAGCCCTCCTTCTGTGGAGTGCTCCACAGCAGGCGTTGAAAAATCTTGCTGCGGATATACTTGTGCTTTTTTGACAGGTGCTGAGGTTCGATCGACACCTTGTCACTGACTGCCAGATCTGTTTTCCACGAAGTTATGTTTTTGTCTTGTCCTTACATCTATCAGCCTTTTCCGTATTCTTTGTATCGCCAGTTTTACATTTGGCTAATGTCTACAGCATCCAACAGGAGGAAGAATTATAAGTTCCCTAATTCTACCCACTTACCATTTGTTCTTCAGGACTAGCATACTATGTGGTAATTCATCGATAACATTGTGCAAGTCATATAAGTGTTCCACACTCTGCGTTGGCTATTACGGTACAAACAACATATATTTCCCAACTCCTTCACTGTTTACCACTGAATTTGATGCTAGATGATACGTTAAAATGTAAATAGGTTTCTCTCTCTTATGGCGAAGCAGGCTCTGCCACCTATGGGAATGTAACTGTAAGTCATAAAAAAGTTCCAGAATCCATATTAGCTATTGCAGTATGAACAACACATATTTCCCAACTCCTCCATTATTTACCACTGAATTTGATGCTAGATGATACTTTGAAATGTAAATAGGTTTCATCCTCTTGTGGTGGAGCAGCTTCTGCCACCTACGTGAATGTAACTGTTGTCCATTGTCCAAAATCACTTTGTCCACACTTCCCGCTATACTCAAAGAGTGATAATTGAAATCTTTTATAAGTCTTTGGCATTACATAACCGAGAAAATGCAATGAACTTCGAGATCAGCTCCGTAGCTAAGAGCATGTATAGGAACCCTCTTCATGTGCACGGTAATGGTGCAAATGAGCCTGTAACGTAGACCTCACAGCCTGATGGAAACAATTGGAATTAACGGTCTGTGGTGAGTGAGTGAAGACAACAAGGCATTCTGGCGCACTTGTCACTAGGTGGCTTATTGTTGAAAGGATTTCATACCTATGATTTCGTGTAGTATTTATGGTGACTCAAACGTGCACAACTTAGGCGGATGTAACATATAAGTTTGTTAACGAACTCTTCAGGCACACACAGCACACACTTGGTGCAACATGCATTCATTCTCCTGAGCAGAATATCATTGTTTAAATGGTATTATTGAGCGGCACTTGTTTGAAACTTCCTGGCAGATTAAAACTGTGTGCCGCACAAAGGCTCTGAATCGGGACCTTTGCTTTGGCAGGCAAGTACTCTGCCATCTGAGCTACCCAAGCACGACAAAGGACCCCTTATTAATTCCACCAGTACCTAGTCTCCTACCTTCCAAATTCCACAGAAGCTCTCCTGCAGACCTTAAAGAAGTAGCACTCCTGGAAGAAAGGATGAGTGCAAATGGCTTAGCCACAGCCTGGGGTATGTTTCCATAATGAAATTTTCACTCTACATCGGAGTGAAATTTTCATTCTAGGCATTTTTTTGCTGTCACTAAATCTCAGCTTCACCCCCTTTAGAACTGGATAACTATTCTGTTAGTGTGTAATGTCCTGTGAGCGTCACACCAACAAAATTCTCAAAACTGACTTTTCTATTTCACGACGTAAATTTTTTTTTTCTCTTATGTCATTATCACGGTCCCACGTTGTATCAGCCATAGCTCAAGAAAACGCGTTAGTTAATATCTTATCCTTCCCCAGGACATAGACCATCTTGAATCTGAACTCATGCAAGTTGAGTGATAAGAGGAATAATCTCCCATGCATTGAATTTTCTGTCGTTGGAAGCTCCAAAACCTTGTGATCGCTATAAACTTGGGTAATTCTGCCAGACAGGAAGAATGAAAATTTCTAGAAACCCCACGTGATGCTACTGCTTATAATTACGTCGCAGAATAGGTCCTTTCTGACTTGGTTAAAATCCTAGTAGTGGATGTGATTTTGCGCTGTACTGGGACTCCATTTTGCTCCTGTCGTTTGATCAAATGCACCACCAGGCCAGTAAATGAGCTATGTGTAGAGAGACCGAATTCATTGTCTAAATTATGGTGTATGGTGTATGTAAGTTGTCAGGAATGCATCTACCAGTGCATGAATTTACACTATACCTGCTCGTTCCATTCTCAGTTCATGTTCTTCCCTGTAAACCAGCAGAACTATTTCGAATTATGCCTGGTGTTTCAGATAATATTCTGTGTAAGAATTTAAATTGTCTTCATCTCACTGAGTGACTCTATGTTATTTTGTCTTTGACACTTCACTTATCTCCCCACTAATACACTTTTCATTGTGTTCAGTCGTTCCTGATCTGGATGCAACCACAAGACATAAAGTTCATAATATTTTTCTACAGCTATTACTTATGTAAACGTCAAACGTAACCGATTAGCATTGTGCGCTACTGTTGCTATGATAACTCAATAAGATAAATGTATCACTATTTGTTACAGATACCATCTTAGTAAATATATAGTTAAGGCTCACCGGCGACTTGACCATCTTCTTCTTCTGTGCGAATGCACAAACAGTGCCCGAAATCTTACGGGAATCGGCAACGTGCCGCAAGTAATGAGTATAATGGGCGGGGGCACTACAAATGTAGTGCGGGACAATACGTCGAGAATGTGGGTTCCGCGGGAGGCGTGTCTGAGATAAATCCCTGCAGTCACTCTATCCTCTGTGTCCTCGGTGGCTCAGATGAATAGAGCGTCTGCCATGTAAGCAGGAGATCCCGGGTTCGAGTCCCGGTCAGGGCACGCATTTTCATTTGTCCCCGTAACACCCTTAGCCTGTAACCAGGTAAGGGTGTTTATTTCATTGTAACTTTCGCGAAAATGATTTGGAAGCCACTATTACCCGAGCTTTTAACGAGGTTAGAAATTGAACTTTTTTAAAGCTGCTTCCAAAGTGTTAAAATACTTCGTATCCCAGGTGCTAGCCTCCCACTTCCCTACAAACTGTCGTACGAGGGCCTTTCTGATTTACATTTATCTATCCATGTCTTATCAATTCCTTGGAGCCTTCTTTTCCACACCATTCCACTTGTTGCTTCGTGGGTCTGCACTGGTTATTTCCACACTTCTAAGGAATAGGCGATTTGAGCTCCTGTCATCTGTAGCGATGTTCTGTCATTCAGCCGACCTCGTAGGCTCGAGCAGTTCTTCTGCGAGTCACGACCTTTATGTATTCTGCCATAAGGGGTGCCTTGTTTTCCTGTTACTTCATGCTGATAACCTGCGTGAAAAATTAATTTTGTCATTGATGGTACTGGCTCACACACCTCAATGCCATGGCTGTAGCCTGACTACTAGAATCATATTGTCCGTGGTATGTAGATCTTTCGCGATAGGGAAAACCCATATTAATTCGGGAGTGGCATACGGCGCATCAAAATACTTGTTACTCCATACCATTTCCTTGAAAAATGGTGTTGGATTCTGGTAAATGTAATTTCCATATATCTCCACTATTTATATACTGAGTTTGGCTTTATCTCATATGCAGTTCTCATCCAAAAACGCACACCGCAATATGTTTTACATTTGTAGTTTAAAATGTGCTCGTGGGTCGGTGACTATTCTCTCAGGTGTACACATACAAAAATTCATCTTTAATACTGGAGAGCATGGCGTACACAACGGACCATCAAACTAGTCTATCCACATCCAAAAATCTTGAATACCAGTGGAGTCAAGAAACATTGCGTACATTCGAAAAAGCAAGAAATGCCTTCCAATTTTGTCATCACTGAACTCGTTTATTACCTCACAGTTATCTGAATGCGGATGCGTTGTTGTGCTTTGCATGTGGCATGATCATTCTCCATAGTCTCGCTACTCCTCGGCTTCTATACCTTTCTCTTTGGTCCACTGCAAGTCCCATTATTAACATCAGTCATGCCTTCTCGCGTACCGCCATTGTGAGCAGTTGTGTGTGGGAGGTGAGACAGTGCCCCGTAGTTTCTACAACTGAAATCCATTTAATTCAGTCTGAAATAAAGCAGTGACTTAATCTTCCCACTCTCTCTGATTTCAGTTGGTCGTGTAAGGTCGATTTCTGCTTAATAGAGGAGTGACAGCCATTTCACCACATTCATTGATAGTTTTAATTTATTAGTTACCTTACTGACGTCCTCACCGTGTTGATTGATGTAAGATTTCTCCACGAAAGGATATGCACTGACAGACGCCTTGAAGAAACTCTATATGCTCTTTACTAACGGCGGTTAATGTTTCTTGTACCTGCATCACATCACTCAACATACCATCAGCCCACAATACTCATAGATACTTGAGTGGCCCGACGGCATCCCAATTAACGAAACACAATGCGTTGTCTTCAATGGCGAGTTTTCATCACAGACAAGGATATGTATTCAGGAGTGCCCTAGGAAAGCGTGACAGGACCGCTGCTTTTTTGGTATACATGAATGATATGGTTAATTGGATAAAGTGCAGTCTGCGGCTGTTAGCTGATGATACTGTACCGTATGGGTCGGTGTCGTCGTTGCGTGAGCGTAGTAGGACACAAGATGACTTACACAACATTTCTAATAGGTGCGATAAATAGCAACTTGCTCTAAATGTAGAAACAGGAAAATCAATGCAGATGAGTTGGAATAACAAACCCATAACTTCGAATACACCATTAGTAGCGTCCCGCATGACACAGTCGCCTCGACTAAATTTTCAGGTATGACGTTGCAAAGCAATGTGATACGGAATGAGTATGTGAGGATTGTAGTAGGGAACTAGAATGATCGATTTCGGTTTTCTGGGACAATTTTAGGAGAGTTTGATTCGTTCGTAAAGGAGATCATGTATAGGACACCAATGTGACCCATTTTGGAGTAATGTTCGAGTGTAGGAGATTGGCATCAGTCGGATTAAAGGAAGACGTCGTAGCATTTCAGAGGCAGACTGATAGATTTGTTGCCTGTAGGTTCTAACAAAGTGCAGTTATTACGGAGATGCATCGAGAACTCAATGGGAATCACCGGAGGGAAGTCGACGTTGTTTTCGAGGAGCACTGCTGAGAAAATGTAGACAACCGGCATCTGAGGCTGACTGTTGAATCATTCTACTACCACCAACGTTAATTCGTGTAAGAACCACGAGGATTAGAAAGATTAGGGCTCGTACAGACGCATATAGATAGTCGTTTTTCCCTCACTCTACTTGCCACTGGAACAGGAAAGGAAATGATTAAGAATGGTACGGTATACTCTCCACCATGCACTATACGCTGGCTTTCGATGTGTCTATGTAAATGTAGATGCCACTTTTCGCTGCACTGACCAAATCTTCCAGTCGTCATAGTTCTAACTCCTTTCAGCTTATTACTTTCACATTCTTAGTAATATCTTCACACTACTAATTTATGGCCTCCACATCAGCCCTCAAATTTGCTGCCTTCTTCATAATTTCTTCTCCAGTATTCCTGCTTTCTGCAATCGTTGCACTCATCAATTATCGGCTTCTGGTTATTCGCACCCGCATTCTGATCATCAACATCCACTTTTGTGCTTTGAACTGTTATAATACGAGACACTGGAAGTTGTTAAAATCGAAGGCGACTGGGGTTGCCGAGCTTGGTTTGCACTCCATTTTCGCTGTGGACGGGTCAGTTTCAGAGCCCCGAAATTTCGCTCCGCAATATATCTGCTTTCTGGTGGGCTTGTTTCTCTCACTACTTGCCTAGCGGTTCATGTGTGGTCTTCTTCCGGTGGCAATTTGGTCTCTGCTCTGTTCGTGCTACCCAGTAGACTAAATCCACACTGGTTTACTGTTGTAGCTGAACTGCCTAGCGATTCTTGTTCAAAGAATCACATTCTGTGTCGCTCATTCTGAGTGAACGTTTCGCTGTTGAGTGACCTGTGATTCGGTTCGGCAATATAGCATGCTATGAGAACTGACCAGGTCGTAACAAATAGCGATACCCACGTCACTTGTCTGTGAAAGTAATTTTCTACTTGTGCACATGAAATAAAGTTAGTCACTGACGGAACAAAGACTACACATAAGAGAAATATATTTACCCAAAAGGAAAACGAACATTTTTCAGGGAACAAGAGAAACAGCACTGTTGAGCAATGCATTATACAGAAGTACACAAGCAGATTCGCGTGGTTGTTAAAAAGACAAAATTTCTTTTAATTTAGAAGTACACTCCATAGTTAAGTGCTTTATCGGAAGACTACAGTAATCCGCAATTGTGGCAGGCATCACCAAGTAAAAAAAGTCAACTAGGTTTTATTTCAAACAGCCCTTTGGAAGCGCTGATAAGGGAAAAGCGTAAACTTTTTTTTTCGATGTTTTGTGCTTCGAGGTATAATTGTATAATATGCCGACACCTTAGCAGGCCCTCTTCTTAACTTACAGCCAGGGACTCGCCGTTTACTCGGAAGAGGGGGAAGCTATTAATTTTCATATTTCCTGCGTATTACTCTCGCCTACACAATGCCGTCATTTCGTGGCAGTGTATATCATTTATGAACCCCTGAATGTAGACTGAGAAATGCTGGAATGATACGGATACGGTAAGAACACATGGAAACAAAATTTACATCTGATAAGTTGTTTCACTCATGTTGGGAAATATCTGATAATACTTCACTGTATCATGTGAGAAGCATTACGGGGTCTTGGTATGATGTGAAACTGTGTGACTAGCTTGGATTTTTGCAAGTCAATAACTATAAGAACAGGAGCTAATCGCAATAGTCTCAATACCAGAACAAAGAACAACAAACATTAAAATAATATTGAGAGAAAAATCTTCCCCTAACGCGCGTAATGACACACTCTACAAAAACACACTGAGAGCACTGGTTGAGGGTATCGACTTCAAAACCAGGAAATTTCGTAAAAACGATAATTATTCTGCTTCGTGCGCACGTAATGAAGTACACTACAGAAGTTCAAGAAACTTATTCCAATTCCATGAAACCACACAATAGAAAAAGGTGGAACCAAACTAGGAGAGAGTCCCACGTAAGAAACTTACCCCAAAAGGCAGTGAGCTGAATAACTTCACTTAAATTGGGTTCTTGTCACACAAAACGAGGTTCAGTCTCCATAGAGTACACTGTCACTTTTATCGCACATGGCGACGCGCGACATGAGGTTGAAATACCAAGATACGGGACATCACAAAACCCGCTATAAAATTAATGGGAGTACATATAAGAACAATAGATATGAAACTTCCTGGCAGATTAAAACTGTGTGCCCAACCGAGACTCGAACTCGGGACCATTGCCTTTCGCGGGCAAGTGCTCTACCATCTGAGCTACCGAAGCACGACTCACGCCTGGGATGTTTCTCATTCTGGAAACATCCCCCAGTCTGTGGCCAAGCCATGTCTCCGCAATATCCTTTCTTTCAGGAGTGCTAGTTCTGCAAGTTTCGCAGGAGAGCTTCTGTAAAGTTTGGAAGGTAGGAGACGAGATACTGGCAGAAGTAAAGCTGTGAGGACCGGGCGTGAGTCGTGCTTCGGTAGCTCAGCCGGTAGAGCATTAGCCCGCGAAAGGCAATAGTCCCGAGTTCGAGTCTCGGTCGGGCACACAGTTTTAATCTGCCAGGAAGTTTCATATCAGCGCACACTCCACTGCAGAGTGAAAATCTCATTCTGGAAACAATAGATATTTCGCTGAAGGCACTTACCTAATTAAATAGTTACAATCTTTACAGAACGTGGTTACCATACACACATTCATAACTTAAGAGCACTAATTATTCACACCCGGCTAAATTCATTTAAAATACTTAATTCAAGGAGCTGCAATACCCATGAGTTTAGAGGTATTAATTTTCAGATGCATACGAAGAGCCTCAATGTAACAGGCGCAAGTGCTTAATGAAGGTGGCAGTGTCAGCGCTAATTAAAGACAAGTGTTAAGTTTACCAATTCACAATAACTACAGAGGAACACATCTGGATTGAAATCAAAAACACATCCCAACGCTTAAATGAAATAGGTTAATGATTCCTTAATATACGGAAAAAACACATATTCAAATACAAAGATACGTAAACAGGCAGAAGACGGCGCTGCAGCCGGCAACGCCTATATAAGACAAAAAGTGCCTGGCGCAGTTGTCAGATCGGTTACTGCTGCTACAATTCAGGTTATCAAGATTTTTGAGAAATTTTGAACGTGGCGTTATAGCCGGCGCACGAGTGGTGGGACATACCATCACCGACGTAGCGATGAAATGGGGATTTTCCCGTACGACCATTTCATGAGTGTACCGTGAATATCCGGAATGCGGTAAAACATCAAATCTCCGTCATCGATGCGGCCGGAAAAGTTCCTGCAAGAACGGGACCAACGACGACTTAAGAGAATCGTTCAACGTAACGGAAGTGCAAACCTTCCGAAAATTGCTGCAAATTTGAATGCTTCACCGTCAGGAAGTGTCAGCGTGCGAACAATTCAACTGAACGTCATCGATATGGATTTTCGGAGCCGAGGGCCACTCGTGTACTCTTGATGACTGTAAGACACACACCGTCACACCTCGCCTGCGCCCGTCAATACCGACACTGGACTGTTGGTGACTGGGAACATGGTGCCTGGTCTGACGAGTCTCGTTTCAAATTGTATTGAGTGGATGGACTTTTACGAGTGTGGAGACCATGAATCCGTGGGGACTGCTGAAGCTGGTGGACGTTCAGTAATGGTGTGGGGCTTGTGTAGTTGGAGCGATATGGGACCCCTGATACTTGTAGATATGGCTTAGACATGTGAAACATATGTAAGCATCCTGTCTGATCACCTGCATCTACTTTTCACATTGTCATTTCCGACGGACTTCGCCAGATCCAGCAGGAAAATACGACACCGAAACGTCCAGAACTGCTGTCGAGTGGTTGGAACAATCTTCTGAGATTAAACACTTCCTCTGGCCACCAGACGCACCAGATATGGCCATTATTTAGCATATCTGGGATGCCCTGCAACGTACTGTTCAGAAGACATCTCCACGAACTCGTACTCGTACGGCAGCCCTGCAGGATTCTTGGTGTCAGTTCCCTCTAGCACTATTTCAGACATTGGCCGAGTCCATGCCACGTCGTGTTGTTGCCATTTTGTGTGCTCGCGGAAGCCCTACACGATATTTGGCAGGTGTAGAAGATTCTTTGTATTTCAGTGTAGTGTTGCGCTGTCAGGGGCGTCGAACCCGGGACTCCAGAAGGCCGAGCTGAAGCCGGGACCCACCGCGCCGTATTTTGTCAAGAGGCCGTGTAAGTGCAAGATCGTCGAGGGGCAGTGCAGAGTGATACAGCGGGAGTCGGTAACATTCGTTTATTCGTCTAATTTACGGTACTCGATGGGTGATGCGTACCGTCAGCGTGCCGCCACGCGATGATGTCCCGCGACTCCAGCCGGCTCAGCAAACTCCTGGTATGCCGCCGCCGCTGCTGCCGACATCAAGGTCGCCCGCCGATGGAAGTCGGCTGCGCTTTCCCGGTCTCCGCCGGCTGGGGCTTTGCGGCTGGCGCCGCTCCGCTGCCCGCGATTCCGGAGACTGCTACGGTCCCTGCACCTCGCCGCGCTCCGGCCCGTTGGCCTGCTCTGTCCGACCACGGGACGAAAGTGGGTGCACTGGTCACCCCTGACCCTTGGGCCACCACTGCTCCGAGCACAGGATCGGACTCGAACCCGCACCCTCCTGGACACTATGCCGCAACTTGCCGCTAGTGGTGAATGCGGATTGGAACACGCGCCACCGTCTATGGTGCTGTAACAGTGCTGCTGCACCTCTCGCAGTGTACACCTGGCCAGGACCCCGGTTTGCCACGTGGGAAGCGAACATGGCCTGTAGACTCTAGTGGAACTGAGCCCCTCCTGGACCCGTCGCAGACCGCTGTCACTGCCCTCCTTCAGGCAGACCATGTGATCTCTAAGTTCCAGGTGTCCTGCCCCGGTGTTGTGTCCGCAGAGGTGGAAAATAGCCCTAAAAGTATGTAGAAACAAAGTACAAATTTATGCTGAATACTTATAACATTGCTGGCAGACTGGCCTCCACAAGCGTAGTCCAGTATAGGTCTGTCCCGTCACTCGACTGACCTGTCACACTCTGTTCCAAGCTAGAACTGCCTTCTATTTTTATTGGTTTCTCCCTCGCTTCTGACATAGTGTCAGTGAGAGACAGAAACTATGGCAGGTACAAATTCCCACACGTCAATCACTTACAAATTGCCACTCTTCGCTCTGGTCTAGTGCCCCACCTCATACATTGCAATAACTTACAGCAGCGCTGCAGTTTCCTGCCTCATTGTTGGTCCACTCAAAACAAATCGTGCATGCAATACCGCCATCTCAGCACCATGCCCGCATGTTTACCTTGCCTGGCCTGCTGGCTGTCGACTGTTACCACACTCTGCAAAGGGCCCAAGATTTCATCGTCTAACAGTGCCTTCATTGAATTTTGATAAAATTTCCTTTTCCCTCCGCTAAGACTGGCACTAGCGCAGCAGTAGTCTATAACCGTTAAATCTAATTAAATTAAATCGGCGCCAACCATTTTACGGAGAACACACTCATACTCATAGTTCGACAGCGGATCTCAGAGCAAGTTAAAAAAGCTCCAGCCAACCACTGCAGCGAGTATCAGCTCTTTCTTTTTTTTTTTTCCTTTTTTTCAAGCACATTGGGAGCGATCCTCTAGCCAATATTCCCGACGGAACCAGCGGGCAAACTCATGTTAAGAATAACTACTTTGCTACACATTTTTGGAGGAGCTGACATTACTCTACACCAAGAGACTGTGTCTCACACAACAGGCATAATCGGAACACATTCATTCACATATTCGCCCTTGCAGAAATCATTGCAGGACAAGGGGAGGACGGAGACAGATTACTAGTTCCCAGAATAAGTATGCTCGCTCCATTCATATTCCATTTCTAATAACTTTGTAAAATATGACAGAAAACATCTGTGAAACTTATCAATATAATAACAAGGAAAGACACATTGAGGAAAGTAAAAGGATGATAAAACAGTATCTTTTAGCGTTCTTTTCGATTCTCCTGTTGGGTGTCGTATACAGACTTGTACGTGCTTGTTACTGTAGCTATCAGTTTACTACTTAGAAATATATTACTATTGCTGTGTTGCTAATCCGTTCTATATCGTTCTCTTCACTCGTATGTCAAGGAATGTTCTGTGATGTTGTTATTATTCCCCTATCAGAAACTTGTCAATAGTCTCTATCCTCTTTCCATTTAATTTCATGAACACCAAGTAATCATAGTTTTAATATACTTAAACCTACTTTCCAACTCTGAAGCGTCCCTAAGAAATGCAAGTTGCCAATATCACATGCTCCGTTCAATAAACTGTAGAGCTCTATTCTCCCTTCTCTTGAGAGTCTGATGTGCCAAGTTCCTAATTGAAATCCGAACGGAATGCAGTCAAACTTCGCATTATTATTATTATTTCTTTACTTTCTCAGACGTTAAGTCTGGTTAAAAATGGAAAGTGACGCGGACCTTGATCAAGCGTCACTCCCTTGTAACTGTATGGTATGTGTTACATTCCATTTAGGAACTTTTGGGTAATTGAACATGTATCAATAATTACAGATTTATGTAGTTGTACATATAAGTTTGGATGTAGCTGTATTGCATTGAGGTACTGGTGGATATTGTGTGATATGACTCCTGCAGTTGATAGTATAATTGGTATAATGTCAACTTTATCCTGATGCCACATGTCATTGACTTCCTCAGCCAGTTGCATGTATTTTTCAATTTTTTCTCCTGTTTTCTTTTGTATATTTGTGGTATTGGGTATGGATATTTCGATTAGTTGTGTTAATTTCCTCTTTTTATTGGTGAGTATGATGTCAGGTTTGTTATGTGGTGTTGTTTTATCTGTTATATTGGTTCTGTTCCAGTATAATTTGAATTCATCATTCTCCAGTACACTTTGTGGTGCATACTTGTATGTGGGAACGTGTTGTTTTATAAGTTTATGTTGTAAGGCAAGCTGTTGATGTATTGTGTTTGCTACATTGTCATGTCTTCTGGCGTATTCTGTATTTGCTAGTATTGTACATCCTCTTTTGATGTGATCTACTGTTTCTATTTGTTGTTTGCAAAGTCTGCATTTATCTGTTGTGGTATTGGGATCTTTAATAATATGCTTGCTGTAATATCTGGTGTTTATTGTTTGATCCTGTATTGCAATCATGAATCCTTCCGTCTCACTGTATATATTGCCTTTTCTTAGCCATATGTTGGATGCATCTTGATCGATGTGTGGCTGTGTTAGATGATACGGGTGCTTGCCATGTAGTGTTTTCTTTTTCCAATTTACTTTCTTCGTATCTGTTGATGTTATGTGATCTAAAGGGATGTAGAGGTGGTCATGAAATTGCAGTGGTGTAGCCGATGTATTTATATGAGTGATTGCTTTGTGTATTTTGCTAGTTTCTGCTCGTTCTAGAAAGAATTTTCTTAAATTGTCCACCTTTCCACAATGTAGATTTTTTATATCGATAAATCCCCTTCCTCCTTCCTTTCTGCTTAATGTGAATCTTTCTGTTGCTGAATGTATGTGATGTATTCCATATTTGTGGCATTGTGATCGTGTAAGTGTATTGAGTGCTTCTAGGTCTGTGTTACTCCATTTCCCTACTCCAAATTATTATTATTATTATTATTATTTTAGGAGGAAGTCGTAACTATTAAAATAATTTGGAATACTTTCTCACGGAAGTAGGCAGTGCAGTAATTTCCACAGATTTCTAGATTATCATAAAGTTGATGATTTTTCCACTCGTAGGGGCAGTTTCGTACACCGAGAAGGTGTCTCGAATGCTTTTATGCTAATATACTTTCATGAACAAGACTTGAAGTAAGCAAAGGACGCCTGACACTGAAATCCTGTGGTCGCCACATTTGTAATGCCTAGGTGTCCGAAGTAGGAGTAAAGGACGCTAGCAGCTTCCGCTGAGTGACCAGTTTTCCGTGTCACTGCTGTTTTGGTTTTCCTAACTACATAACGGACATTAACAGATATTACGTGAGTAGTAGATGTAAGTGACTGCTCAGCGGTATTAGTGTGACAGTGTCAAATATTGCTCCTCCATCTGTTCCAAGCACGAGTACGGTGACGAATCGATCTTCTCGTCATATTTTAAACATAAAGTATTCACAACGGTGAGGAAATAACTAGATCAAGTAAACTGAGGTGCTTTAGTTAATGTCTCGTTATGGCTGTTTGCGAACGAATGAGGGCACTGAAAATTAAATGGATTCTGGAGTATTTGGTACTTAAAATACCATTTAGAATAGCAGGGGTGCGTTAATATCGGCCACCAGTTGCCTGGGATCTGGCTAGTGGCCTGCAGAGGGCACTTCAGTGCGCTGGAGAGGGAACTCGAGTCGGGTTCCAGAGACCGACTGCAGCCAGTTGGAGGCGGTGGCTCCAGCCGTTCGCCGCCCGCGGCCCCTGGAATATCGATCGGCCTCCTCCATCGCTCCACCCCCTCACCACCCTCTGGCGGGGATGCATTACCGGGATAAGTATTTGTCGACGGCTACAGCGGAGAGGACTCCATGAAAGGTGTGTGTAGCCCTTAGGATTGAAAGGCAAACGAGTCTGCAGGGATGCAGCTCTGTGCGAGAATGCGTTACTGAATGTGTATCGCTACAGGTGTGCAGAACGTCTTGTCTGCAAACAGAATTTAGGTACGCATCGAGTAATAAATTTTCCTGTCGCTTGAAATTGGTTTAAATAAGAATTTCTAAGTTTCCAGTGATTAAATACTTTCTTCTTTGCCAAACTGAGGGCCTTTCCATTATTTTTGAATGTCATATGACACCTGTGTTAAACGTTCTCACTGCACTTACCACGTTAATTCTTCACATAATACTCAAGTTTCCGACGAGAGTTACCATTGTCTTTCCCAGGGAAGTAGGTAACTGTAAAATAATTAATGTTATCTCACTGAAGATCTGGTAGTGCCTACTTAGACTGAAATTACGCAAGCGTCAACATGAACTGCTGTACGTATGT
The DNA here is from genome assembly GCF_023864345.2 of Schistocerca serialis cubense. NCBI lineage: Eukaryota > Metazoa > Arthropoda > Insecta > Orthoptera > Acrididae > Schistocerca > Schistocerca serialis. The sequence goes on from NC_064641.1 coordinate 522,039,402, forward strand.
TACTCTCCCTGCACTGTAATCACAAGGATTTGTTACAGAGTATGAACTTCTACTGGGTGAGCTTGGCAAACTGCGCATGTCGCTATGTAGTTGACACGTGACTTAACTACAGCGATGTTTGTTTACTTTTTGAGTAAGACTGAAACTTAGATATTACATTTATTTGGCCGTTTTCTACGCAATTTTTTTTAAACTATTAACAGCAACGGTGAACAACGGTAGGTGTGGCCTGTGCAAATCAAAAGTCGTCCGAATAGGACACACACACACACACACACACACACACACACACATAATACACGTAAGCACGTACATGTAGACACAACACACACACTCACACACACACACACACACACACACACACACACACATACACACACACAAACGCGCGCGCGCGCGCGCGCACACACACACACACACACGCGCGCACACACGGTGACCATTGCAGTGGTGTAATTATAGTTGATTTAGTAATAAGGGATGTTTTATGTACTGAGTAATAGCGATAAACAGTGTAATACATGTATATTGATCGTTCTGAATGTTATGACCAACGACCTACTATCAAAACAAACCCGTCCCGGTGAGAGCAACGACATATGGCGAGGATGACTGCTTCTCAAAGACAAGCACGGTGCATCTGGTGTCACTGAACGTGGTGTCCGTGTGTAGAGTGGCGAAGGCACTCGGTCTGTCTCCGTTTGACCGAGGGAAAATTGTGATGGCCCGGAGGCTCGGCACTAGCTTTTCGGAAACTACACGATTTGTCGGATGTTCGAGGATTGCTGTGGCGAAACAGAGGTGAAACCAAGTACAGACGTCGTGGGGTTGAGCGGCCAGCCCTCATTACAGACGTTGGGCGTCGTAGGCTGGGCAGACTGGCAAAACAGAACAGGCGGCGAACTGTGGCGGGACTAATATCTGACTGTAATGTTTGACAGGATACAGGTGTGCCTCGACACACAGCGCACCGACTTTCAGCCTGCCGATATGCTAGACAGCGCGAAGCTGAAGAACTGCATGCCAAAGCTGGGACATCACAATATGGTGTAGAGCGCTGAAGAGCTTAGGAAATGGGACCAAATTCACTAATCGACACAGCTTGATAGGTCAGGAGTCCACTACACGCAACAAGCGGCTACACGGGTAGCAGGGGTTGTGTGGCGTGGGCTGGGCGGTTTTTTAAGGTTAGATGGCCTTGGGCAAGTACAGAAAGGGCAACAGCCTCAATGGGTGCGGGGGAAGTCAGGACATGCGGGGACCAAGCAGCATTCGGAATTGTAATTGTCAACTGTCGAAGCTGCGTTGGTAAAGTACCAGAACTTCAAGCGCTGATAGAAAGCACCGAAGCTGAAATCGTTATAGGTACAGAAAGCTGGCTTAAGCCAGAGATAAATTCTGCCGAAATTTTTACAAAGGTACAGACGGTGTTTAGAAAGGATAGATTGCATGCAACTGGTGGTGGAGTGTTCGTCGCTGTTAGTAGTAGTTTATCCTGTAGTGAAGTAGAAGTGGATAGTTCCTGTGAATTATTATGGGTGGAGGCTACACTCAACAACCGAGCTAGGTTAATAATTGGCTCCTTTTACCGACCTCGCGACTCAGCAGCGTTAGTGGCAGAACAACTGAGAGAAAATTTGGAATACATTTCACATAAATTTTCTCAGCATGTTATAGTCTTAGGTGGAGATTTCAATTTACCAGATATAGACTGGGACACTCAGATGTTTATGACGGGTGGTAGGAACAGAGCATCGAGTGACATTATACTGAGTGCACTATCCGAAAATTACCTCGAGCAATTAAACAGAGAACCGACTCGTGGAGATAACATCTTGGACCTACTGATAACAAACAGACCCTGCAGAACAGGGAATCAGTGATCATAAGGCCGTTGCAGCATCCCTGAATATGGAAGTTAATAGGAATATAAAGAAAGGGAGGAAGGGTTATCTGTTTAGCAAGAGTAATAGAAGGCAGATTTCAGACTACCTAACAGATCAAAACGAAAATTTCTGTTCCGACACTGGCAATGTTGAGTGTTTATGGAAAAAGTTCAAGGCAATCGTAAAATGCGTTTTAGACGGTACGTGCCGAGTAAAACTGTGAGGGACGGGAAAAACCCACCGTGGTACAACAACAAAGTTAGGAAACTACTGCGAAAGCAAAGAGAGCTTCACTCCAAGTTTAAACGCAGCCAAAACCTGTCAGACAAACAGAAGCTAAACGATGTCAAAGTTAGCGTAAGGAGGGCTATGCGTGAAGCGTTCAGTGAATTCGAAAGTAAAATTCTATGTAGCGACTTGACAGAAAATCCTAGGAAGTTCTGGTCTTACGTTAAATCAGTAAGTGGCTCGAAACAGCATATCCAGACACTCCGGGATGATGATGGCATTGAAACAGAGGATGGCACGCGTAAAGCTGAAATACTAAACACCTTTTTCCAAAGCTGTTTCACAGAGGAAGACCGCACTGCAATTCCTTCTCTAAATCCTCGCATAAACGAAAAAATGGCTGACATCGAAATAAGTGTCCAAGGAATAGAAAAGCCACTGGAATCAATCAATAGAGGAAAGTCCACTGGACCTGACGGGATACCAATTCGATTCTACACAGAGTACGCGAAAGAACTTGCCCCCCTTCTAACAGCCGTGTACCGCAAGTCTCTAGAGGAACGGAGGGTTCCAAATGATTGGAAAAGACCACAGGTAGTCCCAGTCTTCAAGAAGGGTCGTCGAGCAGCTGCGCAAAACAATAGACCTTTATCTCTGACGTCGATCTGTTGTAGAATTTTAGAACATGTTTTTTGCTCGAGTATCATGTCGTTTCTGGAAACCCAGAATGTACTATGTAGGAATCAACATGGATTCCGGAAACAGCGATCGTGTGAGACCCAACTCGCTTTATTTGTTCATGAGACCCAGAAAATATTAGATGCAGGCTCCCAGGCAGATGCTATTTTTCTTGACTTCCGGAAGGCGTTCGATACAGTTCCGCACTGTCGCCTGATAAACAAAGTAAGAGCCTACGGAATATCAGACCAGCTGTGTGGCTGGATTGAAGAGTTTTTAGCAAACAGAACACAGCATGTTGTTATCAATGGAGAGACGTCTACAGACCTTAAAATAACCTCTGGCGTGCCACAGGGGAGTGTTATGGGACCATTGCTTTTCACAATATATATAAATGACCTAGTAGATAGTGTCGGAAGTTCCATGCGGCTTTTCGCGGATGATGCTGTAGTATACAGAGAAGTTGCAGCATTAGAAAATCGTAGCGAAATGCAGGAAGATCTGCAGCGGATAGGCACTTGGTGCAGGGAGTGGCAACTGTCCCTTAACATAGACAAATGTAATGTATTGCGAATACATAGAAAGAAGGATCCTTTATTGTATGATTATATGATAGCGGAAAAAACACTGGTAGCAGTTACTTCTGTAAAATATCTGGGAGTATGCGTGCGGAAGTGGAATGATCATATAAAATTAATTGTTGGTAAGGTGGGTACCAGGTTGAGATTCATTGGGAGAGTGCTTAGAAAATGTAGTCCATCAACAAAGGAGGTGGCTTACAAAACTCTCGTTCGACCTATACTTGAGTATTGCTCATCATTGTGGGATCCGTACCAGATCGGTTTGACCGAGGAGATAGAGAAGATCCAACGAAGAGCGGCGCGTTTCGTCACAGGGTTATTTGGTAACCGTGACAGCGTTACGGAGATGTTTAATAAACTCAAGTGGCAGACTCTGCGAGAGAGGCGCTCTGCATCGCGGTGTAGCTTGCTCGCCAGGTTTCGAGAGGGTGCGTTTCTGGATGAGGTATCGAATATATTGCTTCCCCCTACTTATACCTCCCGAGGAGATCACGAATGTAAAATTAGAGAGATTAGAGCGCGCACGGAGGCTTTCAGACAGTCGTTCTTCCCGCGAACCATACGCGACTGGAACAGGAAAGGGAGGTAATGACAGTGGCACGTAAAATGCCCTCCGCCACACACCTTTGGGTGGCTTGCGGAGTATAAATGTAGATGTAGATGTAGATGTAGATGTAGCTTGATAACGTCATCCGTACGAGCCAAACAGCGTAAATACTGGTATATCTCAAGCAAGCAACCTATATTACTGTATTCGGTTGCCAGCATCAGTCATTGGTTGGTGCGACAGTCTTGTGAGTTACTGCAAATCTACGTCGAAGCTGTTTCATGATGTGCTGCCTAATATTCGTGTGGTGACTACAGCTACGACAGCCCAGCCAGTCTGATGAACTACACTGCTGTGGAATGCCACTGTCCCCCGCTTTTCTACCAGAGATGTGAAGACCCGAGCGTCCTTGACCAGATCCATAGCGGAGGTCAGTCGAGGGTGACATGCTAGCTGCAGGCCATACACAGTGTCCACAAGAGGAGCATTGGTGCTGACTCCCTGGCTGTAGCTTGGCCACCTGGCTGTAGCTTGGAGACGAGGGCATACTTCTGCATGGCTATCACCATCCCATGCGGAGTTGCTGGCCGCTCATTTGGAGTCAACTCTGATGTATTTCAGAGTACCTGACTTCAGTTGCGTGTCAGCCGTCCGCGTGAAGGTTGGTTGGGCAACAACTGCAGACCTCCCGGTTGGCAACCTGCACAGCGACGCACCTGCTAAAGGAGACGTTCCTGACCTCTCACGTGCAACGTAGGCACCGCTGGGCTGGAAGAGTCAGCTATTTCCAATAACATGCGCCCCTTAGGTCAATGTCAATGTTGCATTGTTTGAATCCTGAAAGTAAATGCATTTACAGCCAGCACTGTACCAATGATACCCTCAGGCATTTCAACAGACCACACTATTCCAATAAGCATGGCACCCTGTTGGTGACAGCTGCTTCCAGAGTCCACAGCATGTCTCAACATAGATGATGGTGATAGACTAGCCTGCAGATCGCGATGTGTAACATCAATGTCCTCAATATGTTGCCTGTGTCAGTAGTCGTCATCGCCTACAAGGCCTGGAATTGTGGAATAGATCCTAAGACCCAAAGTACACCTAGTAATGTATAAGTAATATGTCATTTATTTTGTATACAAGTTCTTGTAGAAAAGTTAGTAATGACGAAAAAGTTCATTTATGGATGAAAGGACTTGGTGTACTTGCTGAAAATGTAACTGTAACTGGAGATATTACTTTGTACTATAATTATTAATAATGTGTGCTCCTTTACCTCTGTCAAGGGTGATCCTTGACCTCTGTAACCGCTAGTCGTACATCGCGAACCGGGGGCTCAAGGATGCAACAATTTGAAAAAATTATAAAACATAGTGCCGCACTGCCCGCTGAGCGCCTAGCGAGTCGGTGATGCAACCCGTCCGACTTGGCTCGGCGCCATGTGGTGAGGCCCGGATGCACCAGCGGTTTGTAGACAGGCATGAGGTGGCGGCGTTGACGATGCATAGTGCTTCAATGCTGTTGCAGATAGAGCTCATAGTGGAATGGTTCTGCTGGCGTGCTCTGCCCACTTATATAGAGAACGGCTGACCTTGGTTACATAACGCGGCTGATAAGGGACTTTTCTCGCACCAGCCGGAGTGGTTATCCCGAACGCGCGCGGTAGTCACTTAGCAGCGCCCTCCGCTGGTGCGTCCGGGCCTTATCACGTGGCGCCGAGCCAAGTCGGACGGGTTGCATCACCGACTCGGTAGGCGCTCAGCGGGCAGTGCGGCACTATGTTTTATAATTTTTTCAAACTGTTGCATCCTTGAGCCCCCGGTTTGCGATGTACGACTAGCGGTTACAGAGGTCAAGGATCACCCTTGACAGAGGTCGAGGATCACACTTTATTAATAATCATAGTACAAAGTAATATCTCCAGTTACAGTTACATTTTCAGCAAGTACACCAAATCCTTTCATCCATAAATGAATTTTTTCGTCATTACTAACTTTTCTACAAGAACGTGTATACAATGTAAATGACATATTACTATATACATAACTAGGCCTACTTTGGGTCTTAGGATCTGTTCCACAATGCCAGGTCTTGTAGGCGATGACATCTCGATCGGCGAAAGATTCAAGTCCAGGAAGCGAAGCGTTTTCACAACGAACAATGGCTAGAGCAAACCATTCCGCTGTGAGCTCTATCTGCAACAGCATTGAAGCACTATGCCTTGTCGACGTGTGTATCGTCAACGCCGCCACCGCATGCCTCTTTACAAACATATTATTAGCCTCGAAAATAAACTTGGAGGAAATGGAACAGCCCAAGCTGTAATTTTGAATGGACGTATATGATTTCGTGGCTGCAGGGTTAATTTTACTTTGGATGTCACTACTGGAAATTCTGGTAGTGGTTTGTTTCCTCTAGTCGTACCATTAGTTGTGTGTGCATTGTGTCGGAGATCACTGATATTCTAACGTGTGAAAACTTTTGTTGCTCGTATGGTGACTGTTTACGTAACCAAGTTAGGTGAAGTATGTGGTGTTTCAAGGTGCGTGGTATCCTAGATCTCAACCGACTACATGGGAAACGAAGAAAGTATCATCTGCTAAGTCATGGCGCACAGAAAAGTATGTCATTGCTAAAGTGAATGTCACACTGGCGAATCCTGTCAATAAAAAAGCAAAACGTTGGGAGCTCCACAAGCAGGGAACTGCCGAACGATCCGGAATTCCGAAACCACTCATCCGTGATGTAAATGCCCAAGCAAAACGCAGTCCCGAAGCAATATCACCTTGTCAATGGAGTAATGGAAGGAAGTCATTTGGTCAAATCAGTCTTGATTCATACTCTTTCCAACTTCTGGCCGAGTCTGCATTGCAAGAAGAAAACTCGCTGATGTTTGGTGATCATTTTGACAGCCATAATCGTGGCATTTCATGGGACCCGTGGTTACTCATCACGGTGACATTACTGACAACGACTGTGTGACCACTCTGACTGATCGAGTCAAAGTCATAATACAATGTTTGTTCGTCATTGGTGCAAGACGACAGAGCCCTCTGCTCTCCAAGTTCGCATCGTCCAGGACTGTTCAGGGGGTGGCGGGGGGGGGGGGGGGCACGAGGATGAACTGTCACATCTCCTCAGGCCACCACGGTCACCAGATCTCAATATTATTGAGCCTTTGTGGTCTGCTCTCGAGAGAAGGATGAGCAATCGTTACCCACGCCCTTCATCACTACCTGACCTTCCCCCTGTTTAGAACTAAATATATTATGGATTCCCTAGAAAACCACACAGGACGTGTTTGTCCATTTCGAGACAGCTGAAAGCTGTTTTGAATTCCAGCGGTTTCTCTAAAACGTATTATGCATAGTACTGTGTTGCGTTTTTAGTGTTTCAAATTTCTGCCCATCTCCTGTACCTGCACTTATATCCTGAAACGTACACAAATGTGGAATTAAAGATTTGTTAATCCATATGGAAAAGAATAGTATGATTATGATGTTGTCCTGAAATATAAACTGACTGAACCACTATTAAAATAGGATTTTTGTCTGGGAGGAACGTGACATGGCTACATTTCAAGAGATGGTAGGGATCAGCACGTGGTATTAGCAAAGAATCGATATTAATATTGATGTCAAACTGTCACAGTCACGACAGGATTGATGTAATGAATAAGAAACTTTATCAAGGCTTCGATGATTTAATAGTAGCAACGAGCATAGTGAACACATTGGAGACTATTTTAGTTGACACCTGTATGAAGAAAGTGACTTCTTAAGTTAAGTCTTCAGACCGCCCCTACAGCCTAGGGTGACGAAACACGGCCCGCAGTGAATGGAATTGGTTAAAATGGCTCTGAGCACTATGGGACTTAACATCTGAGGTCATCAGTCCCGTAGAACTTAGAACTACTTAAACCGAACTAACCTAAGGACATCACACACATCCATGCCCGAGTCAGGATTCGAACCTACAACCGTAGCGGTCTCGCGGTTACAGACTGTAGCGCCTAGAACCGCTCGTCCGCTCTGGCCGGCTTCCTCAAAAATTAGCCATTTGTCTCATTCAGAACTGACCGTCACATGACATTTGAACTTAGAAATATTTGTTTTCACAGGTTCTACTAAATTTATTCTAATTTTATTTCTGAGAAATTTTTTGCTTTTATACGTTTCAAGCTGACTTTTGTATGATAACTTAGCAATATCATGTAATACGCCGCTGCTGCTTGGTGGTATCCCTAAACACTACGTAGTCCGTTTGACTAACTCTCGGCAATGAGCCGTCTGCTGTCGACACATGTAATTGGTTTCCTTCGTTATGACGAATAACGCTCATCAGATTGCAAAATTTCTTTTGTAATACTTCTTCCTATCGCAAGATGGTAAATATATATTGCCAACTGGGCAAAAAACTTCTGCAGTAAGCAAAATACACTCTTGGAAATGGAAAAAAGAACACATTGACACCGGTGTGTCAGACCCACCATACTTGCTCCGGACACTGCGAGAGGGCTGTACAAGCAATGATCACACGCACGGAACAGCGGACACACCAGGAACCGCGGTGTTGGCCGTCGAATGGCGCTAGCTGCGCAGCATTTGTGCACCGCCGCCGTCAGTGTCAGCCAGTTTGCCGTGGCATACGGAGCTCCATCGCAGTCTTTAACACTGGTAGCATGCCGCGACAGCGTGGACGTGAACCGTATGTGCAGTTGACGGACTTTGAGCGAGGGCGTATAGTGGGCATGCGGGAGGCCGGGTGGACGTACCGCCGAATGGCTCAACACGTGGGGCGTGAGGTCTCCACAGTACATCGATGTTGTCGCCAGTGGTCGGCGGAAGGTGCACGTGCCCGTCGACCTGGGACCGGACCGCAGCGACGCACGGATGCACGCCAAGACCATAGGATCCTACGCAGTGCCGTAGGGGACGGCACCGCCACTTCCCAGCATATTAGGGACACTGTTGCTCCTGGGGTATCGGCGAGGACCATTCGCAACCGTCTCCATGAAGCTGGGCTACGGTCCCGCACACCGTTAGGCCGTCTTCCGCTCACGCCCCAACATGGTGCAGCCCGCCTCCAGTGGTGTCGCGACAGGCGTGAATGGAGGGACGAATGGAGACGTGTCGTCTTCAGCGATGAGAGTCGCTTCTGCCTTGGTGTCAATGATGGTCGTATGCGTGTTTGGCGCCGTGCAGGTGAGCACCACAATCAGGACTGCATACGACCGAGGCACACAGGGCCAACACCCGGCATCATGGTGTGGGGAGCGATCTCCTACACTCGCCGTACACCACTGGTGATCGTCGAAGGGACACTGAATAGTGCACGGTACATCCAAACCGTCATCGAACCCATCGTTCTACCATTCCTAGACCGGCAAGGGAACTTGCTGTTCCAACAGGACAATGCACGTCCGCATGTATCCCGTGCCACCCAACGTGCTCTAGAAGGTGTAAGTCAACTACCCTGGCCAGCAAGATCTCCGGATCTGTCCCCCATTGAGCATGTTTGGGACTGGATGAAGCGTCGTCTCACGCGGTCTGCACGTCCAGCACGAACGCTGGTCCAACTGAGGCGCCAGGTGGAAATGGCATGGCAAGCCGTTCCACAGGACTACATCCAGCATCTCTACGATCGTCTCCATGGGAGAATAGCAGCCTGCATTGCTGCGAAAGGTGGATATACACTGTACTAGTGCCGACATTGTGCATGCTCTGTTGCCTGTGTCTATGTGCCTGTGGTTCTGTCAGTGTGATCATGTGATGTATCTGACCCCAGGAATGTGTCAATAAAGTTTCCCCTTCCTGGGACAATGAATTCACGGTGTTCTTACTTCAATTTCCAGGAGTGTACATTATTCAAATTCAGAGGAGGCTCTTCTACCCGCCAGGGCAGCCGGGAGGTAACAGTTCCGCATCGAGCGTCGAGCGGGAAGGTTCTTGTTTATTTCATTTGCCGCAGCGTCGCTTTTTTGGAGTTTTCCTCGTTAGTGTTGTTCTGTTTGCCGAGTGAGTCGTAGCGCCACTGCTCCACCATTACTGTCTGTTTGTGTTCGTCTACTTGCGGTGGCGTCGACCGCTCCGCTATGGCTACCATGGATTCTACGTGTGTTCCATGAAAAGGTACTGTGAGCTTTACATTCCACAAAACAACGCGACACCTACAGCCCAGGTATCTAGAAATCTAAGATTGGCTTGTCGATACAATTCATGCGAACTCTGATCAGGTCCCCGCCGCTTATTTTGATGCAGACGAGTACGTGTTTTACGTGTAATTTATGGATCCCCTTCACGTCGAATGATTACTGTCGCGACATGGTTCTCAACTCCCGTTCATGCATCGCGGTAACTCCGATTGTATGGTGTCCCCCACAGATGCTGAAATCAAATATACCAATGTTCGAGTGTTCAACCTCCCACCGGAAGCTGATGATAACTTTCTGAAGGACACATTGTCTCCATATGGTAAAATGAAAACGTCCGTTCTGAACGCTGGTCTTCTCGACACAGATTGCAGTGTTATGGTGGAATTCGTTCCGTGGAAATGCATGTCAAACGCAATATTCCATCACATTTACAAGTGTGTGGTTACCGCGTCCGTGTCATATGTACTGGTCAAGAGGGAACCTGCTTTCTATGTAATGAAAGTGGACACGTTCTGTCTAAACGTCCGCGGAGGGCTTTTGCGTTAAGGCAGCGTCGCAAATTGACGATTGCTGGTCTTGTTCCCTCCGCCGTCTGGCCTACTTCTGCTTCGGATCGTAATGAACAAAGAGTCAGTTCTGATAATCGTGTTAATGAATTTCCGCCTTTACCTATGTAACAGGTTCAGAAACCTATTGGCCCTAGCCTAGAATCTATAACGGCGACCAACAAACGATGTCGCACGCAGGATGATGATGGTGGGGATTTGGCTCTGCCTTCTGCTCCAACCTCCTTCTCATCGATTGTCCCCCCTGTTCCACACGATGCTACGGTACCTTCCGTCCGTGGTGCGGTGAGTGGCGAAGTGGCTCCTTCTGAGCTGCCTGTGTGCGCAGAGGGTGCGGAGTCCCACCCGTCGTCTTTGTGTCCTTCGTTACAGTCTGAGACGATGCAATGCCCTCCTGCTCCTTCGACTTCAGCCGCCGACGGTTTCCTGCATTTTCGGACTACAGCAACTCCCGAGGAGAATAAAATTAGCTACCAAGTATCTCCTGTTGAATTGGCAGTTAGACAGATGGGTAGAAAGCTGTGCCTATGACCCCCCCCCCCCCTTCACCGCCCGGATCTGGTCCTCAAATGTCTGATTCCTCTCAAGATTCCGCAATGGACCATGACTCTCAGCTGTCTACCTAGTTCTACTCGGAGGTTCCGTACATTCCTGTCCAGCTGTGATCAATGACACCTAGCCTAAATGTTGCTTTCCTTAAACGTTAATCATGTACAAACAGATTTTAGATTGGCTTTGCTGCGTCAGTTCATTTATTATTCATGTGCGGTCATAGTCTTCTTACAGGAGGTCCTATTTTGTAATTTCTCCTTAACTGGTTTTCGTATGATCTAAAATGTAGCACCCGAATATTCTACGGGGACCGCCTTATTCTTACGTGAAGGCATTCCTACTGCTGACGTGGAAGTGTTGGATACTGGCAGGGGCATATGTTATCAACTTCTTAATCTTACCTTGGTTCTTTTATATGCCTCTTCTGGCACTGATCGTGCAGTGGACAGTTCGCATTTTTATATAGAGGATATTGTTTATCTGTTGCGTAACAATCTCTCGGGTATTCTGTTGGGTGGTGATTTTAACTGTGTATTGCGTCCTGCAGATCAATCTCTAAATTTTAATTTCTCTCGTGATTTACATGAATTCGTCCGCTCCTTACGCCTAAAAGACGTGTGGATGTGTAAACACCCGACGTTAATTAAATTTACCGACTTTACTGCGACTTCTGCCAGCAGGTTACACAGGTTTTACTTATCAGACTGCCCGAACGATGGTACTCTTATTGTTGAAGTCATCCAACTTCCTTTACGGATCACTGTGCTGTGGCCACAACTCTTAGTCTTGAACGGCAACCAATCAAATTGTTTCACCCTCCGTGGATGTTAAACGTCGCTCACCTAGCTGACCGCTCTCTCGATGACGTGATGCAAGTCGTGTGAGAGCGTACTCAACGGTACACTGCGAAATACTCTTCCACCCTTGACTGGTGGGCACAGCTAGCAAAACGGAGGCTCAGGCAAACATTGATTATTTTCTGTGCAGCCAAAGCAAGAGACTTTCGGAGAACTTATGTATATTACTATTACATCCTGTCCGAAGTTCATGCTGCTTCAGATCACGCCCTTCTGCCAATTGCGGATCTTAGATGTGTAAACGCAAAATTGTTGACCTTGAAGAGAATACTAATGGAAGGTTTGGAAATCCGATCGAAGCCGTGTTCATTGGTGACGCCAGAACTGACTTCCTTATGTCATTTCCTTCGCCGCCGCGCTTGTATTCATTCTCTCACGACAAATGATGGACGGACCGTAATGGCGCAAGCTGATGTAGTGCGTATCTTACACTAGTACTATGTAGAAATCTATGCCTTAGATGAGTCCAATGAAACCTTTTACGACCCACTTGTCAGAATTTTGGATACGACAATTACATCTGAACACAATGCAACGCTCTCATCTGCCTTTCAATCTGAGGAAGTTTACAAAATTATTGTGGGATCGCCTTGTCAAAAGTCCCTGGGTCTAGATGGACTTCCCCAGGAATTTTACGTGAGCTTTTTGCCGTTGTTGGGTGCTACCTTTACCTCCATTTTGAATGAAGTGTTACAGGGTAGAATCGTGTCGAACTCTTTCGAAGTGGCAAAAGTTGTTTTAATCCCGAAACGCACTGGACCGGCTGCTCCTGATAGCTTTCACCAACTTACTTTGTTAAACTCTGAATATAAGACTGTGGCGAGGGCAGTTAACAGTAGGATGTCGTCACTGATGGAGACGATTGTTGCAAAACATCAAAGCTGCGTACCTGGTCGTACAATTCTTTCGCCTACAGTCGAGTGTCGTGACGTGGTTTCCGTTGCTGCAGTAATGTCCGTTCCTTGTACCCTTGCTTTCCTAGGTTTCGATAAGGCATTTGATCGTGTTAATCACGAATTTTTGCTTTGGATTCTGGAGGCAGTTGGTTTCACTGTTGACACACGGCGAGGTCTCAAATCTGTTTACGGGTATTTCGGCTTTGGTGGTTGTTAATGGCCAACTGACGCCCCCAATAAATAGCCGTAGGGGAGTGCCATAGGGAAGCCCGCTGTCCATGACTTTGTATGCGTTTTACTTCTGGAGCTTCTGCTTCGGATGCTAGAATCCCAGGTGACTGGTTGGACGCTTTCCGGTAGGACTATAGCTGTTGGTGCACACGCGGATGACGTAATGGTTCTACTTCGCCATCCTGCTGAAATACCTCGACTGAAGGCTGTAATCGACCATTGATTAGAGGTGGAAAACTTAATGAAGGTAAATGCCAGCTTCTTCCCTTGCGAGGTTTTCATGACGCGGTTGTTCCATGGACTACTGCGGAGCATCAGCATACGTCTCTCGATATCATCATTGATAGCTGTCTACTCGAAAAGGCGACTCTCAACTGGAAGTCAGTTATGGAAAAATTTCATGGAACGATACTAGAGCATGAAAGGCGTTCTCTTACTATACTCCATACATACGTCTTACGTTAAATTTATTATGTGGCCCAAGTTTATCCGTTTCCCTCAATGACGGCGAAGAAACTACAATGGTCTGGTCGTTTCTTATGGAAGAGACGTATACTTCACTTACGGTTTGAGGTGGTAACGAAGCCTCTTTCCTTTGGGGGGTTGGGCCTGACAGATATACGGAGGAAAACGCAGATGCTATACGTGCGGCGTAATGGTTTGACGATGACTCAAGAAACTCAACCATTCACGTCTCATTTATTTCTCTGTGTCTGTCCTGCTAATTTTTAACCTCCTGTTGATGTTGCTCGCATAAATTATAAGTTAAAACGCATTACGTGACGTTTGTCTTGTGGTGAGCTGTTTAGAGGCTGACATCTTATGGAGACTTGTCCTCCACATGAAATTCCTAAAGAATCAATGGGAAGCAGTCCCTTGCCCGAACTCCATTGAAAGAGAATCGCCGCACACAACCTGGACGGCAATTTGGTTCAATATCAGTCTTCCGACTTTGCCGATGCGCGTAGCGTCCTCGTGGTATAAAGTAGTAACTAACTTGATTCCAACGAACGAGCGTCTTTTCCATATTGGGCTTAGTGACACGGATTTATGTAGTCGTTGTAGGGCTCCCAATACGATACGACTTCGCTTTACTTGTGGGGGTCATATGGCTAGCTGGTCTTGGACCAGGACACAACTGGCCTTCCTTACTCGATCTTCTGAGACTGCGTACACTACTGACATCACATTGCACCCAGATTCTTCTTTCTTTGCACAGTCGAAAACCGATACCGTTTTGTGGTTTCTGGGACACTTAGTTCATTATGCTGTAGAAAACGAGGGGGAAGATCACATGAACTTCATGCATTACATGATCACTGCCTATTGGACATGCTTCGATATCGCCAACGTGTTGAATCTTGTTTTCCGTTGCCAAGGTTAATGCACAATAAAAGAAAAAAAGAGCGCTAATACGCTGCTTCCGGGACGTGGGTTGGCACGTTGGCCCCTGGACGAACCCGCTGGGTGGATTAACGGCGAGGGCCGGTTTGCTGGCCAGCGTGGATGTGAGTTTTAGGCGGTTTTCCACATCCCTCTAGGTGGATGCCGGGCTGGTCCTCACGTTCTGCCTCAGTTACACGACTCACAGACATTTGCAGATATTCGCCCTGTTTCATGGCTTGCACTAGAAGTAAACAGTTGGAGTACACTACTTACATCCTGGGGTTCGGGGTGGTGGCAGGAAGGCAATCTGGCCACCCTCTGCCACTAACACTGCCAAATCCGCAATAACAAGGCCGACCTCGCGTATCGCGGGACAAGACCCAAAGAAAGAAAGAAAGACAGAAAGAGATGGCTCTGCTGTGGGCAATCTCAGGCAACCATAAAATATTTGATAACAATCACCATAACAATACTTAACAATATTAATAATTCGTTTTATTAATAACAGTAATAATTTGTAAGTTATGATTGTACATGTTTCGTATAAATTGAAAGAGGTAACAGAGGATTCGAAATGCTTTGGAGTGGGAACTTATGGCAATGCAAAGTAATCCTGAGGCATGGAAAGTTTTGGAATGTGAGGAACAATAAGGACAATGGATGCACACACACCTTCATTGAAGTGAGAGCAATATATTGTTTACTGCAAAATGTTGTACGTTAGAGACTACCACCACAGTCTATAGACGCATAGCACCTCCATAGAAATCTGTTACAGTATATCAAGTATCCCAGGAACTACACGAACATCATTAGACGTTACCAATATCTTTACGAGAGGTGTTTCCTCTTTGGGCGCTAGTGTCACGTACATGAAGGGTATAGCATGCTCCCAGGAAATACAAAAATAATGGGCACTAGACAAAAGGAGCTGTGAGTGAAGTGGTCATGCAAATGAACCCCCCCCCCCCCCCCCCCCCTCTTGCGGTTCAACGCTTGGAATACCTAGCGTACTTCCACAGAAAGGTGTGCAGTTGTACTGTCTAGTTGCATGCAACCGTACCTACACAGAAATCACAGATTATCTTCCCAGAGTTTATAGCTCGTGTATGTAGATTGCCCTTATACTTCACTAACACATGATTACTTCCAAGACAATATGGTCCCAGTCCATACCTGTATGATACTGCACAAGCAGTAAAACTCCTGATGCAATTTACTTTCCTCTCTGTATTGGTCATATACAGCATTTAAAGTAAATTGACTTGAACGTTTCATGACACACTTCTTCAACAGATTTACAAAACATAGGCCGCCTGTCGCTAGATAGTGTCAGTAAAAGCATTTACGTCGAATTTTAAGCAGAAGCTCTTATAAAAATAACGCTCACTCATAATCCTGTCGATGAAAGAATGATACATCTATTTCGTAGAAAACTTCTAAACTTGCGTGTCCATTTTCTATAATTTTCATAATATCACATGACATTACAAAAGTATCCCTGTCAACATTCTCCATATAGTAAAGCGCTATTATCAGTTTTAGTTACATGTTTTTCGTGGTAGTGAACGAAATCGGAATACTGTGTAGGCTGCCGCTAATGAAACGTGTCTGTTGCGCGGGCATGTTGGCTACAGCATTAATGTCCTCGTTTGATGATGCGTGAGTAATGTACTTACGTTCTGATTAGTGGGCACTACATAGCGGTGGCCACAAATGCTGATACGGAAAGCCGGCAGCGGTGACCAGAATGTGCGCCTAATCCCGTTTATTGCCTCCAACGTTGCGTGCATCAGACTCGGCAACCTGCGGTAGCAGAGATTTGTCACTGGTTTAAAGAGGTCTTAGTGCTTTTGCTCTGTCACAACCACTGTGTCTAATTCCTATTCTTCATTAGACTGTTTTTCCCACAAGGATAGAATGTTTTACTTTCATATTATTTCGTTTTGTGCAATTTCTTAAGACAAAAAAGGAAAATATTTATTGTGTATCAAAGATGTTGTTCAGTTAAGTACTTTATAGCACGTGAAAAGTTTAAACTGCACGCTGGATTCAGATCCCTGCTTTTGGCATGCAGTGCGCTACAAATAACTAGCCAAAGATGACATGCGAGGTGGGATAGCGCTAGAGAAGGGAGGTTCATGAGATATAGAAGTGTACAAGTACCAGTAGGCCTCAATTTGTGAACATACCTGTTTAGTTCAGCATTTTATGGAGATGAAAAGAGCACTGTGCTAAAACTGGAAGAGAGGAGAATCGCCGTGTTTTAGAGATGGTGTGATAGAAGAACGCTAAGAATTAGGAGGCGATAAGAATGAGAATGTTCTGTATTGAGTCAATGAAAAATTATACGCAAGCTAAAGGAATAGACGGGATGAGTGGACATCATATACTAGGAAGTAACATCCATATAACCCTAAACTGCTAGAATTGTCAGGAAAAAAAATTGACTCTTTCTTAAATTGTGGATCGTCAGGCTCCTGTGTAATCCGGTCATTACAGTTCCCACCCTTGCTGCCATCTCTTCATCCCAAGATAGTACTCACACGCAACGTCTCCGGTAACATGTTATACATATTCCCATATACCTCCACTAAATTTGACTTGTACTTTCACCATTCAACAATTGAACTAGTTTGTTATGTATAATGACTTCAGGTTAATGTGACGTAAAAATGTAATCGTTATTTTCCTTTTCTTCGTAATTTTGCACAGCAAATTATATTCCTGGACGCGCATTTAAATTTTTAGACTTATTACTTGTCAAGGTCGGCACAGAATTAGGTCCGGCTCATACCGTGTGCGCCCGGCTCATACTGTGTGTTACAACAGGTATGTGGGGAACGCAAGGAATGCTCTGTTACAGAAGGCAGAGCACTGATTCTAATACATTGTCACATTCCACAAGTCCATAATCAAGAAGCTTAAACAGTGTATTATGCCGGCACCTAAAGTGTCATTTTTCGATACTTGCACTACGGAGCCATAACAAAATCACGCTCAATCAATCCATGTCGTCCTAGCACAGGCGGAGACTTCGAGCACAAGGTAAACGGCAATTACTGAAAGAGCGTGGTGGGGATAAGTGGGGATAGGGCATTTGTCACGCAGGACTGAGATTACGAAGCGTAAGCATTTCGAACATCCCATCGAGGTTTCGTCTGACGTGATAATTGATGCCCTACGCCTATATGGAAGATTGCTTAGCCACATGGAGGAAAAATTGTCGAACTTCACTACCTACCACTTCTCAGTGCGGTTCAACAGATCAGAATCAAACTGACATAACATGTGCCAAAATGGTTCAAATTGGTCTGAGCACTATGGGACTTAACATCTATGATCATCAGTCCACTAGAACTTAGAACTACTTAAACCTAACTAACCTAAGGGCATCACAAAACACCCAGTCACCACGAGGCTGACCCCGCCGGGAATCGAACCCGGGAACCCGATTTAACATGCGCCCTCACACTTGTTCGTTCGTTAGCGGATGTAAAGCAGTCGTCATCTGAGATGGACAGCCCAAAACCTGCTCTGGATCTGGGAAAGAAGGCTACGTCCGTTCAGTATATGTGCAGCGGAGGATTGTGCAAGTTCCAACCAGCGAACCAGTGCCTACGTCCACGCCGACGCCGGTGATAATAAAGCGTGCTGACGCGCTTCGAACAGATCTCATTCCGAAGAATGACCAGCTCAACCATGCAGGCGGTTTACGGTAGCCGCCCGCAGCAGAGGGCCGACCTGTGAAGAACCGACGTACACTTGGACCATTCCGGCGCCGCGACGCCGTTGACCGACGCAAAGGAACGCTAAGACGGATGGAAACTGACCCCACGGCTGTGCCGACAGCTGCTTTCTTCCCTGAGCGCAGAAATTCACTTCTAACCTCGGACACGGAAGCGCACACGCGCAAACAGCTATGGCCGAAGTGGCACAAGAAACGACAGCTATCGCCATCTGAGACCTGCTTAAAGCACTCCACGGAAGACGGAGTTGCGTACGACGACGCAGAGAATCCGGACGAGGAACGAAGGTTCTTCCTCCATCACAGCAGTACGATGTGAATCACATAAGTCAGGGGCTGATAAAAGAACCACCAGACAGAGATCAGCAGGTAGGAGTCCCTCCATCCAACGTAACAACATATTTGCCTTCGACCAACCCGATGGGAGAAACAGCATGGGAACTGCGCCGATGAATCCCATACTGATCCACAGATCGACGACACAGCCGCAATAGTGGGTGCGGCGTCCACCGCATGATAACCACGCAGAAGATGCAGACGATCGCGCAGACGCCAGGTCGACGAGCAGTAGCACAAAAGTTACCATAAGCGTTCATGTGTGCATTACGCACTGAGAAACAGCGGAAGATTTACTAAACAGCCTCTATTAACTTTAAAACTGTTAAAACGCTTGTGAAATGCAATTGTTACGATATAAGCTGTGTGCGTCATGGTCCTTCCGCAGGAGGCAAGTGTCGGTAGCTATCCCTATCTTTATGAGGACGATACACACATTACAACCATTATAGACGGTGGCACTGGAACAGAGATAATTCAAAGAATGGTTCAGATGGCTCTAAGCACTATGGGACTTAACATCTGTGGTCATCAGCCCCCTAGAACTTAGAACTACTTAAACCTAACTAACCTAAGGACATCACACACATCCATTCCCGAGGCAGGATTCGAACCTGCGACCGTAGCGGTCACGCGGTTCCAGACTGAAGCGCCTAGAACCGCTCGGCCACACCGGCCGGCTGAGATAATTCTACCTGAAGCCGAGGATGTGGTGTACTGCCGTCAGCGCGAGGGTTGGAGCTCAGCGTTCCTGGACTACGGATCGTTAATATTCGTGCAACTTCAGGGTCTGACAGAAGGCGCGATCGATCCCCATTTTGTGTAGGGTTCTTTGCACTACTACTCTTAGGTTGTTACGAGCATTTTCTATTTGGAGGCGACTTCAACTGCGCGCTCGCACTAAGGGATTAGCACCCACGCTATAATTCATGCCAGGAGCAACGGCAATACCAACGCTATAACTCATGCGAGGAGCTGCGGCAACTGGTGCAGGACATGAATGTAATCGACACGTGAGAGACGGTACATGGCAACTGACGCGGCTATACGTATGTCGCAGGGCACTCTGTAAGTCGCCTCGATGGAATCTGCATTAACACGCCGTCTCGAATCTGTGATCCTCTGAGGGTAATTTACGGCCCATCGCCTTTTCAGATCACATAGCATACATATGCACCGTCTCCCCACATCGCCAACAGCTTTGGAGGAGTTGCTGTGTTTGGAAACTAAATATCACACTCTTCGGGGAATCTGAATAATGACGCTCAATCGAAGACACTTGCCACATATGTGAACGACGCTTCCCGACATATCCGACGACGTTGCAACGGTAGCTGGAATGCGTTAAGCCTGCGTTGCTCTGAGCCTTGACTTCGTACGGAAGACAGCAGGCGATGGTCCGCGTTCTATACAAGGCGCCTTCACAATATCGGAATTCTGCCATTAAATGACTGCGGCTCCAAATAATTACCGTAACGCACTGCCTTCTGTAGGGGATCGCAGTCCGTACGAGGACCTTTGAAAAAGTCCGAAGACAATCGCCGTTAACGTATCAGTTATCAGAAGAAACAAAATAGCCGCAAAGCCTTAATGCAGGCTGTCGTACTGCCGGATGATCGCCTTACAACTTCGCAAAAAGAAATTGCCAAAGCCTTTGTGGAACAACATGGTCATCTCTACTACGAAGCGAAACAGGACGGGGAAACCTTCCATGATGTCCCGACGAACGCTATCCGACGCGACGGCCGAGCGAGAGTTAACGTGGGAAGTCACAGATAATGCCGTAATACAAGCGTTTTATAAGGCAGCATCGAAGAAGTCACCGAGGTCCGACAAGTTTCAGTTATTTATCGGACATTTATAGATCTTCAGGTTTCGCAAAGGACTGAAATGGTTCAAAATGGTTCAAATGGCTCTGAGCACTAAGGGAGTTATCTTCTAAGGTCATCAATCCCCCGGAACTTAGAACTACTTAAAACTATCTAACCTAAGGACATCACACACATCCATGCCCGAGGCAGGATTCGAAGCTGCGACCGTAGCGGTAGCGTGGTTCCAGACTGAAGCGCCTAGAACCGCTCGGCCACACTGGCTGGCGGGACTGAAATGTATCCGGAATAATGTCCCCCAGTGTTTCTCTTCCACGCGCCTTTGTGGAAGGAACGACCATCCCTGTCCACAAAGTATGCGGCGCCTCCTTTTAGTGCTCATCAATTGACGCATGGTGGTGACCCATCAGCATCTCTCGATGGGACAGACAAGGGTGCCCGTTGTCGACGAAGCTTTATGGCGTCGCTCTCGAGCTGCTGCTCTGCGGGCTGCGGAACCAGCTCGAAGGAATGATGATAAGGCACCACGAGTTTCTATGCCGAACATACGCGGATGACCAATTGTTTTTAGCACAATTGGACGGCAAGGCTAGAATGGCTTTGCATTGCATTAATTCGTATGGAATGGCTACGGAAACTAGCGTGAACATGGCACAGTCGGGAGCGATGGACATCGGTAGAGGACTCGCAATGAGAAATGTGGCACCACTACAGCTGATAGACAAAATGAAATGCTCGGGAATTATCTTCATCACAGACGTTCGACGCATGGTGGCACTCAGCTACAGGAATCTTCTGCAAACGGTTCGTGAGAGTGTTCGAAGTCACACGTTAAGGGCTCTAGACATGATGCAACGGGTCACTTTTGCCAACACTTATGTAACTTCTCGCATCCCCCACCTGGCCTAAGTTCTCCCTAAGCCGGTGGTGTCGGCACACCTAATCCTGGCTGAATTAGGATTTTTGTGAGCACAGGGCCGTTTTCTAAAGTAGGATATTAAACCTCTACTCTCCGTAGTAGTAATGAAGGTGGCGAAGATATGGACGCGACACCAGTGTGACGGGCACTTTGATAGACGCACTGGTACAGGTAGCAGTGGCTCACATCTCACCTTGGCTTACCCACATACGAATCTTCTTTAAGGAGCAAAGGCTACGAGGACAGCAACGGCACGCTATATATAAAGCATCTCGAATCAAGGACGGCCAAGTAATGCGGTAGAGGGGCCGCAACCAGGGGTGACATGGTGAGTGATATGGCGCACGGTGCACCACGTTATAGGGGGAAGCGCACACTATGGAATCATGTAGCAAATGGGAAATATGTGAGTTATTCCGGCTTATATACAATTTCCAAGACAGACACGCCACTGAGTCCACAGTCCAATGTTGCAGATACAGATGAACATCTCCTGGCGGCCATCGACGTCAATGTGGTGTTCGGTCGAAAAAATGATCGCCTTCCTCCATTGGTGCTGCCGCAAGCAAGGGAATGACAGATACTACTTCTCCCAGATATGACATACTTTCGCAGAACGAAGACCAACGCAGCGTTTATGTGCACACACTAACTTCCAGTCATTTCCACTCGTCCGGGACACTTTTAATTGCCTCTCTCTGTATCTGACATCAGTGAAAAAAGTCGTATCGGTTTTCAAGCCGCATCAATTCCAATAACATTCTCGAGCTTTCGTTGGCTAGCTCCGCCATCGCCGTCAGGAGTAAACTACTGACTGCCGGGGAGGCACTATTTCACACTTTTATATCTACGTTTACTACCGCTGGCACCAGTCAGGGAGGGCTGAAACCGCGCGTGCGCGTAAGTTGAGTTGGGCAGCTCATAGCAGCTCCGGCCAACCGCGGGACCGAGCGACGACAGGTGGTGTGAAGGCGTCACGTTTGAAATTTCCGATCTCGCCTTCCTACAAGCATTAAGCATCAAAAACCCACACCCACGTGATACTCAGCGTGTAGCCCTGGTCTCTGTTGAAATTGTTGCTGCTCATTCTAATCTCAGCCACCTGTTTTATAACGGAGTCCCAGAAGGTTGACATACTAGGTATGACTCTTGTGTTCTCAAACTGCAATTTGTGTCATTTTTCGAAGCAATTCTCAGCTATGGCTGACTTGTCGAGTTCCCTTTGCTTAATATGTCTTTTATGCTCAGTATAACGCTCTCCAACTGTGCGAATTGTCTGGTTTACACAGATACTGCCATAGTGTAAGGGTCACCATACACATTGGACACATGAAGAGCTACATCGTCTTTAACAGGGCGCAACATATCTCTCATATTGGGGGATGGCCGGAACACTTGTCTCGATCCTTGTCTCTGCAGTAGATGCTGCTCGTTGCCCGACAGTACGCCAGGAAAGCCGCCGGATTGGCTTCTTCTCCCGTGTCGTAAGGCGTCCTTCTTCTGTGACACCTGAATGTTTTGCAATGTCTTTCTTGCTGTAGCCGTTCTCCCTGAACACGTGCCTCAAGTGTTGGAATTCAGACTGTAGGTGTACGTCGTCAGAAATAACTCTGTCTGCTAACGTTTTCAGTACAGATTTCTTGTGTACAGGGTGGTTAGACCTACTGGCGTTCAGATATCGATCAGAGTGCGTGGGTTTCCTGTACACTGAATGACCAAGCAGGCCTCCAGCCTACCGCCCAACTAAAGTATCTAAGAATGGTGGCTTGCCATCATTTTCCGTCTCGATCGTAGATATAATGTTCGGATGGACAGCATTCATGATATCCACGAAATGCTGTAGTGTATTTTCACCACGAGGCCATAATAGGAGTGGATGTCAAATTGAACACCTTTAATCCGTCTAGTTTCGAAACTTACTTTATTTGGGTACCAGTTTCGGCATAAACAGAAATCTACTAATACCTGTATTGCTTGTCCCTGCTTTGACCAGAACCGAAGTGGAATCTACCAACACGTCGCGTCAGGGACCTGAGGATGACGTAGTAAATCGCCGGAATTGGTAGCCAAATAAAATAAGTTAGGAAACTAGACGACTGAAAGGTGTGTAATTTGACATCCTGTATCGAGTAGACGAGCCCCCGAACCATCTCTGAAAAGACGGACATACAGAGATATCAGGAATGTGCCATTGATGTACCTAAGGAAGCAAGACGGACGCAAAACCGCTGAGTTCAGAGCCGGCTCCTCAAAGTGCTCCATGAGGAAATTCACGACTATAGAAGACATAAGAGAGCCCATTGCTATGCCACCCTCATTTCGTAATTTGGTCTCGGTACAAGAAGTACATTGTCGTTAGAACATGACGGTACAACTCGACGATTCCGGGTGGAAATTGTTGGACCAAAAGATCCAGAGTGTCTTGTAGGCACCCTCATAAAAAGTGACACCACGTACCAGACTAATCATTACATAGTTTCAACCTATTCTCATTTCTTCACCATTTCAACAAATGTCTGCGAGCTTACAACATGGTGTTCACAATGACCCAGTTTTGGCGCTAATAATTCTGCAATATGTATCTCCAGTCTGCTGGTGGGCGAGCTGATTGGGTTAAAAATGGGCCTCAGACGAAGATGTTCCTAATATATCTTTGGCAGTCTATTGAGCGTGCGAGGCGGTGCTACGCATTAATTTCATTACCATTTCATCTGATAAACCACATTCCTTTAATAGCTTCCCTGTCTTCCTGACTATGGCCTTTGGCATCGCGACTAAGTTTCCAATAAATACAGCACCTTGAAGTGATAGTCCGAGATTAGAAGGAACAACAACTACTTCAAATGGTACAGCAGATACACACCAAGTGTGGCGTGGGGGAAGGCTTTGGATGTCAAAAGGAAGCAACGGCAGATGTTTAACGCTTGTATGGGGGCGGGATCGTCAGTTTCACAAGTGACGCCAACCCTTCGCTTTATCTGACGTCACTCGCTCCCAGCTATGTTCAAAGTATCTCTGCCTCATATGAGGGACCTGCCTCCCACCACTTTCAAATCTAAGCAAACCCTCACCCCTACTCAGAGGAAATTCCCTACATTAATGTCCCAAGGGCCAAGTGGCGACCTGACCTCCACCCCCTCATCAAAAAACCTCAGTCTACTCCTCTTCCTCCTGACACCACCCCCACGGACATCACCCATCCCCTCACATCCCCATCCCGCACCCTGTCTCTATACATTCATTCCTGACAACCCTTGTCGTAAATTCTTAGATGCCCACACCCTCACCCCCCAAAATCTATAAGTACAAAACCAGTGCCCCCATTGCCCAACTTATCCCACATATAGACACTGTCTTCATCAATCCGACTCTCCCTCTTTCCACACTGATCTCCTCCATAAACCTCCCTGTATCACCTTTGGCCCATGTGCATCCCTCACCCCTTTCCTTCCCTCCTCGTCTCCGAATCTGCCCCAGCCCCTCATTGTGCACCAACCCTCACCATTCGAATCACAAAACTCAGCCCTTTGAACACGGAGACTGAGGTGTTGGCAGCACTGAAAGCCTACCCCACCCTGGAAGTTTCTTTGGCCTGGTGCCCCTACAACTACTCCGGTCCTGCCTTCGTAATGCGCGTATTTAGAGTCCACCTCCTCCATAGATCACCTCCTCAATCAGGGAGCCCTGATTTTCAATCATAGCCAACCCGTTGACCCTTGCTGTTCCCCTTCTCAATCGTACTGCTGCCAATGCTGTCTCCTCTACAATGACCACCTCACCCAAAATTGCTAACCCCTCCCCACCTCCCCCTTACAACCAACAGAAAACCCACAATAGACTCCACCTCCCTGAACTCCTGTCTGGTCAGACATGGGGACTCCATACTCCTGGAATTCTTCACAAGTCTTCGATCCGCCCCATCCTTTGTTATTCCAGCTTCGCTTGGATTTCCACCCCTTCTATATACCATCAGGTCCTCCAAAACCTTGAATGCAATGCACTTTGCCTCGCCTTCCATATCCTCCTTCTATACCCCACGCAGAACCTCTACGATATCATCGCCTTGTCTCGTCTTCTCCTTTTCCTTGAACACATCCATACCCTGTACACCGTCCGCCAACTCAATACCCCCACCACCTGGTATCTTCTATTCTCTCTAACCCCGAGTTGTTATCGCGCCTTTATCGTTGTGTCCCGCTCACTCTCCATCGCCACATGCTCCACCTCCTTTCTGAATTGAAATTCAAGCCCCTACCCCTTCTGGATGATGATCTTGACCCTGATATCTACCCCTCCTTCCAACTATAACTCTACCTTCCCCCTCTCACTCATCAGGGTTCCTTCTACCCTCCTTTTCCTTTCCCCTGAGCGGTTTTTCTCCTTCTTACACACCCTGTCTAGGCCATTCCCCCTTCTGTGTCTCTGTGCTATCTCCTGACTTGCCTTTCATTTCCATCTCCATCCCCGCCTGTCTTCTGCACCTTGGTGCTTCCCCAACCCTACTTTTTTTTTCATCCCACCCCCTCCAGCCCCCACTCCCAAACTTCACCTGCCTCTCCACTCTTTTTCCCTTCTCTCAGGCCTCCAGCACCTTGACAGGTACCTCCTGGCAGTTTTTAATCTACGAATGTTTTCCATCGCTTACAGTGGTTTCTTAAGTGTCTCTCGTTGTGGAATGTTTTTATACCATGACCAACTTTTAAGATTAGCATGTGACTCCAACGTATTTTATGTGCTCCATGTAATGGCAACAGAATTCTTTTAACTTTATGTCGACTTTTTTAAGTGTACCATAATGAACGTCCCCTTATCAGTGTATATTTCCCTATTCCATATGGGACAGGGAATGAAATCACAATAAAGAAAAAAAAAAGAAAAACGAGCCCCAGCAGGCCTCCCCTCCCTGGTAGGCCCTTCCCGGCAATTTTAATTCTTCGTCGTGTGTGATTTCGTCTCGTGCAGTAGTTTTAAAGTGACGTCATTCTGATGTGTTTTCATACGGTGGCCAACTTTTAACTTATGTGTGTGTCTTCAGTGTATTTTACATGCTCTGAAAATCGCCAACTGTGTTTTTTTACCTTTATGTGGACTTTTTTAACTTTCCCAGATTGAATGTCTCCATGTACGTGCATATTTTAACCCCACTCTCTCCATTTATTATGTTTTTATGTCCAGCCCTGGCAGTCGCTAGTTTTACTCCTGGCGACGATGACGGAACCAGCCATCGAAAGCTCGAGAATTTTTTTGGAATTGACGCAGTTTGAAAAGCGAGAAGGCTTTATTGAGTCATGCGACCGCTAAAGACTCCGAGGACACTTCTGACATCAGTGTATTGTTAAATATTGGAACATACTGTATGCTCATTTATTATGATGTTTCTGGAGGCTTGAAATCTTCCCTGTGGGGACCAACATGGGTCCGAAAACAACCACTGTGAGGGAACCAGCTTGTTTTGTTCGTCCACCTGACACAGAAGTCATTACATATAGGTACCCAGGTAGATGCCGTGTCTCTTCGACTTCCAGAATGCATTCAATACAGCTCCGCGAGGCCGCATAATGAAGCAAACACAATGATAAAAAATTAATCGCAACAACTACCAATAATTAATTTGCTGCAAATAAATTTCGGCAATACATTTGTCTGGTTAAGATATGTGATTAACACTGCAAGATCACAAGTCCATGCAAGCTCGAGATAACCTACAACTAATGTAAAATGCCTGTTTGTTAATAACTGGTGTAACCGCCAGAATGTTGAATGCAAGGATGCATTGTGTTACACAGGCACCGGATGTCAGATTTTGAGATGAAGTCCCACGACTGTGGCGCTTGGTCAGTCAATACAAGGACGGCTAAAGCCGTTTGTGGATGACTCAGGAGTTTTCGTCCAGTGATGTCCCATATGTGCTCGATTGGAGACAGACCTGGTGATCGAACAGGCCAAACCAACATGTCGACACTCTGTAGACTTGTAGAGTTCCAACAGCGATATGTAGGCGAGCGTTACCCTGTTGAGAAACACCTCCGCCCCCCCACCCCCTACCACCGGAATGCTGCTCATGAATTTTAGCATAACAGGTGAAATCGCTAGATTGTCGTACTAATATGCCGTTAGAGTGAGTGGGATGGTGGTGGGATGACAACTAGAGAGCTCCTATTGTCGTAGGAAATCGCACTTCAGACCATAAATCCTAATGTAGGTCTTGTGTGTTTAGGCTGTAGAAAGGTTTGCTGGTGGCCCTCAAATTGCCTCCTTCTGAGCAACACCCATCCATTATTGGCAACGACTCAGAACCATTTTTCATCATAAAGCACAACAAATCTGCAGCCTGCCATCCAATGAACTAATGTCGCAAATGGCAGTAGTTTGTGGTCAGACGAATGCACGCTACACGACGTCTGGCTCGGGGCTGTTCCTGAAGTAACCGATTTTTAACAGTTCCTTGTCACTGTGTTGCCAAACGCTGCTCAGATTGCTATTGAAGATGGAGTACGACGTGGCACTGCCATACACTGAACACAATGATCTTTCCTCCCGGTAGTGCCACGTGGCCATACAGAGGTGGGTCTTCTTGCGACCGTGCAGTCTCATGATCACTGCTGCCAGCAGTCATGTACAGTGGCTACGTTCCTGCCAAGTCCTTCTGCAATATCACAGACGGAACATCCAGCGTCATGCAACAGTAAAGTGTTGATAATGGTGTCTTCTTAACCTTAAAGACGTTGGTGATTAATATCAACTCCCTACATCTAATCTCAAAAGAAACTAAGGCTCTTGTCCGTTACACCGTGAATTTAAAGCAAACTGATTTCATCCTCATAGTGGTGGTACATGCGCCACTCTTATACCACTGGCGCAAAACTTGAATCAAAATCATCTCTCAGATGCCGAAAAATGCCGCCAAGTTAAATTAATGACGCACAACTACTTCTTGGTGTTAATATTTTTTCTTTCGTCAGTGTATCAGCATACTGAATATCAGACCTACGGTGTGGGTGGTCTGAAAAGCTTCTACCAATCTAAATGCAGCATTATTAACAGATATCAGTTCAGACGTAAAAGAAATTCCGGCCTGCCTCAGGAAAGATATATACATACAGGGTGGTCCATTGATCGTGACCGGGCCAAATATCTCACGAAATAAGCGTCAAACGAAAATGCTACACAGAACGAAACTTGTCTAGCTTGAAAGGGGAAACCAGATGGCGCTACGGTTGGCCCGCTAGATGGCGCTGCCATAGGTCAAACGTATATCAACTGCGTATTTTTAAATAGGAACTCCCATTTTTATTACATATTCGTGTAGTACGTAAAGAAACATGAATGATTTAGTTGGAGCACTTTTTTTGCATTGTGATAGATGGCGCTGTAATAGTTACAAGCATGTGGCTCACAATTTTAGACGAACAGTTGGTAACAGGTAGGTTTTTTTAAATTAAAATACAGAACGTAGGGACGTTTTAACATTTTATTTCCGTTGTTCCAATGTGATACAGGTACCTCTGTGAGCTTATCATTTCTATGAACGCATGTTGTTACAGAACGCATGCTGTTTCAGCGCGATTACCCGTAAATACCACATTAATGCAATAAATGCTGAAAATGTAGTCCGTCAACCTGAGTACGTTTGGCAATGCCTGTAAAGACATTCCCCTCAGCAGCGAGTAGTTCGCCATCCGTAATGTTCGCATATGCATTGACAATTCGCTGACGCTGCTGTCAGGCGTTGTCGGTGGTTCACGATGGCAAATATCCTTCAACTTTCCCCACAGAAAGAAATCCGAGGATGTCAGATCCGGTGTACGTGCGGGCCATGGTATGGTGCTTCGACGACCAATCCACCTGTCATGAAATATGCTGTCCAATACCGCTTTAACCGCAATCGAGCTATGTGCCGGACATCCATCATGTTGGAAGTACATCGCCATTCTGTCATGCAGTGAAACATGTTGTACTAACATTGGTAGAACATTACGTAGGAAATCAGTATACATTTCACCATTTAGATTGCCATCGATAAAATGAGGGCCAATTATCCTTCCTCCCATAATGCCGCACCATACATTAACCGGCCAAGGTCGCTGATGTTCCACTTGTCGCAGCCATCGTGGATTTTCCGTTGCCGATAGAGCATATTATGCCAGTTTACGTTACCGCTGTTGGTGAATGACGCTTCGTCGCTAAATAGTACGCGTGCAAAAAGCCTGTCATCGTCCCTTAATTTCTCTTGTGCCCCTTGGCAGAACTGTACACAACGTTCAAAGTCGGCGCCATGCAATTCCTGCTGCATAGAAATATGGTACGATTGCAGTATATGTTGATGTAGCATTCTCAACATCGACGTTTTTTAGATTCCCGATTCTCGCGCAATTTGTCTGCTACTGATTTGCGGATTAGCCGCGACAGCAGCTAAAACACCTACTTGGGCATAATCATTTGTTGCCGGTCGTCGTTGACGTTTCACATGTGGCTGAACACTTCCTGTTTCCTTAAATAACGTAACTATCCGGCGAACGGTCCAGACACTTGGATGATGTCGTATAGGATATCGAGCAGCATACATAGGACACGCCCGTTGGGCATTTTGATCACAATAGCCATACATCAACACGATATCGACCTTTTCCGCAATTGGTAAACGGTCCTTTTAACGCGGGTAATGCAACACGATCAAATACCGTCCGCACTGGCAGAATGTTAGTGATACCACGAAACTAATACGTTTGTGACTAATACAGGGCCATCTTTCAGAAAGCGAAAAAAGTAATCCAACTAAAACATTCATATTTCTTTACGAACTACACGAATATGTAGTAAAAAATGGGGGTTACTATTTATAGAACGCAGTTGATATCCGTTTGACATAAGGCAGCACCACCTAGCGGGCGAACCATAGCACCATCTGGTTTCCCCCTTCAAGCTAGACGAGTTCCGTTCTTTGTAGTTTTTTCGTTTGATGCTTATCTCATGAGATATTTGGCCTGGTCTCTATCAATAGGCCACCCGATGTATATATATATATATATACATATATATATATATATATATATATATATATACATTGGTTGGCCTATGACTCACCATATATATATATATATATATATGGTGAGTCACCTAACGTTACCGCTGGATGTATTTCGAAAACCACATCAAATACTGACGAATCGATTCCACAGACCGAACGTGAGGAGAGGGGCTAGTGTAATTGGTTAACACAAACCATAAAAAAAATGCACGGAAGTATGTTTTTTAACACAAACCTACTTTTTTTTTTAAATGGAACCACGTTTCTTTTGTTACTACATCTGAACGTATACGTAATCAGTGCTGTTTGTTGCATTGTAAAATGTTAATTACATCCGGAGATATTGTAACCTAAAGTTGACGCTTGGAACCTCCGACGTTCTGTTGCGTGTTGTAACAAACACGGGCCACGGTCGGCGAGCAGCATCTGCAGCATGTATACGATGACGACCGTGTATACGAGTGTGGCTGTAGTGCACTGTTGTGGTTTGGTCTAGCTGTCGCAGTGTCCGCATATAGCGCTTGCTGTTATTGATATTCTGCATTCGTCTCCGCACGCAGACCAACTGTAGTACACCGTGTTACCAGACGTCTGTGATGGTGTAGTGTTGTAGGAACTGTGACCATGGTGTATTCGAACTCTGAAAAGGCGGAGATGATACTCATCCATGAGGAGTGTCGACGAAATGCAGCTGAAGCCTGTAGGGTGTATGCAGAACGGTACCCGGACAGAGAGCATCCAACGTGCCGCACATTGCAAAACATCTACCGCCAACTATATGCAACAGGTATGGTCGTAGCACGAAAACGGGTCCGTAACAGGCCCGTCACAGGCGAAGCGGGTGCAGTTGGTGTGTTAGCTGCTGTTGCCATGAACCTACACATGAGTACACGGGACGTTGCGAGAGTCGGTGGACTGAGTCAATGTAGTGTCATGCGCATACTGCATCGTCACCCCTTTCACCCGTTTCATGTGTCGCTACATCAGCAATTACATGGCGATGACTTTAATCATCGAGTGCAATTCTGTCAATGGACATTAACAGAGAATGTGTTGCCGTTCTACCTGTTTACCGATGAAGCGGGTTTCACAAACCACGGGGCAGTGAATCTACGGAACATGCATTACTGGTCCGTGGACAATCCTCGCTGGCTCAGACAGGTAGAGCGACAGCGACCGTGGACTGTAAATGTATGGTGTGGAATCATTGGCGACCACTTCATTGGTCCTCACTTCATTGCAGGGGCCCAAACAGCTGCAACATACATCGCGTTTCTACAGAATGATCTGCCAACGTTGCTCGAAAATGTCCCACTGAAAACGCGTGTACGTATGTGGTATCAGCATGATGGTGCACCTGCACATTCCGCAATTAATACTAGGCTGACCCTTGACAGGATGTTTGACGGGCGTTTCATAGGACGTGGAGGACGCATAAATTAGCCAGCCCGTTCTCCTGATCTGACACCTCTCGACCTCTTTCTGTGGGATACGTTAAAGGAGAATGTGTACCGTGATGTGCCTACATCCCCAGAGGATATGAAACAACGTATTGTGGCAGCCTGCGGCGACATTACACCAGATGTACTGCGGCGTGTACGACATTCATTATGCCAGAGATTGCAGTTGTGTGCAGCAAATGATGGCCACCACATTGAACATCTATTGGCCTGACATGTCGGCACACACTCTATTCCACTCCGTAATTGAAAACGGAAACCACGTGTGTACGTGTACCTCACCCCTCATGGTAATGTACATGTGCGTCAGTGAACAAGACTAATAAAAAGGTGTTAGCATGTGGACATAATGTGCTGTTCTAGTCTCTTCTGTACCTAAGGTCCATCACCGTTCCCTTTGGATCCCTACGTAATTCTGTGCTCTCCGATACACACGATCGAACAGCGGAGGAGTGATACTCAAGATGTTGATGATCATGATTAGTGTTGTAGGGCGCACAACAGTGAGGTTATCAGCGCCCGTTCCCAAAAGTTCAATTCAGAGCCGAATCGTGAGAGAAGTGGTATTGTTCAAATTGCAAGATTGGACACAGCACATCAAAACAGGGAGATAAAATAGCAGTACAAACAGGGAAAAATAAGTAACGGTGGCTGAGTGACCACTTACAAATAATGGGTGACCAAATCACTGGACAGCACATTAGGACTTCAAACCCAATATTTTGGGAAGAAGGCCAGACATCACACAAAAACGTAAAACCCCAGTGACATTCGCCTCATTATTAGTTAAAAGAGAGTGGAGGTCTGGTGGGAAACTGAAATCTTCCCTCAAACCTGCATATAAAACACACTCAGTTAAAATATGCCGTATCGACAACTGTGCCCCACATGTCTGACACGTTGGTGGCTCCTCACGACGTAACAGAAAACCATGTGTCAAAGGACAATGTCCTATTCTAAGCCGTGTAAGGGCTACTTCCTCAGCGCGTCGTTGTCGGAAGGAGGTGAGCCACGGTCGGACAGAATCCTTCACCGCACGCAACTTATTATCCCTCACGTCCAGCCACTGAGCCTCCCACCAACGCATGACCTTCCGAGTCACGAAAGACATAATGGCCTGCAGGGGGACGGAACAGCGAGCAGGAGGTGGGATGGAGCAAGCCTCCTTGGCAGCCGCATCTGCAAGTTCATTTCCAGGAATCCCTATGTGCCCTGGAACCCAGCAGAAAATCACATCCTTACCCTGCTGTTGCAAGAGCAGGAGTGCGTCCTGCACCTCTCGCACCATCCGATCTGCTGGGTACATTTGTTGAAGAGCGTGGAGAGCACTTTGGGAATCGGAGCAGATGATAAATTTCGTGCCACGATTGCGGCGCATATGCTCTAATGCTTGCAGAATGGCAAACAGTTCTGCATAGTAAACTGAGAACTGCTCTGGGAGCCCTATCCGATGGACAGTATCGGGAAACACAGCAGAGCAGCCCATAAAATCCCCCTGTTTAGAACCATCCGTGTAAACAGGAGTAAAATCGGAATGGCGTTCTAAAATCTCAGTAAGTTTAATTTTAAAAAGGTGGTCCGGGGTACAATACTTCCTGTAAGCAGCCAGATCAAGAAGTAATCTTGGCCTTTGTAGTCGCCAGGGAGATCCCCTACTCCATCCCTGGTGGAGGACCTTAATGCCCTCCAGGTGTACTGACTCGAGACTCTCCTTTGCACGGATGCCAAACGGCTTTGTCGCCGCCGGACGGTGGCGGAAGAGACGTGCCAGTGCCGGCTGGGAAAAAGTGTCGGACGCCAATGAAAGAGGAGTGGACTTGGTCCTGTACGCGTGCCGTGCCACGAGGAGAAGACGCCGAATGGACAGCGGAGGCTCTCCCGCCTCGACACACAGACTAGCAACCGGACTCGTGCGATAAGCCCCCGTTGAAAACCTAATACCCTCATGGTGAATCACATCCAACATTTTGAGGTAGGAAGGTCTTGCAGAGCCATAAGCTTGACATCCGTATTCCAGTCGAGGTCGCACAAAGGCCTTATAAAGTTGGAGCAGACGTGCCCTGTCAGCGCCCCAGGATCTATGACTGACGCATCTAAGGACGTTTAAAGCCTTGAAACAGCGGACCTTTAGATCCTTTAAGTGTGGCAACCATGTGAGCTTCTCATCAAAAATAAGCCCGAGATATTTCACTTTTTCCATAAAGGGGAGAACAGTGTCTCCTAGTTTTAAAACAGGGAGATTAAAAAGAGAACGGGAACGATTAAAATCTACACAAATGGTCTTCTCCAAAGAGAATTTAAAGCCCGTGGTCTTAGACCACTTCTCCAATCGCACGAGTGTCAGCTGTAATTGGCGTGTAGCAGCTGTGACGGAGGAAGACGCATAGAAAATGGAGAAATCGTCCACAAACAAGGAGCACTGCACGGGCCGGCGCACTGTGGACGCAATACTATTGATGGCAATTGCGAAAGTTGTCACACTGAGGACACTTCCTTGAGGGACACCGTTCTCCTGCTTAAAACGGTCAGACAGGACATTCCCAACCTTATACTTAAAATACCTGTCCAACAGAAAGGATCGGATGACTGTGGGTAAACGCCCACGGAAACCCCACTCATAAAGCTGCCGCAAAATGGTATGCCTCCAGGTAGTATCGTACGCCTTCTCCAGGTCGAAGAAAACCCCGATAAGGTGTTGCTTACGGAGGAAAGCATCTTGTATTGCTGTTTCGAGTAGGATCAGGTTATCGAGGGTGGCATGATACCTCCTGAATCCACACTGGCAGCGGGTAAGTAAGGATCTAGATTCGAGAACCCACACCAGGCGCCTATTGACCATACGCTCAAATGTCTTTCCGACGCAGCTCGTGAGACTAATGCTACGGTAGCTACTGGGTTCGGTCGGATCCTTCCCTGGTTTTAAAAGCGGAATTAAAATCGATTCTCTCCACGAACTAGGAAAGTCGCCGGTCTTCCAGATTTCATTAAAAAGTTGGAGGAGGACTTCCTTTGACCGCAGATCCAACTGCTGCAGCATGCTATACGATATCAGGTCTGGACCAGGTGCGGTATCCCGAGATATGGACAGTGCAGAGTCCAACTCCCACAAAGAGAAAGACTGGTTGTATTCCTCAGTGTTCTGTGAACGGAAATCAAAACCAGCCCTCTCCTGTGTACCCCGATAGCGCAGAAATTCGGGGTCCTGGCTAGAATCGGCCGTAATAGTTTGAAAAGATTCTGCCAACGCCCGGGCGATGTCTCTCGGAGATGTTAGGAGACACCCCCGCTCACGTATAGCGGCTAGTGGCGGTCGACAGTATCGCCTTGAGATCCTCCTAATGGCTTCCCATACTTTGCTTGAAGATGTGGACCTATTGATGGAGTTCAGGAACTCACGCCAAGACCTCCGTTTACTCTCCTGAACGATTTTCCTCGCCCGCGCCCGTGCTATCCGGAAAGTTGTCAGATGCGCAGCAGTGGGGCACCGACGGAATCTCCTCAAAGCCGCCCGCCTGTCTCTGATGGCGGTACGACAGTCGTCATTCCACCAAGGGACAGGCTGCCTCACAGGTGTTCCCTTTGACTTTGGTATGGATACATCAGCGGCATGGTGCATCACCGCCGTAATGTGATCCACCCAATCCTGGACGCCTTCACACCGTTCAAAAACAGCCAACTGCCGGTAGAGCGTCCAGTTTCCCTTCCGGAACAACCATTTCGGCGGCTGTGCGACACGACCCATTTCAACTGGCAGATGGAGCCAGATAGGGTAATGGTCGCTGCCATGAAGGTCGTCGTCGACGACCCACTGAGCAATGTCCGCAAGCACAGGCGAACAAATAGAGAGGTCTATGGCAGAAGACGAACCTGAAGCGGTGCTAAAATGCGTGGCCTGACCTGTGTTCAGCAGTATGACGTCGGAAGTCCTGAGCAACTGCTCAATCATCTGGCCTCTGGGGCAGGTTTTGTTGGAACCCCATAATGCATTATGAGCATTAAAGTCTCCTAAAATGAGAAAGGGACGGGGTAGCTGATCAATGAGCCGTGCGAGGGCTTCACTGTCAATGAGCTCAGCGGGTGGTAAATACACGGAGCACACTGTAACATGAACCTGGGCCAGGATCCGAGCTGCAACCGCTTGTAGCGTCGTGGTTAAGGTCACAGGTGAGGAGTGGAATGTGTCCTTAATGAACACTGCCACCCCACCCTGAGCCCTATTACCAGTCAGGTCGTCTTGCCTGTACATGCGATATCCCGTAAGTACAGGCGTGTCAGTCTCTTTAAAATGTGTCTCTTGCAAAGAGATGCAAATGGGGTTTGCCTGTACTAACAGCCGCAATTCTGCAAGGCGAGGTCTGACTCCATTCAGATTCCACTGAAGTATGGGAGCCATATCAGCGTTTCGGTTTAGATTTCCCCCTGTCTTTGCGCCGCGCTGGTGAGGTAGAGCGAGTGGCAGCAGAGGGGCTGCCAGGTTCTGGGGAAGAGGTATCAAAATCCATGACGATGTCCTCCTCATCAGTCAGAGATGCCATGACGACATCCGATGGTGCCTTTGGCAGGCGTGACGTCAAACGCTGTGCCCCTTTCCCTGGTCCCGTTTTCTTTGTGGAAGCTGGGGATGGGGGAAGTGGAGAGGCACTCTGTTTCTGGAGGGCCTTCGAAGGTTTCACTGGAGCTGTCTCTGCAATAGCGGTGGGTGCAGGCGGAGCAGCCTGCATAGCGATATCGTTAGTGGGAGTGCTCTGGCAGGTACAAACACAGGTACAGGTATTGGTGGAGGATACTGCGACGCTGGACATGGTCTGCGTCGAAGCGTCGACTCGCGACGCACGGTTGTGCACCAAGGAGGCATAGGACGTGGCAAAGACAGGGGGTTTTGTAGCCCTATACTCTTTTTTGGCTTCCACATAAGGTAGCCTCTTTGTCACCTTGATCTCCTGAATTTTTCGTTCTTCCGCAAAGACGGGGCAGTCTGCTCCAGACGGGATGGCTCCCAGAGCAGTTTATACACAGCGCTGGAGATGTGCAGTTGGTCCCAGCTTCATGAGCTGCCTTGCCACAGATACCGCAGGTTGGTTCACCCCCACAACTCATTGTTGTATGGCCAAATCGCTGACATTTGAAACAGCGCATAGGGTTAGGTATATAAGGCCGAACCCTAAGTCTGAGGAAACCAGCCAGAACGTATTCAGGTAAGACAGGCGAATTGAAAGTCACAATGAAAGTGGCAGATTTCTCCGTGACGCCATTATTTCTACGTGTCCTTTGTTCCACGTCTACAATCCCCTGTGTTGCCCAATCTTGCTTCAGCTCGTCGACATCGATATCCATTAAATCACGGCAGGTGACAACGCCTTTACTGGAGTTGAGGGAATTGTGCAACTCGACAGTAATATCATACTCGCCTAACTTGGGTGACTTCCGAAGCAGCTCCACTTGCGATGCCCTAGTAGTCTCAACTAACAGGGTACCATTCCTCAGGCGTTTGATAGATTTCAGTGTACCTGCGAGTCCTTCTAAACCTTTATGTATGTAGAAAGGAGAAACTTTTTCAAATGAGCCCTCCTTGCTCTTAATCACGATGAAAACATTGTCATTGACGACTCCATGAGCCCTGTTACTCTTTTCCATCTGCATATCTGGAGGACTAGCCTCCCTCATGCGCTTGACTGATTGCGAAGTTGGTGAAGGGAAATACGTGGTTGCCATGTGCGTCCCACGAGCAGCTAGGGAACGAAACGTCAGCCCAGACAGAGCCCCGCATGCCTGGGTAAGCCTTATACAACTGAGGTGCGGCAGGTTCCCCAGAGGTTGCGCGCTATCGACTGTTCCACCTCAACAGCCATGCATCTCATCAGCGCGCAGCACACCTTGAGATTGAGGGTTTTTTTATAGAGGTTTATTCCATCCTCACGATCCGGGCGGTCAAGCCAAGATCCCCATTCCCTGAGACACACAACGTTCCACCGCCGCGCCGCACGGTGGTCGCTGAAGCATGCTCAGAGATTACAGTGACAGGGGACGGGCGGCGCTTACCAGTCCCTAGCTCAGGAACCCCGGGGTCGCCAAGCCCGTACCCAGCAAAGGAACGCTGAGCCCCTGGGGGCGTGATACTCAAGCGTCAACTTTACATTACAATATCTCCGAATGTAATTAACATTTTACAATGCAACAAACGGCACTGATTACGTATTTGTTTATACGTTCAGATGTCCTAACAAAACTAACGGGGTTCCATTTAAAAAAACGTAGGTTTGTCTTAAAAAACATACTTCCTTTCATTTTTTTATGGTTTGTATTAACCAATTACACTAGGCCCTCTCCTCACGTTCGGTCTGTGGAATCGATTCGTCAGTATTTGATGTGGTTTATGAAATATATCCAGCGGTAATATTAGGTGACTCACCTTGTATATATCTGGTCCTTGACCAAAGGTACACAGAATGTCCGGTGTACGATTAAGTGGTTATTTTCCAGTACGACTGTTTCACGCGTGTATCGTGAATATCAGGAATCCGGTGAAACATCAAATCTCCGACATCGCTGCGGCCGGAGAAAGATCCTGCAACAACGTGACTAACGTCCACTGATGAGAATCGTTCAACGTGACAGAAGTGCAGCCCTTCAGCAAACTGCTGCAGATTTCAATGCTGGGCCATCAACAAGTGTCAGCGTGTGAACCGTTCAATGAAAAGTCATCGATATTGGCTTTCGGAGTCACAGGCCCGCCCATTCTTGTTCCCTTGACGAGTACACGACACAATGCTTTACGCCTCGCCTGGACCCGTCCACACCAGCATTGGACTATTATAACTGCATAGGCTTCCGCGGCCAGAGTAAGTAGACATAAAAGTATTCTCGGTGTAGTACCGCGTCATAATGTATAAAACTACACCAGCAGCAGTAGCGTTATACATTATGAGGCGGTACCACACCCAGAAAACTTTTATGTCGAACAATATTGGACTGTTGATCTTTGAAAACAGTTTGCCTAGTTGGACGAGTCTCGTGTCAAACTCTATCGAGAGTGTGCACGGTTACCGGTATAGAGACAACGTCATGTACCCATGGACCCTGCATGTGCATGTCAGAAGGGGACTGTCCAAGCTGGTGGAGGGCCTGTAATGGTGTATGGCGCGTGCAATTCGAGTGATAGGAGACCCCTGATACGCCTAGATACGACTCTGACATGGGACACAGACGTAAACATCATGTCTAATCAACTGCATCCATTCATGTCCATTGTGAATTCCGACGCCCT
This sequence comes from Schistocerca serialis cubense, assembly GCF_023864345.2. NCBI lineage: Eukaryota > Metazoa > Arthropoda > Insecta > Orthoptera > Acrididae > Schistocerca > Schistocerca serialis. Next base: position 522,078,551 of record NC_064641.1, read on the forward strand.
TGAGGAATTCCAGCAAATCAATGCGTCACCCCACAAGTATGGAATTGCTTTGGAATGGCTCCAGGAACACTCTTCGGAGTTTAAACACTTCCGCTGCCCACCAAACTCCCCAGACAAGAAAATTATTAAGCAAGCATATCTGGGATACCTTGCAACGTGCTGTTGAGACGAGATCTCCACTCCTTCGTCCGCTTATGGATTTATAACAGCCCTTCAGGATTCATGGTGTCAGTTCCCTCCAGCACTACTTCAGACGTTATTTGAGTTTATGCCAAGTCGTGTTGCAGCACTTCTGAATGCTCGCTGTGGTCCTACACGATATTAGAGAGGTGTACCACTTTCATTGCATTGGCTCTTCAGTTTATATATATATATATATATATATATATATATATATATATATATATATATGTATATGTAGTTTATGTGTGGGTTTGTAGATGACCTAGTAGATGACGCAGGAATTTCCATGAGGCTTTTTGTGGATGATGCTGTTGAATACAGAGGAGTTGCAACATCAGAAATTTGCAGAGAAATTTAGGAAGATCTACAGTTGATCAACGTATTGTGCCAGGACTGGCTTTTGACCCAAACGTAAACAAATGATACATATTGCAGGTACACAGACAAAATGAATTGCATATTACATGATTACAGAATTGCGAAACAGTCACTGAAAGCAGTTTTCTCCATAAAAAACTTGAGGCATATATACAGAGGGATTTGAAGTGGACAACCACGTAAAATTAATAACACGTCAAGCGGAAGCCAGACTGAGATGAATTGGAAGAAGCATCAGGAAATGCAGATCAACAGCAAAATAAGCAGCTTACAAAACATCCATACTGCCACTACATAAATACTACTGCTCATTACAATAACTGTACTGCACAGGACTGATAAAGGAAACAGAGAAGGTGCAAAGACGAAAAGCACGCTTCGTTACAGTTTCGTTTAGTAAGAACGCATGCGTCACTAGTTGCTCTGTAATACCAGTGCCGGACACTGCAAGAGACGTGTCCTGCATCATGGTATGGTCTAGCGTTAAAATTCTGAGAGTGTGTGTTCTTAGAAGGGTCAGTGAATATATTGTTTCTGCCTGTGTATATCTTGCAAAAGACCATAAAGATAGAATTAGGGAGATTTTAGCCGACATGGAGGGTTACCAGCAATCGTTCTTTTCATGTACCATATGTGACTTGAACAGGAAAAGCCCAAGTGACAGTAGTACAAAAAGTATCCTCAGCCACACCCGGTAAAGTGGGTAGCTGAATACATATGTAAATTTAGACATATGGATACTTCATGTCCTACTAGTTCCAGTATGAGTTTATCCTGTTAAATATCTTCCGACTCGTCAATTAACAACTCGTAAGGTATGTAACATGTCAGTGTATTTGGCACAACACTTACTACTTTCTAGACTGCTTCCAAACATTCTAACCACTCACTCGACATAGGGTATGTTGCTGCCTATGGCAACAGTATGTGAAAACATTGCACAGTTGGATTCCTTTCTAGATAGTATTTCCAAATCAAAACAGGTCATACCCAATGTTCCACAGAAAGTTTTTCCACTTGGCAATCATAAATTGTGCGTCATTATCTGACAGCAGTGCGTCAAACTGGTCTAATATTACCCACATAATCAGCTTCTGTGTATCTATTGTGAGATATACTAGTCACATTCTTGACTGCTTACAGCTGTTAATACTTCCTAAACATGCCATGCAATAATAGCACATAATGAATTCCAGTCTTCACTCATGGAAGAGGTCCATAAACATCTGTGCCAAGAAGCTGAAATGGGTGTTACGTTATCTGTTTTATTCTAACGTAATGATAAATCTTTTTGTCCATGAGGTCGAGTGTGACAGAATATTGAATGTTTCATGAAGTACAAATTCTAACAGTTAAACACTCCAAGCCTTCCCCCAAAAATGATTTTGGTCAGATAACCTTGCAAGCTGACTCTCATATAGTCTTTAACATGACCTGATTCGGACACTTTGTCCTCAATAGGTTACTGTATTGATGTCACTGCAAGTACTTTAAGTGCTCAGATTTGTGGGTCTAAGTTTGGCCCCAACACCTGTACTCATGCCTGTGGACAAAATCAGCTGTGGCCTTCAGCCGAAACTAAAAGATTTATCTTGCCTTTCTTCCAGCAGAAAAACTGATCATTGCTTTCTTTTCTATGAGGTAATCGACACCTAGCATGCTTGTGGCACCAGGGTGTCAGTAATAAAAATTGTGTGACGCACAAACTGCTTGTGAAGTCTTACACCAAGGTGGACCTGCAGCTTACCAGTTTCATTTTGCTTACTTATGGCAGCTAGAATTCTTCGTGTGCTAACAGGTAATGTAGGTACTTTCTTACAGTCAGAAATTCCTCTGAACAGGGTGGTTGAGATGAGTCATCTCTACCCTAGAATCAGTAAGTGAACCGGTATCGCTTCCTGTAATCTGAATGGTGGTTGCACACAACTTTCATGGATCTTAATATCAACATATGCAACAGATTATAAAAATTGTAAATAATTACTTTACTCTATATCACATATTTGTTTAGAATTAATGCAGTTGAGCTTCTCCCAGATGCTTATTGCGTGTAGCCGTGGCTGGCCAAATTACTGAATCATTCTCGTAGTGCTATGTCTGACAGTGGAATATGTATATTATGCAGACTATGAAAGCTGCCTAAGCTTACTAAATTTCCAAATACAACAGGTAATTAAATTCAGCCCATTAACTCTGTTGCTGTTTGCTATTTTAACGAAAATGGTACTTCTACAATCATATCTCAATGCAGAATTTGCAAATGAAATCTTCAAAGCGAGTATAACAAATTGTACAACTCACATTACGTATGCAGCTAAGATTATTATTGGATTTTTAGTTTTTCTATTGAACTTTTGTTCCTTCTGCCCTTGTCCGCATTGGTGCACAAACTGGATTCATTTTCCTACAAATTTTTAAACACACAAAATTCAGATAACTATACTTTACCATAACAGACCACTGGCTCTGGACGCTGTGGTAATCAGTTTTACATCATCTCCTCCTCATCTGATATTCGCTTTACCATCAAATTAGATTATGTATCATTTTTCTTTGAGTCCCAAATTGAAGTTTTAACAATTGTTCACAGGGCCTATTTCATGACGAATGGAATGGAAACGAAGTCCCATGCATCTTGACAGAGCATAGGAGAACGATTCGGGAGACCCGCACCGCCGTACTAGGCCAGGTCCTAATGGAGGTGGTTTGCGTTGTCTTCCTCCAACCGTAATGGGGATGAGTGATGGTGATGAAGACAACACAACAACACCCAGTCACCTCGGGAAAGGTGAAAGTCCCTGACCCCACCAGTAATAGAACCCAGGACCCTGTGCCCGGTAAGCAAGAACGCAACCGCGAGACCAAACCACGAGCGGCGGATTCATGACGTATATAATGTTATAAAACATTCCTTTTACTCTGACAGTGTTATGAGAACGCTAAATTTCTTTCGATTAGAAAACACAGTACAAAGTAATATATCATTTGTAAAATGTAAATTTTCATGGCCAGAAATGTCACAATTAATAAAATGTTCCAGGCTATTATGCCGTGGTCGAATGGATCCCACTTTAAAACCCGTCATTTAGTCCCAAGCTGTGGAGGACATTTGAAAATGTCATTCGCATATGGAGACGGAACGTTGTGTTTTAAAGTAAAAGCCATTCGACCAGAGCATAATAACCCGGAACATCCTATTAATCCTATTATTTCATTTACCTGGTCCCTATTTATCCCGGTTTGACCATGGATTTACTGATTCAATTGAGCGCTCTTCATACACTACTTTAAGGAATTATTTTAAGTAATTACGTTACCTTATGTAATATTAATTATGTCACATGTAATAGTGGACACCATTAAATTGCGAAGCATATTACAGAAGTGTCTGTTTACTCTGCTGATGAACGCCCACTACCTTCTCTGTTGTCTCCGTCAGTGGAAAGAGTAATGTGGTTCAAATGGCTCTGAGCACTATGGGACTTAACTTCTGAGGTCATCAGTCCCCTAGAACTTAGAATTACTTAAACCTAACTAACCTAAGGACATCACACACATCTATGTCCCAGGAAGGATGCGAACCTGCGACCTTAGCGGTCGCGCGGTTCCAGACTGCAGCGCCTAGAACCGCTCGGTCACCTCGACCGGCGAAAGAGTAATACAAAACAACACAACGAGACTAACATTAATCATGACCCTGTTTCATCGAAGATCATAACAGGTTTTTATTACTTAATGAGTCTTGCTACATTTGAGCAAATTAAAGTGAGATATCTGTTCTTTTTCAACTCATATTCCTAGGTACCCAATATAATTCTGTGTAATTGATGTGTACTCTAATTACATTGAAAATTAGTAAATACAAGCGTGTTATTGATCATATGCTGTCTCTAAGACTACTGCTCCTTAGCCTAATAATATATTGCTAGCGGATCAAATTTTCGGCTTGCAGGAATATCCTAAATCAGCTGTTGGTTTACAAACATTAGGTATTCGTTTACCTGTATCGTTTATTAGCTTATTAGCTTTGTGCCCCACTGTCTTAGTACTGCTCTCATGTTGTCAGACATCTGTGGTGGCTCTGAGCACTATGGGACTCAACTGCTGAGGTCATAAGTCCCCTAGAACTTAGAACTACTTAAACCTAACTAACCTAAGGACAACACACACATCCATGCCCGAGGCAGGATTCGAACCAGCGACCGTAGCGGTCGCGCGGTTCCAGACTGTAGCGCCAGAACCGCTCGGCCACCAGCGGCCGGCAGACATCTGTGTTGCCTACATGTAGGTACAGGTTGGGTGACAAGGTGAGGAGAGCTCTTGGGCAGGGAGTAAAACCTGTTGCACTTAGACACGCACGCACACACTCACACACACACACATACACACACAGACACACACACACACACACACACACACATACACACACACACAACATTACCACATATTAGGCTCTCCCAATCAAATCAAGTATTTTACTACCACTAAAAATAAAACAGTCAGTCAATATGTACTTCCGGAGCCAGCCATCTTTCTATCTGTACCTCACTTGGCACACAAACACGACTTTTTGATCTTTGTACCCACTTAGCACTATGCACAATATACGGTCAAATTAAGTGCAACAATGTTATTTCATATCTAAATTGTCCGTATTATTTGTGAAAATACGGAGAGGCATTTGCATTATACTCGTAAGTGTTATTTTGAGGTCCAAATTGCTAGCTGGTAAACACGTACAGTAAACGCTGCTCTGACAACAGACACTGCAGTCATTTACGACTTAAATGAAGCCCCCTGGCATTATCGCAATAGAATTTGGAAGAAGAACAATCTATTATGTTGCCACCAACTATAACCGCCACAAGACATACAAGAATAGCTGCGGCTCTCGCCGCCAAATGCACAAAACTTTCCTAGATATACGTACCTGATTCCGATGGCTTTGTGCAGGCCAGAAGAACTGTTCGACTAGTACAGTTTTCAGTTGCACCCCCAGGAGAAACTACTAATGCATTTGCACCGCTTTCAAATCCCCCAGAAGGCTCAGAACGCGCTTCTGCAGCACCAAAATAAGACCCACCACCCCCAACGCCCATACTTAAGTTTCAAGAGAACTGCACAAGCGGTGACACTGATCTTGACGGGGCGGGGCGGGGGGGGGGGGGGGGAGGCGGGTACATATCCGCATATACAGATGGCGTTAGTGTCGCCTACACAAGGCATAAAAGGGTAGCGCATTGGCGGCGCTGCAATTTGCACACGGGCGATTAATGTGTAAAGCCGTCCAACGTGGTTATGGCAGCAAGACGGAAATGATCAAAATCTCAACACGGAGTGGTAGCTGGAGCTAGATGCATGGGACAGTCCCTTTCGGAAGTCGTTAGGGAATTCGGTATTCCGAATCCACAGTCTCAAGAGCATTACGAAAATATCAATTTGCTGTCATTACCTCTCACCACAGACAACGAAGTGTCCGACAGCCATCACTTAACTACCCAGAGCAGCGGCGTTTGCGTAGACGTTTCAGTGCTAACAGACAAGCAGCAATGCGTGAAATAACAGGAGAAACCACTTTTGGACGTAGGAAGAACGGATCCGTTAGGACGGTTAGGCGAAATTTGGCGTCATGGTGTATGCCAGCAGACGACTCAAGCCAAAGGGCTTGCTAAGAGCACATCGCCTGCAGCGCTTCTCCTCGGGTTCGGATCATAACAGTTGAACCCTAGACGCGTTGAATACCATGGACTGTCAGATTTCAGTTGGTAAGAACTGACGGTAGCGTTAGAACGAGGTGCAGGCCCACGAAGCCATGGACCCAACTTGTCAACAATGGAATGTGGAAACTGGTGGCGGCTCTACAATTGTGTGGGCTATGTTTACGTTGATTGGAGACCATTTGCAGCCATTCATGAATTTCGTTTTCTTAAACAACGATTAAATTTTGATGGTTGACAGTGCACCTTGTCACCGGCCAACAACTGTTCGCGACTGGGTTGAAGAACGTTCTGTACTGTCGAGAGAATAATGTTACCATGCTTATCGCCTGACATGGGACATAATCCAGAGCGTGCACAAAATCCCGCACCAGGAACATTTTCGCAAGCACGAAAAGATATAGAGGCAGTATGGCTCACTTTTTCTGCAGGGGACTTCCAACGACTTGTGTTGTCCATACTACATCGCATTGATGCTCTACGCCGTGCGAATAGTGGTGTCCCACGATTTTTGTCACGAACTTCATACGCACTGACGAAGATTTTCGAGGAGTGACACTGGAAGCGTCGGATAAAAAGGTACCTTATTGTATACTCACGCGACCACACCTCTCAGAGTTGTCATGATAATGCTCCACGATCTGCATTTCAGTATGAACTCCGCAAATAGAAAAGAAGAACTTGAAGCTCTAGATTTCTCTGTAACGACGGTCGTTAAGCTCAAATTGCCGAAGACTGTGGAAGTCTTTCCACTATTCCTGACTCTTGCAAATGACAATCCGCAGAGCAGAAAGACTTTCCAACTGACTCACCTCCCTAGTCTCACGGTGCTAGCAGAAAATATAAGAACTCAGCGAGGCCCAGTACAATGATACCGATGCTAGAGTATCGTTCAGGTTACATGGCACTGTTCCATGTCAGACAGGTGGATCAAGTGTGCTGGCAACCGTGCAATTACTGATTTCCTTTCCGCATGGTGTTCGACGACATGAGCACTCCACGGCTGCAGCGTATCGTATCGCGTCATATCTTACTAACGCGGACAAGTTAATGAGCTGCAAAATATGGGTGCATCTAAGGCACTCCCTTGCCCATCGTACGCCGCAGCTTCCACATCGAGGGTGTCCGCCTATGCTGAAGCATCTGGCAGCAGAGCCCAAAAAGAAAGGAAACATCAAAATCACGCAGTGCATTACGCCGCAGATGCCTGAAGGTGCTGCCACTTCTTCGGACTTTAGCCATGAGAAACAACGCAACAACAGATTTTTGACAGTCCAGTATTACTGCCGGACGCCACGGCTCTATGTAACAGAGGCCGAAATAGGGAAGAGTAACGGAAGCAGCCGCACCCATCTGAAGTTCATCGATCCGTGAGCACCGCCGTAGAAGAAAATGGAACCAGCACCTTTGTCGTAGGAAGTAGAGAGGAATTCTGTCTTGTGCAAGACACCTTTGCACTTTTGTTTTCGCGCAGACGTGTTTCAGCACTTTTCGATCTAGCTTCAGCGGGTTTGTTTGTTTATTTTTATCCCCACATGGAGCAACTGGGTATTTATGCTGATAGCTTTACGTCTACTTCACAATCTACAGTTTGTCATTGTTAATGAAGCTGTGAAGTTTCTACTTTTGTCGTATCGAGATAACACGTTTATTTCTTTCACTTTTGTCATTACACATATATCTTACACGCTTTCATCGCCAAGCACAGAGTCTTCACTGTAATAATGCAATTTCTGTGCTTGGCGAATAAATCGTATAAAATGAATGTTTAACAAAAGCGAAAGATGTGTTGGTGTGCAACAGGGCTCAGTCCTTGGACCAATCTTGTAAATGACCTAAACCGGTGTCGCACCTAAGAGTGTCTGTGTGCACCTTGCACTTTAATACGACCTTCTTCAACCGCAGCGTGAATGTAAATGCTCTCATCGTCTAACGCAGTTCGTCTGTGACATTCTGCATACCTGAGCCGTCAAATGGCGCCTTCTGTTCACTACCGACAAGGTGCAGTTCTTGTTAGTTCCTCCTGTGCCACCCTGCGTTATTATCAACCATCTGAATCACAGGCAGCACTGCTCCACGGAGTGAAGCAGTGCGATGTCTCCGTTTCCCACTAGAGCACCACCGAACGTGGTGCCAGCACAGAGACGTGGAGAAGAAAACCAACAGTCTGCTCAGCAGTTTTACCAACTTTCGAATTCATGTTCCATCGTACTCTCACAGGTTGACACATATTGTAAAAGGCACTGCACCGTTCTGTAGTGAAATACAATGCCGTCGTATGGAGTTACACAGCCAAAACTCACAGACACACACCACAAAGACCGCAGAACAGCGCATTACATGAGGCTCCACACCTTCCAAGGACAGCTCAGCATGGTTGAAGTCTAATTGATCACTCTTCAGCGGTGACCATCATATTCTACGAGAAAACGCTGCGGTCACGCAGCACGAAGATTCCGCGGCTAGGCCGAAAAATTCAGCGCAGCTACCTTACGAGATGGTCACAGCACCCAGCTGCATAAACAGCTGCTTCTGACTCGAGACAAATTGGAAAAACAGGGAGATAGTTATAGTTGAAGTACATAAAAGATAAAAAAGAATAGGAAGACCAACGTATACCACTTGCGAACTATAGAAGTTTCCGGAGGATGCGTACGAGCCAATGATACACACATATGTTTGCTCGCTAGCTGTTACTTCCCATCACTTCGGCTGTATCATCTAAGATGGCGCTTACCTATTACACAGACTTGATACTGGGTATTGTTTGGCCTGTTTCTCGTACACTATTAAGGGGTATACGGAATCGCCTATCCCCGCAATGTTAAAATATGCCTAATATAGGGAACATTTTCTCACAAACTCCTGGAGACAAGGCGATAAAATTTTTACTGTATGTGCACTGATATGGCCGAAACTACAGTTTGTCGTCAAAGTATTTTCTCACAGAGACATTTTACATTTTTTCAAGCAATTTTTTTCCACCACTTTTTACTAGATTATCACCCTAGGTCCTTTGTAAATCAAGTAATTTAAAAATCGTTGTTTCTGTGTGTAACAGAAACCCATGCGACTACTTCATAAACATTTCAAACTTCTAGATTCACCAGTACCTGAGATAATGTTCTTAGATGAAGTAAAAAGCAAGCTTATGGGAAACGGAGAAACAAGATTAAAACATTCGTGATCCATAGTAAATACCCCCTTCACAGACATTATACTCATCTTCAAGTCTTCCTTTGGCACCTCTATGCACCTGTCTTGCCTCTTTCACTAAATATATTGTTAGCATGGCTTGGTCTGTGCTGATCTTAAGTCAACATAGCACGTACTGTGCGGGAACCAACACGCAAACCCAAATTTGAAGGACCTGGCATATTCCCAAGACGTAAGGTTGCACAGCATCATGCATACCAAAATGTAGTCTATTAACTGCGACAAACACTGTTTTTGGGAAACGATGCCATATCACACTATTCAAGCACTCGTTGGGGTACAGCGTTTTTCCATGAAGACATTTCATCACAAGACTTCTGTAAGCCAGATCTCTGAAAATGGGCTTTATTTCTTCCATGATGGTGTAACCTCCCCACACGAAAAATTTATGTAAATAAAAATGTAAATGGATCCAAGTGTAACCTCCCTACAAAATAATAATTAAATGAATTTTTCTAATATTGTGGCCTCAGAACAAAATTGGCTCCGATTTATTGTCTGTGTGCAGAAATGCATTCACACTTAATATTCCCACAAAATTCTTTTCTCATTTAATGTCAAGTTCGAAACAGAAAAATTCCTAAACACCAAAATAATAAAAAAGTTTAGTAACCCGATAAATTTATAAGGACAGCAGCGCTGACCTTTGGCCCTGTATTCTGAATAATTAAAAAAAAGCAAAAATTCTTACCTCAATAAAACTGCAATTATATCTGCTCTTAATTAGTCATTTTTCGACACAGCTTCGTGCAATGCTGGCCTATAATTTTTTTTTATTCTTGGATGCAATGATAATGCATTGGAAATTCTTTAAATTAAAATGAATGCTTTTCTTTAAAAGAGTTGCTTTATATTATAAGAATTATTATTGGGGCCTTTCTTTGAACAAATTAAATTACAATTAACATACATTATTAAATATGCGCAAGGCTGCTTCTTTACCTTCTGCAACAATACTCATCCTCCAGAATCCTGACCAGAGTCGCGAGCAGAGCACACAGCCCACGCATGCCGACTCCCGCAGACTAACGCTGACTACTACCGACTCGCTACTAAAGCCGACCGACTACTGCTATCGACTCGCGCAGTCATGCGCAGACTAGCGACAAGCAACAACTAACGATAAACTACTCTCTGGTCAGAGATTCTGTCATGCCTCGCCCATCACCGGCAAAGCATACGTCTTACATAATCCTCCACTGGGGGGCAAAAATTTGGTAGCGATGGTGAGTCAATTGGACGTGCACTGAGCAACGATTTTTTCTTAATTAACTAAGTTTACAATTACAGAATATTTACATATATATATATATATATATATATATAAGTGTAGAACATGAAATAACATATAGTGCACATGCACTGAGTATAGAACATATCAGCAAATCACAAATACGTATATGCAATGAATACAAATCATATTAACAAATGACGAAAGTGCACACGCACTGTAGTACAGAACATATCTGGGAATCACAAAATGTATACGTAATGAGTACAAATGGCATATTAACAAATGGCTTAAAGTGCACACGCACTGTAATACTGAACATATCAGGAAATCACAAATGTATAGGCAATGAGTACAAATCATACTAACAAATGACAAAAATGACAAAAATGCACCCGCACTGTAGTTCAGAACATATCACAAAATGTATACCCAATGAGTACAAATGGCATAAAGTGCACACGCACTGTAAAGCTCTCTAACGTTTTGACAACAAATAAACATATCAAGGAGTGAAATAAAGTGCACATGCACTGTATATACTTTTTTTACTATTTTACAAGAAATAGGATAGGAAAGGGAAGGATTGCATCATGGTTATAGCACTTTAGGTTGCACGCAGCTGCATTGAACGTCCATATCTTTCTATACAAGCACAACGCCAAATGAGACAATCTGTAGTTCTTTTCCTTGAAGTATTAATCAGTGTAGGCAAGACACTGAAATGTCGTAATAATATTCCATATTATCATTTTGATAGTACATTAGGTACACCAAACAGTGGGACCATAATAACATCTCCATCGCTCAAGGTGGTGGACAGCATGTTGTGTCAACACCATGTTCTTCTAAAGTACACCAACGTAGAATTAGTGCAAAAACCCAATATAGTGCTCCATGAACAAGAGGATAGACAGGACAAATGGATATTGCAGTAATTTCTGGTAATTACGTCAGAAGGTGATGGACATTAAGTCACATAGTAGTCTTCATTGAGAATTACACTAGTCCAACAACTGATTTGAGTAATAGGTGGCACTCATCGCCCAGTTACTGAACATTTCTGTACCATGTATGTAGTATTACAGAATAATGTTCGTAAATTATCTGTTTACAGAGAACATTGGCCAGTTACAAAGCATTTTTTTTTATCCATTATTCAGAAGTGATCATCCAAAATGAGTTAATTATTGGCATTGCATTTATGCCTAATTAATCTAATTATAGTAATCATTGGCATCATAGGTCATCTTATCACAGTAATCAGTGGCATTCATTGGCCAGTTACAAAGCATTTTTTTTATGCATTATTCAGAAGTGATCATTCAAAATGAGTTAATTATTCACATAGCATTTATACATAATTAATCTAATTATAGTAATCATTGGCATCATAGGTCAGCTTATTACAGTAATCAGTGGCATTCATTGGCCACTTACAAAGCACTTTTTTATGCATTATTCAGAAGTCCTCATTCAAAATGAGTTAATTATTGGCATAGCATTCATAGAGTATAACAACAAATATTATTTACAGAAATTATGCGCATAGTATTTAAGCATTATTACAAACCCTCATTCAGTATTATTCAGAAGTCATTATTGAAGTGACATACTATTCAGAGCTGATCAGTATTACTCTGAACTTTTTTTTTTTTTTGCTAGCAATGCATTGCGTTAGGATCGATAATTAATTACTGTGGGATAACAATATTTGCTTTTGAGTTATTGCTACAAATGAAGATGTGTAACGTCATTCGTCATGAGTCAGCTGTAGCAAGGTTATGAAACAAGTAGAGTATATGTGATCACATTCGTAAATGACATAGGTTTAATGAACAACTGCTTATAGCACATTAATTTCATGAATAATTTCTCCTGCAAAATATACAAAATGGATTATTAAACTGAAAGAAGAAACGCATATTACGCTGAAAAGTAGTGAACTTCGAATTAACAGGTAGTGAAATATGTATAAAAATTATATATGTTCTCTAGCTGTCCTTTCCAAAACCTTCAGTCATCATACCATGCGATATAAGACATACTGTCAAAACGAACTGCAACAAATACTTAAATAACTACATAGCATAAATACATAAACTTCAACATTATCCTCATCTGGAAAGAAAAAACTTCATTATCCATATCATCATAACTCCATTATTATCGTCACCTGTAAAGAAAAACTTCATTATCCTTATTAGCATATTCTTCATCATTATTCATCATCATTCAATATCATCTGCAAAAAAAGTCACTTCATTATTCATTATACAACTATTCCTTATTTCTAGCATATTTTATCACTAAAACTAAGATGTGTAGTTCTGTCTGACAGCCTGCATCAATCGCCTCGTATTCTGAAAGAAAGGAGTAAGTTAAGACTGCTATCATACGATGTGTATAGTATATTGTTGTTAATGCTTGTTAATTCTGATCCATTTACTCTTCGTCACGAGATATTGCATTTTCTTTCGTTCACTCCGAAGGTGAAATTCCCATTTCTGTTTAATTTATTTCGTTTACATGTTGTTTCTTTCTGAAAATGATGAACAAAGATTAATGTCTAGCATTTAATTCATATACCCATTAAATAAATCTGGTGTATAGTAACATAATTGAGCATACAGCATAGCATGACAGAAAACGTAATATGTCAAAAACATCGACAGAGTTCAGAAGCAAAAGTGTACACAGTGTATCACAATGTAGCAGCAAAAAAAAGTAAAGTAGTCACGATGTTGAGATATCATAGGGCAAAAATGTCAAAGTCAATTGGTGTTTGTTATATCTTAAATATTTCATAGTGCATACAAACAAAACAGGAAAAGAATCATTCATACATAAAAAAATCGAAAATATGCACGGTCTGATGTGTAACGACAAGAAGAGCGACCGGCTAACCTTACCTTGTCGGGCACTTGCCAAGAAAAAATACGATAATCATCAGTAAGTCTTCATGTGGATATAATTGCATAAGTGGTCATAAAAAATTAGGAAATGGCATTACAGTGTGATAAATCATAAAGTATGTTCATTCAATAAAAGGTTTGATGTTCGACATGTGGTGGTTCCCTTTGGTTTTTCTGGTTCTCAAAGTTTCGACGTGTAGTACATTGGGGTGAGGAATGCTGCGAATCCGATATGGACCTGCGTATAGAAGCTCAAATTTACTACACCTACCTTTTCCTCTGTTGGATAAATAGTGAGTACGTACTAATATCTTCTGGCCAACGTAAAAGTCACGGCGTGTAAAAACCTGTTTTTGCTGTCTTCTCCGGCGCTCTGCCGCACGTTTGATGTTGTTCAGCGCAATATCAATTATTTCATGGGGTCGTAGTCGACGAGATATAGGAAATGTTACTAAGTCTTTAATTCTGTTAGGTGGTTCAACATTTTTCACTATAACAGACGGAGATAGCATAGTAGATTCATTCGGCATGGAATTAATTACATCCTGGAATGAGAGTATGTGTGTGTCCCAATCAATATGTTTTTTATGGCAGTATATTCTACACAGTTTACCAATTTCTTTCATTAATCGTTCACCAGGTTTCGAAGAAGCATGGTACCTGGTTATATAGATCGGAGAAATGTTTCTAGCTCGTAATATACGTGTCCATATAGCAGATCGAAACTGTGGTCCATTGATGGAAATTACTTTCAACACATGCCCTACATGAAATAGAAAATGTTTTACAAATGCTTTCGAAACAGTTTTACCAGTAGCTTTGCGTAACGGAGTGAAGGTGACAAATTTAGAAGTGAGTTCAACAGCGACAAAGATGTAGCAGAAACCACTATTAGTTCTGGGAATCGGACCAAAAATGTCTACAGCGGCCATATGTCTTAATTTAACCGGTACAATGGGATATAATGGAGGAATATGTGAAGTCGTGTCTGATTTAGCTTTCTGGCAGATTTTACATGACGCTAAAACTCGTCGAATACGTTTCTCCATGTTGGCAAAATAACAGTTCTGTCTCAGTATAAGAAAAAATTTTCTGGCTCCGTAATGTGCGTAACTTAAATGAGTATACCAGATTAATTTGTTAACAAGTTCGTCAGGAATGCATAATAACCAATTGATGCTGTCAGGATGAGAGTGGCGAAACAGAATGTTATTGCGTACAGTGTGATGGTTTCTAATGGTATTATTTCTATCTTACCAAAGGTGTTTAATTTCTTTCCCCACGTTGTCTTTACTCTGCTCTTGTGCTATGTCTCGTAATGACGACGAAATGAAATTTTCAAATCAACTTGTTGAATGTACATGACTCTGAAACATGCTTTGCAGAAGTTGGTTGCGATGCCTTGCTGATTGTTGTTAAGAGACCGGGACAGTGCGTCTGCTACAATATTTTGTGTGCCGGGAAAGTGAACAAATGTAAAATTAAATTCCTGCAAATAAAGTTTCCATCTACTTAATCTGTCGTGTGTAAATTTAGCCGAAAGTAAAAATTGTATCGCTCCATGATCTGTGTAAACGGCAGTGTGTCTTCCATAAAGAAAATGCCTAAATCTGGTAAAAGCCCATATAACACATAATGTTTGAAGTTCTGTAACAGAATAATTTCGTTCAGCAGGTGACAGAATGCGACTTGCAAAAGTGATGTTTTTAATTACTGTATAACCATCTTCTTCAATTTCCTGAAAAATGTGTACGTCTAAAGCGGTGTTAGAACTGTCTGTGGCAAAGGAAAAATTTCTGGTAAGATCTGGGTGCGATAAAAGTGGTGCATTCAACAAAGCATGTTTCAAATAACATTCTCGTGGACAAGATTCTGCGTGTCAAAAGTATTGCTTGCGTTACTGGAAGATGAAACCTGTACTGTATCTAGTCAAAATCCATCTGACGTGTTATTATTTTCGGGAGGATGCTGTGGCATTTCCACTATTTGTACTGTTCTGTTACCTCTTCCAGACGTATTACGTTCTGGATGATACCTACTGTCTGGTTCATTGATGATAATATGTTGTTGCTGATGTTATTGCTGCTGATAAGACCGACTGTTATTAAACGTACGCTGAAAATTGTGCTCATTACCTTTGCGTCTGTCATGATAGTCATTTCTATACAGTGCAGTGCGATAGGAATTGAAGTAGTGTGTCTTCTGTACGTACTGATTTCCTTGTTGCTGTGCAATACTATTTGTTGGGGCCGACGCTGTACACGTAAGCGGCGAAACATTAAAGCTCGGTTGACCTTGTACATTCCATTGTTGGCTAGGTATGCTAACCGGTTGGTTTGGTTGCTGTTGTTGGGAAAAACGTCTATTGTTACCAAAATGTGGTTCCTCTTGCTGATAATTTTGTCGATACTGATAATTAAAATTTTGTCTGTTATTAAAGTTCTGGTAGTTTTCGTTCCTGAAGCTATTAAAATTACGTGGCTGATCGTATATGCTGTACGTTTGTTGACCTTGGTTATTACATGAAAAATTTTTGCTTATAAAGGAATAATCCGATTGCTGCACTTCCAAAAGCAGTAACAGATCTCTGAATGCCGAAATATTTTCCTTCTGCTGACCAGTTAAAAGTGACACTCTTAATGACCGTGGTAATTTAGAAATACATAATTGAATAAGTGCAGATTCACTATACGGTTCACTTAAGTACTGGTTTTGTTGGACCATGTGTTCAAAAAATTCGGTAAATTAATTAATTGATCCTTAATTCCGCCCTGTGTCGTCTTCGACCAATACGCTGACAGAAAAGCATTCTGAAATTCTTCTACCGAATAGCATTGTCTTGCGATCGGTCTCATACGAGTTGCTGGTTCGCCTTTCAAAAAACTGCAAATAAATTCAAGTTTGTGCCTTACTGGCCAAGTTGGTGGAGAAGCAAAGCTAAATTGTTGTATCCAATCAAAGGGGTGAATCTGTGTTCTGTCATTTTTAAATACTTTAAATTTTCTCACTGATAGAAAATGTTTATAATCAAAATTATCTTCTCTGTACGTCTGAACAGGTTCACGATTGTATGGGAATCTATTTGTCTGTGACTGTTCGAAATCTAGGTCACATACTCTCTGTAAATTACCTAAATTATACTGGCTGTGTGAGTCTGACAAATGTTCGCAAAGTGGCGTCTGCTGTGATGTATTTTTCATCTCTGTTACCTCTTCCTGTAAAGTTGACAATTTTCTACGTAATGTATTATTAGACGAATCTATCTCACTGATTGTCTGCTGCAGATTTTGGAATTCAAGTGTTTGATTAAATGAAATCGGTGTAGTATCGTGTGATATGCTGTCATTATTACTTTCAATAACGTCAATACTACTGGCCAATTCATCATATTTTTCAGTCTGTATTTTTACCTGGTCATCGTTTTTAGTGTGAGAAGCATTAATTTGTTTTTGCATTTAAAGTGTGGTTTCGTTCAATTTTTTAACGTCAGCTTTGATGACATCGGAATCCTGTGTTAGTTCTAATTGTTCGAGTCTGTCGGTCACTGTCTGAAAGTCTACTGTGTGTGTATCAGTTTTTGTTTTAAGATCGGAAATTTCATCAAGCAATTCTGTGTTCAACTGTTTGATTGTATTAATTTCGTCTGATACAGTAGCAATATTGTTGTCTACGTATGTTTTGGCTTTCGTAAACAATTTACGTTCATCTTCCTGTCTGTGCGGTAATTGTTTCCATGACTTGTCGTTTTACTTTATTTTGTTCCTGTAGAAATTTACGGAAACGCGTTTCACTGTTTTGTAGATGGTGATTAAAACGTTCGTCAATTTGACTGTACTGTTGGTCGAATTTCGCGTCTACCTTTGCATCCAGTGTGCGCGAAAGTTCTGCTGTCATTAATTTAAACTCATCGCGTAACTGTGTTGCTTTTTCAGAGCATTGTTTACCGACTGCACTAATTTCGTCTCTAAGTGATTCTGTTGCAGCTGTTTGCATATCCCTTAATTCTTGAGCAACAGATCTAATATCTTCACTACTTTTCCTAGCACAAGCCTCAATTTCCTCACGTAACTGTTCTTTAGTATCATGACATTGCGTGGCAATGGCTGTAATCTGTTCACTAAGCTGTCTGGAATTGTAGTCTAATTTTTCATTCAACTGTGTGGAATTGTTGTCTAATTTGTCATTCAACTGTTTGGAATTGTTGTCTAGTTTATCATTCGACCTTTAAAGACTTTCTTTAATTTGTTTGTTGTGTTCATTAATTTGTTTAAAATTTTCACTAAATTAAACCAATAATGCCATAACTTTATCCATGTCAAAATTAGCTACTGTATTCTTTGTGCTGTTTAATGGCGTACCTGCAGTTGTCACATTTTGTGTATCCATTTGGATATTCTGTGATTCTTGAAAAGGTTCGCCAATCGAATGTGCACTGTTGGTCACAAAATTGGAATCAGATAAATCTGTCGTACTTTGAGTACATTGTTCATTTTCGTTAGAAATAATTGTCTGTTCACTACGCAAATTTTGCAAACCGGGCGTGTCAAACTGGGCAGCGCTCATTGTAACAGAACGTCCCGCATCATCAATTGTCGTTAAATTAACAGAGGACAAAATTGAATTTGTTTGCTCATCACTAGTATGAAAGTCAACATTAGTGGTCGGTACACACTGATTGTAATTGAAGGATTGTCATCATTACACTACGTGTCGCAAGTACTATCGGTCAAGTTATTTTAGTCGGCTATTTCACTCATTATACATAGCGATGTACTGTTAACAGTTTTTCGCGGCATTTTTCACAAATCAAAATTATTCACAAATGAAACAAAGACAATGCAAAATGCAACAAACACAAATACAAAAAAGAGCACCAAATTGCTGATGATCTGTGAAAGAAAGAGTGACAAATTAGTAAATGCGTTGCGCCAGATGCAAACTACGTTTAACTAAATAAGAGCAGATATATGACCACTTCTCAGAAGATTCACAAAGAAATACGATCCCGGCAGGGTCGCCAAGTGTAACCTCCCCACACGAAAAATTTATGTAAATAAAAATGTAAATGGAGCCAAGTGTAACCTCCCGACAAAATAATAATTAAATGAATTTTTCTAATATTGTGACCTCAGAACAAAATTGGATCCGATTTATTGTCTGTGTGCAGAAATGCATTCACACTTAATATTCCCACAAAATTCTTTTCTCATTTGATGTCAAGTTCGAAACAGAAAAATTCCTAAACACCAAAATAATAAAAAAGTTTAGTAACCTGATAAATTTATAAGGACAGCAGCGCTGACCTTTGGCCCTGTATTCTGAATAATTAAAAAAAAGCAAAAATTCTTACCTCAATAAAACTGCAATTATATCTGCTCTTAATTAGTCATTTTTCGACACAGCTTCGTGCAATGCTGGCCTATAATTTTTTTTGATTCTTGGATGCAATGATAATGCATTGGAAATTCTTTAAATTAAAATGAATGCTTTTCTTTAAAAGAGTTGCTTTATATTATAAGAATTATTATTGGGGCATTTCTTTGAACAAATTAAATTACAATTAACATACATTATTAAATATGCGCAAGGCTGCTTCTTTACCTTCTGCAACAATACTCATCCTCCAGAATCCTGACCAGAGTCGCGAGCAGAGCACACAGCCGACGCATGCCGACTCCCGCAGACTAACGAAGACTACTACCGACTCGCTACTAAAGCCGACAGACTACTACTGTCAACTCGCGCTGTCAAGCGTAGACTAGCGACAGGCAACAACTAACGATAAACTACTCTCTGGTCAGAGATTGTGTCATGCTTCGCCCATCGCCGGCAAAGCATACGTCTTACAATGGCTAATGGTAGACTGTGGTGGTGCATGTATTTCTCTTCAGTTGTTAGTCCCCTATTGTACTTACACCTGCTCTTTTCACCTTTGGGGCACAAACCATGTTCTGGATGCTCATCTGTGGATGCAGTTGAAAATACAAAGCCCATACAGCTTTCCTCATTTCTTCAAGATTGCCTGTATTTTGCCTGATTGCAAGGCCATAGCAATTCTGAATGTGGTCTATTATGGCATCAGTCAATCTTCCTTTGCCTTGCAAGGTTTTCCTATCATCTAGTTTTTTACCTTTCATAACGGATTTTTACCTTCTTGGCCTCGCACCCATTCTCTTCTGCACTTGTCCTATGCATTCACGTTTGCTTATATTTACACTGTTCCGACATGGTTCGCTTCCGAAAACATCTTTGAATGCTTTACAGTCACGATCTTCCAGATACCTGACATAACGACCATTAGACCACTCTGAAAAGCGATGCAAATTTTTTTTCACCCCAGCAACCTCCATGCCACCACTACTACCATAATACACTCCGGGAAATTGAAATAAGAACACCGTGAATTCATTGTCCCAGGAAGGGGAAACTTTATTGACACATTCCTGGGGTCAGATACATCACATGATCACACTGACAGAACCACAGGCACATAGACACAGGCAACAGAGCATGCACAATGTCGACACTAGTACAGTGTATATCCACCTTTCGCAGCAATGCAGGCTGCTATTCTCCCATGGAGACGATCGTAGAGATGCTGGATGTAGTCCTGTGGAACGGCTTGCCATGCCATTTCCACCTGGCGCCTCAGTTGTACCAGCGTTCGTGCTGGACGTGCAGACCGCGTGAGACGACGCTTCATCCAGTCCCAAACATGCTCAATGGGGGACAGATCCGGAGATCTTGCTGGCCAGGGTAGTTGACTTACACCTTCTAGAGCACGTTGGGTGGCACGGGATACATGCGGACGTGCATTGTCCTGTTGGAACAGCAAGTTCCCTTGCCGGTCTAGGAATGGTAGAACGATGGGTTCGATGACGATTTGGATGTACCGTGCACTATTCAGTGTCCCCTCGACGATCACCAGTGGTGTACGGCCAGTGTAGGAGATCGCTCCCCACACCATGATGCCGGGTGTTGGCCCTGTGTGCCTCGGTCGTATGCAGTCCTGATTGTGGCGCTCACCTGCACGGCGCCAAACACGCATACGACCATCATTGGCACCAAGGCAGAAGCGACTCTCATCGCTGAAGACGACACGTCTCC